>NC_090824.1:121377933-122002933 GCF_028021215.1 Eschrichtius robustus
TTGGTAACATTGATCAAGAAAATAGAAATTATCAGGATAAAGAAGGAAAGAGAAATAACTATACATACAGCTCAACTTTTAAAATATAATTAAGGAATACTATGAACAATTTTATGCCAATTGATTTAAACAGTTAGATGCAATGGATAAATTCCTGGAAAAAAATAACTTAGCAAAGCTGACTCAGTAAGAAATAGAATGCTTGAATTGTTCCATAATTGTAAAAGAAATCAGAACATAGTTAATAATATTCCCGGGGCTTCCCTGGTGGCGCAGTGGTTGAGAATCTGCCTGCCAATACAGGGGACACGGGTTCGAGCCCTGGTCTGGGAGGATCCCACATGTCGCGGAGAAACTAGGGCCGTGAGCCACAATTCCTGAGCCTGCGCGTCTGGAGCCTGTGCTCCGCAACAAGAGAGGCCGCGATAATGAGAGGCCCGCGCACCGCAATGAAGAGTGGCCCCCACTTGCTGCAACTAGAGAAAGCCCTCGCACAGAAACGAAGACCAAACACAGCCATAAATAAATAAATAAATAAATAAATAAATAAATAAATAAACAAACAAACAAACAAACCCAAAGTTTAAAAAAAAAAAAAAATTCCCATAAAGAAAACACCAGTTGAGCTCTACTAGATCAATCCAATATTGAACAAACTTCTCTAGAAAGTACAGAAAGAGGAAACACTTCTCAACTAATTTTATAAGGCTTCTATAACTTTATATCTAAACAAGACAAGGGCAGATTGAGAACGGAAGATTATAGAATTTTTACAGAATTTTCAGTCCAGACTTTTTTTTCTCTTCAAGAGATTTGATATACAGTTGACCCTTGAACAACACGGGTTTGAACTGTACGGGTCCACTTGTACTCAGATGTTTTTCAATAGTAAATACTACAGCACTACGCAGTTCGAGGTTGGTTGAATCCAAGGATACGGAGGAACCTTGAACATGGAGGAATGACTGGAAATTATACTTGGATGTTTGACTTAGAGGAGGGTCGGTGCCCCAACTCTCGAATTGTTCAAGGGTCAACTGTATATTCAATAAAATATTTTTAAAATTCTGTGTTTGATTAAAAATTGTTAACTTATGTATGTGACGTGAGATGAACACACAGACACACATACACTTTTCAAATAGCTAAACTACAGTTCTCTCACTATACAGTAAGTAATCTTTTCCATTTAGTAAAAGTGAAGACTTTATTACCAGGAGTTCCATTACTAGGAAATTTTATTAACGAATGCTGACTCAGGTTACTTTACTTTGGGTTTATCCCTGGTAAACACTGATAAAAACAGATTTGGATGCTGTCACTTAAAAAAAAAAAAAAAAAAAAAAGAGTGGGAGAGAAGCAGACTATCATTCAATTTAAGTTAAATTTAGTTTTAAAATTAGCCCACTTTATTTGAAGAGCTTGTGTCAATAACTTACTATCCACCTATCTTTTTAATTACTACAGTGACAGTTTAATTACCATGGACAATTAAAACAGTATTATTTTGAGTTTTTTATGTTACAGTAGATTATTTCACATTAAACGTTAAACACCTATCAGTTTTCATTTCCTGTTAATCAATTTCCACATTCATCAACTCAAATACTATAACATTTTCTAACACACACACACACACACAGAGGCAGAGAGAACAGGGGTGTGGGAGGGAGGGGAAGGAGCCCAAGGAAACTGTTTGAGGCCTTTGCAGGAAAATTATTCAGGCAGCTGCTTCTTTTTGGCTTGGGGTTCTGATTGATGACAGACAACATAATAAATAATCTATTTACTAACTCCTAACAGCTAAATAATGCCCTTATTTTTCACCATAACTGAATTGCCAATACCGTATTGACAAAGTGTCATAGGGCTGGAGCTAAACTGACCTCATGTCACCATTTTTCTTTCTATAGCAACAATGAAGACCTTAGAATAGAACCCCTATTACTCTGATTAATGGAAGGCACTAAAGGTTACCAGTGAACTTGGTTGTATTTATTTATTTCCACTTAATTCACTGGTAAGGGGTGGATGGATGGAACGCACAGTAATTTTTTCTTCTCTCCCACACTGTCTCCATAAATGACTGCTTTGCATATTGCAGGTTGCTTCTGAGTGCAGGCAGCTTCCGTTCCCCATTCCACAGGGCTGGAGCGGGGTGTGTACGGCACAGAAACAGAATCTCCCCAGGGCTGAGAGCAGTCTCACTCCAGAAATATTTGTCAATTTGGCTTGGAGACCACAGACCCCACAAAGTAGATGTTTGCTGGGAATACCTATCTATGATTCTGAAGAAAGCAACCACATATAATCTCCCCTTGACTATGCCTTCCAAAACCAACTGTTCAATACCAGTTAAAAAATGTATTCAAATGTATCTTGTAATAAACTACAATGGAAAAGAATCTGCAAAAGAACATATATATATATATGTATGTATAACTGAATCACTTTGCTGTATAGCAGAAACTAACACAACACTGTAAATCAACTATACTTCAATTTGAAAAATGGATTTAGTCTATGTCTATGCAATTACAAGGTGATCCCCTAACCTTCTCCTCCACTGTATCTCCTTTACTTCAGGTCCTGTCATGTGTGATGGCTCTGTAGTCACCTCCCTGTCTCTAATATAATCCTCTGGATTCCTCAGTCAGAAGGGCTTTCCGAAACCAAGCTCTGACCATGTCTTTCTCTGACTTAAAAACTCTCAAGGCACCAATAACTTACAGGTAAAGCCTAAACTTGGCATTTTTTAATGCTTTCTGCCTTTGACTTGTGTACTCAGCCCTTCCTTTTCCTCTTGACAAACTCTATTTTTATTTTTATTATTTTTTGGCTGCACCGCACGGCATGTGGAATCTTAGTTCCCCGACCAGGGATGGAACCCGCGCCCCCTGCAGTGGAAGTGCAGTCTTAACTACTGGACCTCCAGGGAAGTCCTGACAAACTTTATTTTTAAACACCATCTCTGATGTCATATTTCTGGTGAAGATGTTCCGTCTCCCCAGCATGAGTTAGATATTGCTTGCTTTGTGTCCTCACCCCTGGGGACCCAATGCTACTGCAGCTCTCAGCACACCACGGGGCCACCACTCATATGTCTGCTTCCTCTAATCTTCACAGTCCCAATTCCTCCTGGAAACCCAAGAATTCACAGTGCTTTGCCCCAAGGCCCCTGGTATTTTGGTACCCAATTCAGTTCTGTCTTATTTCTCTGGTTTATATCTTCAAAGTCTTGTCTCCCAATTAGACCATAAATTCCTTTGGTATGAGGTTCTATTATATTTTTAGCTTAGCAGGTCCTTGGGCTCAGAGTACTAGTTTAAATTATGAGTCTGAAATAGAGTAAAACTTGAAGATGAGAAGAAATCTAACTCTAAAATGTGTGTGTGTGTGTGTGTGTGTGAGAGAGAGAGAGAGGGAGAGAGAGAGAGAGAGAGAGAGGGAGAGAGAGAGAGAGAGATTCTTATTTACTCACCAATGTGTGGTCCTTAGAAATATATATCTTTTTGCAGATTGTACTACAGCAGAAAAACAATTCATAAGAATGACAGGCTCTTTGAAGCACTTTGGAAATAATCACTTATCAAACTAACTCAGTTACATTTCTTGCTACTGATTAAGATTAATCTAAACCTTTGGGTGAACAAAAATTTGTATGCTGGGGTGGGATATTATAGCTGTTATCACTATAAATTTATACCTGCCATATAAAAATTGTCAATGTATATAATTAACTGCCAAAATATTCCCTGGGGTTAACTGTCAACTGAATTAACTAAGCAATACAGTTAGGTTTTAATTAGCCATTTTAGGGCCTGGAGAATTAGGCATAGAAAGCAAGGAGATAATTTCATATAAAAAAAAGAGCCTCCTCTCAACTTTCAGTTTCACTTGAAATTCCTAATACATAAACATATACTTTCCAATGAAATCTTCTTCCCTCCCTGCTTTCCTTCCTTTTTGTAGTTTTTCAACCTATCTTTTAATAGTAAAAGGTGGACATTTTCTAGGCAAGAATGTTTGTCAAGGGGAGACTGCCAACTATTCCAAAGCCTGGAATTTATTTAGAAAACCAACCCTTCACAAATATTCAATATTATTTTAAAAATATTCTTTGGAAAAATCTTGCAGCTATCTGTGATTAAAGCAATCTTATTTAAACAGTTATGCGTTCATAAATTTGTGAAAGCAAATGGCAGTGGTTGCTAAATAATGCCTAAAACAAAATGCCGTTTATACATCTTTTGAAATCTTTGAGCATGGCTAATCTATTCACAACTGTCTTGTGTTTTACCCTACACACACACATACACACACACACACAATTTTGACTGTACTAATAAATCAATAAAATACTATACACTTGGTTGTGCCTAAGATACATTTAGAAGTGACAGAAGTTTCAATTATTTGATTGCATAGCATCTGGCACAAAGCATCAGAATAAATTATGGAAGAGGCAGTTTATTTAAAAAGAATGAAGCTATTGTGACATTTTAAGTGATGGTTATTTGATGTACTCTCAAATAGTAATTGACCTGATAACAAACCACTGGCCATCTGAACACTGAATACGTTGAAAATAAAATGTGGGCTTCCCTGGTGGCGCAGTGGCTGAGAATCTGCCTGCCAATGCAGGCGACACGGGTTCGAGTCCTGGTCTGGGAAGATCCCACATGCCGCGGAGCAACTAGGCCCGTGAGCCACAACTACTGAGCCTGCGCATCTGGAGCTTGTGCTCCGCAACAAGAGAGGCCGCGATAGTGAGAGGCCCGTGCACTGCGATGAAGAGTGGCCCCCACTTGCCACAACTAGAGAAAGCCCTTGCACAGAAACGAAGACCCAACACTGCCAAAAATAAATAAATAAATAAATTTAATTAAAAAGGTTAAAATGGCATATTTAAAAAAAAAAAAAAGAAAAGAAAACGTGTAAGATGACAAAGAATATTAGACTGTATCCCAGTTCTCATTCCCAAATCCAATTCAGTTACAGCCTTGAAGAGATTCATTGATAAACAAACTGAAGAATGAATATATCTCCCTTTCTTTTTGTGCTACAGAGCCAGTCTAAGAGATTTTGAAAATACTGCCTCAAGTGTTTGAAAAAACTGACATCTCTGTCCGCTTTCATTCCAGGAATTCTGTGTTTCGATTAGGAAAGTTCAATGACTACGTAGCTTCTTAAACTATAGGACTTGCTTTTGTATGGGTCCATATCCACCAAGGAACATTATCATTCCCTAAATTCCAAGCAGTAACTGAAGACTTCAGGGATCAGGGTTTGACATTCATCTGTGTGGCCTTATATAAGTCACTGTCTCTGTGGGTTTCATATTCCATATTTGTGAAAAGGAAATAATATCCCTTTCAATGGGCCATTTGCAGGATCAAATAAAGTATCAATAATATGTAAAAGTGCTTTGCAAAACATTATACTATCAAATTGCAAAACTATCAAAAGTATGTTATTATTATTGTGTTTCTATCAGATATTATTCCTCAAACCATTTTTCTCCGCAATGCATACTGCTAACATAATGTGTGATATCTATCTAGGCTTATTAGAAGATGGAGCTGTTATTCTCTCTGGGCCAACAACCTTAGGTATTTACCTTTATACCACTATTCAGTACATGATTTTCTTTTTTTTTTGAATTTTATTTATTTGTTTTTTATATAGCAGGTTCTTATTACTGATCTATTTTATACATATTAGTGTATACATGTCAATCCCAGTCTCCCAATTCATCCCACCACCACACGTGATTTTCTTGACTTCAGCGTTCTCTAAGCTTTTTTTTTTTTTTAACATCTTTATTGGAGTATAACTGTTCTACAATGGTGTGTTAGCCTCCGCTTTATAACAAAGTGAATCAGCTATACATATACATATATCCCCACATCCCCTCCCTCTTGCGTCTCCCTCACACCCTCCCTTATCTCACCCCTCCAGGTGGTCACAAAGCACCGAGCTGATCTCCCTGTGCCATGCAGCCACTTCCCACCAGCCATCCACCCTACATTTGGTAGTGTATACACGTCCACACCACCCCCTCACTCTGTCCCAGCGTACCCATCCCCATCCCTGTGTCAAGTCCATTCTCTATGTCTGCATCTTTATTCCTGTCCTGCCCCTAGGTTCTTCAGAACCTTTTTTTTTTTTTAGATCCCATATATTAGTGTTAGCATACGGTATTTGTTTTTCTCTTTCTGACTTACTTCACTCTGTAGGACAGACTCTAGGTCCATCCACCTCACTACAAATAACTCAATTTCGTTTCTTTTTATGGCTGAGTAATATTCCATTGTATATATGTGCCCCATCTTATTTATCCATTCATCTGTCAATGGACACTTAGGTTGCTTCCATGCCCTGGCTATTGTAAATAGAGCTGCAATGAACATTGTGGTACATGACTCCTTTTGAATTATGGTTTTCTCAGGGTATATGCCCAGTAGTGGGATTGCTGGGTCATATGGTAGTTCTATTTTTAGTTTTTTAAGGAACCTCCATACTGTTCTCCATAGTGGCTGTATCAACTTACATTCCCACCAACAGTGCAAGAGGGTTCCCTTTTCTCCACCCCCTCTCCAGCATTTATTGTTTGTAGATTTTTTTGATGATGGCCATTCTGACTGGTGTGAGGTGATACCTCACTGTAGTTTTGATTTGCATTTCTCTAATGATTAGTGATGTTGAGCATCCTTTCATGTGTTTGTTGGTAATCTGTATATCTTCTTTGGAGAAATGTCTATTTAGGTCTTCTGCCCATTTTTGGATTGGGTTGTTTGTTTTCTTGATATTGAGTTGCATGAGCTGCTTGTAAATTTTGGAGATTAATCCTTTGTCAGTTGCTTCATTTGCAAATATTTTCTCCCATTCTGAGGGTTTTCTTCTCATCTTGTTTATGATTTCCTTTGCTGTGCAAAAGCTTTTAAGTTTCATTAGGTCCCATTTGTTTATTTTTGTTTTTATTTCCATTTCTCTAGGAGCTGGGTCAAAAAGGATCTTGCTGTGATTTATGTCATAGAATGTTCTGCCTATGTTTTCCTCTAAGAGTTTTATAGTGTCTGGCCTCACATTTAGGTCTTTAATCCATTTTGAGTTTATTTTTGTGTATGGTGTTAGGGAGTGTTCTAATTTCATTCTTTTACATGTAGCTGTCCAGTTTTCCCAGCACCACTTATTGAAGAGGCTGTCTTTTCTCCATTGTATATTTTTGCCTCCTTTATCAAAGATAAGGTGACCATATGTGCGTGGGTTTATCTCTGGGCTTTCTATCCTGTTCCATTGATCTATATTTCTGTTTTTGTGCCAGTACCATACTGTCTCGATTACTGTAGCTTTGTAGTATAGCCTAAAGTCAGGGAGCCTGGTTCCTCAAGCTCCGTTTTACTTTCCCAGGATTGCCTTGGCTATTTGGGGTCTTATGTGTTTCCATACAAATTGTGAAATTTTTTGTTCTAGTTCTGTGAAAAATGTCATTGGTAGTTTGACAGGGATTGCACTGAATCTGTAGATTACTTTGGGTAGTATAGTCATTTTCACAATGTTGATTCTTCCAATCCAAGAACATGGTATATCTCTCCATCTGTTTGTATTCTCTTTAATTTCTTGCATCAGTGTCTTATAGTTTTCTGAATAAAGGTGTTTTACCTCCTTAGGTAGGTTTATTCCTAGGTATTTTATTCTTTTTGTTACAATGGTAAATGGGAGTGTTTCCAGGGCTTCCCTGGTGGCGCAGTGGATAAGAATCTGCCTGCCAATGCAGGGGACACGGGTTCGAGCCCTGGTCCCGGAAGATCCCACATGCCGCAGAGCAGCTGGGCCCGTGAGCCACAATTACTGAGCCTGCGCGTCTGGAGCCTGTGCTCCGCAACAAGAGAGGCCGCGATAGTGAGAGGCCCGCGCACTGCGATGAAGAGTGGCCCCCACTTGCCACAACTGGAGAAAGCCCTCGCACAGGAACTAAGACCCAACACAGCCATAAATAAATAAATAAATAAATTGATTTAAAAAAAGAAAAAAGAATCACTGTAAAAAAAAAAAAAATGGGAGTGTTTCCTTAATTTCTCTTTCAGATTTTTCATTATTAGTGTAGAGGAATGCAAGAGATTTCTGTGCATTAATTTTGTTTCCTGCTACTTTCCCAAATATATTGATTAGCTCTAGTAGTTTTCTGGTAGCATCTTTAGGATTCTCTATGTATAGAATGATGTCATCTGCAAACAGTGACAGTTTTACTTCTTCTTTTCCGATTTGGATTCCTTTTATTTCTTTTTCTTCTCTGATTGCTGTGGCTAAAACTTCCAAAACTATGTTGAATAATAGTAGTGAGAGTGTACAACCTTGTCTTTTTCCTGATCTTAGAGGAAATGGTTTCAGTTTTTCACCGTTGAGAACGATGTTGGCTGTGGGTTTGTCATATATGGCCTTTATTATAGGTAAAGGCCCTCTTTACCTCTTTACCTATATGAGGTAAGTTCCCTCTATGCCTACTTTCTGGAGGGTTTTTACCATAAATGGGTGTTGAATTTTGTCGAAAGATTTTTCTGCATCTATTGAGATTATCACATGGTTTTTATCCTTCACTTTGTTAATATGGTTTATCACATTGATTGATTTGCATATATTGAAGAATCCTTGCATCCCTGGGATAAACCCACTTGATCATGGTGCCTGATCCTTTTAATGTGCTGCTGGGTTCTGTTTGCTAGTATTTTGTTGAGGATTTTTGCATCTATGTTCATCAGTGATATTGGCCTGTAGTTTTCTTTTTGGGGGACATCTTTGTCTTGTTTTGGTATCAGGGTGATGGTGGCCTCGTAGAATGAGTTTGGGAGTGTTCCTCCCTCTGTTATATTTTGGAAGAATTTGAGGATAGGTGTTAGCTCTTCTCTAAATGTTTGATAGAATTCGCCTGTGAAGCCATCTGGTCCTGGGCCTTTCTTTGTTGGACGATTTTTAATCACAGTTTCAATTTCAGTGCTTGTGATTGCTCTGTTTATATTTTCTATTTCTTCCCGGTTCAGTCTCGGAAGGTTGTGCTTTTCTTAGAAATTGTCCATTTCTTCCAGGCTGTCCATTTTATTGGCATATAGTTGCTTGTAGTAATCTCCCATAATCCTTTGTATTTCTGCAGCGTCAGTTGTTACCTCTCCTTTTTCATTTCTAATTCTGTTGATTTGAGTCTTCTCCCTTTTTTTCTTGATGAGTCTGGCTAATGGTTTATCAATTTTGTTTATCTTCTCAAAGAACCAGCTTTTAGTTTTATTGATCTTTGCTATCGTTTCTTTCATTTCTTTTTCATTTATTTCTGATCTGATCTTTATGATTTCTTTCCTTCTGCTAACTTTGGAGTTTTTTTGTTGTTGTTATTCTTCTTTCTCTAGTTGCTTTAGGTATAAGGTTAGGCTGATTATTTGAGATTTTTCTTGTTTCTGAGGTAGGATTGTACTGCTATAAACTTCCCTCTTAGAACTGCTTTTGCTGCATACCATAGGTTTTAGATCGTCATGTTTTCATTGTCATTTGTTTCTAGGTATTTTTGATTTCCTCTTTGATTTTTTCAGTGATCTCTTGGTTATTTAGTAGCATAAAGTTTAGCCTCCATGTGTTTGTGTTTTTTACGGTTTTTTTCCGTAATTGATATCTAGTCTCATAGCGTTGTGGTTAGAAAAGACACCTGATACGATTTCAATTATCTTAAATTTACCAAGGCTTGACCCAAGATATGATCTACCCTGGAGAATGTTCCATGAGCACTTGAGAAGAAAGTGTATTCTGTTGTTTTTGGATGGAATGTCCTTAAATATCAATTAAGTCCATCTTGTTTAATGTGTCATTTAAAGCTTGTGTTTCCTTATTTATTTCATTTTGGTTGATCTGGCCATTGGTGAAAGTGGGGTGTGTTAAAGTCCCCTACTATTATTGTGTTACTGTCGATTTCCCCTTTTATGGCTGTTAGCATTTGCCTTATGTATTGAGGTGCTCCTGTGTTGGGTGCATAAATATTTACAATTGTTATATCTTCTTCTTGGATTGATCCCTTGATCATTATGTAGTGTCCTTCTTTGTCTCTTGTAATAGTCTTTATTTTAAGGTCTATTTTGTCTGATATGAGAATTGCTACTCCAGCTTTCTTTTGATTTCCATTTGCATGGAGTATCTTTTTCCATCCCCTCACTTTCAGTCTGTACGTGCCCCTAGGTCTGAAGCGGGTCTCTTGTAGACAGCATAAATAAGGGTATTGTTTTTGTATCCATTCAGCCAGTCTATGTCTTCTGGTTGGAGCATTTAATCCATTTACATTTAAGGTAGTTATCGATATGTATGTTCCTATGACCATTTTCTTAATTGTTTTGGGTTTGTTATTGTAGGTCTTTCCTTCTCTTGTGTTTCCTGCCTAGAGAGGTTCCTTTAGCATTTGTTTTAAAGCTGGTTTGGTGGTGCTGAATTCTCTTGGCTTTTGCTTGTCTGTAAAGGTTTTAATTTCTCCGTCGAATCTGAATGAGATCCTTGCTGCGTAGAGTAATCTTGGTTGTAGTTTATTCCCTTTCATCACTTTAAATATCTCTTAGCTTTTGCTTGTCTGTAAAGCTTTTGATTTCTCCATCGAACGTGAATGAGATCCTTGCTGGGTAGAGTAATCTTGGTTGTAGGTTCTTCCCTTTCATCACTTTAAATATATCATGCCAGTCCCTTCTGGCTTGTAGAGTTTCTGCTGAGAAATCAGCTGTTAACCTTACGGGAGTTCCCTTGTATGTTATTTGTCATTTTTCCCTTGTCGTTTTAATAATATTTTTTGTCTTTAATTTTTGTCAATTTGATTACTACATGTCTCGGTGTGTTTCTCCTTGGGTTTATCCTGCCTGGGACTCTCTGCACTTCCTGGACTTGGGTCGCTATTTCCTTTCCCATGTTAGGGAAGTTTTCGACTATAATCTCTTCAAGTATTTTCTCAGGTCTTTTCTATCTCTCTTCTCTTTCTGGGACCCCTATAATGCGAATGTTGGTGTGTTTAATCTTGTCCCAGAGGTCTCTTAGGCCGTCGTCATTTCTTTTCTTTCTTTTTTTCTTAATCTGTTCTGCAGCAGTGAATTCCACCAATCTGTATTTCAGGTCACTCATCTGTTCTTCTGCCTCAGTTATTCTGCTATTGATTCCTTCTAGTGTATTTTTCATTTCAGTTATTGTATTGTTCATCACTGTTTGTTTGTTCTTTAATTCTTCTAGGTCTTTGTTCTTTAATTCTTCTAGGTCTTTGTTAAACATTTCTTGCATCTTCTCGATCTTTGTCTCCATTCTTTTTCTGAGGTCCTGGATCATCTTCACTATCATTACTCTGAATTCTTTTTCTGTAAGGTTGCCTATCTCCACTTCATTTAGTTGTTTTTCTGGGGTGTTATCTTGTTCCTTCATCTGGTACATAGTCCTCTGCCTTTTCATTTTGTCTGTCTTTCTGTGAATGTGGTTTTTGTTCCACAGGCTGCAGCACTGTAGTTCCTCTTGCTTCTGCTGTCTGCCCTCTGGTGGATGAGGTTATCTAAGAGGCTTTTCAAGCTTCTTAATGGGAGGGACTGGTGGTGGGTAGAGCTGGGTGTTGCTCTGGTGGGCAGAGCTCAGTAAAACTTTAATCAGTTTGTCTGCTGATGGGTGGGGCTGAGTTCCCTCTCTGTTGGTTGTTTGGCCTGAGGCGACCCAGCCATGGAGCCTACAGGCTCTTTGGTGGGGCTACTGGTGGACTCCAGGAGGGCTCACGCCAAGGAGTACTTCCCAGAACTTCTGCTGCCAGTGTCCCCGTCCCCACGGTGAGCCACAGCCACCCCCTGCCTCTGCAGGAGACCCTCCAACACTAGCAGGTAGGTCTGGTTCGGTATCCTCTGAGGTCACTGCTCCCTCCCCCTGAGTCCTGATGTGCACACTACTTTGTGTGTGCCTTCCAAGAGTGGAGTCTCCGTTTCCCCCAGTCCTGTCGAAGTACTGCAATCAAATCCCGCTAGCCTTCAAAGTCTGATTCTCTGGGAATTCCTCCTCCCATCGCCGGACCCCCAATTTGGGAAGCCTGATGTGGGGCTCAGAACCTTCACTCCAGTGGGTGGACTTCTGTGGTATAATTCTTCTCCAGTTTGTGAATCACCCACCCAGTGGTTATGGGATTTGATTTTATTGTGATTGCGCCCCTCCTACTGTCTCATTGCGGCCCTCCTACCATCTCATTGTGGCTTCTCCTTTGTCTTTGGACGTGGGGTATCTTTTCTGGTGAGTTCCAGTGTCTTCCTGTTGATGATTGTTCAGCAGTTAGTTGTGATGCCAGTGCTCTCGCCAGAGGGAGTGAGTGCACATCCTTCTACTCCACCATCTTAAACTAATTATCGTACATAACAAGTCCAGAGTTGCAGCTTCATGACATCATTGAGGACGTAGGGTCTGCCATCTTTGCTCTTGCCCTTCCTGTCATGGTTGTATAGTGGCTATAGAAGTTTCAGGTGTCATATGCAGACATTATAGTATCCCGTCAAGAAGAAGAGGAGTGCTTCTTTTTCTTCTTTCTTGTTTTTACTTACCAACTCCACTTCTGAGAAAACTGAGAAATAGCTAGAACCTCAAACTGTAAAATAAGTGAAAGCACTGCCAAAGGTAGTAGACATTATTTTGCAATGCATGGAGAGAGAGGACCTGCAGCACAGATCCTGGAAAAAGACAAAACATACTTTTCAAAGGTGAAGGTTACCCTGATGTGTAACACCTAATACCTTGTATGCAACAGCCTTATGTATCTGCCTTTATAACAGCATTTAATACACGTGATTTTCTTGACTTCAGTGTTCTCTAAACTTTTTGATCAGTCATCTCATAAATGAAAATTTGGAGGGAACATGTAACCTAATATATTTATATGTAATAAATTTCCATATAAATACATGTTTATATGTAAACAGGGTGCATGTGCTGGCAGTAGGAGTGCCCTTGTACATGGTTTTATTCCAAGAAAAAGAAAACGTGAGGCTAAAAGAAAAAAAATCATAGACACAAGTCATATTTGTAGGAAGCAGTCTATCTCTGCCAGAGGCGGAGAAAAGTAACTTTGCTTTGGAGAACCTCAGAGCTACTAAGCCCTATTGACTCAAGAAAAACAAATGTACACCCAACACTCTGCAACATAAGGAAAGTTCCAGTTGGCCTTGGCTCTTCCTCAATGTGAACTTTTGCAAATATCTCATTGAGGGAAAATCTCATATTGCAAAGTTGAAAGATAAAAAAGAAACAGAAGATCAACAAAAACACAGGAAAAAAAATAAAACTAGTGGCAGACAAGCACCAAGAAAATATTGCCACAGGGTCGATGAAATTTATGACTAAACTTTCTGCCCCAAATTTAAAAAGCTTGATGAAGCAATTGATTATATGAAGCAAAAGCACAAATCAGAGATGCAAGAGCTCCAGGAAGAGATCATGATGTGACAGAGGGGGAAGTGATATGTGATCTGGCAGAGTTTAGGAAAAAGGTTGAAGGAAAGAATAAAACCATCACAGAAATTAAAGTGAAATTGGAAGAAGCACCAAGGAGACTAACTACTGCTGAAAACACAGTGAGGAACATAGAGGACAGAAGTAGGAGGTGAGGTGAAGGAAGAAAGGAGGGAAGACAAATGAAGCCAAAAGGAAAAAAGAGTTAAACTGATAAAAAGGAAGAAGATGTAGGGGGGGATAGGCAAAGGAGATCAAATTTATGCATACTTGGAGTTGCTGAAGAAGAAAACACTGAATCCTAACCAAATACTTAAAGATATAATTCAAGAAAACTGTCCTGAAATAAAACATATCTACTGAGAAAGAACACACCACATTCCAGGAAAACTGACTCAGAACAGCTAACACTGAGACATATCTTAGTAAAGTTATTGGACTTCAAGACAACAACATGATGACAACATTTTCTTGGCAACAAGGTAGATTAATTTATGAAAGGATAAACGGTATGCTGGCCTCAGACTTCTCCACAGCCGCAATCCATGCAAGAAGTCAAAGGAGTAACATCTTCAACATCCTCAAGTAAAGAATTGCAACCTAAAGATGTTATTTGGGTATAAGGGCCACAGGCAAATACTTCTGAAGATGCAAGAATTCAGAGAATATTGTTCCCAAAGCCCTCCTTGGGGAACAGTCTAGAGGACTAAGTTTAACTTTCTCAATCAAGATAAGAGACAAAGGGGACCAACATAAGCACTGAGTGTATTAGCACTAAGACTAAATAAATGTGTGGTTCAGATTATAGAGCAGCAAGTAAATATTATGTGCCCTAAAAATGCAGACATGATATAAGTAATGAAAGTTGGGAGTATAAGGGTGAAAGAAGTGGAAAGTAAAGGTGAAGCAAATTCACATACAAAACCTGCTGTGTGGTTTCCTCATCTTTAATAGTTGGTGGTTAAAGAATATCATTTTAACACTGACAAGTAAATTAATATAGGGAAAGGTATGTCTAATAGTTAAAAAAAAGAACACTAAGAAAGATTAAATAATTCACCAAAATTGCATGGTGGAAAAGAGAATGGGGACGAAAAACAAACACATACAATTCTTTTTTTTTTTCTTTTTGGCCATGCCACACAGCATGTGGGATCTTAGTTCCCCAACCAGAGATCGAACCCGTGTCCCCTGCAGTGGACGTGTGGAGTCTTAACCACTGGACTGCCAGGGAAGTCCCCACATACAATTCTTTAAGTTCTGGAAAAGTAATGCATATTGCCTAAAGAAATTGAGGATTCATTATTAAATAAACTTACAATTTCAGGGTAACCACTTGTAAAACTTCCTATTTATCATGAAAAAACATAAAACAAACTTCCTATTTATCATGAAAAAAATGCACAGATAGGTAAAGCAATAGAATACATGTTGAAAAATGTTCACAAAACTACAAAATAGAAAACACAATATAAAATAATATGACAGAAGTAAGACAAAATTGATCTGTCAGACCAGTAAATATAAATGGACTCACCTCATCTACTAAAAGAAAATAACTTTTGGAATGGATCTCAAAGCAAATCTAAACTTTACATCATATATAAGAGAAACCTCTAAAGTAAAGTGATTCAGAAAGGTTGAAAACAAAAGAATGAGTAAAATATACCAGACAAATGCAAACAAAAAGGAAACAAGTTAGTCATCTCAACATCAGATAAGGTTGAACACAGGGCAAAGAGCATTAAATGAGTCAAAAGTGGGTTTCTTATTTTGTTGAAAAGTGCAATTAACAGTGGTGATAGAAGTACTGAAAAACACAGCATCAGTATTCATAAAGATAGAACTACAGTAAATACAAGGAGAAAAAGAAATACTCCCACTTTATCCTGTCCATCAGAAGTGTCACTAAGTCCAGCCCACATGCAAAAGGAGGGGAAGTAGATTCCATCTGTCAAAGAGTTTATAGGCTGATTTACAAAAAGGCACTGTGACGTCCATCTTGGTCACTCTCTTTCTTTCTGTCTTGGATCCCTCATTCTAGGGAATGCCAATTGCCATGTCTTGAGGATGCCCAGACAGCCCAGTGGAGAGGCCCACAGGGCAAGGATGAGACTTCCAATGGACAGCCATGGGAATGAGGCTTCTTTGAAGTTGATTCTCCAGCCCCAGTCAAGCTTTCAGATGACTGCAGCCTCAGCTAACAGTTTGACTGCAGTCTCATCAGGGATCCTGTGCCAGACCACGCAGCTAAGCTGCACCTGGATTCCTGACCCTTAGAAACTGTGTGAGATTTTTAAAAATTTCTTGTTCTTTAAAGCCACTAAGTTTTAGAGTAATTTCTTATGCAGTAATTGATACCTAATGCAAAAGACAGTAACAACTGAACCTAAAAGAAGTGAAAGAAATTATTACAGACAAATTAACTAGAAAACAGAAAATTGTATTCGAAATAAATAAATTCAAAAGTTGACTTATTTTAAGGAAAAAACTTAAATTAGATAAACTATTACCTAGACTAATTCAGACAAAAGAGAAAAAGCAGAAATACACAAAGAAATGATACAGCTGAAATAACTACAGATACCACGAAAATGAAAAGAATACTGTGAGCCTACTTTGCTCAATTCTATGCAAATAAATCTGAAAACTCAAATGAAATGAATAATTTTTAAGGAAAATATAATTTACCAAAACAAGTTCAAAGGAGAGAGAAAATCTAAACAGCCACTTAGCAATGAGAAAATAAAGTTGTCAGAATGTTATCCCTCCACTAAACATTAGGTTCAGGTGGTGTCACAAAGTAATTCCACAAAATCTCCAAAGAACACATAATTCCATTGTTATTTAAATTCCAGATTAAAATTTTGAGGCATAGGAAAATCAGGAAAACGTCCAAATTATTTAATGAAGAAAAAAACTAACAAAGATTAGCCACAAAAAGAAAACTACAAATGAATCTCATGAATATGAACATCAATGTAAAAATTCTAATATTAGCAAATATAACCCAACATTACATTTAAAGAAAAATACAGTATGAAAAATTGGGATTACTGCAGGAATGTAAGGTTGATTCAATATTAGGAAATCTAGTTATATAGTCGATCATTTTAATCATTTTAATAGGTCCAGAGAGAACAATCATATGATTATATTTAAAGATGCTGAAAAGGTATTTGATAAAGCCCAACACTTATTCTCAATTAAAAGAAACCTCTTAATAAAAGAGGAATTGGTGAATACTTCCTTAACATGGTAAGATACCTGTATCTCGACCCAAGAGCTTACATCATACTTAGTGGGAAAGCATTAGAGAAATTCTCCCTGAAATCAGGAATAAGTTAACTATTACACTATCACCATTTATTGTTTAATTTTTCAGAATGTATTATCAAAATAATTAGATAAGAGAAAGAAATTAGAGACAAAACCTTGAAAGGAAGATTGCAGTGATATGATACCTGAAAAACCTAAGACAATAAACTGAAAAACTGTTAGAACCAAAGAGAATTCAGTATTGATATACAGAAATTAGTTGCTTTTGTATATATAAACATTAACCAGTTATTATATAAAGGGAGAAAAACTTCATTTATAAGAGCAACAAGAAAATAAGATATTTAGAAATCAACTTTAAAAATGTGCAAAATACATATGAGATAAACTAAAACATGTCTCAAGGACACAAAAGGTTTAAACAAATCAAAAGCCATGTGATAGTCTTAAGTTTACCGTCATAAAGCTGTCACTTCTCTCTAAGTTAGCGTATAAATTTGACCTGATCCTAATATATAAACCAATTGAGTTTATTCTGAAATGAGACTAACACTGTTGTGGAAAAGAAATTAATTAGCAAGTTTAGCCAGGAAAAATCTGAAAAAGTGGAGTAAGAAGAAGGAACTAGCCCAGAGAAATAAGGAAGTATGTATTCAAATACTTTGAATAGTACCATATGAACAGAGAGATATGGCAGAGACCTGAAGGGCCAGAAATTGACATACATTTGGGCTTGTATGCAGTATAGAACCAAATCCAATATATGATAAAAATGCTCCCTTGAATCACTGTGGACAAGATAGCTTTTTCAGTAAATTGGGAATAACTAGGTGGTCCTATGGAAACCAAGTCAGATCTATACCTTGTACCTTACATCAGAATAAATTCAAAATAGGTCAAATACCTAAATATAAAAAATAAAAGTTTAAGAATTCTAGAACAAGAAAATTACTTTATAATCTAATAGCAGGGAGGAGCTTTAAAATTATGACACCAAACTCAGAAGCCATGAAACACTAGATGGCATTTTAAAAAAAACAAACATGAAAGTTAAAAGTTACCATAGGCAAAATCAAAAGATGAGCTGGTAAAATAGTATTTGCAACTTATATTACAAAAGCCTGACTTTTCTAGTATAAATTAGTTCCTACAAATCAATAAGAAAAAGACCAACATCTCAACAGAAAAAATGAATTCAGAATATGAATCAAGGAACAGATAACAGAAAAGAAAAATGGTAATAAATATTTTTAAATGTGTTCAACATTGCTCTTAAGAAACATGTAAAAACAAAACTACATTGAAATGTCATTTTTTCCTATAATTTGGCAAAGATCAGAAAGGTCAGTAACAAACCGTGTTGACAAAGCTGAAGGGAAAGAGGTGTTTTCTTACATTGCTCGCGGGAGTGCAACCTCTCTTATGAGAAATGCGGTAAATTTTATCAAAAATGCATATACCTTTCACCCACTGATTCTACTTCTAATAACTTTTTTCTTTTACAGATTTACTCACACATGTGAAATGACTCACTCCATTTCAATATCCTTATATCTTGTTGCAACAGCCAAGGATAGAAACAGAAGTCCAGCAATTGTAGACTGGTTAAATAAGTTATGGTGCATCCAGTGTATATTTTGGAATGATCTCCAAATTACGTTAAATGGAAAAAGTAAGGTGCAGATAGTATATGTGTTCTGTTACCATTTGTAAAGAAGGAGGAGCAAAAAATACAACTGTTTGCTTACATACGCGTAAAATATTTCTGTAAAGATTTTTTTTTTTTTTTGTCTGCCTCTGGTGATGCGTCCCCATTGCAGCCACCAGTGCTCAGGCACAATGACAGCTCCAGACTGGATCCAGGGAGGAGCAAAGAGTGAAGGCTTGTGTGTGTGCTGGTATTGCTATCAGGAAACAGTGGTATGGGAGGAGAGCTGTGGGTAAGCTGGGGAGGAGTCTTTGAACCACAAGCAAAATTATACCAGTTCTTAAACTCTCTGTTCTACTCTTTTTTTCACTGAATGCTATATCAAGACAATGTCTTCAAAGATTGCCTGAATTGATTAATTCCGAGTAGGTAGGCATGCCCCACCTCCACTTTCCATTAGTTTTAAATAGAGTCAACACACCTGCCCTAAGTAAGGTGCCTTTACATGTAGTGCGTGGGTCTTTCCCTGGGCCCTTTAATTTGGTGGCAATGGCCATGGCATAGGGAGAATGATGGCAGGAAGAGGAGCTGTTATTTGGTCCTCGCATGCCTCAATTTGAACTGTGCCTCTTCTCTCAGATCTATGAAAAGAAGGTGGCTTTTAAATCAGAACTTTATTATCATCAGGTTTGCTCTATTCTTAATGGAAAAAAATCTGTCAGTATCTAACCTGTATATTTGAATATTTTCCATATGTGTCGAGTTTATATTACAAACATCAGCTGCTTTTTACACAGAAGAGGTATTCATTTCTGAGTGTTTTAGAAAAAAACCTAGGTAAGTGTGGCCTTTTCTTTAATGCTTTTAAATAATATTAGTTGATTTATCATGGTTACTCTTCTTAACGTTTGGCCTTTAAGTTACAGAAAAGAGATGGCAACTTTACGGTAAATGTTGAATGCAACCATGAATATAATTTCTCTCTCTCTCTCTCTCTCTCCCCCCCCCCCACCCCTGACCTTGGCTACCACACACCTGCTAAAGATTCCTAAGTGGCACTGTGTATATTTTCCTTAATAGAATTTGTTAGAAAATATTTTTAAATGATGGGATAAAAATAAATACATATAGGCATTTTAAGATTTCCTTCTCAAACCCCAATGAGCTGTCAAGGGCACTGAACTTTGGAGACCACCGCTCCAGGTCTGCACTATTCAATACAACAGGCACTAGCCACCTGCGGTTTATCCAGCACATGAAGTGCACTGATTCATATAGAGATTGATGAAAGTGTAAAATATACACTGGATATTGAAGACTTTGAAGGAGAAAAAAAGAATGTAAAAACATCACAATAATTTTTAGACCAATTACATATTTTGTATATATTGGTTTAAATAAAATATATTATTAAAATTAATTTCACTTATTTATACTTTTAAAATGCGGCTACTAGCAACTTTTAAATGGCATATGTGGCAGGCGTGATATTTTTGTTGGACAGGTGAATTTCGGGGAGAGCAGAGGTCACAGTCTATTCATAACCGTGTCCATGACACTCCACTATAGCAGAACTAAGTAAAATTTTGCAGATGCTAAATACATTTTTGCTAAGAAGCTATTAATTCTTTCAAATCATCAGGGACGAAGTGAGCACAGTATGCAAGTAAAGATACTGCTTAAGCTAGTGTTTTCAGGAAAGTCACAAGAGGAAGCGGAGTGAAAACACTTACCGTGAGGTGGTTGATTCAACACTCAATCTATGCACTATAACTGAATATGCTTCCAAACTCGCTTTAAGGGTTAGCATTTAGAAATTAGGGAGAAGCCTTTGGCCAAGCATCCTCAGGGTGAATCGTCAGTACTATCATGTATGAATTGATTGAAGATAATTTTGATCGCTAAAACTAACGTCTCATGTAAATGTGAAAATATCTTCAAGATTAAAATGGAGGAATCTACTTAAACTTGATCTTATACATCTGTCTTGAGTTAATGTGAACTTGAAAAAAATTAATGGATAATGCAGTCTTGGCAGTATCCTTTGAAACAATAGAAATTGTCTTTTTTTTTCTTTTTAAAACAGATAAAATTCTTTAAGAGATACAACCTATTTTTACTTTCAGGATTTTTTTGGGGGGGGTGAGAATTAATTAATTATATATTGATATTAATCAGTAATTAATATTGAGATATAATTGACATATAACATTTAATTTTAGTATTTCATACGAATTTAAATAAATTAGCCACATTCATTTGATACTACGATTTAACATTGTTCTTCTTTGGAAGAAAATATGCTTTCCATTCTTTGTATCTTCATTTATTTTATGGAAAATTCAAGTGGTTGCAATAAACAAAAAGTATTAATACAAAAAAAAAATTAGGAGGAGTGGAGAGGGAAAGAGGATAATTTCCAGTCCCTCATTAGTTCTCATTCGTGTCCAGTCTAGAAGAGACACAGATCAGGCCATACTGTAAGGTTGGCACTGCACATATAAAACAATAAACAACACACTTTGATTGACTTCATGTCTATCAGCATATAAGCAAATGAAGAAATTACTAAATCTGAACCCCCCGCAAAGCAAAATAAATGAGTAGAGACTAAACCCAGCACTTGAATTATCTTTGAGTTCTCACTTACTATCATATACTATATGCATTTTAAAATTTTAAATAAATTTTTGCACTTCAGGCTTTAAAAGTGTATGATTTTGGGTAGATAGACAATGCCCTGCTGCTTCATATGCTTCAGTGTGTCTTTCTTTCCTTCCTTGTCTTTAGTGATTTTAGAAAATCTATTATATTCATTCTCTAACCCAGTGGTCCTCAACTGGGGGCAATATGCCCTCCCCCAGAGGGCATGTGACAATGTCTTGAGATATTTTTGGTTGTCACAGATGGGGTGAGGAATGCTACTGGCATTTAGCAGGTGGAGACCAGAAATACTTCTAAACATCCTATATACAATGCACAGGACAACCTCTCACAACAAAGAATTATTCTGACCCAAAATGTCAATACGTTTGAGATTAAGAAACTTTGCTCTAATCTAAAAGAGATGTCATTTTTGGTTTAAGCCAATTTTCCCTTTGGCAGCATCCTTCTAGAGGTGAACTGAGCCTGCAGATTAAGAGCTGGTCTTCATTCTCTAACAATCTCCAACTACTACATATATTCATTCCCTCACATACTCACTCATTCAATACTTCCTAGCTTTAATAGGAATAAAAGCACAGCGTACGTAAAGTATAATTTACTGTCCAAACTGGGACACTATGAAGGGTTGTAAATAATTATGCTGGACAATAGGAGTAAATCAAGAATGTCCTGGGTAAATCAGACCATCTTGTGACCTTAATCAAATGGCAGCGTGCAATGTTCAAAATGATAAATAAGGCATGGAGCCATTTCTAATGGCAGCCAATTGGGAGGACAGTGTTTGGGCAATGGGACCAAACATCAAAGCTGAGGCTGAAGATCATTCCTGGTTCTTGTGTTGATGAGGTCATCACATAAAAAAAATCCAGTGCGAAACCATAACCACTACAATAGAATTTGGTTTTGGAAAGGAAAAAATAAGCATAAAACTCAGGACATACAAAGAATATAAACCCTGCTAGAGGCATCACAAAGGACACTTTAAAAAAAAACAACAAACACCTGTATATTGTTTGCACATAGTAGGTACTCCACAAACGTCAGCTGAAGAATAAATCTACGTGGTCCTATCTGCAGCGTGGAAACCTTTCTCCATTTAAATTGTGTTATTTTAATTCACATGATTTCCTGAACCTACATCTAAGATGCACAAAGTAGGGCTACAACCTCTTCTGTGCCGCAACAAAAAATTACAAATTTTGGATTTGTCAAAACACAACAAAACCATTCAGGCGAGATAAATAATTATAAATGCCAGTGAAGTCTCTTTCCTGTTTTCCTTTTGATCTGTAAGGTTACTAGTGGATGAGATAATCTTTTATTTATACTGCATGTGGTAAAATTTCGAAACAGGATTTTTGCGTCCATCGTATTCTCCCTCCATAATTAAGCCTGTAGGGCTGGCTGGCTGATATTTTTTAATGCAGAGCTTGTCAATTTCTGTTAACACTAATTCAGAGTTCATCGCTCCACATAGCATGGAAATGTGAGGGCAAAACAATTTATATAAAAAATATTTTGAGAGGAGTTGAACAAATTGAAGATCCTTTCTGCACTGACTGCCGAGCCCTCCTGTTCTGATTACAGCACCAGTTTAAACAGCGGTGCGAGCGAGCTCACCTTTCGTGGCACACACATTTGATTTTCCCAGGTTCCTTGCTTTGCCTTCCTTTTCCTTTCATACATGCCCTCCTGCTATAAATCAACGCTCCCTCCCCCACCCACTTTGCCATGTGTTGTCTTTTTAATTATAGCCCAAACTCTGAGTCAGTCCAGATCTCGTTTTACCATTAACTTGGGAAGAAAAGAGGCTGCCTCCTGCATTTCACACGAAACATTACAAGGGCAGACCGGGGCTTTCATCGTGTTCCACCTTCAGCAGACAGAACAATAGGCAGCTATAATCTTGTGACACCCACAACTAATTTATCCAACCAGAAGACAGGTAGCACTCTGCACTGCTGCTCCTGTCTGAAGAGGTGCAGTAAATACTCAGCTTAATAGTAGCTTCTCAGGCAGGAGGGCAACATATCACAGCATGGCGTTTTTATAATCTTCCTGGCATGCCGACAGCCAGGAGCACGGCCACGCATCTCCCTCCTCTGTGGAGCTCGGGATGCATGTAACTGTTAGATGGTGACACATTGTGCCTTTAAGCAACTTTAACTGTTTTATATCCCCTCTGATCTGCGGCTTTGTACATCTGTTAAGCTGCCTCTTAAACTTCTGTGGACGCGTCTGTGGAGCCGCTCCTTGAAGCTCGGCATGCGTTCTGGGCCTGGTGTGGGGTTTCTTTGTGATTGCCTCTTGTTTATCGTGAGGAGTTTCTCTGTTGTACTGCAAGGCCACAGCTAAATACATCATCCTGGCCAAAAAGATAATAATAACCTTGTGACAGTCGAGAGAAATATACTTAGCAATGGCTAAACAAAAAACCTTGTGTAGAGAAGCACTGATTAAAAAACAAATGCAAAAAAGCAACCAACGTTTTTAACATTATTTCTCACATATCTGTGGATCATTTGGGCTTCAGCTGATCTGGTTCCAAAAGCTTGCATTAGTCAGGGTTCTCTAGGGAAACAGAACCAAGAGAAGATATATAGACATATGAGAGAAGGATTATTATACGAATTGGCCCATGTGATTATGGAGGCTGAGAAGTCCCATGATATGCTGTCTGCAAGTTGGAGAACTAGGAGAGTCCGTGGCATAATTCAGCCTGAATCCAAAGGCCTGAGAACCAGGAGCTTCAATGACTGAGGGCAAGAGAAGATGGAGGTCCCAGCTCAAGAAGAGAGTGAATTCACCCTTCCTCCACCTTTGTGTTCTATTCAGGTCCTCAATGGATTGGATGATGCCCTCCCACATTGGGGAGGGCAGATTTCTTAACTCAGTTTACCAATGTGCATGCTAATTTCTTCCAGAAATATCTTCACAGACCCACCTAGAAATAACATTTTACCAGTTATTTGGGCATCCCATAGCCCAGTCAAATTGATACATAAAATTAACCATCACAAAGCTATAGGTTGGATCAAGGTCTGCTCCACGTGTCTCATCATCCTTAAACAAGAGGTTACCCAGGCATGTTCTTCTGGTGGTAAAATGCAACTTTGTTTCAAGTCTTGTATCTTTGGCTAACCTTCCATTGACCAAAGCAAATCACATGGATGGCCAAGCCCAAGTCAAGAGACGGGGTAGGGACTTCCCTGGTGGTCCAGTGGTTGAGACTTTGCCTTCTAATGCAGGGGGTACGGGTTCGATCCCTGTTGGGGTGCTAAGATCCCACATGCCTCACGGCCAAAAAACCAGAACATAAAACAGAAGCAATATTGTAACAAATTCAATAAAGACTTTAAAAATGGCCCACATCAAAAAAAAAAAAAAAAGAGAGAGAAAGACAGGGCAGTACACTCTGCTTATCATGAGGCCAAAGCAAGTCACAGGGCCAAAGTCAGCATCAAAGAGGCAGGGAAATACATTCCTCTCAGAAAACTAGGAGTAGGGGAGGAAGGGAATATTTGCTGAACAACAATCTAACCTATAACGCTATCCTTGTCTACAGAATAGAGAAATCGCTGATATTTGCTAGATACTAGAATTTTGCATATATTGAGTCCATCAGTGTGGGTTCCATTTCTGAAAGATGCCAAGGACACCATGCAAGGATGAACACCTGAAAGATTTTGATCATGATAAAGAAGTTACCTCTATGACCTGTCGGTCTGACTCACTAGAAAAATTTGAAAGCCTGAACCTGATTCTTCAAGTCTTGGTGAGAAATTCCATGGTTTGAAAACTTATCTACAAGGAGGAAGGAGAAGAGGCCCTGGCTGAGAAACTCAGCTTTTAAAATATTTATCTTTTCTCTTGATGTTGTAAACTTTGTTCATTCAAAACCCCCGTGCTCTGCTCTTTTAGCACTTTTGGTGTCTAAATACTTAAAGTAAGTGTGTGTGAAGGTGCTTGGGGTTTCTATCAGGGATGATATTCATTTGCACTCAGCAGTTTGGCACACAGCTGGCATCCATTCTGATTGGCCAAGGACCACTTGGAAAGGAGAGTGCCCTTTCTATACAGTTACTTAAATATCTTGAATATCACCATTGGCTGAATATATTTACAGGTCTGTGATGCTGGCTCTTGGTTAGGCATGTAAAGTATGATTCTGGATTGACTCGTCATCTCTTCTTAGGGAAACAGTCTTGCCCACAGCCTTTGCAGAATATCTGCTCTTGGTTGCACCACAACTCTCCATATCCCAACTACCCTCCCCATTCTGGCCACAGCTGACTGAACCACGGATGGGCACCTGACCCAAAGACAGCCAATGACTATGCTCAGGTCTGTTAGGTGGCTTGTCACTAGGTCCCTCTTTAGATGCGTTTGGATCAATTCAATTCTCTATCTTAGAATAATGAATTGGGAAGTGTGGAGTAAGTCAGATGTTATCAGTGGCTAAAAGTTTATCTGGAAGAATGAGATATGCACTGTGTTTTAAAATCAGCTTGTTGGAGTCAATCTGTATTAGTTTTCTACTGTAGCGTAACAAATCACCCTCAAACTTAGTGGCTTTAAACAACAATACACATTAATTTATCTCATAGTTTCCTGGCATAACTTAGCTGAATCCTCTGCTTAGGGTCTCTCATAAGGCTGCAGTGAAGGTGTTGGCTGAGGCAGTTGTCATCTCAAGGCTCAGCTGAGGCAGGATCCACTTACATAGGGTTCAAATACCAGGAAGCAGGGAACATTGGGAACCATTTCACGAGGCTACCTACGAGAGTCACTTTTAAATTTTACTTGCAAAATAACTTTTGCAAGGGCAAATGTCTTTAAAAATGTTCCTAATTCTAGAAAAATCTGCACAACCATTTGTATATGTTGAATTAATTATAGTTAAATGAATGAGGTCTGGTTCAGTGGTTAATTATACAGGTTTGGTAGGCAAACGTAGTTCGTAACTTCAAGTGAACAAATCCAATTCTGTACAACAAACATTCTAATAAATGTGGTTTTCACTAACAAATATTTACAGTCTCAAGGTTACAAGTCAGTGTTCCTCAGAACTCCTAAAGCAAACCTCTGAATATTACAAAGGAAAGTCCTTTGGTCTTCCTAGTTAAAACATATAGACTGAAACTTACAAGATGACAAAATACAGAAAGTATGGATTTACCTTAAATTTTATGAGAATTAGTACGCAAGTACTGACGAATCTTCTCCTTTATCTTTTTAAACAAAAGATAATGGCTATCCCAGGATTTTGCATTCTCAAAATCTCGTGTCAACCAGTTCTTCACTTAAAGCCCTTTATTAAAGATCATTGAAAGCTACGGCAAATGGATTTTACTCTAATTTTAACCGAAGCGGAATTGAAGAATTTGGGGTTTGTGATGCTCTATTTCCACAGCCTGGGAGAGAGGAAGGCCAGAGGGCCATTCTGGACAAGGAAGGGCCAAAGGTATGACTAAACTGAAGGCATGACTGAGCAGAAGCTTTGAGATGAAATAAACGCTAGTGGAAAAGGGGTAAGCAAACACGCAAAGGAGAGCTGGAAGAAGAACGGAGGCAAGGTAATAGCACCAGAGGGAAGATCTGTGACCTCCCGCCACTGAGGCTGCTGTGGGTTCATTTCCTGTCTCCACCAGGGTCTGCTTGGACCACTGTTCCTGTTCCTGGATTCCTCTCCTTAGTTACTCACTCCATGCCCCTCCCTCTACTCCCCATTCCACTGACATTACTTGCTTGAGTGACTCTTCAGGAAAATGGATGTTACATATTTATAAAATGGTACGTTTTTGGTTTAGCTCCAACTCAAGTTACCTAAAGTCAAAGTTTTTACTGTGGTAAAATACACATAACAATTTCCCATCTTAATCATTTTTAACCGTACAGTTGAGTGGCATTAAGTACATTCACATCGTTGTATAAACATCACCACCATGTATCTCCAGAACTTTTTCTTCTCCAAATGAAACTCTGTGCCAATCAAACACTAACTCCCCCAGCCCCTGGCAACCACTATTCTACTTCCCGTCTCTATGAACTTGACTACTCCAGGTGCCTCATATAAGTGAAATAATACAGTATTTGTCCTGTTGTGACTAGCCTATTTCATCTAGCAAAATGTCTTCAAGGTTGTAGCATGTGTCAGGTTTTCCTTCCTTTTGAAGACTAATATTCCGTTGTATGTATATACCACATTTTGTTTACCCATTCATCTGTGGGTAGACACTTGGATTGCTTCCTCCTTGGGCTATTGTGAATAATGCTGCTATGAACAAGGGTGTATGAGTATCTCTTCCCTGCTTTCACTTCTTTTGCATGTATACCCAGAAGTGGAATTGGTGGATCACATGGATGGTATTGCTATGTTTAATTTTTTTTAGGAGCTGCCATACTGTTTTCCACAGTGGCTGCACCATTTTACATACCCACCAACAGTGCACCAGGGTCCCAATTTCTCCACACCTTCACCAACACTTGTTATTTTCTGGTTTTTGGATAGTAGCCACCTTGATGAGTGTGAGGTGGTCAAAGGGAGTTTTGATAAAGAGATGCATAAACTGATTTGGTGCTGGAACCAGAACTGAAAAGATTCTTTAGGGATCTGTTTCTGGCTGCCTTGGCATCTCTGCTTCTTTCTGCAGCCCTGCTTAGATTTTCTCATCGTACTGACTGGCTTTTCCTGCTTACTTGGGGTTTTTGCCCCCTTATCACTTTGCCTTGCATATGGCCCTCCATGGCTACTTCAGTCCATTCTATATGCTGTGACTTCTTGAACATCTTTTCAGCTTTAATACCCACTGACACTCACTTAGGATTCTTAGTTACCCCATACTGAATCAATGACAGAGGACTCTGATTATTCTGATTCATCATTTTGATCACAGACCTGCCCGATAATAGGCTAACCTAGGGTTCGGTGATCAGTTCTGGCCATGACCAGAAGGGTGGAGTCACTTTGAGAAGTGACTAATAAGGCATTAAGGGCAGAAGGTGGGGCAGATCCCCTAAAAGGGTGTGTTTGTGTGTGTGTGTGTGTGTGTGTGTGTGTGTGTGTGTGTGTGTGTGTAATAGGCAATGGTTGGCTATACTGAGTGGTGTCTTCATCAGATTTTCCATGATCAATCCATTCATCAATCAGTACCTATTTACTATATAAGAGGTGTTGGGCTAGGCATTGTTAGCTAATAGCTAACATTTATTAAACACTTATAATGTGTCAAGCACTGATCTAGGGGGACCATTATACTGTGGGGCACCACAAAATGATAATGGCATTCTCAAGATTTTTGCAATCAGGTTAGAGATGAGACACGTACCCTCACACAACTTTAAGTTGCAATACAAAAACATCAACAGTAAACATGCTATAAGTAACTTCCTGACCAACTTCCCAAAGAGTGATAGAGACAGTAAGTGCTGTGCATTCTGAGGGACTGCTATAGTGAGAAATCATGTGAGAAGTTTTTATGGAGGACTTGATCTAGGATTTTATGGATGGGCAGGTTTCAGATAATTAGATGCCAGAGAAAGCAACTGATTATTCAACAAATTTTTATTGTGGCTAACTGTGGTCAGGCACTGTACTAGGAGCTAGGGACATAAAAGAGAGCAAGATATTCCCTTGAAGGACCTGGTAGCCTAGAGAGGAATAGACAAGCAAACAGAGAACAGCTGTAGGATTATATTTCTGAGGGTGGGAAAATGTTAAGTTATGTTCCCAGAAAAATCTAGTCTCTGTTATCATCATCACAAGATGCCTGACTAAGAGACCTGTTGTTTGGGAATGAAGGCAGCCCTTGCAGGCTCCCCTGGCACTGGGAGCATGTGTCCTCTTCAAGCCTCACAGAAATGGCCGTCAATCCCATGGGCTTGAATGGAATAGAGAGGGGGCAGGCTGCTCTTGGGTTACCCCCGCCTCCACCCAGTACTCTTCAAAAGACATGCCATGCTGCTACTTTCTAGAGGCACCTGGCTGGGGGCAGAAGCTCTTGGTTCTGTCTAGGGAGACAACAACACTGGTGAGACAAAGCAGAGAGAAAGAGGCTGAAATCCAGAGGGGAAGAAGGGAGCTTCCAGACAGACAAAGGGTGCCTAGCTCACTGTGCTACAATCTTCCATGGAACCAACCTCATTTTCTGATTTGTTTATACCCTCTGGTCAAATAGACACCCTGCAGAAGACAGATGATGAGAGACAGTCACTCTACAGACATTAGGTTTTCTGTTTGTTTGTTTTCAATTATTTTTCTTTTTTAAACCATGAACTGTTGGTTTACCGTAACACTTAGTGTTGAAAAACAAATGGTTGCTTGTTCTATACTCTAATGCTGAACAAGCACTCTCATTTCTAATGACCCAAGTTTTAATGATTCCAGAGGGCTTAGTAAACAACAACAACAACAAAAAACCTTTAGCTAAAGCCACATCATAATATCATCAACAAGTCCTCTGCTAGGAAGGGCCTGATGTTGCCTTCACAGTATATTACCTTCTTGCTCTCAATCCAGACTTTCTGAACATTTAGAATATAAATTTCTGGCCTGTCAAAATGAGGGCTACGAAGAAGTTCGGAAGGAATACAGGTCCTTCTTTGGTACCAAGGTTCCACTTTTTCTCTGGCAGGCTCTGGGGAGGTACTTCCCAGGGGACTCACATCAGCGCAGCTTTCAGAGAAAGGAATTTGAACTTGATCCCAAATAAGCTAATGGAACAGGAAGGGCAACGAGGCAGATGCACTTATTTATTTCACTGCCTTTACATAATGATGAGGTCCTTATCCTTGCCTTCCCCTCAAGCCCTGTAAATCCCTACAAGGGGACAGTGGGATCAGACTATACATTTAAATTATTTTCAAAGATGTCAAGCAATTCCAACTTCTTTAATACAGCAACCTTCCAAAGGAATGATAAATCTCCAAACCGAAGAAAGGCTTCCCCCTTTCAAATTTTAGCTGTGAAAGACTGATTATGTATTTAAGCTTCGGCGCTGTGTAAAGCTTCGTTAGACAAATCCGTGACCAACCCATCTCTCTTAGCTCAAAATCTACAGCTCCTATTTATACATGATGCATTTTCTGGGGCTCTAAAGAACAGACTTCTTAACGCGGTCATCATCAGTCCTTAGCAGAGCATCCAAGGAGCCAGGGACTTGGTTGAGCTGACAGCAGACTTTTCACTTCAACAAGCCTCACCACTATAATGGAAATCCAAAGGCCTGGAAACAATGTACATAGCTTCCCTGACTAATTTTATTATGCAGACATACTTAATGGCTCCTGTTACAATCACATCTGGGGTGGGAAACAGTACTGGATTGTGACGATCCCACTAAATCGACAAGGATTATCAGTCATTAAAAAGGAACCAAATTAGCATCAAGCAGTAATATTTTATACTTATCAAATCTTCTGCTGGTCAAGGTCCATTACTGAACGACACCATAAAGGCAGGAGCCGCCAGCTCATTCTCCAGAACATTTAAATCTCTATTGTATTTGTGTAGGATATAATTTCTGGTAGCAATAAAGCCTAATAAAGGTTACACCCTGATGAATAAAGTGTTCATAAATTGACCCATGACATTTAAATGGATAATTATATTTGAGATAAAGGAAGAATCTCTCGTTTCGGCGAAGAAGTGTTTCAAGTTGTGCCCAACCCAAGCAACCCACCAGCTACAGGACGGTTTTACGTGGCTTTACAGTGATATAAAATATTAATATTGCTGGTTACCATTGTATTAGATTAATTATTCATCAGGTCTTCCCAACAACTCCTGTCTATCTGAATCATCAAGACTAAATTTAAAATGTTCCCACATGATAAGAGACTGAATGGAAATTAACTGTCACCTATATTTCTAAGCATGGGTGACAGATGCTAGTGTTTATCTTCCCCTCAACTCCCACCCTGCCACACTGTGTCAGCCTGTCACTAGACTTTATCTTCACATGGCAGAGAAGTGTAAAATAGAATCAGGAAGTGATTAGGAGGAGACTGAAAGAGTTGTTACTGAATGTGATGTATTAGATCCAACTGGAACAGTTCAACATATGTTATGTACTGATGCCTCTCAGTTCTCATTAGGACCATACTACAGACAATCAACAAAACCTATCTGGGAAAAACAAAACAAAGCACAAGTGCTTCGGGGGTTGTAAGCATAGCTACCCTTCAGTCTCTTGGGTAAATCTTCTCCTCTATATTTCTTGTATTGCATTAGACTCAGGAAAAAAAAAAGACTCAAGTGTAACACAACTAACTTGTTTCATTAATCAATTAATATTTAATTTGTGCATTCATTCAACAAACATTTATGCATTCATATCATGAGGCTATTTGACTCTTTTGAGAGAATACTGGTTATATTTTCTCACATAAATTGAATACAGAAAATGTTACACATTCCAAGAAGAGATCCCAGAGAACTCAGCCATCAAGACTATCATCTCTTTTAAAGCAAGGACTGGGTTTTATTATTCTTTCTATGCCAGGTGCTTAGCAATAAATCTTCAGTGGGTAAATAAATGTAATTTATTTTTGAAGGAATTTTCTTTCCAACAATAGGGTAGAGTAGAAACCCTAAACAGATCTCACTGGATAAATTACAAAATCTCCTTTAGAAAAGCAATGTTGAGCTGGAAATAAAGTAAGGAATCCTCTGATGCCAAAAGAAGAGTGAAAAGTGGGAAACCATAGAGCAATGAGGTCCTTTCATTCTGGAGAGCTTCTGATGAATTCTGGTGACTCTGAGGTTCCATTTTGACCATTGCATTGGAAAAGAGAGATAAAAGACAAAACTTATAGCCCATCCAAGATGGACAGTTTAATAGGAAAACCCTGCATAAATCTGGGATCCTAAAAAGTTATCTAGTTAGAAACAGTGAACTAGAAATAAACACACCTGCAGAGGGGGACTGCCTTTCCTGACCTTGGCGAGGGGAAGAGGGAAAATAAAACCTTTCATAACTACAAACAAGCCTACATACAGATTTGCAACCCAAATTACACTTTCAGAATATTCTGAGAAAGGCCAAGCCCAAAATTTAGTTTAAAATAGTTTAGGGCACCTGGATGAAGCCTTACTTCCTTTACAGAAGTTAAACCCTCTGTAAAGGAACATACTTTAAACCAAGGCTTTCAAAATATTCATGAAATCTAAGTTCACTGTAAAGTAATGATAACAACAATAATAATCAATAAAGAAAAAATATATCATAGATGACAGCTAACAAAAATATCAATCAGGAGAATATTAGAATTTTAGACCCCAAATAAAAATAGTTATATTTTAATATGTTTAATATGAATATGGAACATGGAATCTTAAAAATGATAAAGTGCATTTGAAAAAGAACCAAATACAATTTCTAGAAATAAAATATCAAATAACTGGAATCCAAACTCACTGGATAGCTTAGATACAGTTAAAGAAAGAACTAGTGAAATGACAGAGCTGAAGAAATTATTCACAATGCCCCACAGAACAAAGCAATTGAAAAGAGATAAAAATATTAAATAGAAGGTAAGTGATATGGAATATTGAGTGAAAATATCTTAATTATGTCTCATCAGGCTTACAGAAGCAGGTGAAAGAAAATGTAAGAGAGATTCAAAAGTTAATAGATGAAAAATTTCTAGAACTGACAAAAGATACTAACTTTCAATTCCAAGAGCACAAGGAATCTCAAGCAAGATAAATAAGGAGAAATTCACATGTGGACAACAAAATAAAATTTCAGAATACTGAAGAAAAAGAGATGAAATTAAAACCAGCTGTGAAAAAAGATAGTTCATCTGCAAAGGAATGTCATTTAGACTGACAGCTAATTTTTCTACAGTCACAGTACAATCCAGAAGACAATGGAATGATCTAATGTTCTAAGAGAAAAAAGTAACTGTTAAAGTAGAATTCTATACCCAGTAAAATTATCTTCCACAACCAGAGCAAAGAGACTTTTAGACAAGCAAAAACAGAGTTTTTTAACAAAATACCGTCATAAAAGGAAATCCTAAGTGGTACTCTTCAGGCATAGGAAAAATGATCCCAGATGAAAGTGTGATATTCAAGGAGAAAACGTGAGCACAGAAATTGATAAATATATAGATAAAACTGCAGCTAGGGCTTCCCTGGTGGCGCAGTGGTTAAGAATCTGCCTGCCAATGCAGGGGACACAGGTTCGAGCCCTGGTCCAGGAAGATCCCACATGCCATGCAGCAACTAAGTCCGTGCACCACAACTACTGAGCCTGTGTCCTAGAGCCCGCGAGCCACAACTGCTGAAGCCCACACGTCTAGAGCCCGTGCTCCGCAACGAGAGAAGCCAGTGCAATGAGAAGCCCGCGCACCGCAACAAAGAGTAGCCCCCACTTGCCGCAACTAGAGAAAGCCCACGCGCAGCAACAAAGACCCAACTCAGCCAATAAATAAATAAACAAGTTTATATTAAAAAAAAAAAACTGCAGCTATTTCACACCATTAATAGTGCAAAGGATAAAATGTTGGAAGCTGACGGAACTTAGAAAGAAGTATAACAATTCACCAAAGCATAGAAAAGACGCCAACTCCACATAGTAAGTTATATGATGACTAGAAGGAAAGCACTGTTCAAACTACTTTTGATTAGGTTTTTACAAATGAAGACTTTAATTCTCAATGTGTCTACTGTTTTAACTTACAAAGTACTAAATAAGTATTAGTTTTCTATTTTTAAAATTTCCTCACACGTTTATAACCAACAGTAAGATCAATTTTAATGTTTTGACAAAATTTTTTAAGGTCACGGAACAAGTGTAATTTTTTCCCATGGTTATTAAGAAAGATTTATAGGGTTTCAGCTTGCTCAGTCATTTTTACACTTCTGCACTAACAGGCAAAGCCTTTTTTTTTTTTTTTTTTTCATCAAGGGTAAATGGGGAGCAGCTCAGGAAGAGTTTAATTTAGCTGAAAGTACAAATTACGAAAACAAAAGGTAATTTTCTTCTCATGTTGCAAGAAATCCAGTGACATCTCTAAGGTAGCTTCATCTACATTAGGTGGGGCTTTTGAAAAATGAAGACGGGGCAATTAATTGAACTTTGGATGATGGTGACAGTTTTTGTCTACTGTCCTGATAGGAAGGGCATTGGCCACATTTCTGCAGGGCTTGGAGACTGAAATCAGCCTCATGCAGGGTGTGACTCCGAGGTCTCAGGTGACAGGCTGCAGTGCCACCAGCTCTAACTACACCGCCCCAAAAGACAAGACAAGACAACCAGCTGGGCCGGCGTCATCACATGAGAGTCAATGGAGCCTTCACTTTTTAACAGGATTCTAACACTTCCCATTTGCAAAGAACAGCATGAGATTTTTGTAGATGTGAATCAGCCTGTTCTGCACCAACTGCCAGTATAGTATGTTGATTTCGTATATGTTTCACTTAAAGAACTACTCATGAGAAAAAAGCATTTTTAATATGGCTATACTTCACTAGAGGTTCTATTCTTTAGGAGACAGTTTCGCCAATGACAAGATGATTAACACTAATTAAGCCTATGAATATCTAAAAAGGACTGTTAATGACAGAAAAATAGTTCCTTTATTGAGGGGGTGTCCACAAGTCTACTTTATTAGCTTGTCAATTTCTGTGAGTGGGAACATAAATCTTGTATTAGTGATCAGGATGAAAAAGACCTGGGAGACCCACCAGAGCAAAATTCTCTGTGTACTTTCCAAAGGTAAACACATACAACGCCTTAGTCTTCTAAGTGGGAAAGTTTGGTTACCTACATCCAAAAATATGAAACTTTATTATAGATGTCATGTGAGCGAAAACTGCACTCCAGAACCTTAATTTATAATAGCATTGTGATGCCAGAAATGGGCTAAAAATTCCAAATACTAACAAAACCAAACAAACAAAACAATGCTTGTAAACATTTAAAGTAGTATAAATGAGACCAACCGTAACTCCCTTGGCAAAAAAAAAAAAAAAAAAAAAGCCAGAAGGTATTTATCCAAGTAAGTAAGGGGGTGGGGATGAGGTCTCTGGAATGGGGTTTAGGTCTTAATGAGTCACTGAATAGTGTCTCATTCAAATCAGCCTGAGATAAGTGGGAATTTACTGGCTCCAAGTTCAGGGGTCTAACCTCAGGTACGGCTCAATGCAGGCTCCCAAGCACGGCCAGCAGATGTGCATCTCTCCATCTCTCTGCTCTGCTTTCCTTCTCAGTGGCTCTCAAGAGGGCAAGATGACCACCGGAAGTTCCAGGCTTACATCTTCTGGCTCAGCAACTCAAGCCAAAAAGAGGTCTACTATTCCTAATAGAACCACCAAAGTGCCAAGACTACTGTCATGACACTGACTTGAGTCCTGCCCCCTCCTTGGAATAGTTACAGAGGCCAGGACTAGAACATATGTCTGTCCTGGGGCTGGAAAGGAGGATGGCCTGAGCCCACAATGTGGCAGAAACTACACTGGCTGTCAGTGTGTGTGTCGGGGGGTGGTTTCCCCCAAAAGGGGTCCATAAGAGAAGGATACATGACCATAGGGCAGGCGAAAAGAACAGATGATCATAATGGAATGATACAGAAGTAGGAATCTGAAGGACGTTAGAGAGCTAATTCCAGACCAAACTCTACCCCTGATGAAGGGATCTAGGCGACAGGACCCTGAAAGTGATGATTCCATCTCTCCTGCTCCTCCTCCCATGGTCAGGAAGCTAATTCTCTGGATGAACAGTTCTGGTTGTCAGATTCCTTATACTGTTACCCAAATCTACCTTGGGCCCAAATTCTATCTCCGTGAACACTAGAGAAGCAAAGCCACGGCCCCTGAACTGGTGAACACAGCTGACAGCATCTTTCCCACCCTTCTTTGAAGGCTTCCTCCCCACCCCACACTTCGAGGTGAACTAACTGTGGAGCTATCAAAGCTCAGGTATCAGGGCCCCTCACTGATACAAGCCCCGTGAGTGTTGAGAGTTACAGAGGGTCCGAGGAGGGGAGGGGAAGCCAGGTTCCCAATAGGAAGCATTTGTACTTAAACATTTTTGGTTAACTGTCTAAGAGTTCTCAGAAAAAAGTGGCCGGAATCTCCAAGGCTCCAGTAATATGTTGTGATCCATTTCCTCATTCAAAATAAATATTCAAATTCATATCTAACTTTGTAATGATAATTTTATTGTACTCTTTTTCTTAAAGAAGACCTTGTCCCCACTGCCTCTCCCCCAAATTGTACACACTTCAGGCCCAAGAAAACCTGGATCTGCCACCGTATGGGGCCTCTCTCCTCTCTCATCAGCCCTATTTAGGACATGGTTTCCAGGTATTTTACCATCTAGAGAAGCCTCTAACTTTTCCCATTTGGATACCTACGGCTGGACAAAATGCCACAGCTGTGATCTGGCATGTAGAGTTGAGAAGGACCTCATTCCCTTGTTCTGGTGCCCGTGGTTCCATTACCGCAGGCCAGGGTGGGGACGGGCTTTACTCATAGCACGTACATCACATGACTGGTTCATTTCACTTGTGGTCTGTGCAAAACACCAGCTCTTTTTCACCCTCTGTTGACTTGAGTAATAGGATTTATATTTTGTGGGTAAATGATCTTAATTGCCGAGGATGGTCTGAATGATTTCCTCTGACATGACCAACGCTGCCCATTTTGAGAGACAAATGTTAAAATCCAATAAAAGATATCCAGAATGCAACTTCTGGATAAAAAGGAAAAATGAAATCTTACTTGAATCCATTCTGCTTGCCATCCACGTCACTTCGCTTCACTTTTATCAGAGGGTTTACAAGAAAATGTGTTTTATCCAGACAGTTGTAGAGATTGACTCATAAAACAAAAAGTCAAATAGACTGTAAGCTGCCCTCAATGCATACCTCTTTTAATTTGTGTAATGTGGCTCTCTAGTAGAAGTTTTTGTATAGCTAAGACAGTGAAATTTAAATTTTTTTGGTCTGCCCTATTACAGTAAGTCCCCTACATACGAACCTTCAAGGTGTGATCTTTCAAAGATGTGAACGTATGTTATAAACCTATTACAGTACAGTACTATATAGCTGATTGTGTTAGTTGGGTACTTAGGCTAACCTTGTTGGACTTCTGAACAAATTGGACTTACGAACGCACTCTCAGAACAGAACTCGTTTGTATGTAGGGGGCTTACTGTACTGAATTGTACACAGAATCGATTAAAACCAAGCTTCAATTATTTAACAAAAGACATTGCTCTTCTATATAATAGAATATAAACACATGGATGGGCTAGAAGAGTGAATTAAGTGGATTTATACTCATCTAAGTCTGGTCTTTTTGTTTTGGCCATATTGGATACACCACTACATTTTCTCTTCAGTCAAAATGTGTTCATTTAGCACGGAGGTGGCGAGTAGGTTTCAACAAGTAAGCAACTTTTAATTATTGGTAGTGACCTAAAGCTTTGTGATGAGATCAGATCTAGATGCATCGAAAGAGTTCTGTGATCAACTGGCAATGTTTGTCATAAGCATAAAAGGTAGAAGTGGGAGCATTCCTGTAGTAATATATTTGCCATCCGTAATCAATTAGATCAGAAACCCCTTGAGGTTAAAGACCTGATTCATACCCTACATTTGCATTTGGCAAACAGAAATTCATGATTAGTCAATGAATGAATGAATATGGATTTTTAAGTACAATTTGCTTTGTAAAATATACAGTCAGCCCTTTGTATCCACAGTTTCTGCATCCATATATTCAACCAACCACAAATGGAAAGTATTTGAAAAAACTTACAGCCCATACAAAAAGCAAAACTTGAATTTGCCATGCACCAGCAACTATTTACATAGCACTTACATTGTATTAGGTATTATAAGTGATCTAGAGATAATTTAAAGTACACGGAGGATGTGCACGGGTTATAGGCAAATACTGTGCCATTTAAAATAAGGGACTTGAGCATCCTCGGAGGGGATCCTGGAACCAATCACCCGTGGACACTGAGGGACCACTGTATACAATTAAAGCACAATTAGCCAAGATCCAATTAATTACAATCTTAAAATACCAGAATCCTTGTTCCCAGAATCAAATCAGGAAAAGCAACAAGAAAGCCTATATATATAGATAGATAGATAGATAGATAGATAGATAGATAGATAGGACTGTCAGTTATCAATTTTTAAGATCACCAGACTAGAGCTATTAAGTCTGGAAGGTGGACCCAAAACATTTCAAACAATTAAGTTTTATTCATTTTTATTATTTAAAAGAGAAGGGCCCTTTGTTGGATAAACTCAGAGATGGTAAACTGTTTTGCTAGATTGTCAGCTACTGGAGGGCAGAGATGATATTTGATTCAGCTCCGTATTCCAGCATCACCTGGCACAGTTCCTCACATATTGGGCTGCTCATTAAATATTGGATATATAAATATATAAATAAATGAGTGAGTGAATAAACAGACAGACGAGCAGATTCCTCTTGGGGTCAGTTTCCGCCACGTGTTCTGTCCCAGAGTCCCTTTGCTTTTAAGGATTTACCTGAGAATTTTGCTCTCTGATAAACGGGAAACCAGTGATGTGTAAGGTACCCCAGGTTTGGGCCACGTACATACTTTTCAGAGCTAATCAGCAAAGCATTAACAGCCAAGTTGGGGCCTGGAAAGGACACTAGACTCAGAGTTTAGAGACCTGGGTGTGAGACTTAGGAACTGCTTCATCTTTGAATCTCAGTTTGCTCATCTATAAAATGGGGATGAAAATACATTCTATGTCTTCTTCTCAAAGTTGTAGTGAGGATCAAATAAAACAGAGTACAAAAGTACTCTGAAAAAGATGAAATCTCCATAAAAATAGGAGACATTAGTTCTCCTCCTAATTCTGCAGCTAAGTGGCTACAAGGCTTTGATCATATCCCTTCATCCTTCACACCCTTGACGTCTTCATCTCGAAATTGAGAGGGCTGGACTAGATGCTCTCTGGTGGGTGGGTGTTCAGCCCTCACCTTATGTCCACACAGCTGGGGCACTCAGCTCTGAGAGAGGAAAGAGGAGGAGGGCTGGATCAAATTTTTCCCTGAACAGACTTAGGTCATTTAATGCTCTTTGCCCATTTAGAGGAAGCAGCCATTCCAGGTGGTCAAATTCCATTCTAGAAAGCAGGCTAGAGACAAATGTATTTTGGATGGCTAGGAGCCCTGCATTTGGTCCCCAGAGAGCTTTATTTGGGAGTTAGAGACGTTTAGGAACAAAATGGGGCACTCACAGAAAAGTAAGGAACAGTTATGTTTTTGGGCACCTGCTGACTCAGGTACTATGTTAGGTACTTTAAGTATATTATCTCATTTAGGCCTCACAACAATTTTTCAAATTAACTATAATGCCCATTTTCCAGATAAGAGCTTACAGAGATTCACAGATGTCACATAACTCAGTGAAGGATTTAAACTCAAGGCTGCTTGGCTCCCACGGTTTTCCTTATATGATTCCACTCCTATGGTGCCCAAACCAGAGACAAATAGTTCTGGAACAAAGCTGCATCCGCCAGGAGGTAACGGCTGTGGCATCATCTACAAACCTCTGTCAGTCCAAAACACAAGCAGGAAAAACCCGAAATCAAAACACCAGGGGCTTCTTGGAGACTCTGAAAAGCGCCCTTGGTGAGCACCAACTTCAGACGTAAAACACATGCCACTAACGACATATTCCTGCATCTCAGCCCTTCAGATCCGATGCGATAGCTGGTGGGTCCATTTCAAAACACTTTGCAAGCTCAGAGACCCATTTTTCCAGGCTATAGCCTTCTAAGGTCAAAGTCCTGAGTTACCAAATCCCCAGAGGGAATTTCTAAATTACTCAATTCCCTTTGCCTGTACTTATATCCTAATGATAGGACATTAAGATGCTAATAAAAGAGAAACTTAGTAAGCAAATCATGGCACTTTGTAATGGATACATCAATAAAGGCTTGCTGAGAGGCACCACACTGTTGCCAAACCTCAAGGAATGATTTCAAAGGCCCACCTGCAAGCCTGGGGCACACAATGTGTTAGAATTGCTCTCTTTCCAAAGTCTGTAGGATCAGGGTTTTCCCCCTGGGGTGGCTGAACTTGCTGACATTCTCCTTTCATCCCCCCTCCCCCAATGCTGAAAATGCCCTCCAAGTGCTTGGGTCCCCAGAGGTGCTGGAGTTCTTTGCCAGTGTGGTTTACAAGGTTACAAAGGGGAATACAACCTCCTTCGAGTAAAATATGTCCACCACCAAAACATGGCTCAGTTCCTGCTTGACATTTTTATTGTTGCCATTTGTCTCCTCCCTCTTCTGTTCTCCTATTTTTCCTCCCAAGAACTGGCTTTGATCCCCTATATTTAGCTATTTTTTTGTTTGTTTGGTTGGAATTTGCCCAACTAAAAAAGCCACCCCATTAAAGTCATTGGCTTCTATAACCAAATTTACTTAAGTCACCGTATCTTAGAAGATCAAACAGTTTACCACACATTTCAGTATCTCTGGCTCTTAACCAAGGACTAGTACAGGAAACAGTGGAAGCTTTATAAATGCTTGATTGTGGAATATGACAATCCCCTTGATTTCACCATCAAATTCTTGCTAACACGACTGTGCCCTTGGAAAGCCAGAAGCCCTGGGCTCCGGTTATAATTCAGCCCAGTGTGATCCTGGGCAAATCATTCCCCTCTTACGGGGCCTTGCTTTCCTCAGCTATAGAATGACCAGGGTGGTGGTCTCTGCCGTCCTTTCCAGATTAAGCTCTGTGAGGACAGGCTTCAGATCTGTCATTCACTTTTGCAAAGATCTAAATCTGCAGAATCTAGCGTGTATCTAGACTACAGCAGGCTCTCAGTGACTATTTGCTGCAGGAAACAATGTAAAATGTTGTAATTCTAGGTTTTACATGGATGCCGTTGTTAAATTACACTTGAAACTTGTATTTGCTGTTAAAAACAAAACAGTCCTGATTGTTTCAAGTTTTTCTAACTTTCTTCTACCCAGGACTCAGATGCTTTTCTGCACAATTTCTGGAAGCTTTGGAGTCCCTTCACAAACAAAAACTCCACACCTACCTCCAAGCTGACTTGCAGACTTCCTGGTGTGTTTCTCACCAAACCAGATGATTAATACACAGGTGGTAGGGTTTTACAAGGCAGCAAAGACAGGGAGCCCATATGAGGAATTCAAGTCAATTTATCTAAAAAAAAAAAAAAAAAAAAAAAAGTATTGGATACTTATTAAGATGCCTAACATGTACAGTTAGTTTGGGGAGGGGGCAAGTACCACGAGAGCCATTTCTCCATTTCTTGAAGTTTCAAGGATTTAGGAAATGCCCACCTGGGTCACACAACTTTCGGATCATATTTTTAGAGACAGATGCAGTGTTTTCCACTTTCTTGGAGGTCCTTATCACATTCACTGTTAGCTTATACACAGTCACACATATACCATTCAATTTAGCTCCTGACCATAACACTGTCTTGTGCGGTTTCTCATTTGTCTTACTTAAGTTGGAGATTTCTAGAACCAGGGTCCAGAGATAAGTTTCCAAAAGTGATGTCATAAGTGTTGAGAATTACATGCAGAATCTTACGTGTATGGGCTTTTTTTTCTGAGAGAGGGTTCATAGCTCTCAGTAGATTTCCAAAGGGATCTGTGATCCCAACTCACTAACAGCCAGGGTCACACTTGCCGTTACCACCCTCTCCGCCAGGGCCTAACCTTGTGCTGGGCACCCAGTGTGCTCCCAGCCCCCTCTTGGTGCTCTGAGCTCTCGGAAGGGTTGCCTTGATCCTGAGAAGGCATCTTTATTACAGAGGATAGTCCACGGGCCTCCTTTCACTTCTCCAGCAGAGCAGCCAATTTGATTGTACAAAGAACCAAATTCGTCAAGTGAAATGAGAAGCCAAGAAAGCAAGCAAATGCCAACGTCTCACATTCGTTCAAATACTGAGGAAAAAGGAAGACTGCACTGGGAATAAAACTGTAATGCCTAGAACTCCTTACCAGCTTTTACAACACGTGTGGGTGAAGGACCCTGGATTAAAGGCCTGGGACAGTCAAGGAAACAGTTGAGCTTGAACTAAATACTGGACCCAACAATTTGGGTCCAATACTAGTCAGGGGAAGTGGAAGCTAGCGTGTCTGTGATAAGAGAACGATGGCCAATAAGATCTGGGTGGGGTGGTCATGCATGCTTGACCTACAAGCACATGCACGCAAAGGACTCTAGACTCGAGCTTCCTGCATCCTTGCTGTGCTGCCGCAGCAGAGTTTCTAAAATCAACAGAATTATGCAAGTTGTGGTACGCTCTCCTTTTCCCTCTTGTAGCACAAATTATGCATCAGGGAAAGAAATCCAAGGTGATGTTTTGAGGAAAAGCTGCAGACATTGGTACACTATAAAACCGCAGTCAGATTTTCTCTTAAAGGCTGGGGGAGCCCTAGGAGGGACATCTGGACCCCAAGGTAGGGGCAGAGTTGGCAGGCAGAAGACATGAGCATTGTTCAAGGTCTGTTGTCTGGCTGGCTCGGGGCCTTAATTTAGGGTCTTTTGCCCACACCGGTTGTCAAAACTGGTAGGAAGGACTTCGGGGCATTCTGGTTTCATTCTCCACCAAGCCCCAGTCTTCCTGCCCGGCTGACTCCTTCGCTCCCCTGACCCCTCACTCCTGGGTCTGGCTTCATTTCCCATCCCGGTCTGCCCTCGCCTCTCAGGGACGGTGACACACCTGGCCAGTCCAGTTTTTAACCAACACCAAGTGTGTGCACTTCCTTAAGGACAGTGGTGTTGTGCTTCCCCTCTGACTACTCTGTTTCCGTCACTCCATCCAGTGAAGTCAGGGCGCTCAGTGGGGGACCCATGGTTTGCATAATTTCCAGTGCTGAAAAGTGACTCAGAAGAACCTTTAGAGTTTGAAGGTAAATAGACTCCACCTTTGTGATACTGAAAAATAAAGCAGCCTGAAATTTTATGGATAAATGTATGTCAATTTGCAAAAAATTCTGTTTGAATGTAGTCCTTTGGTGGTTCCACCTCATCTCATCTCTCCCGACCACACACACACACACACAAAACCATGATGTTAAATGAATGGCACATCTACCTTACAAATGAGATATTTGACTGGAGAAAACATAGAAAACAAAACATTTCCATTAACCAGAATGCTCATGAAACAAGGAACTCTGGTTATCTGAACTTTCCAGTAAAATTCTGGTTAAAGATTCTCATTTCCTATACTTTAACACAATACATATATTTAAAATAATTTTCTCTAAGAAAAATAGTCAGAGGTGCACAGATATTGCAGCATTATGTATCATTGTGAAGATGTGTTTACACAGTGAATAACTTAAATGCATATCAAGCCCCTTGTATGCACCTGGAGCCAGTGACGGGCAAGGAGCAGTTTATGCCACTTCTCAGAAGTTTGCCAAGGTTGAGCACTCAGCCATGCTGCAAGGCAGCCAGCTTGCTAATGCGTCTTCATGTTGGGTTTCTCTCCTTCCCTGCTTTAGTCACTCTGTCCTTAACTCCTGTTCCCTGTGATTGTACCCACTAATAAAGTATAGCATGTAAGACTTGCCTCAGGTTTGCTTTCTGGAAAACTTGGGCTATAACAAAGAGAATATATAAAACTAGTGATTCTCAATGTCCTTTGGGTAGGGGTGTGTGTGTGTGTGTGTGTGTGTGTGTGTGTGTGTGTGTGTGTGTGTGTGTGTGTGTGTGTGTGTGTGTGTGTGTGTTATAATTTTGGAGGAAAAAGTGAGGGAACAGTTCTTTTCTCCCAACTTACTTATGACATCTCCCCTCTTTCTATTCTCTATCAGTGTAGGGTCCAGTCAGGAAGTAGAAACAAGAGCAATAACTTGGACATGAAACATTTCATATAAAGATGTATAACGATTAAAAGGTAGCTAATTACCTAAAGGGGGCAAAAGAGAACTTTAAGGAGTTCAGAAGCAGCACAGGCAGAGAGCAGTAAGAAAAAGGAACTAAGAACTTGCCCCCTTCAAGGATAAGAATCATCCTGATGTTGTCAAATACCTTTGCTGAAGGGTGTGAGCCAATAGTGGTCTGTAGGAGCAGCCCGCCAGGTGGTGAAGAAATCTTTCAGAGGCTACGGATGAGAGCTGGTGCATAGGAATGGTCCCTGAGTACTGGGAAAACTTGCTGGAACTGCAGGCTGGTGGAGCTGGTCCACCCAGGAAGCCGAGCTGAGCACCACAGGCCCCTTCCACACTGACCTGCTTGACCCAAGGCCAGGAAGAGGAACGAAAATGCATTCCTCCTGCTTGGTCCTAAAGTGGCTCTCTAGCACCCTCTATTCACAAAGTCTGATACCAGCCCAACGGCAAAGGAGAAGTGTCCACAGGTCCCAGCTCCAGTATCACCAAGCAGGGCAATGAAAGGTGAATCTGAAGCTGAGAGGTGATAAATGGGTAACTAGCGTGCCCACCTTCTCTGTGTGGAAAACATTCACCCTATAATAGTAAGCTTACAAGTTGAAAATAAAAATCTATGCTATATACAAAATGTTACCAATGACTATATCATTTGATAACACAATTAAATATTATTTTTCACACTTGTCTGCATAATCCGAATTTTCGAAGCATAATCATAGATCTATTTTTGTCTGGAGAAAAAGATGATCTTACAAGATTCTCATTCATCACAGTTTTACTGGGTTCCGTTAGTAAACGTGTTACTAAGCAAATATACAAGCAAGGTTGAAAGGGGTTTAGACACATTCAAGGACAATGTTTTTGAGCACACACCAAGCAGGCTTCCGTTTGGTTCTCCCAATCTCTGGCCCTGCCGTAATCCGGGACAGCATCCACGCTTTGGCTTCTTGTCTATACCCCACACTATACACATAACATATGACGGACACAGAGCAACAGCTCCTGCTCCAGAACCAACATTTACCAGTGCTAACGCCCGTATAAACTTTCTGCTCTCTTGGACTCTGGAACCCCCTTATCTAGATCTTCACACCCTGGTTGTCCTTGCTTTGGCTAAAAGCCCTTGGATTTTGCATCTTCCCTCTACCACTCCTGGGCAGCTCACCTTATCTCTCACCAACCTCCCCAGGCTTCGAACTTAAGCAACAGAAATATCAAACTCCAGGTAGGGGTTTCTCTGCATGCCCCTCCCCGACGTTTCCTTCCTCGGTGTCTCTGTTCACCCCAGTCCTCCAACCAAATTTACCTCCTGCTCCTTTCAACCAGCTCCCCGCCCCCCATAGTCCTTTAAGACCCAGTTCAGGTGTCACCTTTCTAGGAAACCACCTCCCATGAAAGATCCTGCACACGCACTTTTGCACAGTGCATACTGCATTAGTTTGAAAGGATCAGTTTAGGTGTCTTGTTTCCCCAGGTCTGTCCTCAGAGCTTCCTCTTGGCATCCTCAGCATTTAGCACAATGGCTGGGGTAGAGTGGGCACTCAACACCTGTTGGTGGAGCTAACATGTCTCCAAGCCCTGACCCCACTGATCCTTTCCTGCCAGGCATGCCCTGGCATGAGGTGCCCGTGTAGAAGGAGAATCCGGGGCCAGAGGCACTGGGTGGGGGGAGGTCTCATATTCTGGTGGTACTGCCAGCTCCTTCCTCTCCTCTCCAAGCTGTTCTCAAGAAGCGATAGGCAGAACTGCAGAAATAGACACATATACTCCTAAAACCACAGATTTCCATTTGAAACATACAAGGCTAGGAAGAAGCAAATGCCTCTTCTTACAAGTACTGTAGCTGATTATTACAGGTTTAATCTGACATGATTGAGGGGCCAGGAAAGTGGGCATGTGTTATTTTCACAACCGCATCCAAACCTCCCTTCGCTTGCACTTTCACGAACTCTGCCCACACATGCAAAGAGTTATCCATCTATCACTTTCACCTAAAATATATAAACAGGTGAAGCTGCAATGAGCTCGTATGCCTTGCATTGTCATTATCATACCCTCCATTTCCCACACCGGAGACACCATCACTCACACAATGGAGCATGCTTTCCTGTACACAGAGGTCTCCTCCAAGTTACAAAACACTTTTCACTTATATTAGCTCATTCGATCATCAAAACACTGTGTGGGTAAGCAAGGCTCAGGAAGACGGATCAGGTTGTTAGGAGCAAGCATCGGGGGTGGGTGGATGTCCTCATGATGCCACAGGTAAGAAATGTGGTCATGTACCCATGGTGCACAGACAGGGCTGGGCCAGACGAGCTGGTGGGGTTGCAGCCTCCTCTTTACCTGTGTTTAACCCTCAGGGAAGTCCCCCTAATAGGGCCATAGGCTGCCCCTAACACCTGCTGACCCATGGTACCCGATAGATGTTGAATGAATGAGGGAAGGAAGACGGGTCTCCCTTTAAATGCCTTCTTATTAAACTATAATATCAACTCATCCTACTGGATATAAACTCTGGAGAAAAGAATTTCTAAAGCCAGGCAGAGCTGGGGCCCTGTGTAAGCTCACAGCAGAGTGAAAGGAAGCCGGAGAATCTTGTTCAATTCAGCCAGATACGACCTGTTCTACCAACCATTTGCCTGTCTATATAATTCAATCCTCCCTCCCCCATCCATGGCCAGAGCACTTTTCTCATGTTCTTAATTTCACACACCCTTGATTTCAGATGACATCTTTCCTAGATGTCTAGAGGGCACCCCATGAGAGACCCATGCCAGGGGAACTTCCGCCACTTTCCAAAGAAAGGACAGCAAGTGCAAATGTCTCGACCTGTCCGGTACCTCAGCGAAGTTTTCTTGTCACTATTTTAGGGAAATTTTGATTTCCAGATCGACACCTGGCTAGTCTTGCTTAATGAAATGTATAATCCTGTTTCTAAGGTGATTTTGATTATTTGAGGTCCTTGTTCATTAAATGGGGCTCTTAATCATAGAAAGAAAGGAAGAAAGAAGAGTGAGAAAAAGATAGGAGAGAGGGAAAGAAAGGAGGGAGGGAGGAAAGGAAGCTTATCCAGAGCACAAAGCTGGCTCCCCATAGCCACTCAGGGGGATCTTGAGAAATGAAATGATGTGGGAGGAGCAGTGCTGAATGTATAGAAAGATCCCACAAGGATCACTGCTGGGATGAGTGGGCTGGCGGAATGCTACCGGTGCGTGCAATCCCCTTTAAACAACAATACTCGAATATGGGGTGAGTTGCATAAATACTCAATATATTTTTAAATAATTTAATATTAAAATATAAATTAAAAAAAGTTGGTATCAGGAGTCACTACTATTGACTTCACCCAGTGAAATTTCAAAACTGCTTAGATAACTTGAAAATCACCTTTAGACCTCAGCTGGTTGTCACCCATACGACATATATGGGTCATATTTCTTCTTTGCATAAACAAGAAGCTACTGCTGGGTTTTTCCACTGTCTTTTCATGTCTTTTCCACTTTTATAACCTCAGCCAGTGTCTGGCACAGACTAAAAAAATTGATAAACAGTTGCTGAATTTACGAATAACACATAAAAAGAACCATGAGTCTGGGAGTCTAGTTCCAAGCCTGCCACTGGCTTTCTATGTGATCTTGAGCAGGTCACTTTAAAATTCTGGGCCTCAGTTTCCTGATCAGTAAACTACAGAAGATAAGGTAGTAGACATTAACAATAGCTAACTTTGACTGATCACTTCTTACGTGCTAGGCATTGTTCTTACTCATGCCTGTATTAGTTTATTTAATCTTCATGATGAACCCATGAGTTACTGGGGGATTCTCTCTTTCAGGTGACTACATGCACAGATCTGGCGCCTGACTGGTCTGTAATGAAGTTTCTAGGAGTCAAGTATCTCTGGCTAGAACATGTATCCATTGCAGTCAGGTCCCTTTTTGGGCATGGAGCCATGAGCTTTATATTAGTCAACTGTAAAATCCTTCTTTTTGCAGTTTTCAAATTTAGCTTACATTTTCTCTCATCCAATAAAAAATATGAGCAGTGGAAATGTGGAGGGAGAGCAACAGGGGAAAATTGGATAGGGGAGAGAGATGGTTGTAGCTGGCCTCTGTTTCATTCTGCTAGAATGAAGGGGGGCAGAAATCTAGGAATCCACCTGAAGGAGAATCCACTTGGCCCCCAAGATCCAAGGGCATAATTAGCCATGATAATTGCCAGCCCTAAGATGAATTAATTCACCCACTGTTTTGCTCACGATGCCCTCCAGGATAACAGGTGTGGGACGTGGCCAGAAGGGACACAGATTAGCAACGATGTCATTACCCAGCTGCCTCTGGGGAGCTCAGTCCGCCTTCCCTCACACTTGGCAATGTTGTAGCCGAGCTATGAACCAAGAATAATTTTTGCCTAATTTGAGAGGAGCCGGCACCCTTGAGAGTCCTAGAGACCCTCTGTTTCTTCTCAGTCTCGCACACTTTCCTCAATGGACCATCCTCTTGGCCAACGCACTGGGAGCTGCCAGCAGAAACAGTGGGAGCAAAGTGGCTTTTTTTCAACAGAGCTTTCAATTAATTTGGAAGAAGGTATTTGAACAGTGACTTCACTGGGAGGCTTGCTGTTGGAATACTGAACACATTTCACACTCATTGTTTCAATATTTGCCATGAAATTCTTGTCTGAATTCTAAGGAGAGACCACCTCTCTCCTTGGACCCCATCCTATACATGGGGAGTAAATACGTTTCTTCTTCTCTCCTATTTACTGTACCAGAAACTGTTGTTGAGAGAGCCGAGTTTAGTGGTTGGTTGCCCAGACTCAATCCAAACAGACCCAGATAAATGCTGCTACTTCCATGTACTAACTGTGACGCTATGGGCAAATTCTTTACTGTCCCCAAACTCCACTTTCCTCACCTATAACCCACTTCAGTATCTTTCACAATTTTTAAAAAAAGGATGGGTTTCCCTGGTGGTGCAGTGGTTAAGAGTCTGTCTGCCAACGCACGGGACATGGGTTCAAGCCCTGGTCCAGGAAGATCCCACATGCTGCGGAGCAACTAAGCCCATGCGCCACAACTACTGAGCCTGCGCACTAGAGCCCGTGAGCCACAACTACTGAAGCTCGTGTGCCTAGAGCCCGTGCTCCACAACAAGAGAAGCCAACTCATGAGAAGCCCGCGCACTGCAATGAAGAGTAGCCCCCACTCGCCACAAACAGAGAAAGCCCGCGCACAGCAACAAAGACCCAGTGCAGCCAAAAATAAATAAATAAAATAAATTAAAAAAAAAAAAAAGGATGAAGAAAACAAAACACCATATAATGTTGTTCTGAAGATTAAATGAGATATGCCTGAAAAACTCTGAGCACAGACACCAGCACACAGAAAACAGTCAACACATCATAGCTGTTTCTTCTTAAGATTTTCATTATCATCAGCATTTCACTTCTCCTGGAGTGAACCTGGTGACTTGGATGGGAGCGTTCAAAATTTCAAAGTCAGACTGAAATGGATTTGCTTTTCATATTAAGTCCTATCACCCCAAATGGAATTAAACCTGCAAGATGTACTTAGAAGGCTGTTAGTACACGAAACTCTTTTTTTTTTTTTTCATATACTGAATCACATTTGACAGTTATGGCCCATACTTCCTGGATATTCACAGGATGTAGAATTTCAAATATCCTGTCCCATGACAAGGAGCCCCAATTACTGGCACAGAAAACATGGTCTGCCTCTGTCCAATATCATCTTGCCTCTATAACCGAAACAGGACAGTTCTGAAAATTTGGAGAACTGAGGCCACTGCCTTGGAACCCCCGTCATTCTCTAACTTGGAAATCAGAGATAAGTAAGCCAGGGTCACGAGCAATTACAGTTTGGTGGAGGAGGGTTTGGTATCTCTACAACAATGCTGCATGTTTCTAGAGTGTCTGCGATTGCTTATACAAGGGGATTTCCTCCTTCCCTCCTTCTCTCCCTCCTCTGATGGAAGTAAACCCTGGAGATAAGAATTTCTATATCTACTCCAATAAGGTACCGCTAGGGCCCTGTGCAAGCTCAGGGCCGAGAATGAAGGAAGCCAGAAGCGTATGGGCCACCCCTTGGCCCATAGTCAAGTCCTGGCAATTTAGGTCAACTACACTCACCTAGACAAGCTTGGCTGCAAGTGATACAAGAGGACAGAAGGACTCTCAATTTGCGATGTGAAGTATGGCAGGCATTTCCCAGAGGTTCTCACCTTTTATTTTGGAACCACTTGCCTCTATCACACACTACCCTAGACTCAAATTGCTCTGTTTTGAAACTGAAAATGTCACAAGACATTACCAGATTGGTCAGTGAATTCTCTCTGCTCTCCCCAGCGCCCTGCCCCCAGCCCCCGGGCCCTGCAAATCAAAAGAAAATTGGAGGATATAAAATATATAACTCCATATGTAAAATAAATAGGCAGCAAACCCATCCCATTCCTAGGCTTTAATCATAAAGCCAGGAATTCCAGACTCCTCCACCTCAGGGCAGCAATCCACAAAAGAACGGGGTAGGACTCAGATCCCAATTTAAACCTTATTTAAACCGTTGCCTTACTACCAGGATCTTTTCTCTCCCAGCACAAGAAAAAAGAACTTCCCTGAAAGTTCCTGCTTTTACACTCAGTGATCATAATGATCAGATCAGCCCTTATGTTAAAAGTAGCCCAAGGATTTGTCTAACACAAAACGGAGGGAGGTTGCCACCTCTGGCTTCCATAGCCAAAACACTCTGGAAGTCACCCTCTGAGAGCTACTTAGCACACAGTACCTGTCTTGGCTGCTCCACCTGTGCTCCTGGCCCTGCTGAAGGCAGCCCAGGTGAAATGTACTGGCAGCCCAAGGTGAGCCGCCAGGAGACCACTGAATGCAAATCCAAGGGAGCCCAGACTTCCTCCTGCCAGTGGTCTCATCTTTTCCCCACCTCTAGAAGCCTCAGAGGTAGGGCCAGGTTCTCACAACTCCCAGCCTGGAGATGTTCTGGGGTGTTGGCTCCTGGGCTCTCAGTCCCAGGAACTGCCAGCTGCAATCTTTCCAGAAATGCTCCTGTTCACTCTTCTTCACTGCCCTCCTCCTCCCTTTTTAGTGCTCAGGATTCTCCCAGGTCCTCTGGTCTGTCCTAGGTCTCTCTGCCTGGATGCAGTTGAATGAATCAGTAACACTTTAAATCAAATGAAATCAATGCATCACCTTGCCCAGGGACATCTGCATTTTAAAAGAATGGAAGACTTTAAGCAATGGCTTTGGATGGGGAATAGTTTTGAACAGAAGGGTCCTTCTGATGTGTAAAACCTTTCATGTAGATGACTGTCTCTTCCACCATGTTAAGGGCAGTCAATTCTGGGAAGAAGACTTGAAAAATCAAGGCTCCCCAAGATAAGGTGGTACTGAGCAAAGAAAGTATCAAAATATGCTATTTTTATTTCATTGCTCCTATGTCTTCATACAGGTCCATGGGGAATTACAAAATCAACATATTGATGTACCAGGTAGTAAAAGCAAAATGCAATACGTAGGTGTGAGGGCGAGGGACAGCCTGGGTTGTTAGAGCCCTGGGTCCTTATCCCAGCTCTGCCACTTCCTCGTAGACCAAGGGCAAGTCACCTAACTTTTCATACCCACCCTGAGTCTCAGTTTCCTCATCAACGCAATGGGATGACAACACAAGTCAACTCACAAAGGTGCCATGAGAGTCAAAACTGAAAATCTGAGAGCGCTCTGTAAATGAAAAAGCACTCTAGACACAAAAGGTGGGGTTCTGATCAAATTCATGAGGGGTTAAACACTAAAGGCTCTCTGAGTTTTCAGCTGTTGGCATGAATCTCTCAAAAGCATAGAGTGGCGGGGAGGTGGGAAGGAGGGAGAAGTTGTTTCAAGCACGAGAAAACAACAGGAGTCAATGAGGCAGGACCCCCAAACATATTTGTATGTATTTCAGCCCTAGTATACATTAAGTTGTATCTTATCTTGAGGAAAAAGAAAACCTGCATTTTAGTTAAATCATGTTTCTTTTGCTCTCAAGTCAACATTTAAGCACTTGTTGAGCACATATGCTGTGCCCTTATTTCATCAAAATGAAAAGACATTGCTCCCCATGCGTGGCAAGAGACGTTGTCAAGTCGAGCACCAACAGCTGGCTCTGCAGATGTCAACAACAGCTGCATTTTGTCATTCCGAGATGTGTCAGTCCCAATTAATCTGCCTCTCTCCTTGTTTTTAGAAACTCTGACGTCTATGTATAAAATTATTTTATCGTCCTGGTTGAACTCTTTTTGCTATCACACCCAGATGTATCCAGTCACCTTGACAAAATTACGTTGTTTGCTCAGGAATCTGAAATAAAAGTGAACTCATCTCGAATTATTAGTGAGAGAAATCTCAGGTGAAGGCACGATCCAGTCCGCTAATCACTTCTAGCAAAGCCTCTGAATCATATGTCAGCAAGCTAAATCACCTGGCTCACACAGAGAGCTTTCAGTAGGAAATCTGTAAATAAAATGGATATTCAATATTTCATAGTGCATTTTGCTTATAACAGTTCTGTAGAGTGGGGCCATCAGTCAATAGATGGAGGGAAGAAGCTTGGATGAAAATGAAAACAAAGGAAGATGTCTATGAGAGTTAAACTACGGTTGTAAGGATGGGGATTATTTCGACCTGGATGCTTGTTTCATCTGTCACAAAGTACCTAACCCAGTGGTACTCATAGGCACCATTCAAAATGAAATCCAAATACTAAACAGACTAGAGAAGTCCCTGATTTAGACACACATGTTCCTGGGCAGAACTTGTTTGAGTCAATGGCCTCAGGGCAAAGTCTTGGCTGTGCACATGCTGGGACCCAACTATGGGCATTTGTTAAGTGAAGGAATGCTCATAAGCTATAGGTTTTTTGGTTTGGACACCCATGATGGGTGGAAACCATCCAATAAAGTGGGTCATGGAGACAAGAATGAAATGAAACAGGGATAACAAGGGAGTTTATCACCAAGGTAGGGCCTGCCTATCCTATGATGAACTACTTTATAGGCCTAATTTCTGCCAGTACTTTTTGCTCACTCCACCCATCAGAGAGAGAAGGAAAGAGGCACATGTGAAAAGTACTACTAAGAATCATCATAGTGGAGCCTCTTCACTTAAAAAAAGGAGAGTATTTTAATTTATATAGAATCAACTGTTAATTTATACAGTCAACTCTTTTTTATTTATTTATTTATTCATCCTTGGCTGTGTTGGGTCCTCGCCCCCGCGCGAGGGCCCTCTCTAGCTGCGGCGAGTGGGGGCCACTCTTCATCGCGGTGCGCGGGCCTCTCACCATCGCGGCCTCTGTCGTTGCAGAGCACAGGCTCCAGATGCGCAGGCTCAGCAGTTGTGGCTCACGGGCCCAGCTGCTCCACGGCATGTGGGATCCTCCCAGGCCAGGGCCCGAACCCGCGTCCCCCGCATTGGCAGGCAGATTCCCAACCACTGCGCCACCAGGGAAGCCCTATACGGTCAACTCTTGATTGCTCGCATGGATGATACCCACAGTGACTGTTCCTTTCCAGGACCAACCTGTTTATCTGAATTGTCCATTAACAGGATCCCCACCTCTGCTCAAAGACTTAGCATGTCCCCTCGCAGAAGATGAAAGGGAAGTATTTAGACCCAAACACATTTTATTTCTCCACCTGCTGCAGTGGTTTTAAAACTCTTTGTTTGTTTTTGCATTGGAAATTCTTGAATCCAAACATTCAAGAAGCAGAAGAAGTGAAATCATTATGCTGCACACTTTAAACTTATACAGTGCTATATAGGTCAGTAAAACTGGAAGGAAAAAAGCACTCCCAAGGAATTTTAGTAGGCCCCTTCAGCTAACATATATCTGAGAACCATTTCTCCAGAATTCCAATGGTTCTCAAACATGGCTGCATGTTACCTGAATGATCAAAATGACAACAATAACAAAAAACCCAAAATATTAAGCAGAAGCCCGTGGCAGTAGAAGATGTGGTGGCTCTGACCAGAATGTCTCAGATTCCTTTTTACTGTGAGTGAGTGAGTGAAAGAGAGAGAGAGAGAGAGAGAGAGAGAGAGAGAGAGAAGGAAAGGGGAAGGAGAAGGAGAAGGGGAAAGGGAAGGGGGAAGAGGGAAGAGGGAAGGGGGAAGGGGGAAAGGGGAAAGGGAAGGGGGAAGGAGAAGGGAAAGGGGGAAGGAGAAGGGAAAGCAGGAAGGCGGAAGGGGGAAAGGGAAGGGGGAACGGGAAGGGGGAACGGGAAGGGGGAAGGGGGAAGGGGGAGGGGGAAGGGGGAGGGGGGGAGGGGGAGGGGGAAGGGGAAGGGGAAGGGGGAAGGGGGAGGGGAAGGGGAGGGGGGAAGGGAAAGGGGGAAGGAGGAGGGGAAGGGGGAGGGGGAAGGGGAGGGGGAGGGGGAGGGGGAAGGGGAAGGGAAAGGGGGAGAGGGAAGGGGAAAGGGAAGGGGAAAGGGGGAGGGGGAGGGGGAAGGGGGAGGGGGAGAGAGAAGGGGAAAGGGAAGGGGGAAGGGGAAGGGGGAGAGGGAAGGGGAAAGGGAAGGGGGAAGGGAGAAGGGGAAAGGGGAAAGGGAAAGGGAGAGAGATCCTTCCCAGGCTGTTTGTTAGGTTTTCACTTGCAGCTACTCTGGGAGACTGCCCTCAGCCTGCTCTGCTCCACACTCGAGAGCTGGCATTGCCCAGGTATTGAGGCCCTTCTGGACAGCTCTCAGCCAAGGACTGCTACACAGAGGCATGGGAAAGCTCCAGCTCCCCTGCCTCAGGTTGGGACAACTCACACTCCAGACATCCCCAGCGGTATCCGGCAGAAGCTACCCTCTGTGGGATTCTACCTTGTTTGGCTTCCTCTGCTTCCCTGAAAGAGGGGAACGGCTCTAAGTTGGCAGAAGTGGTGTTGTCTGCCCCCAGCATGGAGCAGGGGACAAGGAGGAGCTAAACAGGGACAGAGAGACTCAGGACACTCAACTGCCCGTGAGTCAGGACTTTAAACTGTGGCATCTTCATCCCGCTGCAGTCCCTGTGCTTCTGGGGCAGAAGACCTACTCGATGTTCAAAAGGAAATCGAAAAGATATTTTAAAATCATTTCTGTGGCATTCTCCCATGTGAAGCAATAGCAGCAAGTGAGGTCATAAGATAAAATACGTGTCATGAAGAGGACTTCTAGAAAGTGTCTTCTTAGCCAAGGATCTAGAAGCAAGTATTGGTCATCGACTTTGCCAGGCCTGCATGACTTCTTGAGTTCACTGGGAGTGCCCTGTAGCTTACACCGTGGAGGCTCAGTGTTCCCATGTTCATCCTTCCTGAACTTGGCTTTGATCCACTCCTGCAGACCAGTTCCTTACACTTGACTCAGTCCTGCCTCCCAGCCCCCCAGCTCCCAACTTGGCTCTGCCTTCCCTGTTCTTATTCTCTCTTTACTCTTCGGACCTGACACACAGTGCAATACATCCAGGTCCATCTACGTTGTCACAGGAATATGGATTTTTATCCACCACCTGTCTACTGAGTGTACCTTCTGGGAGTGTCTTAGTCCGTTCAGGCTTCTATAACAAGATACCATAGACTGGGTGGCCTAAACAACAAACATTTATTTCTCACAGTTCTGGAGGCTGGAAGCCTGAGATCAGGGTGCCAGCGTGGCCAGATTCTGGTGAGGACCCTTCTCCTGGCCTGTAGCAGCTGGCTTCTCGCAATAGCCTCACACAGCCAAGAGAGAGAAATCATCTCTTTTGTGTCTCTTCTTATAAGGGCATTCATCTCATTGCCTCCCCAAAACCTCCCCCCTCCTAATACTATCACACTGGGGGCAAGGGTTTCAACATATGAATTTTGCGGAAACACATTCAGTCCATAGCAGGGGGCATTACTTTTCTGACACTTCTGGCTCATGTGGGTCAAATATGCAACCATGGCTACACAAAAGCCCTGCAGTAGATAGATGCATTTTGTTTCAGTAAACAACTTCTGGTGTGTTGAGGTAACAAGGTTATACAGTTAATATTAGTGGTAGTGTCTGCTACACTCTTTGACATAATTCCACTCCTAGGTATATGCTCAAGGCATACATCTGTGCCCCAAATGACAAGTCCAAGAATATGCATAGGAACACTACTGGTAATAGCCCCCAGCTGGAAATTGCCCAAATGGCCACCAGCAGCTTGACGGATAAATACACTGTGGTGAATGTGCACAATTTCCATTGCTCCAATGCTAGTCCAGGCTACCATCGTCACTCACTTGGAGCCCTTCTGCAGCCTCCCAACTTGTCTCCTGCCTGCTTTTTGCCCCCTGTAGTTCTTCTTCTGTAAAGCAGTTACAGTGAGCTTTCCAAAGCATAAATCAAATTACATGCCATTCCCCTGCTTAACATCCTCTAATGGGGTTTCACTTCACTTAGAATAAAGTACAAATTCTCCCTCACGTACCCTGCCCACTCTTTGCCCTCCTCTGTCTGTCCTTCTCCTCATTCACTACACTCAGCCACGCAAGCCTTTTCCTGCCCCTCTCAAAAATCAAAGTGTTCGCACTTGGAATCTTAAAGCTTGCAGCTCCTTCCAGGTCTGGAAGCTCCCCAGACCTTCTCAACGTGGCTACTCCCTTCCTGCCATTTTTTATCGAGGTATAACATATGTCTAGAAAAGTGAACAAATCATAAGCAATAAAGAGACATGGAAGAATTTTAGGTAGAGGTGACAGGGCCTGCTTTGAGTTTCAGAAAGATAGTCCTTACAGCAAATAGGAAGGGGAAATGGTCTGAGGAAGCCAAGATGGGGAGACTAGTGTTGAGGAGTTGAGTTGGTCAGAAGTGAGTTGAGAAATAATTAAGACGACGGGAACAAAGGCATTGGCAGTGGGAAGGGAAAGGAGGGAACAGAGATTTGAAAGACTCTACCAGCATCCCAGGCTATCTGTAGTGGCTTATAGAGACTTAAAACACCTTATTGTAATCAGTTTATGGGCTAACACTGATCTAGAAATAGGAAACTCTCTAACTATCACTTGGATTATAGCTTAGTGCTTTTCACCAGTTAGACCCGTAACTGCTCTTTCTGAGGCAGCCTAAGGTCTTGGCCAGGCTAACTCTTTTTTTAACTTCCCTTGCTCATTTAGAAATCTGATTATTTTGATGCAATATGTTACTAATAATTCCTTTCTCATCTCAGATCCCAGTCTTTCTCCTGCTTTTTTCCAGCCACTATGTGAATAAAATACTGAGCTGCTGATTAATGACCCTTTACGTGCCACTTTGAGATGTCTGAAGGAATTATCCAAATGCCCAGACAGCTCCATAATGTCACATTTAAATTAGAGGTTGGATCTGTAAAAGGCTGTCCTGTGTTGTGAATACTGTTATAAAGATGGTAATCAGACCTAATCTTCTTTTAAGAGAAAGAATAGAAATACTATCTCTCAATGCCAAGAAAAGAACATGAAATACACTGCTTATAATAGACAAACATGTAAGTAAATGCTTTGACTTCAGCTATACTTAGTCCTAGAATGTGTGCCTTCTCAAGGAGAGTCTAAGAATGGATGGGGAATTCTGGTTTTTGTTTTTAACTGCTTTTGTCTTAGAACTCTGAAGCGCTATCACTTTTCCCTCCTTTGGCTTTTTGGGTGTTGTACTGGCCCTGTACGTCTTCCCACTGAGGGCACTGGAGGTAGCAGTGACTCCTTGTTACAGAAAAACATACCACTTCTCAGGGTTCGAAAGCAGTCAGTAGAATCTTTGAGCTGACTATAACTGAGATTCCATATGGGAACACAACAGAGCTAGGGTCCATGAGGAGTTTTCAGTCCTCTTGATCCTGAGCAATAACAAAAACAACCACAATAATAATAGCAGCAGGACTAATTGCACTGATGATAGGGATAATACAGCTGATATGATTAAGTTTTTATTGTATGCCAGGCACCGCTGAGTACTTTGTATAGTGCATCTCATTTAATCTTCTCAACTCCATGAGGCAGGTACATATATATTCTTTAATTTATTTTTTAAACTGAAGTATAGTTGATTTACAATGTTGTGTTAGTTTCTGGTGTACGGCAAAGTGATTCACTTTATATATATATATTCACATATATATATTCACATATATATATATTCACATATATAAAGCTGGTGTATATATATATATTGGTGTATATTAGTGTATATATTGGTGTAAAGCTGGTGTATTATATATATATATTCACATATATAAAGCTGGTGTATACACACACACACATATATAAACTGGTGTATGTATAAATATACATATATATATTCTTTTTCAGATTCCTTTCTATTATAGTTTGTTATAAAATATTGAATATAGTTCCCTGTGCTATAGAGTAGGACCTTGTTGTTTATCCATTTTATATACAGTAGTTTGTACCTGCTAATCTCAGACTCCTAATCTATACCTCCCCCCTCCCTCCCCCCCGCCCCCCCCCCCCCCAGATATACTGTTATTATCCAAGGTCACAGTGCTGGGAAGAGGCAGAGTGAAGATCCAAACCAAAGTCCGTCTGATGCCAGAGAACATACTTTTCACCACTGTAAAATACGGATCATACTGTAAGGATCTGAGCTACTACATAGCTTGATATTCAGAGACTTAGCCCATGATGGCTTTCTCCGTGTAAAGTATGTCTTGGACAGTTTAACCTATATTAAGAGGAAAGCAAAACACTACTTGGATTGGAACATACAACCCCCAAATGAACATCTGAATCTAGTGGCTGAATGACCAATGGCTATAAAGATCTCAACGTTTCCGGACAGCTCAAATGTATGATATCTCCCTTTATTCCCATAAATATCATTCCACCTATCAGACCAAGTATCTCAATTTTTGGATTAGAAACTATGGTTGCAGCAACCACGCTGATCTTTTTAAGCCATAAAAAGGGGACATTTGTCTTCACCATGAGAGTCTTTTAAGACCTAAGTGCTACTAAGCCCACCCAACACTGACCATGTTCCATCTCAGAGGACTGTCACAACCTCAAATACTTTCACGTTATCGTAGTTACCTTATCCCAAAGCAATTTCTAGTGTTATTACAAAATCCCAAAGTTCCATCTAGAAAATGAGAAATCATTTAAATGTAATGAACTCTTTTCTGAAAATGACAAAATTATTCCAAAGTTCATTTTGAAGAAAAAAAAAGGTAAAAGAATAGTTAAGACAAGAAGGGCCTTGTATTTTAACATGTACTTAAAAGCTTCAATAATTTTAAAAAGTATGGTACTGGTACAAAAATTGACATTGATATCTCTATCTATCCATCCATCCATCCATCCATCCATCTATCTATCTAGCGAACTACATATATGATGCAGACAGTTACATACCAGTGAGAAAGTGACAGATTATCCCTCCTGTGGCATGAGGAAAACTGGCTTTGGGGGAAAAAATTAAGTTCGATTCTCACCTCAAACTACAGCACTAAATATATTCCACATGGTTTGAAAACTAATAAATATTAAAAGCTTAGTTTTGCTTACATTTTTTAAATGGGAGAAAAATATACAGAAATATTTAACTTTTCTTAGTTTGGGCAAGGAATGCCTAAGCACTAGAGAAATGGATGAAATCATCAAGGAAAATGTAAATAAATTTGACCACTTAGAAATTAAAAAGTCTGACAGCCAAGAAAACACAAAAACACTCTAGAAAAATGGTTTGCAACAAGCACAGTAGACAGAGGATTAAAGTCTCTGACGTATTTTTTAAACTTTCAAATAAATACCACAATAGAAAACTAATAAACATCCATAAAACCGAGCCGTTCAATCTTACTTGTAATAGAGTTATCATCATACAAAAAAGTTAATTTCAGTATGAATGCAGTGAGACAGACATTCTCAATCATTAGAAGGAATGTTGATTATTACTAACTGCTGTACAGAAACTTGGCAAGTATATTTAAAGGCATTAAATAGTTCATAATCTTTATCAAAATAATTTCAAATCTAGCAATTCTGGTAAAAATCTTATCTACAAAGGTATTTATCAAAAGATTATTTATATCATTCATGACTAAAAGGAATCAAGGCTTCTTGGGGAAATGGCTGATTCCAGAGCTGAGGCATAAAATGTAAAAGCAAGCTTGGAACACAATGAGTCAAAAAAGAAGGAAACCCAAAGACTACCAAAAGACATGGATGCCAAAAGATACAGAAGTCACCTTGGAGGGGTGCCCAATAGAAAACCTGAGTATCAGAAAATTATTATAATTTGACGGCACAGCACTAAAGAAAGTAAGTAAGAGAGAGAGAAATAAGCAAAACTCATTTATCTCACTCTTTAAATTAGTACTTAGAACATAAGAAGTAAGAATTTACCCTGCATTTAGAAAGGGAAAACTTTTCTTTCCAGAAGAATATCCGCTATTAAATGTAAGTGAAATAAGAGAATTATAAAAATCACCACTTGAAGCTCCCAGTAAAATAATTGGTTTAGGCAAGAATCACCAATGATGCAAAACACCATTAGGTGAAAAATTGTTGGGGAATAGAGTAGTCATATGATACCAAACGAGTACCCTGTGCAAAATGTACTAATTGCAAAGGGAAAAACATACCTCTAAGTAAAGGAATCTAGTGGTCATCACCTGAACCGAGTAATCAAACTTCACGTGAGTGATCATGGGACAACCTTATGTTATATCCTCCTGATGATGCAACTACTAATGAAATATCCTTGCCAAAATGGTTTATCTAAATCTAATTAAGACTTGAGACCTAACTTCAGTTTACAGGAAATCCAGAGGCTGGAGGAACAAGTTAAAGGACACTACAAGGGAATAATCAGACAAATTCAGTACCTTAAGGTTATGCACGAGAATGTCTTTATTCTTGGGAGAGGCATGCTAAAGTCTTTAAGAGTGAAATGTTATGATGTTTGCAATTTACTTTTAAATGGTGTCACAAAACAATAAAAAATACTAATATACATGTCTATATCCATGCAGATACACACACACACACACACACACAGATAAAAAGAGAAAATATGGCACAATGTTTAAAAAACATTTAAAGTGTGGGTCTATGCTGTACTATTTCAACTTTTATATATGTTTGAAATTTTTCATAAGTTAGAAAAAACACTATTTATAAAAAACTAACATCATGTACATGCCAAAAATGATATGATGACTAATTAAATGAGAGAGCAGTCATAGAGTTGATACTGTACATGTATTAAACATCTTTTCAAAGAATTTCCAAACGTATAGGCAGAAAGTCACAATGCAGTGGTAAGGGAGAAAAACAGGATGTAAAACTTTGTATATGGTATGTATAACCTCATCTCATGTTTCATTTTCATCCAACACATTTATTGAGCAATTATAATGTGCCAGTAACCCTTCTAGGTGCATAAGAAAATACACCTCAGTGTTAATAGGGTTGTCCCAGGCTATTAGGGTTATAGGAGATCCTTATTAGCTTCTAATACCTTCCTAAATTCTTCAAATTATACAGTCATTTTTATAGTAAGAATAACAGACAAGCATTTTCCTTAAGAGCTGTCTTAAGAATTCAATATTAACAATAGCTGATACTGACCGAGTGCCTGGCATGTGGCAGCCCCTGTTCTCCATGCTCTACAGGGACAAATCTGCTCAGCCTTCCCAATAGCTCCTGGAGGTGAGCATTATTTTTATCTCCATATATACAAAAACTGAGGACTGAAGCTTTGGTAATTTGCCAAAGGCAATGATTCTTAAAGTGGGGAGGCACTGTCCCCAAGGAACAGCTGGCAATGTTGGGAGACATTTTGGTTGTCACACTGGGGAGAAGGTGGGTAGAGGCCAGGGATGTTGTTAAACAGCCTACAATGTACAGGACAGCTCCCCACAGCAAAAAATTATCAGCCCCAAATGTCAACAGTGCTGAAGTTGAGAAATTCTGACCTAAGATCACTTAGCTGATAAGTGGTAGAGCCCAGCTTTCAGCCCAGGCAGCCTGACTCCCAAATCTGCCCCCTTCATCACTCTATACTGTTCTTAAACACTCTCCCATACTAATGGCTTGTCATTAAATGTTACAGTGTTTATTTCTTGAGGGTAATTATTAGTAATAATTGCTGCCATATATGATGCTTGGTGATTTATCAAAAAATTTAAGCAAATATGAAAATGATAATCCATTCCTAAAAGTGCAAAAGGTACAAATTAACTAAAATGGCATCTGATGTGGTGTGACAGGGCATTCTACTGGTATAATTCTTTTAGAAAGCAATTTTGCAGTTTGCATTAAAATGTTAATATTTATAATCTTTGATCCAGAAATTCCACTTTGGGAAATTTATCCTAGGAATATAAATCAAAATACAGCAAAATCCTGGTGTGCAAATATATTTTTTAGAGTAGAAAAAAAAGGAAGCTACCCAAATGTCTAATAATAGAGGAACTAAACAAACTGGGCACATGTGCTTGAGAGAATCTATGTTAGGGTGTGGAAAATCATGTATAGTATATTATTAGGTAAACAAAAGAAACAGGATACAAAATCACAGACATATGTCTGCAAGCACCTTAAATAGTAGCATCACTTAAAAGATGAAAAGGAAACACATCACCGGAGTTGCTGGATTAGGAGTATAGGGTAAAGAGGGATTTCTTCGCCTTTTCTATTTTCTGTCTTTTATTTTCAAAATTGTCTGAAATATAGCTATGAACTTTTATGGAGTAAAAACAATTTTTTAATTTTTGGATGTACATAAATCCTGGGAAAGTGGTATCTTTTTTTAAGGGAGGCCCTTTATAAAACCTGAAATATGTGTAAACAAGCTTATGGCCTAGATCTGAGCACTTTAAAGGTAAAAACCGAATCTGAGAACAGAGCCAATGGTCCTCCCAACACAGTCTCTACGTTGCTATTAGATGAGAAAATCTCCTCTCTGGCAATCTTAATGTCTCCTTCTCCCTCTGTAATGACTTGATGCATAAAAATTAATCTTCTCCCTCTGCTTTGATCCCTGAGCTCCTTAGCGAAGATTCCATCTTGCTCTATAACACATGATGAAGCATTTTCCCTGTTATAATGTGACAATGGCCCTACTGAGCACAACAATTTGAGTCTGAACGTGTCACAGCCAAAGAGGAAATCTTAAGAGGCAATTCCACGTAGAACTATTCAGCAAGTGCATAAAAAAGACACATTAACACAGTCTGAAACTAGTGCCCTCAACAAAAGAACACAAAACAGAACTGGGAATGGGGGAGATGAAAGGGGGGGGGAAGCAAAAAGGTGAGGTGCTCCTGGGGTTCTATCCCCAAGGGCCGGTCATGTACATTCATCATTTTTAGCCAAGAAAAAAAAAGCATTTGAAAACTTTCAATAAAAAAGGTTGTTTGTCAAGCCTAGGAAAAAAATATTCTGTAATTAGTTTACTCAAATATTAAGTTTGACATCTAGAATCTCAATATTAGCAAAAATGTGATAATTATGGCTGGAAGGGTTTCTTATTGAATGTAAATTCATGTATAACACTCTTAGCATATCTCACTCCCTATTGTTATTTCTCATGCTGTGTTCACAAGTAACTGGACGCCTTTGGGCTCTGCTCTGAAATCTGATCTCAAATTCACAGCCTCCATCCTGCCTGTTAAAGGAGCCGTAGTTCAGCAACAAGCTGACAAAGGACACCTCCGTCCCGAGGGAAGATGTGGCCTTGACAGATCCTGCTCGCTTGGGGCACCTGAACCTTCAAGATGCCCAGGCTGCTCCAGAAGGGGCTTTCTGTATTAAACGGGGTCCCAGGTCACACCACTGCTCCACGTGGAGGGCTCTGTGTGTTTTCCAGCAACCACTGTAACCCATTTGGCTGTCAACTCAGTGAAAGAGCTTGCCAACTCAATCTCGTTATTGGCTTGAAGGGGGGAGAACAGAAGCAGGGAACATGTGTGTGGTGTTAAAGTGGGTCAGGTCTGTGCAAACAGGCATTTGCTTATTTTACCCTCACAGCACCCTTGTTTTTTGTTTATTTATTTATTTTTATTTTTATTTATTTTTGGTTGCGTTGGGTCTTTGTTGCTGCACACGGGCTTTCTCTAGTCGCGGCGAGCAGGGGCTACACTTCCTTGCAGTGCGCGGGCTTCTCATTGCGGTGGCTTCTCTAGTTGCAGAGCACGGGCTCTACGTGCATGGGCTTCAGTAGTTGTGGCACGTGGGCTCAGTAGTTGTGGCTCACAGGCTCTAGAGCACAGGCTCAGTAGTTGTGGCGCACGGGCTTAGTTGCTCCGCAGCATGTGGGATCTCCCCAGACTAGGGCTCGAACCTGTGTCCCCTGCATTGGCAGGCGGATTCTTTTTTTTTTTTTTTAACATCTTTATTGGAGTATAATTGCTCTACAATGGTGTGTTAGTTTCTCCTTTATAACAAAGTGAATCAGCTATACGTATACATATATCCCCATATCCCCTCCCTCTTGCGTCTTCCTCCCACCCTCCCTATCCCATCCCTCTAAGTGGTCTCAGAGCACCAAGCTGATCTCCCTGTGCTATGCGGCTGCTTCCCACTAGCTATCTATTTTACGTTTGGTAGTGTATATATGTCCATGCCACTCTCTCACTTCGTCCCAGCTTACCCTTCCCCCTTTCCGTGTCCTCAAGTCCATTCTCTACATCTGCGTCTTTATTCCTGTCCTGGCAGGTTCATTCTTAACCACTGCGCCACGAGGGAAGCCCGCATCCTCGTTTTATAGAGGAGGATACTGGGACTGGGAGAGGTTAAATGACTTGCCCGACACCATGTGACTAGTGAATGGCACAACCGGAATCCGAAGGTAGGTCTGCCTCATCTCAGAGCCTGTGCTCTGGCCTCGCTAGGACTTGCTGCGGTCGGGGAGGGGAGAATGGAGAGACAGCCCACCACAGAAACAAATTAATATGCACACGTCCAAGTGTGAACTGACCACATACACCTTCTCCCAAATATCAACATATCATTGTGGGTTCCTATGAGGCAGGAGATAGATGGGCCCAGGCTGAGCAGCTGGAGTCTGTCCCCTGTGGACAGATACTCCAAGATGAAGAGGAGGAGGAGCTGAGCCCTGCCCAGATAACAGAGCACATATTTCTCATTCTCGAGGTCAAGGAGACCTTGCCGACTACACATGCACAGAAAGGCTCCTTGGAGATCAGAAAGGGAGTGATGTCAACCTACCCATAGACCTCTTCGCTAGAATCCATCTTGGCTAAAGAGATGCACGTGCACACATGGGAGGACCCTGAGATAAGCCAAGTATGGACTCGGAGCCAGGCAAAGCAAGATGACTGGCCAGAGGAAACCCGGAAGAAACGCCCCGTATAAGTGATTCAAACTACCACAACGGCACGACTCTCTCTCTGAGTCCACCCGTGTGTCTATGCACACATACCCTTTTTCCTCCTAATAAACACTTTACTTGTCTCACTACTTCCCGTTTCTTTGTGGAAATTCATTTTCTGCGAAGCCATATGGACCAGGGCCTTGCCACTGGCCACTGGTCTAGTGGCTAGGATTCAGCGCTCTCACAGCCGCGGCCTGACTTCTGTCTCCGGCTGGGAACCAGAATCCTGCTTCAAGCCACTGCAGGCGAGGCTACCCAAGATCACCTATAGTAAATATTGAGACATGGTAATGTTTGGTGGCTGGCTGGTTTTTTTTTTTGGCGGGGGGCGGGGGGAGGTGGCAGTTCTTGATTAATCCTCTAGGATTATAATCTCAAATGCCTACAGGAACCAAGCTTTTCTCAAGACATCAGGAAGAGGTGGGCATCCTAGAAAGTATAGCCCCTTCTAAACGACAGAGCTACCTGACCAGTACCTCATGTCACTGTGGGCAATGTGCCCAGTGTACAGAGCTTTGCATTTTTCCAAAAATGCCAGAAACTTCTTTTGATATGAACACTCCAGATTTGTTCTAAAGTTGGCAACTGTTAAAAAAATTTTTTTTTCAATTGTTTGAGCCAAAAACAACCTGCCTGTAAGCCTGATTTTGTCTTGGCCCTTTGCATTGCAACTTCCGGTCTAGATGACAGACCTGTGCCAGATCTGATAAGGTAGGAAGGACCTCAGTCAGGTCAGCCCTTGCATGTGTAATAGACACAGCTAATTGCTCCCATCACACAACCAGTGAAGAAACATCTTGTCCATTTTAGGCAGTGTTTGTCTAACATTATTATTTGGAAAAGGAAACAGTCATCACAAATGCTATGCTAAACTATGTACACACTTCCAAACCAATGATCAGGGAAGTGGGCAAGAGGTGAGAGGGATTTTACAGATTAGCAAAATAGACAAACTAGTTTTAAAAAAGTAATAAAAGGCACTGGTTAGTATTAAGCGAACGCTTAACAAGAGTCCCATCCCAACCACCAAGGAGAGACCCATCCCAGGATTTCCTGGTGGGACGATTTTTTTTTAGAGGGAGCCCATTTCCCACTATCCATCCTTTCCCCCACCGCTTTCCTTGCTACCTCATTACCACCTTGTTTCTCAGGATACTGATTCAGCCACAGACCAATTCCAGCTGCATTTTATTACTGAAACCCTCCTCTTGCAAATGAGGAAACTGAAAGTGAAACATAATCCGGTGCTTCTAGCCCTGTGGGCTCAGGCACCCCAAAGTATATCTTCGGACAACCTTACCATCTAGCAAGATGAGTGCTCTCACATGAAAAATATGCTTCAGATGGAAGCATTTGAATGCATTTTCTTGCTTATGTAAACATGCAGATGCGGGGACTTCTCATGGTGCTGTGTTGAGAAGTAAGTGGAGGAAACAAATTATAACGAGCTCACAGATGTGAGAGAACATTTGGGAAAATCCTGTATCACCAGTTGGTTGTTAATATTTTAAAATATCTCTCCAGGGCTTCCCTGGTGGCACAGTGGTTAAGAATCCGCCTGCCAATGCAGGGGACATGGGTTCGAGCCCTGGTCTGGGAAGATCCCACATGCCGTGGAGCAACTAAGCCCGTGAGCCACAACTACTGAGCCCGCGTGCCACAACTACTGAAGCCCATGCGCCTAGAGCCCGTGCTCTGCAACGAGAGGCCACCGCCATGAGAAGCCTACGCACCGCAACGAAGAGTAGCCCTTGCTCACCGCAACTAGAGAAAGCCCGCGTGCAGCAATGAAGAACCAAAAGCAGCCAAAAATAAATAAATAAATAAATAAAGTATCTCTCCAACGGGCACTACCTTATAACAAATTAATTCTAGCAGAAAAAATGCTTCTAGTAAAGTAGCTCAAGTGTATAAATTTTTAAGTCTCAATAAAACCATTTTGCAGCTATTTGTCGAAGGGAAGCTGTGGCCTCTGTCCAGTCCACAAAGAAGAGGTATAGAATTCCATGGTCTGAGAAATTTGTTATCACATCCAAGATTTAAGCTCAGACCTTTGATTCTGTGATTTCATTGGCCATGGCACAGTTTGATAGAAAAGCTTAAATAGCATGGCCTTGCCCAGGGTCACAGAACCAGTATGCAGCAGAGTGGGTTACTCTTGACCTTGGGCAAGACCATGCGATTTAAGCTGTTATAGAGGGTGTGTCTCAGAAAAGATCGACATGACATTTCAATCCCCACTCCACTCTTACTAGCTATGTGAACCTTAGGCAAGCAAGTTCCTTAATAGCTCTGAGCCTCATTTTCCTTGTCTCTAAAAGTAAGGGTGAAGGTTTTAAAAAATCACAATAACAGCCAACTTATTGCTTGTATTCTCTAAGCCAAAAAGCTCAGTACTAAGTGTACTACATACCTTATCTCAATTATTATTATTAACCATTAACAACGTTGATAATTTATAGTTAATTTAAAAACAACTGACAACAATACCATCTTCATAGGATCATTATGACGATTAAATGATAGAAAACGGATTAAAGCTCTTTACCGATTAAAAGACATATAGATGTTAATCATAAAATATTGTTAAAAACAAGACAACAGGCCCAAAATGGAGCCTCTAAGCCCCAGACCCTCACCAAACTGAAACTTAATTGCAGTTTCAGCTCTCCCACGAATGGAATCTTAGAGTCAATCAGGAATCCCCTGGTCAGCACTAGTTAGGTAATCTGCCTGATAGACGCCCACCATCCCCTAAAGGAAAGTAACTTTGCCGTAACCAACCCGTTTTTTGCCTAGTATAACTTCCTTGTGCCCACTCCCTTCTGCCTATAAAAGTCTTTCATTTTGTACATTTCCTTGGAGCTCCTCTCTATCTGCTAGATTGGGTGCTGTCTGATTTGAATCAATTTTTGTTCAAATAAACTCTTAATTTTTTTAGTATGCCTCAGTTTATCTTTTAACAGCTCTGATGTCAGAAGAGGGAACTGAGGAGACCCCCGACAACCCACAGGAGCAAGGAGCAACCAGGCGTAGGTACCTGTGAGCCCGTTGGGCTCGCTGCTTTCTCACTGCCTCTGGAGGTGTGGGCAAGTCCCTCTCAAATCCTAGTTCCACGGTTTTTGTTGTTATGAACTTTCAGACTTTGAGCATTTCTTTTTCCAGACTGGGTCTGGAAACCAGCTGGAGTCAGACTGGATCTGACTTAGATACTGGACCAGGTCCAGGGTCAGACTGGGTCTGACTTACGCTGGATTGGGTTTAGTGTGAGGCCTCGGGTGAATATACTTTTGTTTTAAGGCTGAACAATCAGGTTAACCTTACCAAAGACAATCTTGAACTACAGTGGCCATAGTAGAGAACTTTTAAACTAGATAAGCTTTTCCATCTAGGAGGTGCCCTAGAGGGTCTCAGCAAAGCACTCATTATAAAGGGTAGAGGGAAAATTATCTTTCCTCCTTTCCAGTGTCTGGTGACCAGGATGACACCTGCTGGGACACCCACTCTCTCCAGACCTGCAGACAGGATGCTGAGAAAATTGGCAGAAACCAGCAAAGGGGGACAATTCTTACCAGAGTCAGCTGTCCTAGATCTCTATCTGCGGTGATTGGTGTAGAGAGGTAGGTAAAGTTTTACATTGTCCATTCCTTTCCAAATTCAAATTGGCAGGAAAAGCATTTATAAGAATTAGAGCTTTGAACCATGACTCATGAATTTGCTTATAGGTACCCATTGGTACCCTTCTCCCCAGGGATAGCTATTGCCTTCTTGTCTGTCTCGTTGTGTGTCCTGAGAACTTCTCTTGGCAACCGTCAGGTTGGGGGAACCTAAAAATATGACCAGACAGAAATGCCAGTGGCACCCCATTTGCAGGTGGATATGGCTGGACAGAAATGTGGGTTGTACTGCATGTGCAGCTAGGGTCCTGCTGACTGTTGCCAGCTCTCAGGTGAATTGTCTAAGTCTTTCTTTCTTTTGCTTATCTTTGGGAGTGGCTCTGGAGCTCAGAAGGATGGTATCTTTTGCACCCTCTTTGGGGACCCCTCTTTCATCCATGGGATCGTTAATAATGCCAGGAATATTTACTATTTGTACCAGTTGAAACCTGACCAGATATTAAAAATGAATTTTTTTAAGGTCTATGGTCAGAAGTTGGCCAAAGTGTAAGCTGATATTCAGAGCCTGAAAGGAACTTTTTTAAAGACCTTCTCCCCTAATCTAAAATGAAACTATGTACCCAGAGGGAAATAAAAACATTCTGAAGGTTTTTGTGGGAGGATTTACTAAAAACATTCCAAAGAAACACAGCTCTAAATCTAGAACATAGGAATCTTTTGATTTCCCTCTTAGTTGAAGATCTTCTCTCTGATATAAACAAGCAAATTGAAGATAATGTAGTTGGATAAGTGGGTCGGCACCTTGATATCATTCAGGTTCCAACTGAATTGAGGAATTAAACACAACTGTACTGTCTTACAAATCAAGTCTTTACAAGAATAGAAATGTGGCTCTAGAAATAATTCAAAGCCCACCTATCCTTTTTACCAATCCCAGATCCTTCCCTATCATCTCAAAAGGCTTGCAGATATTGTAAAAGACCTGGGCTTAAGGAACAAAAGTCCTTCTTGGTGGAACTTGTGTTCTTCCCCTGTGCCTTCTGAGATGTAAGCATTCTCCCTGGTCTTCTCCAGAAACCAAGGTAATTCTTATCAGAAGCAGGAAAAACAAAGGAAAGCATATTTTAAAAACTTGGCCTATGAAAAACCTTAAAATCTCTTACGCAGATATTAGTAAAAAGTTTAAGCCATCTGAGCAATTCACCTTAACTAATACCATTCACCAGAAACACAATTTGTATCCAACTGTTCTTTATAAACTAGTGAGTTTTGCATTATCATTCCTGTCTCATGGCTAAAATTTAAAAGCAAAGCTGTAAGATCTCTGTTTGTATCTGCCTGTATTTTTATATATGTCTATGTATGTATGTAATAAATTTGTGATTTTTTTCTACCTGCAATGGCATTGCCAAAATTAATTTGTAATGAGCTTTATTTACTTGAAAGGCAAACCGATATAAATCAAGTATACTCTCTCAGAAATACAGAAACGAACCCAAATGTCTTCCAAGTTCATGTGATCTAGGATAATCTTAAGTAAAAGATAGTTTAAATGCGTTGGTTTAATTAAAACAGGCATGTTGGGGCTTCCCTGGTGGCGCAGTGGTTGAGAATCTGCCTGCCAATGCAGGGGACACGGATTCGAGCCCTGGTCTGGGAAGATCCCACATGCCGCGGAGCAACTAGGCCCGTGAGCCACAACTGCTGAGCCTGCGCATCTGGAGCCTGTGCTCCGCAACAAGAGAGGCCGCGACAGTGAGAGGCCCGCGCGCCGCGATGAAGAGTGGTCCCCGCTTGCCACAACTAGAGAAAGCCCTCACATAGAAACGAAGACCCAACACAGCCAAAAATTAATTGATTAATTAAGGAAAAAAAAAAAAGGCAGAGTGATAGCGAGCAGAGAGAGAATTGTTCTCCAATAAGCTTATATTCAGAACCAATAGACACATGCTCATGTCACAATTTAAAAAAACAAAACAAAACAAAACAAAAAAGAACAGGCATGTCCTAGTCATCAGCATTAAATGTAATACTTCTATCTAGGTTACTAAAAGTCAAATAAGCTCATGTTATCTCTGTTACATAATTTGTCAGCAAGAAAGATAACCTAAGATGATGGTTACCTGTATAATGCCTCATGAAATTTTCATGACTAAACTAAACATAATTGTTAAGAACAACTGAATTAAATAGATGTAAGAGGAAGGTTTATAAATGAAGTTTTCAACAATAATTATGCTTTATGCTATGTCTACTTAAAAATAGTTTCCAGAGTCTTTTTGGTAACTTGATATCTTAAAGTTATACTGAGATGAGTTAAATAACGGAAAGTCATTGAATATCTAGATCATTTCCAAATAAGATACTGAAACATTAATTACTGAACATAAGTTTATCCACTTTTGGTGTCCTTTAACAGAGGAACTAAAAATATTTGCGTCTATAAGTAAACATGTTTTGGGCCACATTAGAAAACTTACTATGAGGAAGAATATGCTTCTAGAAATTATGCAATGTATTTATAAATTTGCCAAGCCACAGAATGCTAGTGTAACAGATAGTCCACAATTGCTTACTTCTTAGTTTTCACTATGAATTAACGATTCTAAGGGTTAAAAATTCTAATCAGTTTACGTAATTAAAGCTACTTAGAAATAGTAAGGGTGAAAGGAAACAACTGTGCAAGAAAAGTAGGTAAGGAAAGTAAGATTATTGCTTGTTTCACACAGAGAAATTTAAAAATATTAGGACAAAATCTGAATGGATATAAAAAAGTTGTAGAAGTGTGTGGAAAAGGAATCTTGGGAAAGAAATTTTATGTGTGGTCAAGCTAATTAAGATTAGAATGGATTCATGTATATTTTTCAAGAATGAGTTTTAATATCAAAAGTACACTGGTGCAAGATTAGAATTTAGTTTTCTCTCTGTGAAAAGGACAAAGCTTTCTTAGATTATTGGTCTCCTCTTAATATGAAATTGTAACCAGAGGCTTTTCTTTACCTGTTAAGTAATCTGTCTGGACAGCAAAGATTTTATCTCTTACCAAAATAATTTACTGCGCTTCACTTGTCTTTATTAGGCCTTTGATTACTTAAGAAAACCCAGTCTTCTCAATATTAAAAGAGCGAAGTCTTGTTCACAACTGTGGAACTTTCTGTATTTGCCTTTAACATTTTCTGCTGTCACTTTGGTTAAATAGATCACTAAGTATCATTTCATAATGATGTGATCTGATTTAATCAAATGTTCAAAACTTTTGACATTTTTCTCATAATCAAATTCTAAATGGAGTCTTGTTGAACTCAAACTAACTTTGAGATTTCCTGGAGGGTCGCTGGGAAATCTCAAAGGATTTGTCTCTCACCCTGTAAAAGAGAGATTTTAAACTGATTAGGTTTATTTGGTTCATTAAATTACATGGGAAACACTGTGAAATAAACCTTCTTAGGTTATGTTTGTATGGATGCATGTTATTAATATGTGTTCTAGAAATTGTATGAAATGCCTAAAAATCTAATATGTCCTGGTATAATGTTATCAATCATAATTCCAGTTATTATCTTAAAATGTTGTATGTCACAGAAATAACCAAATTTCCTTATCAATTCCATTATAATGAACTCTCATCAAATCTTTAACCATGGGCATGCTTAAATCTGTTGTCATTTACAGACAGTTACTGTTTTACTATGACACTTTTGCAAAAGTGAGATTCATGGAAAGGACCCTATCAAGTACTCTTGATCACTGACACGGCTGCCAAATCAAGGTGTTGAAACTTGGGTGCGTATTTCACAACTCGGGAGTGTTATTTCACAACTGAAGAAGCCTCCACCTGACTGGTCCTGCGCATGCAGGGGAGCCCAAAATCAAATTGAGTAGGAAGAGAAGTAGCTTATATGAGGCAGACTGCTTTCTCCCAAGTTGTTGGATCAAGAACATTTCTTTCCATTCCTCTGTCCCTCTCTGACCATCCTTTTCCTAATTCTCACAGCATGAAGGTCTTTATGATTCTTTTGTTCACCTTTTGTCTTGCTCTGGCCTGGAAAGATAATGCCATTGTTTACGTATCTCAAGCCATTGCAAGAGGAGGGAATTCAACTTCCAAATGACTGCTGGATTTGCCATGATGCTGGTGATCCTGTAATTCTGTCCATCACAAACTTCTCACTGATTTCCAATGCCTCAGTTTCTCTGCAACACACTCAGATCTCTCTAACCTGTCAGACTCCCTCACCGTGCAGGTACATTTCCCTGCCTCTGATAACAATTCCAAGCCCAGGGAACCTGGCATCCAGGCTCTATACAAAGAAAGGAACCCAAGGCAAAGGTGACCAGAATAAAACCAGGTTCAGTCTACAGAACCTTCAATTTTACGGGCCTCTGTGGCCATCACCTTTCCAATTCCAAGCTACAGACTCAAATGCGAATTACCAGGAGGAATTCATGATTCAGAATTAGCCTTCTTTGATAGATCCTTGCTCTCCTGGCTAGGAGTAAGTGCAAAGGAAGCCATGATCAGGAATCTCTCCTTAACTTTTGAAGATACTGCAGAATCTGCTGCTAAAGGAATAGCTGACCAACAGAATTCCCTAGACTCTCTGGAGGAAAGTGCTCTTGATACTAGCATAGCCCTTGATTATCTTTTAGCTGAGCAAGGAGGTGTTTACGCAGTGGCCCACACCACCTGTTGCACTTGGATTGACACTTTGGGGGAAATTGAGACTCAGCTTATAAGATCACTGAAGAAGCCAGCTGGCTTTAGGAAAGTGACTCCTTCAGCGGGGGTCTTTCGTTGACTTATTGGATTCTGACTGCTTTGGGTCATGGGGACCATGGCTCCAAAGTGTACTCCAGACAATGGGAATTATCCTGCTTATAATAATCATAGTAGTCTCCCTGGTGTGCTGTTTTCTCTCAAAAGCTTTAAGTGCATCTTCACAGCTGCTAACTACCAAGCAAATGATCTCCCTAAGACTAGAATGTCAGAAAAGGAATGAAGAGAATGACTGACTTAAAGAATGTGAACCCAACATCGCGACCTGTGAATACCACACAGAGTACCAGCAGAAATGGCGAGAAGTTTAGAGCAGCAGCTGGGAGCAGTGCTAATGCCGTAAATTTTGATCACATCTACCATTTAGGCTGAGAGTCTGATCAAAAGGGGAAATTGTCAAAAACAAGACAGTAGGCCCCAAATGGAGTTCTTAGGTTAAGCCCCACGTCACCAAACCAAGACTGAATTACAGTTTCAGTTCTCCCAGAAATGTCTTAAATGAGTCAATCAGGAATCACCTGGTCAGCACTCGTTAGGTAGTCTACAGACCCCTGCCATTCCCTAGAGGAAAGTGACTTTGCAATAACCAACCTGCTTTTTTGCCTAGTATAACTTCCTTGTGCCCACTCTCCTCTGCCTAAAAAAGTCCTTCTATCTGCTAGATTGGATGCTGCCCAATTCAAATCAATTTTTGCCTGAATAAACTCTTGAAATTTTTTAATATGCCTCAGTTTATCTTTTAACAATATGCAATAAAATTTTAGAAGCACCCAGGGGAAATCATGGATCACAAAACTCTTATCTGTGGTCTGAACTATCTTTATCAGGGATCAAATTATCTTGTACTCCAAAATTGCCACAGGGTTTAAAACCCCTGGACCTGGAATCTCTATTTGCAGATTTTACTAATCTAAATATCATACCAAGGGAAAAATGCTGGATCCTAAGTCTTTTCCTAGGCCTGAGTTTTGCTTGGGCAGAGGATACAGAAAGAATACATGGTCCCTGAAACCTGGGGAGGATGGGAGGAGCAGGTAACAGTCGGTGTCACAGAAAGGGGTATCACGCCACAAGGAGGGCTGGAGGGACTTACCTGATGGCGCAGTGGTTAAGAATCCGCCTGTCAATGCTGGGGACACGGGTTCGAGCCCTGGTCCGGAAAGATCCCACATGCCAAGAAGCAACTAAGCCCGTGTGCCACAATTACTGAGCCCGCATTCTAGAGCCCGCAAGCCACAACTACTGAAGCCCGTGTGCCTAGAGCCCATGCTTCGCAACAAGAGAAGCCACCGCAATGAGAAGCCCGCGCACTGCAACAAAAAGTAGCCCCCGCTCATGGCAACTAGAGAAAGTCCATGCGCAGCAATGAAGACCCAGCACAGACAAAAATAAATAAATTAATTAAAAAAAAAAAAAAAAGGAGGGCTGGAGCCAAACTGGCTGGCTTTGAGATTGAGAATGGATTTCTTTTAATGGGCAGAGAGGAAGCTAGCAATAATAATAATAATAATAATAATAATAATAAACACATAACAGATGTTTCTTCAATCATAGCACAGGGTATTTCATCCTATCAACGACTCATGTAGCTGCAACACCAGCATACCAGGACATTTACATCAGAAGTACCAACTTCAAATTTAAAAAGCTGTGAGAATAAATCTATCAAAAGTTTTCATTAATTTGGACATCAATATGTTGGAATGTGTGGTGATTTGAATGAGAGCAAGGCAGATGCTCCCCTTTGCTCGGCAAACTGCCTCTTCATTGATAATGCAAATTGTGACTGCAAACAGCATCTCTGGGGGGCGTTTAAAGTGCTTAAGGGAACACACTGCGCACTTCAGGAGCGTTCCTTTTATATGCAATTAGTCTGTTCATGACACATCATTCTTATCTATTCATTAAAGTAAGTCCCTGGCTTAGTTGGAGGCATTTTATGGATTTACAGACTCGTGGAAGCACAGAACTTGAGGGAACCTAAAGGTCATCCAGTTCACGACCCCGCTGGGGTCACTCCTTTCTCCAACATCCATGCCTGGGCTACTGTCATCTCCGAACCTGTCCAGTGAGAGGCCACTCTTGACCTCTGCTGGCTGACCTTGGAAAGGCCATGAACTCTGGAGTCAGGAGGACCTGCATCAAATTCCAGCTTAATCCCTTTACTAGTTACTCAAGCCTCGGTTTCCCCGGGGAAGGCTGTGTGCCCTGTGGCTGGCAGGTAGCATGGTCTCAAAAATATAAACATAGATTCATGGTTGTCCCAGGGGTGGGATGGGAGAGTGATGACAAATGGACAAGAGATTTCCTTTTGGGGTGATGGAAATGTTTCACACTTACATTGTGATAACAGTCACACAATCTGTAATTTACTAGAAGTCAGTGAACTGCAGACTCAAAACAGGTGAACTTCATGATACGTAAATCATGCCTCAATAAAGCTGTTACGAAAACAAGATATAAAAACACACAGGAACTTTTTTTAAATTAAAAAACCCAAGGTGCTAAGCATAGTATACCTGAAATAAAAGCTACTTTGGGGTATTGTGGGAGAAAGTATATGTGGTTAAAAAGTAAAAAGAGTTTTAGAAAAGCTTCTGCTTTGTACTCAAGAAAATTAAAGAAAACTTGTCTTTATGAAAGATAAAGATCATAAGACAGACTTTAAAAAATATATAATACCGTATGCTAACACATATATATGGAATCTAAAAAAAAAAAAAAGGTTCTGAAGAACCTAGGGGCAGGACAGGAATAAAGACACAGATGTAGAGAATGGACTTGAGGACACGGGGAGGGGGAAGGGTAAGCTGGGACGAAGTGAGAGAGTGGCATGGACATATATACACTACCAAATGTAAAACTGATAGCTTGTGGGAAGCAGCCGCATAGCACAGGGAGATCAGCTCGGTGCTTTGTGACCACCTAGAGGGGTGGGATAGGGAGGGTGGGAGGGAGACGCAAGAGGGAGGGGATATGGGGATATATGTATACGTATAGCTGATTCACTTTGTTATACAGCAGAAACTAACACACCATTGTAAAGCAATTATTCTCCAATAAAGATGTTAAAAAAAAGAAATATTAAAAAAAAAATATATATATATATATAGTTCCACAACACCTTAAAAGAAATCCATGAGACCAATGCGTTTAAGAATTCAGAATTTTTTGAATTTTAGAAAATTAATATGAGGCATTTTCCATAAATTACATAACACCCCCAACAGGGTATATGGCAGCAGGCTCATAATTAAACACATTAATATTTCTTTAATGAAATGTATGAATATTCATACTAAGGATAAATACAAGACTATAAATAGATTCATGTCAGTTCAGGCCTGGTTTTGCCAACCAGGGAGTTTGCTACAAACTTCAGAAAAAGCTTGTTTTGTCAGACTATTGGGATTTCAGGAATAAGGACTTGGGGCTGTGGTTATCGTTGTCATCTACACTGCACACGACCTTGCCTATCACAGGATAGATTCTTTGGTGACTGTTAACTCCCCTCTCCCCTGCTTTCTCCATGTCTCATCCCCAGACTGTGGCAGTCTCTCCCAAGAGAGACCCTGAAGTTGACTAAGTTTGGGGTTAGGTGGGAATTTTTTGTACTGCCACTACTGAGCTTAGATGAGAGTGAGATACTGAAAGATAACAGGATAAAATGGAAAATTTTAACGGAAAGTACTGTTCAGGATGGGGTGGGGAGAGAAGGAAGGAAGCCAAATTGTTTTAACTCAGGATAAAGGGTAGAAAGTATACCCTTAAAAACTAGCCCACAGGCACAGGAAGCAGAGAAATGAACAGTTCAAGTGTGATTCATTGGTAGGTTCTGTATCATTTACTGAGCTTGTTTATTTCAGAATTACCTTGCAGAAGTTTATGAAGCCTTGCAAAGGATTTACTACCTGCTCTTTTCTACCTCTGATACACTGTGTGAGCGATCCCATCCTCCTGCCTCCACAAAGGGACACTGGGTCAGCAGGGGTCCAGGATGCTACAGCACCACAGCCAAGAGAGCCAGACTTTCCCCTCAGTCTGGTGACAGTGATGTGACAGCCCACCGTGGCTGGGCAGACCGCGCCCTATGACCCTGAGTTTCAGAGCAACTCTTTTCCACTAGACTCCAAACTTCTTAAGGGCAGGGACCCTGTTAGTCAATATTTTATTTCCAGTGCCTAGTAAGCTTCTGAATAAACACATGCTGATTAATTGAATGGATGAAAGAATAAATCTAATGTCAAATAAAAGTAGTTTTATAGTTGACCGTTTTGCAAAGACAGCCAACCCTTGCTCTAGGATCAAGAAATAGTTCACCGGAAAGATGCAAATCCTTGGGTTCACCTCATGCTACCCCACACGATATATTCTAATAACCTGCTTCTCCTCATGGGTATCCAGCCTTAGGAGCTGTGGGATGTGAGCCAACTATGGGCATGAATGGAACGGTACACGGGCTCCTAAAAAAGGAACGCAGCTTCTTCAACCCAACTTCCATCCAAGGAATCATTAACCACCGGCAAGGGTAGAAGAGAATGTGTGTTTTTATCTTCCCCTTCACATTGACCAAGTTCACCGAGTTATAGGCCAAGGCTGCTCCCCATTTTCTACATGGGAGGGGCTTAGGGACTGGGGCGTGCAGGTAGAGACTTGTGTTGGTGCTGAATTTCCACAGCAAACAAACAATTTGTCCTTAGATGGTATATTTATCTGGGTTGTTTTGGAGACACTGAGGAGATTCCCGAGTGTCTGGTAAGGCCTCCCTCCCTAGCCAACCCGTAGCCACCATTTTAGAAAATCACAGCCTACTCCATTCACATGCCAAAGGGAAATCAATAAATCAGTATTCAAAGTATCAGCTTTTTCCTTGGAGCTGTGTTTACCTTATCACCATGGCTCCCCCCATGCCCCCCAACCCAAAAAAACACAATTTCATCAACTCACAAAATCGGAGACTCTCAGATCCAGATGAGGCCTTTAAGATTACCAGACCACCCACGTGGTTTTAATCCCCTGCCCTGATGTACCCTCCAGGCGCAAGGAACATGGACAGACGGCAACTTTAGGGAGTTCCTGATACATGCCTGGCATTTTATGCATAAGCATACACTTTGTTTACATGAACTCATATCCTTGTAACAACAGGTACTTACCTCGATTTCCCCTCTGTTCCGCGGTCGAAGAAACTGGGACTCAGACACGCTGGGTGACTCGTGCTGGCCCACGGCTGATGAGTCAGAGTGAGAGGTAAACCTGCAGAAACTCCGAAGACGGTGCTCTTCCCGCAAGTCTGTGCCCCACGGTCAGCCAAAGGGCTGGCTCCATCCACTGTAAGAAATAAATAGTAGACAACACTGTCCTTGCGCCTTTCACCCACTGCGTCTGGCCCTACGAGGCCTCGGAGCTCAGGACTAGCGGCCCTTGCTTGCCCAGCCCCTCGGACGGGTGAAGACAGATCTCAGGTCCACTCCCTTCCTCGGACTCACAGCCCTTTCAACTGTTACCCCAGCCAGGTGTCTCCTGTCAACGCGCTTCTCCTCCACCTGCAGGGTGAGCGAGGAGGGGGAGGGGAAGGCGAGGGGAGAGAACCGTGAACACGTGTGGTCGATTATGCCGTGACTGCAAAAGCACAGAGAGAAATGGCTGTGTCTTTTGAGACCTCTGAGTCTGGAGCCCGTGCCTGAGAAAGGTGCTGTCTCTGTTTCTCCCTTATCTTGGTGGGAGATAAGCAGACAGGTGCACACGGATGGACTGGAGGTGCGTCCTGCCCTCCCTGCCGGCCCCACAGAGCAAGGGTCACAGACGCCTATCTTTATAGCCTCTTTTTTTTTTTTTTTTTTTTTTTTTTTTTTTTTTTTTTTTTTTTTTAAAGATTTATTTTTTTATTGATTGATTGATTGATGGATTGATTGCTATGTTGGGTCTTCGTTTCTGTGCTAGGGCTTTCTCTAGTTGCGGCAAGCGGGGGCCACTCTTCATCGCGGTGCGCGGGCCTCTCACTGTCGCGGCCTCTCTTGCTGCGGAGCACAGGCTCCAGATGCGCAGGCTCAGCAATTGTGGCTCACGGGCCCAGTTGCTCCGCGGCATGTGGGATCCTCCCAGACCAGGGCGCGAACCCGTGTCCCCTGCATTAGCAGGCAGATTCTCAACCGCTGCGCCACCAGGGAAGCCCCTATAGCCTCTTTTTTGAAAGCTTTTCTCCTCCTGCCTGCTTCCCTGCCTCCCTCCCTCCCTCCCTCCCTTCCTTCCCTCACACGGCACGACATTACAATTCCAGTGAACTTAGAATCTAAAAGTCTGGGTTCAGAATCTGGCTTTGCGACTCACTGGTGGGGTGATGGTTGGTCACTCACTGCAGCTTCTTGAGCCTCAGTCCCCTCACTTCTGCAAGGATGATTAGAATGACCCAGGACCCAGTGCTGACAATTAAACCGGAGGAAGAAGCCCTCTGGAACCATAAATGCTGTACACCACGATGGCCGCTTACTGCATAAGTAGGGAATTACCGGTAATAAGTATTGACTGCAGCCCAAGGCTTATTTCAAAGGTTCTGCACACGTTCTCATATGTTATCTCATATGGTGTTAGGACTGGAAGGGATGTGGTCTGTAGCTTTCATTTACCATTTAATAGTAGCAGGAGAGAAGGCAGGGCTGAGGACATTGTTTTGGGCAGTAGTATATAAAGAACTCCATTCACTGGGCTGTGGTTCTGGGACCTTCAACAGAAACGCATTATGAAAGTGACTGAACTTAAACATAAGCCATGATACACGCAGCCAGAGAAAATGACATTGTAGAATATTTAATGACATGAAAAGATGGTCCTAACGCTTTTAAGTGAAATAAGCTGGTTACAAAACAGAATATAAATTACGATCCTTTGATGAACAATATAGGTTTACATAGGAGAAGGTGTGTTTGCTTTCGTTATCTCTACTTGGTAGAGCCATGGGTGAATTTTATTTCTTCTTGCTATTGGTATTTCTGCGATTTTCTGCAATAAAGATGCCTTTGCAAGAAAAGATTTTTATTTACTTATTTATTTATTTTGGCCACGCTGTGCAGCATTCAGAATCTTAGTTCCCTGAGCAGGGATCGAACCTGTGCCCCCTGCATTGGGAGCGCGAAGCCTCATCCACTGGACCGCCAGGGAAGTCTCAAGAAAAGTTTTTTAAATAAATAAACTCAAGCAAGTCCAAACTGGCATGTTCACTAACTTCTAGTGTCCAGAGCATAGTGCTTGACCCAATTACCCTGTTTTAGTTGTTCTTTCAGCAACCGCATGGCTGTATTTCTTGTAAATAAACCACATCCTTATGCATGGATTCTGATAAACTCAACCCGTACCTCAGCATCAGTCGAAAAGTAAATCACTCCCCTGGCTGCCCTGAAACCCACTGTCTGCAGACAGCTTGTACCTAGGTGACTCAATGGCTATGCCAGGCTGGTTTTGAAGCCTGGTAGAAATGCTCAGCCATGTTTTATAACGCACATATGGATGTATTTCCATGAGGGCAAAGGTGAGTAGTAATCACTCTTTATAATGCACATCTGTGTACACGTGTTTATACTTGGCAAATTATGAATTCACAGTGGCTCTTAATATACAGGTAATCTATACAGAATGGTGAAAGTATGGTTTAGTAGAAGGTCAGTGGCCTGAGAATGAAATATTCATTCTGGTCATCCTTTGCAACTTGTTCAAGACCATTTAGCTGCAGGCGCCTCAGTTTACTCATCTATGTGGGAGCCCTAGCTTGGCCTAGTGGTGCCAGCAAGAACCTTTCAAGAGACGGAGCTGAGTCTGAATCCCATCCATGTGCTTTGGTGGTTGTGTTATTTAACCTTGTGATCCTCAGTTTTCCTCTCTGCCTAAGGGGCAGCAACGCCTCCCTCATGGAGCGCTATGCGTGCCACACAGGAGCTCTTCTGTAAATGACAGGGAGAAAGGCCTGGCAACTGCATCTTTCCCTCGAACGGAGGAGAAGAGAATTGGGTTCCTTTTTATTTCCGCATTGAAGTTGTGCAGAGCGCCATGAAGACACAACACTGAACCTCAGCAACAAGGTACATGGCCCACCTGACACGCACCTGCCATAAAAGGGTCTCATGTCTTCAACAGAGTCAAGCAACAACTTGCTCCAAAGACATGCGCTATCTTGATAATAAAGCTTCCTCCTTCCGGCAATGAAACTTTTAAATGTTGATGATTTCAGATAACTTTCTTTTATTTTACAGCAATTACCCATTATCCTGACTTCTTAAACTGAACAGACTGACCTCCATGCAAACTCCACTGATGTCACACGTCCCCACTATTATGCTGTGGGAGTGGCAGCTCTCTATTTGCCTTAATGCTTGGACCCCCTCCCTTCCTAGGCTCTAGATTTTTTTTCTTTTGCTGCTATTGCCTCTGCCTTAAAAAGCAGTCCTTATCACCTTCTGGTTGCAATAAAATCAGTGCTATAGGATTATCCAGTGCAAACTCCCTCTTTGAGAAATAAGAAGCAAATTTGGAGAGGCGAAGAGAAGCCACGGAGATAGTCTCCTCGGAGTGTTTAATCGACAATGGAATCGGAAGCCAAGGGAAGGAGCTTAATACGAATTTCATGGTAAATAAAAATCAGTAAAGATCCGATGAAAGTCTGCTGAAAGAATGGAAGCACCTGGCTTGAGTCCAGCCACTGTGTGTGGTACCCCCTTTCCAGAGACCCTCAGAAATCTTTTCTCTATAACTCTGGGATCAAGAGGGCTGAGGGAGCTGGGAAACTGACCTCCAGGTAAGAGAGGCCACCTATATGCACAGACACACACATTCCATATGTGCACACACAGATACACACCCACACACAGATCGGGGAGGAGACTGGGTATCTATATGGGTTAGCTCAACGAAATAAGCCCATTTAACCCGTTTGGCTTAAACAGGTCTTGTTTTAAATGATGCACTTTGAGATAACCTGCGGGAGATCTGTGCACTGAATGTGTTAAAGGGCTTGAGAAATCTACACCCAGAGGGTAGTCAAATCCTTACTCTCATTTCCTGCCTATTCCAGCAACAACTGCCTCAAATGCCTATTGAAGAAACCTGCCTTTTCTCTCCAATACCACAGAACGCCTGCCAGCCAAGGAACAAATATGAAAACTTTAACAGCATCTCAAGAGTGTTCCCCCTTTGCTCCTCACCAACTACTGACAATCAATGTAAAAGTAATCCTAGTTTTTATTTGAAGCTATCTTGGCTTTAAAAGAACCTTCCAAAAAATGATTGACGAGATGAATTAAACCCATAGGGAACCCCTGCAATCTGCTTTGAATAGCAACAAATTCCTAACAATATCTTCAACGCCTGCAGCAATGAAATCTAATCTCTGAACTCCTAAAGGTCAAGATTTGCTGTCTGGTAGCACGGCTCAAGAGTAAATGCTCCCCGATGCCGTGCTAGGCGATTGCTTTGCACTCCAAACAATGTCAATTTTGTCCAAGTAGCTGCAGATGTGTCTAGCATTAAGTCAGAATGGTGTCAAGGGCCCTTCTTGAACACCGGCTGCTTCTCAGAGAGACTGGTCCTAAAGCCCTAGTCTATTACAGTCCATGCCCAAAAGGCAGACATTTAAGGCTTAAAGGAGGATGGAGAATAAAGCTGCATTAGATTTTTTAATGTTTTTGAGTCAGGAGGCCCAGGGGAAGAAATCCTCTGGCGATCCAAACGTCCTTCCCTCTCCCCTCCCATCACCAACAGTCCTTTGGATTGCCTGATTAAGGTGCTGCCGCAATATCTATGAAGTCCTACCCTTGAGCTGCTTTCCTGATAAACCATTCATCACCGCTCTGGCCCATTCTAGCTATGGAAAAGCTATAATAGACTAATGCACCCATTACATTAAGAATGTGTATGTTACAGGAAGTAATGTGCCAAGGGGAGGCATGAGGTGGGGGTGAGGGAGGGAGACTGAACCAACCTCCGAACGGAGTACTCAGCGTAATGAAGTCTGGAAATGCATCAGCTCCTCCATCCCCAGCCTTACGAAGAAAACATGCGCCGCCCCCCCCCCCCCCGCTCCCCCGCCCAACAAAATACGTTTCTTTAGTTTGAACCTTTTTTTTTTTTTCAAGCAGGAAAACATTACAACTGCTTTGAAAGCATTCTTCAACTAGAAGATCTGGATGAAGGTATTTCGGTTTCTAAAATTGGTAGGGCTGAGTGTAAATCAAGTAATAATTCTCATATTTTACTGAGAAAACTCATTCATCAGTCACTCTGGAGTAATCCATTTTTATTCCTTTCCTTCTGTGTTCTCTTCATCCTCTGTTAGCCTTGAAATAAGCAAATGTCTACCTGGGGCAGGCTGCCATGAGTTCCCATAGGCATGCCTTTCCCGTCTGTGGAAGAAATAGTTCTTCAGGCAGGGAAGGTTGTTCCTTGCATCAAACGGAGGACTCTTTTCTGTGGTGGCACATCTCACATTTTCACTTGGCAGCGTCCATGACCCAGGAGGAAGGAACATGCCACACAGTTTTCCAACCTTTCCTGAGTCTTCTCCTTCGCAAAAGATGAGTAACAAGTGGCAGAGGTTGCCATCAATTCATTCTGGATCACCGCCGTCCAAAACCACAGTGTTTTCCACAGATGAAATGTCATTTGGTCTGTGAAATCAACAAAGGAGGCGAGCCTAATTTCTCTGCATCAGGAAACGTGAGGTTATCGAAAACCCTGGGTTTGATTTTCTTCTTCATCTCAGTCCTGGTTGTATCATGCTTTGGGCCCTTCTTTACTGTCAATAACTTGCAGTGGACGCCAAGCGCCACCTGGCAGGAATGCTAACTTAAACCAGGGGTGTAAGCTACAGAATCCAGGCAGGTAACACAGATGAATGGAGGGGGTAGGTATACAGTGAGTGGTGGGACCTGTGGTGACGTACTCAGCTTTGAGCCAAGTGTTGTCATGTAGAAATGCTTACTTCCAATGCTGGATCATCTGGGTTGCTTTTTGTTTTGATTTTGTTTGTTTTTTGTTTTAACGAGAAGAGAAATCTGGATTTCTACTCTGGGCAAAATCTCCAGGTTGTTGAATATTGGCTCACATTTCTAAAAGCGTGGTATAGGCCAAACAAAATTCAGCTGCCTACCCCATCTAGCCCTTGGGATGCCATTTGTGATTTCTGCTTTAAACCCATTTACGGCTTAACTTATATGGGTAGTTATCTGACTAATTAGAAGTTTAATGGAGAGATCGAGAATGATGGCGAGGCAGCACAAGATCTGCCTAAACTGGACCAGTTTGGGGGAATTCCAACCTGCATGTCCATGCAGGCCTGCAGATTGAGCAAATCCCAGGATTTAACCTATGGGAGTGGGCTCAAAGATTTCTTATTCTAAAAGTGGGGATATGGGCATACCAAAAGAGGTCTAAGACTAGGAGATGTAGCTAAAGAGGTTAAAAAAGGTGAATTGTAAACCACTATATACAGAATGGATAAATAACAAGGTCCTACTGTATAGCACAGGGAACTATATTCAATATCCTCTGATAGACCATGACGGAAAAGAATCTAAAAAAGAATATATATATTCTTGTACATATAACTGAATCACTTTGCTGTACAACAGAAATTAACACAGCATTATAAATCAACTATACTTCAATTTAAAAAAAAAGAAAGGTGAATTGTGAGTGCAGATGGCCCAAGGTCTAAACCAGGGATACTGCCATGCACTGAATGTGTGTGTCCCGCCCAAACTCATATGTGGAAGCCTGAATCCCCAATGTGATAGTATTTAAAGCTGGGGCCTTTGAGAGGTAACTGGGTAGGTTTGGATGAGGTCATGGGGGTGGAGCTCCCCATGGAATTGGCGCCTTCTCTCTCTCTCCCTCCCCCACCCCCTCTCTCTCTACCATGTGAGGATACAACAAAGCAGTCATCTGTAAACCAGGAAGAGGGCCCTCATGTTGTCACCCTGATCTCACATGTCCAGCCTCCAGAACTGTGAGAAAGAAGTGTTTATTAAGCCACCCAGTCTATGACATTCTGTTATAGCTGCCCGAACTGATGGAGACAGATGCTAAGCAGGATTTACCACACCTGCCAACTCCAACTGGCCAGGGTGCTAGGTTGCTGAGGGGTTTGGGAAGCTGGGAGGAAAGAGTGCTAAGGTAGTGGTATCTCCAGGGCAGTGCCCTTGTTATCCCTGGTCTGAAAGAGCCTAAAATTAGAGGGATTACCAGACAGTTAGCTCTTCCTCGGGCAGGCAGGGGTTCCACTTTCACCACATAACCATGGCCCCTCAGAATGACCCTGATTTGTTTTTTGTTTTGTTTTGTTTGTTTGTTTTAATTGGGGTATAATTGCTTTACAATGTTGTGTTAGTTTCTGCTGTACAACGAAGTGAATCAGCCCTATATATACATATATACCCTCTCTCTTGGATCTCCCTCACCCCCTCCCCACCATCCCACCCATCTAGGTCATCACAGAGCACCGAGCTGAGCGCCCACACAACAGCTTCCCATTAGCTATCTATCGTACACATGGTAGTGTATATATGTCAATCCCAATCTCCCAGTTCATCCTGCCCCCGCCATGTCTGCACATCCATTCTCTGCATCTGCATCTCCAGAATGACCCTGATTTGTATCTTTCAGTCAGGTTTATAGTGATTCCATAGAGTACATCAGAATCTGGATTTACGTCATGCATTTTGAAACAGTGAAGAACATCCGAGCCCCTGGCTGCCATCTTGGATTGCAATGTCGTTCGCCCCACTTCTGCACATGGCCTGCCTGAGCTGAGGTGTTGGTGGCCGCCACTCCACAGTAGGAAGTCCAGTCGGAAGAGCTGGGTGCGAGGCCTCTGCACATGGCCCCCTGTGAGCAAGTGAAACCCAACTAAGCACAAAGGAAAAGAAAAAAGCCATCTCAGAGCAGTGACTATTTTCAAGGCTACTGTTTTTCTCTGTGGAACACTGCCTTTGGGGCAAAACAAGGAAGAAGCAGGTGATTCTAATGTCCAGCGCAGAAGGAGAGCCACTGCACGCCAGCTTCTCCAACTCTGAAGGCACTACAGCCGTGTGGCTGACAGGGTCTTGGTGCTCCGGCCGGGTGTCAGGCCCGAGCCTCTGAGGTGGGAGAGCCGAGTTCAGGACATTGGACCACCAGAGACCTCCCGGCCCCATGTAATATCAATCGGTGAGAGCTCTCCCAGAGATCTCCATCTCAACTCTAAGACCCAGCTCCACTCAATGACCAGCAAGCTCCAGTGCTGGACACCCCATGCCAAACAACTAGCAAGACAGGAACACAACCCCACCCATTAGCAGAGAGGCTGCCTAAAATCATACTACGTTCACAGACACCCCAAAACACACCAGCAGACGTGGTCTTGCCCACCAGACAGACAAGATCCAGCCTCATCCACCAGAACACAGGCACCAGTCCCCTCCACCAGGAAGCCTACACAAGCCACTGAACCAACCATACCCACTGGGAGCAGACACCAAAAACAACGGGAACTACGAACTTGCAGCCTGCGAAAAGGAGATCCCAAACGCAGTAAGTTAAGCAAAATGAGAAGACAGAGAAATACGCAGCAGATGAAGGAGCAAGGTAAAAACCCACCAGACCAAACAAATGAAGAGGAAATAGGCAGTCTACATGAAAAAGAATTCAGAGTAATGATTGGAAAGATGATCCAAAATCTTGGAAATAGAATGGAGAAAAATACAAGAAACGTTTAACAAGGACCTAGAAGAACTAAAGAGCAAACAAGGACTTCCATGATGGCAAAGTGGATAAGAATCCGCCTGCCAATGCAGGGGACATGGGTTCAACCCCTGGTCCGGGAAGATCCTACATGCTGCAGAGCAACTAAGCCCATGTGCCACAACTACTGAGCCTGTGCTCTAGAGCCCGTGAGCCACAACAACTGAGCCCACATGCCACAACTACTGAAGCCCACATGCCTAGAGCCCGTGCTCTGCAACAAAAGAAGCCACCACAATGAGAAGTACGTGCACCTCAACGAAGAGTAGCCCCTGCTCGCTGCTACTAGAGAAAGCCCGGATGCAGCCACTAAAACCCGAAGCAGCCAAGAATAAATAAATATATAAAATAAAATAAATAAATTTACTTAAAAAAAAGAGCAAACAAACAATGATGAACAACCAAATAAATGAAATTAAAAATTCTCTAGAAGGAATCAATAGCAGAATAACGGAGGCAGAAGAACGGATGAGTGACCTGGAAGATAAAATAGTGGAAATAACTACTGCAGAGCAGAATAAACAAAAAAGAATGAAAAGAATTGAGGACGGTCTCAGAGACTTTTGGGACAACATTAAATGCACTAACATTCGAATGATAGGGGTCCCACAAGAGGAAGAGAAAAAGAAAGGGACTTAGAAAATATTTGAAGAAATTATAGTTGAAAACTTCAGAAAATATTTGAAGAGATTATAGTTGAAAACTTCAGAAAATATTTGAAGAGATTATAGTTGAAAACTTCCCTAATATGGGAAAGGAAATAGTCAATCAAGTCCAGGAAGTACAGAGAGTCCCATACAGGATAAATCCAAGGAGAAACACAAAAAGACACACATTAATCAAACTATCAAAAATTATATACAAAGAAAAAATATTAAAAGCAACAAGGGAAGAGCAACAAATAACATACAAGGGAATCCCCATAAGGTTAACAGCTGATCTTTCAGCAGAAACTCTGCAAGCCAGAAGGGAGTGGCAGGACATATTTAAAGTGAGGAAAGGGAAAAACCTACAACCAAGATTACTCTACCCAGCAAGGATCTCATTCAGATTCGACAGAGAAATTAAAAACTTTACAGACAAGCAAAAGCTAAGAGAATTCAGCACCACAAAACCAGCTTTACAACAAATGCTAAAGGAACTTCTCTAGGCAGGAAACACAAGAGAAGGAAAAGACCTACAAAAACAAACCCAAACAATTAAGAAAATGGTAATAGGAACATACATATTGATAATGACCTTAAATGTAAATAGATTAAATGCTCCAACCAAAAGACATAGACTGGCTGAATGGATACAAAAACAAGACCTGTATATATGCTGTCTACAAGAGACCCACTTCAGGCCTAGGGACACGTACAGACTGAAAGTGAGGGGATGGAAAAAATATTCCATGCAAATGGAAATCAAAAGAAAGCTGGAGCAGCAACTTCCATATCAGACAAAATGGACTTTAAAATAAAGACTGTTACAAGAGACAAAGAAGGACACTACATAATGATCAAGGGATCAATCCAAGAAGAAGATATAACAATTGTAAATATTTATGCACCCAACACAGGAGCACCTCAATACATAAGGCAAATGCTAACAGCCATAAAAGGGGAAATCGGCAGTAACACAATAATAGTAGGGGACTTTAACACACCCCACTTTCACCAATGGACAGATCAACTAAAATGAAATAAATAAGGAAACACAAGCTTTAAATGACACATTAAACAAGATGGACTTAATTGTTATTTATAGGACATTCCATCCAAAAACAAGAATACACTTTCTTCTCAAGTGCTCATGGAACATTCTCCAGGAGAGATCATATCTTGGGTCAAACCTTGGTAATTTTAAGAAAACTGAAAACATATCAAGTGTCTTTTCTGACCAAAATGCTATGAGACTAGATATCAATTACAGGAAAAAAACTGTAAAAAATACAAACACATGGAGGTTAAAGTATACTCTACTAAATAACCAAGAGATCACTGAAGAAATCAAAGAGGAATTCAAAAAATACCTAGAAACAAATGACAATGAAAACATGACAACCCAAAACCTATGGGATGCAGCGAAAGCAGTTCTAAGAGGGAGGTTTATAGCAATACAATCCTACCTCAAGAAACAAGAAAAATCTCAAATAAACAGCCTAAACTTGCACCTAAAGCAATTAGAGAAAGAAGAACAAAAAAACCCCAAAGTTAGCAGAAGGAAAGAAATCATAAAGATCAGATCAGAAATAAATGAAAAAGAAATGAAGGAAACAATAGCAAAGAGCAATAAAACTAAAAGATGATTCTTTGAGAAGATAAACAAAATTCATAAACCATTAGCCAGACTCATCAAGAAAAAAAGGGAGAAGACTCAAATCAATAGAATTAGAAATAAAAAAGGAGAGGTAACAACTGACACTGCAGAAACACAAAGGATCATGAGAGATTACTGCAAGCAACTCTATGCCAATAAAATGTACAACCTGGAAGAAATGGACAATTTCTTAGAAAAGCACAACCTTCCAAAACTGAACCAGGAAGAAACAGAAAATATAAACAGACTAATTGTGATTGGAATTTAAACTGTGATTAAAATTCTTCTAACAAACAAAAGCCCAGGACCAGATGACTTCACAGGTGAATTCTTTCAAACATTTAGAGAAGAGCTAACACCTATCCTTCTCAAACTCTTCCAAAATATAGCAGAGGGAGGAACACTCCCAAACTCATTCTACGAGGCCACCATCACCCTGATACCAAAACCAGACAAAGATGTCACAAAAAAAGAAAACTACAGGCTAATACCACTGATAAACATAGATGCAAAAATCTTCAACAAAATACTAGCAAACAGAATCCAGCAGCACATTAAAAGGATCATACACCATGATCAAGTGGGGTTTACCCCGGAATGCAAGGATTTTCAATATACGCAAATCAATCAATGTGATACACCATATTAACAAATTGAAGGAGAAAAACCATATGATCATCTCAATAGATGCAGAAAAAGCTTTCAACAAAATTCAACACCATTTATGATAAAAACTCTGCAGAAAGTAGGCATAGAGGGAACTTACCTCAACATATTAAAGGCCATATGTGACAAACCCACAGCCAACATTGTTCTCACTGGTGAAAAACTGAAACCATTTCCAATAAGATCAGGAAGAAGACAAGGTTGCCCACTCTCACCACTATTATTCAACATAGTTTTGGAAGTTTTAGCCACAGCAATAAGAGAAGAAAAAGAAATAAAAGGAATCCAAATCAGAAAAGAAGAAGTAAAGCTGTCACTGTTTGCAGATGACATGATACTATACATGGAGAATCCTAAAGATGATACCAGAAAACTACTAGAGCTAATCAATGAATTTGGTAAAGTAGCAGGATACAAAATTAATGCACAGAAATCTCTTGCATTCCTCTACACTAATGATGAAAAATCTGAAAGAGAAATTAAGGAAACACTCCCATTTACCATAGCAACAAAAAGAATAAAACACCTAGGAATAAACCTACCTAAGGAGACAAAAGACCTGTATGCAGAAAACTATAAGACACTGATGAAAGAAATTAAAGATGATACAAACAGATGGAGAGATATACCATGTTCTTGGACTGGAAGAATCAACACTGTGAAAATGACTATACTACCCAAAGAAATCTACAGATTCAGTGCAGTCCCCATCAAACTACCAATGGCATTTTCCACCGAACTAGAACAAAAAATTTCACAATTTGTATGGAAACACAAAAGACCCCGAATGGCCAAAGCAATCTTGAGAAAGAAAAACGGAACTGGAGGAATCAGGCTCCTTGACTTTAGACTATACTACAAAGCTACAGTAATCAAGACAGTATGGTACTGGCACAAAAACAGAAATATAGATCAATGGAACAGGATAGAAAGCCCAGAGATAAACCCACGCACATATGGTCACCTTATCTTTGATAAAGGAGGCAAGAATATACAATGGAGAAAAGACAGCCTCTCAATAAGTGGTGCTGGGAAAACTGGACAGCTACATGTAAAAGAATGAAATTAGAACACTCCCTAACACCATACACAAAAATAAACTCAAAATGGATTAAAGACCTAAATATAAGGCCAGACACTATAAAACTCTTAGAGGAAAACATAGGCAGAACACTCTATGACATAAATCACAGCAAGATCCTTTTTGACTCACCTCCTAGAGAAATGGAAATAAAAAGAAAAATAAACAAATGGGACCTAATGAAACTTAAAAGCTTTTGCACAGCAAAGGAAACCATAAACAAGACGAAAAGACAGCCCTCAGAATGGGAGAAAATATTTGCAAATGAAGCAACTGACAAAGGATTAATCTCCAAAATATATAAGCAGCTCAATATTAAAAAAACAAACAACCCATCCAAAAATGGGCAGAAGACCTAAATAGACATTTCTCCAAAGAAGATATACAGATTGCCAACAGACACATGAAAGGATGCTCAACATCACTAATCATTAGAGAAATGCAAATCAAAACTACAATGAGGTATCACCTCACACCTGTCAGAATGGCCATCATCAAAAAATCTACAAACAATAAATGCTGGAGAGGGTGTGGAGAAAAGGGAACCCTCTTGCACTGTTGGTGGGAATGTAAATTGATACAGCCACTATGGAGAACAGTATGGAGGTTCCTTAGAAAACTAAAAACAGAACTACCATACGACCCAGCAATCCCACTACTGGGCATATACCCTGAGAAAACCATAATTCAAAAAGAGTCATGTACCAAAATGTTCATTGCAGCTCTATTTACAATAGCCAGGACAAGGAAGCTACCTAAGTGTCCATCGACAGATGAATGGATAAATAAGATGGGGCACATATATACAATGGAATATTGCTCAGCCGTAAAAATCAACGAAATTGAGTTATTTGTAGTGAGGTGGATGGACCTAGAGTCTGTCATAGAGAGTAAAGTAAGTCAGAAACAGAAAAACAAATACCGTATCCTAACACATATATATGGAATCTCAAAAAAAAAAAAAAGGTTCTGAAGGACCTAGGGGCAGGACAGTAATAAAGATACAGATATAGAGAGTGGACCTGAGGACATGGGGAGGGAGGGGGAAGGGTAAGCTAAGATGAAGTGAGAGAGTGCCATGGACATATATACACTACCAAATGTAAAATAGATAGCTAGTGGGAAGCAGCCGCATAGCACAGGGAGATCAGTCCGGTGCTTTGTGACCACCTAGAGGGGTGGGATACGGAGGGTGGGACGGAGATGCAAGAGGGAGGGGATATGGGGATATATGTACATGGGTGGCTGATTCACTTTGTTTTATGGCAACTAACACAACAATGTAAAGCAATTATACTCCAATAAAGATGTTAAAAAAAAACACCACACATTGCAAAGAACAGTTTAAAATATAGTCTAAAGTGAATGACTCAAATTCTGTAATTATAAAGAAAAATATTGAGCAATAACACGTATAAGGATATATCGGCATCTCACTTGGCCCTAAATATTTAAGTATTAGAATTTTGTGAGTCTTTTTTCCACTCTTTGGAAATCCACTGAAGTGGATGCAGTAGGGCACTACTCACATTCCCCTTCAGCGCTAGCAACTCACTTTGCCAGCAGCTGGGAGAGTTGGATACTGCTGGCTTGCAGCTGAGTCCTCTCCAGGACCTGTCTTCGGCCACAGAGCTGCTCCTGGGTGCAGCCTCCATCAGTGGCTGCTCAGAGGAGGATACAAAGTCCAGACCTCTCTTACCTCACCTAGAACAACTCTGAAGGGCCATCCGAGTTCCAAAACTCCCATAAGATCACCTGAAGCCTCTGTTTCAACTACGCTGCAATTCAATTCTCTTTTGCCCAATCCTTCTTCCTTCACTCTCCACTTGGCACATAAATCTCAGAATCTATTTCCTGGAAAACTGACATAAAACACAGACCTAGTTGCAATATAGGAGAAAAATAGAATATCAAAGATGCTGTATGCCAGGCTAATTTTAAATGGCTTTCATACTGAAGGAATAAAATTGCAACTTTAGGGAAGTAAGGAAGATGTTATGTAAATATTAATGAAAAACATTTCCATTTGTCAATAATATTCAGCTTTACCTATGTGTAGGGAATACATGCTCAATTTATCTAGGATGCCTCTTTGTTCATTTGAGGGACTCTCCCCACTCCAATGATGAGATTTGAAGAGCAGGTGCCAATTGCTGTGTCCAACTCCCAAGGCAGGAGGAGGCAAGTGACCCTGGCCTGGCCAGTCCTGGTTCCCCATGTCCTGTCTGTAGTGATTAATCCAAGAGAAGGGCATGTGACCAAGGCAGAGCCAATCAGAGTCCTTCCATGGGATTGAACAGTACACACCAGGAAAGATAGGCTATGTCTTTCCTCTTACATCATAAGCTGTGATAATGTAAGCCTGGAGCCGCTAGCGGCCAGGTACCTCACTGCCCATCTACAGTAGAAGAGAGTAAGGCCAACACATAGAGAGAAGTAGAGCCAAGAGATGACAAGATAAAGAGACAGAAGACCACACTGCACACGCCCTTGGATCCAACTGTGCCTGAAGTCAGAACTAACCTTGGACAAACCAGCTAGGTGAGCCCAAAATATTCCCCTTCATTTTGCTTAAGCTACGTTGAGTTGGGCTGTCCATCCCTTGCAGCTGAAAGAATCCTGACGAGTTCACTGCAACAATCATCCAGTCAGAGACAGAGTAAAGCAAAACCAAATAACCACCCTAAGACATAACAGCAAAGCAGAGGTCCTTAGCATCAGAGCCCAGGAGCTCTACCGAATCCCAGCAGAGTAATGCAGCGTGAAACAGAGAGGATACATTCTGGGGAAGCTCTTGGTTAAAATCTCCAACCTAGAAGCAGAATTAATATAGGCAGAATATAGACTAGAACATAGGCAGAAATAAAACGGTGTTTGTGGTGTAAAAAAAAAAATCACTGATGACCCCCAAAAATAAAAACAAACAGGACAATAAAACTTGTACCTGGTATTCTTAGAGGAAAGGAAGCTGTTGAGTTGAGGTCAGGGGAGATGGAGCTCGGGCTGAGAAGGCTGATGGCAGTGGAGAAAGTTCAGGTCCAAGTGGGCAGTCTGGAGGAAGGGGCTGTCAGACTCATGTTAGTGCAGGGCCTTCCACGTCAAGAAAGAAGTGGGTGGTAAAGGAGAGGCTCATGGTTTACGCACATCCCGCAATTCATAAGCAGAGGCAGATTGGCTGTGAAGCTGACAGAAATTAAACTTCAGTGCTCCTCCCTTGCAAAGGCCCTTCTAAGATTCTGTGAGGGGCTCTTGAAATTTGTTTACTTGGTCATATGTGTTTGTAAAATTTGCAGAAGTAAGATACCTTAGCCAGAGTTGGTTAACGAGTGCTTTAAGACACTGTCTCTGTCTAACCTGATTTCCCCTCTTTCTTACTGATCCTCACGTCATGTGGCATTAAGAGGTCATGAGCATCTTGGGGATCCAGCTAAGGGGGAGTTGACTTGGGGATCCATTTTGATTGGGTTTGGTGGATTATAGTTATGTAGTTCAAGGTCTCTTCCATGTACAGTTATACCAGTATCGCTTATAGTCCTGCTGTAGGAAACGTCCTCCAGGAATACACCTATACACCGTGCTGGCTTATAAAGGTGCAGGGCAAGAGGTGCTAGAGCCATGTCAATGTGTCCTCTGCCACCCAACACCAGACATATGTGGGTAAGGGGGGAGAAATGCATCCTGAAACGTATAGAGCCAGAAAGCAGTTCCATGGAACATTCTTCCAATCATCAGATGTGGAAAATTCTAAGAACAGGATCTAGTGCTCGTCACCACCTCGTCAGAACAGGGGTTGCCTTTCCTGTCAACAATAAACTCAGTAATTCAGGGGACACAATCACGGTATATTTTCTAAAATTTTGTTATCTGGATTCATAGCCAGTTGACTAGACCTTGTGCTTATTCAAGGGACTCATTCCTTCCACATCTTTCTACCTGCTTGCTGAAATCTACCTGGTGCCTGGGATTCCTTTAACAGGAGTAAGAGAATCCTATTTTTCTACCATACAGCTTAAAACGCAAATATTTGGTTTAATTAAATCTTCAGCGTAAACTGGTTTCATTTTTCACTGTTTGTAAGATGTGGGATGGGGAGCTGTTTGGGGGGGGCGGGGGGTGGGCCAAAGGATCAGAGTTGGGGAGGGGAAGAGCGAAGAGGGAGCAGGAGGGAGGAATGAGGGTGAGGACCCTTCCCACCTAGGGGAGATGGAAGGACACAGAAATGAAACAGGGAAGAGGGAACAACTTTACAGACTAGCAACTTCTGTCCCCTTACCTTCAGCACGGCGGTGCCAAACAGGAGCTGTGTGTTGAGGGATGCTGGCGTGCGGCTGCCAGCGCGGGTAGCACGGCTGCATGATTTATGAAGGGTTTTTTTAGCACAGCCCCACATCCTGCAAGGGAGGTTCGTTCCCCGGGGATTCGTTAATCAAGGAGCACTGTGCAAACACCACTTCCTGGGGGATGTTAATAGCGTCTGTAAGCAGGAGAGAGAGAGCACGAGAGGGAATCATTGTTTAGCGGAGAGAGAAATTAGCTCATAGCTGCAAAAGAAAACTCGCCTCTGTGTAGAAAAGACCCCTTTGCTAACAACTGAACAATAAGCCACTTTCTTATGAAGGACTTTTGATATCTGCAAAGTAGGTTCTGCTAACTAAAAAGTAAGTACTTTCTTCGAGCGTCTGGGCTTCTTGTGGTCAGCGTTTCCTTGGAAAGATGGAGCAGGAGGTGCTACCTAATTCCAGCCGAGAGCTGGACTTCAGCTGCTTATTTACATGAGTTGTTTGTGAACGTGGGTTGGTATACGTGAAGGAGAAAGATGGGACTTTTAGGGCAATGGGGTGCCACCCGTCCCCACTCCCCGGGACTGGCTTTCAGCCCCTACAAGGGAGAGGTGGGGCCGGACATGGAGGGAGCTGCTTCCAGGAAAGGTGGTTTGAGGCTCCAAGTCTCTGCGGGGGCCTGGGAGACAAAGAACAGCACAGAGCTGGGAGAGGAGAAATCTCCTGGGCTTGGGAGCATCGTGAAGTCGTGCCCTGGCCCAGATGTTGGTGACCTCCTGTGCACACAGGCAGCTGCGCTGGTGGCATATTGATGAGGGAGAGTCAGAGGAGCGGAGTAGGACAGAAGCAGACAACAGAGTCACGAGCTGGAGGTCAAGCCAGTCTAGGAATCTCTTTGGCTTCATCCCCCTTGACTCACATCCTAACTCAATCTCACCATTCCTAAGACCAGGGAAACCGAGATCTCCAAGGAAAAGGAGGGAAGAGGTGGTGTTTCTCCCACACCTAAAACTAACTGCCTGCAATCCACTCCGAGGACAGGAGACACTCCTGCATGGAGGGCAGCCCAGAGCCACCTCACCACGCCAGTCTCAAGGTAGGGGACAATCCAGTATGAGACAGCGGGGCCAGGGCTCTCAGAGCCTAAATACAGAGATACCAAAGAGGTGCATTTTAAGAGGGGACTCTTCTCTAGGAGACCACACTGAGAAGCCAATCCCAGCACCTTTGACTTGATCCCCCACCCTAGCAGGGAGAAGAGTTTCCTGAGCCCTTGCTTCCCAGATGCTAATCTTAGAACTCAGTCTCCAGGACTGAGATTTCCAGCGGGCCTGTGAAATCAGACAGACCCTCCCACCCCCTGAAAAGTAACCCTGGGGTTGAGCAGAGGACAAACGTCTTCCTTCTGTCCCCCAATCTCCTCCCCCTTGTAACACTGTTGTATCCATCAGGACTCTTATTGCCACGAATGGCAGAAACTCATTGAAATTGACTTTAGCCACAAAAATTTGCAAGGTGGGGTAGCAAGGTGGAGATGCACTCCTACCATTGAGATGTCCAGAGTCTCATTCATCTTTAGGCTTGGCTAAATCCAGGGGCTCAATGATTTCATCAGGACAATGTCTCTAGCTCTTGATGGCTCTCTTCCGTTGGGCTCAAATGGTGGCAAAAATGACCCCAGCAGTTCTACATTTTTATGGACCTGAGAGTCTGAAATTTCAGAAAGAGAGAGGCTCTCTTTCCCTAAATGTAGGGAAGGCAAAAGTAGCAAAGCAGTTTCTTAATGGTCAAGCTTGGGCCATGTGGTCAGTTTTGAAACAATCACCATATCCAAGAGGATGGGACTGCCCAGTTGGAAACAGGAATGGGACCAGCTCCACTTCAACACATGGACTGAAAGTGGGGGGGGTGATTCCCCAATGGAAAACTGGGAAGTGCTCTCAAAACACAAGGGAAGAAAAGCTGGACAAGCAAAAACAGATACGCACTGTAATTATTACTCATATAAGATCTAGTTTAAATGATCAGAAAGGTCAGGCTTGAAGGGGACAGGAGTTACCAAAAATACTCACAACGGACACATGAAAGAGAGAGGGGGCATTCCATAGCTATTTTGTGGCAGCAGAAAGAATTAAATTATGGGCCAGCTGTGTTCACTCAGTTCTCAGGTCTTATATGGCTTCCACCGGCAAACAAAGCCACCTTCTTTTTCAGCCCCGCCCCTCTCCTCACTGGCTACCTGCATGAGTCATGGGCTGTCTATTCTGATCATGACAATCAGGGTGTCTTCCATGCTTATCGTCATCTTCTAGCTAGGACTGCCCTGTCCTCAGCTCCCTGAACAGAGGCAGTGCTGGACTCTTCCTTGCCCGGTGGTAGCCACTGACTGGAGAAGAGATGGGCGCATGATACAAGAGTGCTTCATCTGTGGGCACCTCCATGAGACGCTGTGGAGGCAACAGCAATCAACAAAACCAGTCAGCCTGGGACGCTGGGAAAGCACCGAGTGGCAGCCTCTGATCTTGGTGGCTTTCTGCTTCCAGTACTAGTTCTAGCCCACATGACTCCTCACATTAACCACCACCCTATCTTTCTTAAGAGGGTCTTAGGAAGTGTCGCCACTTCAATTTAAACTCTCTGCCAGAGGAACAACTCACTAAACCCTAGGAGCAGCAGCTTCGGTTGTCCCAAATCCTCTCTGTGACAGGCTAAGTCACAAAGCAGCTCAGACGAGGACACCACGACAGCTAAATTCTCAACACTGTTTTCAGGAAACAGGGACGCTCAGGGTGGCAGATAACACAGTGCGCACACAGCGGGGGTTCTGTGCTCTATCACAGGCATCTGTCCACAGAGCAAACTCTCTCCAGGTCGGGAGAATGAACATTCAAGAGGGTGGAAGGGAAAGGCGGTCAGGACACCCAGCAGTGCACAGTCCTTACTCCAAGAGAGTGGCTCGTTAAAAACACCGCAGCCAAAGCAAGATGGAAAGGTGCTTCGGGCTGCCTACCTTTGCCGTGGAACATAGGAACGCTTCAGAAAAAAAAAAAAAAGAATAAAAAACGGCAAAGCTATGGATAAGAACCAGTATAACAAATTAGAGAAAAAGTTATCGCTTCCAGCCGTATAATATATGCATTGTCTCTACTTGTCAGCTCCTCAAAAATGGAATCCTGAGTCCTTTCAGTCAACATCAAGCCTTTCCTGCCTAGTTAACGTTAATAGAGGGAGGCAGGGGAGAGGTGAGGGTAGCATTTGTAAGTGCTGGAGGAGCACTGCTTTAGAAAAGCACATTAACCCTTTTTGCCTGTTCCAGCTCCTGCGGGGGAGATGGAACAGGTGGGCTTAATTGGCTCTGAACAAAGCCCTTGAAATCCCCAGAGAGCTATGCAACCAGATGTCGCCCTCTGGCACTAAGTGTTAAAGAGGAGTCTTTGTAATGAGCCCAGCGGAGGGTGGATGGCAGATTTGTTTGAATGAAACTAAGCTTCCACCTTCACTTTAAGACATTTTAGGGTACCCCTCCCCAGAAAAAAGACAACAAGATACTTACAGTAAAAGTTTACAATTCCTGTTCTAAGTGTACCACATAAGGGGTGAAATGAAGTTAAAGGGCATCTTGTCAAAACAGCAATATCCATCACAATTGCTCCCCACCCCTCCATCCACCATCATGTTCTCTCTCACACTCCCTGATCTTTAAGGCTAGTTCACGTTTCTTTATGGTATCATGGAAAGACCACTTGGCCAGGAGACAGAAGCCCTGGACTTGAGTTCTGTTTTCATCATATGCAATGTGTGTGATCCTGGGCACATCAGTTATTTCCAATGAACCTTTGCTTCCTTCACCACCAAGTGGTTCTACTTTATGTCACATCTGCCTCACAGGATTACCAGAAGGACAAAATGTATTCATTTGCCTGACATTTGCCAGACACCTGCTTTGTACCGGAATGTCATGAGGAATACGAAGGAATACATATTTGAACTAGACTCAGTTCCGACCTTGGGAAACTCACCGGACAGCCAGTGTACAGGACTGCGCTCTGTAAACACCAGAGCACTTTGCAAAGGGAAACCATTTCTGTTTCCTGTTATACAACCCGTTACTGTCCTCTAGATACATCCTAGATTTTGCCAAGCCCTTGTTCTCCTAGATAGTTTTAGTCTACTTCCTCTCGGTCCCAGCTTACTTACTTCTAAAGTTGTGGCTTCTGAATGAGCTTCCCTTGCAAGTAGAGAAGTTCCCAGTTTTTCTTCCAGGTTAATTTTTATTGAACATGACCTCTAGAAGGGGTAGCTCCTCTCCTGTGAGACTCTACTCTTGGGTCCAGGATAGATTCTCAAACCAAGGTGAGCCAATATGCAGACGTAGCCTCTATCCAGGAATTCAGAATTGGCACACTGAAAGAGAGACAGAAAGAAGCAGCCACGTGCAGGGGTGGCATGTGAATAACGAACTCCAAAAAGGAGATCCATCCGTTCAAGAGGTGTGTCCCCAGAGCTGTACCAGTGACTGTCTGGGAGACCTCCCTGAATTGTCTGTTTTATTTACTTTAGCAGGAGTGGGGTTTTGTTCCTTATGAGCAAATGATCTGTCTGACATCCTGTCCCAGATAAGCATGGCCCTAGGACACCAGCCCTAGGCTGGCCTTCAACAGATGTCTGGGTTTAGCCTAGCAATGAACCATATGTCTGTGTGCTGCAGCACATGAGGCTGTAGCCATGTTTTTAAATGGAAAACACAAGAAAGAATAAGCTATTGCAGAGCTAACCCACTATAAACAGAGTTATCCAGTGGAAAGAAGCAGCTGAAAAAGTGTCAACAACATTATCATCTGTGAAAAACACTTAACCCCAGTCAACATGTTAAAAAGATACAGTGTTGGTCCAGGCCATCAGACTGGCCTTCTGCCTCAGTTTACCTCATTACCTGTCACTCTGCCAGTATCACCAAAGTCGAGCGCTGAACTTCAGCAGGAGCTTTGAGGTTCCAATGGGCCCGTGCTGGGCACTGAGGATACAGGAAAAAAATCTGTTCTCGCAAGAGCTCTCTGTAAAGTGCAAGAAACCTACGTTTAATGAATAATCACAACACTGTGACAAACGCAGCTTTAAAAACGTGTCCAAGACAGAGAGCTGACACAGAGACAGGAGTGACCAACAACATCAGGGAGGAGGATACGAAAGGCTTTCTAGAAAAAGCTGGCTTTTGAAAACTGAAGAGGAGTTTGTCAGGCAAATAGGGTGAAGTTAGAGGGGGAGAAAGAAGAACACTTGAGGAAGAGAGAGAAGAGCACCTCCCAGGACCACAATCCTTCAGCCTCTGCCCCTGACCCTCAGGAGCACCCACCACCCAGGATACTCTGGCCGCTATGCTCTGCTTGCCAAGATGGGTGCCCTGGACAGCACCAGAACCGGCCACAGCTTCCACTGCTGCAGACTCAGCGTTTCACATCCTTGGCTAGGCTTGCAGTGGCCAGCAGCCCCCGTTCCCACATGCCTTTCTCCAGGTCTTTCCTGTGGTCTTGATTTATTCCTCCTCTCCCGGTCCTTTGGTTGAGATCCCAACGTGTTCTGCTTCCAGATTCACCGGAGCTAGGACCCTGGGGATGCAGTGAATGTTTCCTGCATGGGGGTGGGGCCCGGAAGTAAACTAGGCCCTGGAGGAGAAGATTTCCATGAGTGGCAGAGAGGAAAACCTTCAAGACGGGGGTGGAGAGAAGGTGAGCTCACCCTGGGCGCTGTGAGCAGGTGGTGTATTCCTCACCGAGCAGGATGAGGGGAAACCTAAGAGAGAGAGATTTCCACTGGAAAAGACACTATTTCAAACAGAAATGTCCTGGGCAACCCGTTACACGAAGGCACTGAGGGCACGGTGGACCCAAACAGTCCTGAGAGTGAGACCTTGTCCCACCATGGGTCAGAGTTGAGCAACATTCGAAAGCTCCAATTTGCCCTAAGTGAACCAATGTGCAGAACTAACGAGGTCATCAATTTTTCTTCCAGTTAATGAACTTGTCAGGAGGGGTGTGATGCGGGAAGATGATGAGATGAGCAACCCAACCTGATTAAATAGTTTCATCTTCATCAAAGAATCAGACACAGAGCTGAAGCCCCATTATTCACTAGAAGGGGATAATTACGCAGAGGGGGCTGCCGTCAGACCCACCCCTCCCCTCACCCAAGTGGCTCCATTCCCTTGGGTACAGGGAGTGTGTCAGACCTGGGAATGGGCACTCATTTAATTCAACAACTATTGATGGGCAGCTTGCTCCATGTCAGGTGTGGACCAAGAACAAAGGATGGAGACGAGTAAGATCTTGTCCTTGCCTTTAAGTAGTTCATGGTCGATCTAGCATGGAACAACAACTAACTGAAATATGCTATGAAAGATGCTCCCCCAGCACTTCACCCCAAGTGCTATGGAGATAGAGGCGAGTGGGAAAGAGAGAAAGGGGAGAGAACCCGGGAAGTCTTCTCATAGGTGGTCACTCTTGATCTGGGCTTTAGAGATGAGCAGAATTTCATCCTGTTAGAAAGAGGGGAACTGTAAGGGCATATCAGGCAGAGAGGCAAGCTTGAGGAAAGATAAGGGGGTATCATAATATCCAGCTTGTTTGGAGAAATGTAACCGAGCAGGACGCTATGGGGCCCTCCTCACAGGACTGCCCCCACCCCACCCCCATGTCCTCCACCTGCCTTTTGTCTGTAGAAGAACTTTAGTCAAAGAATAATTTAATCAGAGAAGTGAGAAAATGCAGAAGGAAAGGAAAACAGTCGAACAGGACAAATAATAACAGTTTAGTCATTAAGCAAAGTCAAGGACTGTCAGTATCTGCATGAAAATGGGTCTAAGCCATGTCCAGGTTTCAGCCAGAGGGAGGGAAAAAGAGAATGTGGAGGAGGCTTAACTAAAGCCCAGATAGAGAAATGGCATCCAGCTCGCATTTTATTGGCAAGAAGAATGTCACATGACCAAACCTAAATGCAAGGGAGGTTGGGAAATGTAGCATAACTAAGATTGACTACGGCTGTAATACCATGGAAGAAGGGGAAAGTGGATTTAGGTGGATAGCTGACAGTTTCTGCAACACTGCCTAAGATTGTAAAGTCTAATTTGTGGACTCTTTCGCACTGTAATTTCTTACTAGGCTGTAGGAAATCCATAATAGACTTAAACCTCTTTGCTTTCCTCACGACTGTAACCTTACTACAGCAGCATACAGTAACCACTGACTGTATGCCATTGTCAATGGCAATTGATTAGAAAGGAATTATAATTAAAAACAATGGGCTTTCGCCACCCTATACTATAACCAATAAGTAAATCTGTGCCTTCACAAAAAAGAGCTAAAGATTTCCACCATTTGAAAAAATACTCCCATGGAATCCAGGCAAACCTCTGTAGAACTCCAAGACTTCACTGATCACAGTTTGAAACCCTTAAAACTACTGATAGGACAGGGTTGAAAGCTTATTAAGAATTCACCCTGTGATTTAGACTCATGAGCATATTTCCATTTCTGCAAACTGAATAACACTAGTGTTTTTTCAGCTGTGGATTAGGAGAGCTAAAAGTATTGCTGGGAGTAGAATATTTTGGTATCCATAAGAAGTGTCTCCCCTGCCTGCAAGATATTCTCCAACCGCCCTACCATGGCAGGCAAGGCTCTTTACAACCTGACCGCTGCCTAACTTGCCCAACTCAATTCCAACATTTCTTTCCGCTGTGCTCCCTGAACCCCTTGCTCTCTTCTGAGTGTATCATAACCTTTTGTACCCTTATCCCTGTGCACATACTGTTTTCCCCCCCCTTGGTCTGGAATGCCTTTCTCCTTACTTCTGCCTATTGGAACTCTGCCCTTCCTAACGGTCACCATGTCCATCAAATGTTTCCTGATCTTTCCAACCTCATGTGCTTTTTTTTCTTCCGTGGCTCTTTGCTTTTCCTTATGACATGTTATATTCTATCCTGTAACATTTGCTGGCTTCTTTGATGAACTCTGCGACTAGGCTTTAAATTCTTCTAGGGTAAGGATGAGTCTCACTCACCTCTTCCTTCCTGCCATGTCTAGCCTAGTATCTTGAGGTAGTAGGATTCAAAAAAAGTTTATTTTTTTTGGTCATGCTGCGCAGCTTGCGGTATCTTAGTTCCCCAACCAGGGATCGAAACTGGGCCCCCCCGGCAGTGAAAGCATGGGGTCCTAACCACTGGATCGCCAGGGAAGTCCCCCAAAAAAGTTTCTTGAATTACCACTCCAGTCAGAAGTCTGGAGACGCTATACGTTAGCTTAAATTCAGTCTCTCTTTAGGGAAGAGAAAGTACTTCCTCACATGCCTAGGTAGTCAGTAACTAACGTGCATTCACGGTATGATTTTAGATTTAGCAGCAAGGCATTGCATTCCAAACATAAATTTATTCAACTATTCGTGTAACATATTCTTTGTAAAATGTTTGGATTAATAAAAATTTCTTTGAACAGCTCCCGTAACAGGTACTAGGAATCCAATACTGAACAAGACAGGCTTGGCCCTGTTCCTTAAGCAGCTTAGGGTTCAGCCTGCCAGAGAGCCATCAAATCCATTACCAACTACAGACACTAACTGAGAGCCCATGATGTAGAGACATCACGCCAGCAGGGCTGTGCACTGGCTGCGGTGTGCAGAGGGGAGCATCCGGTGACAGGTCACACGCAGAATCAGTATCTGGCTGAGGGGATAGGACATATATAAAAACAACAACAAAGACAAAACAATCTGCTAAGCACCACATGCTCCTCGCCAACCAGGAAATCAGTCATCAGGGGAGGCAGGTCTTTGGAGGCAGGATTCCTTGCTAAGGCCAGGTAAGTCCGAAAGACGTCGTGGAATGGGAGGGACTTGTTCTAGGCCCTGGCAAAAGGTTGGGCTTGGATACAGGGAAACGAGGGAGTAGTAGGGCCTTCCAGGGAGTGACAGAGGAAGGTACAGTGAACTTAAGGAAAAACAAAGCAACTTTACAGGAGCAAAGCCTTCCCCCTATCCTTCCTGTATTAATTCAGCACTCACAATGTACAATGCACTGGCAAGGTGCTGGGTGGTTGTCACATGGGTATAGGGCGTGGCCCTTGCTCCAGAGGAGTTACGGTTCAGACATGTGCAAAAAGAACCAGCAATCAAGGTAGTATTTCCTCGCCTGGTGTCATTCCATTCTCTGCTTCGACTTAAGAGTGGAGAGCATTATCTCTAGGAGACCACTGTGAAGAGGTCCTTTTGCCTCCTGGTGGTGGAGGGAGGAAGCTGGTACCCAATTGATTACTCTGTCTCATTAGCCAGCTGGTATGTAAGTAGACATTAAATGGTGATGTTCAACAGGGATAGGGGATCTAGCTGGATGATCAGGGGCTGGCAAGTTGGGTGGAGATTCCAAACCTTTCTCTCCCCACTCCACACTCCCTAATTCTTTCTAGAATACTGTAGCTCTTCTTCCATTCTCCTCTTGCACTTAACCATGACTAACAGAACTTAAAAAGAATAGAGTTACTCTTGGGGCACTTCTTGGAGCAAAGGCAAAAAATGTAATAAAATGTCAGATGAAAGAAAGAGTCACCTTAGTTCTGAAATGCCTCCTTCAAGGAGAAAAATGTAATCAACAACACCTGACTAAGATGGGAACTATCATGTATATAGAAAAACATATCCCCTCACTTTCTGTCTTCCCTCTTTACCCTTTCTGCCTCTGCCCAGGCAGGACCAATTGTTTGGTCAACATACTAAATAAACCTCTGTCTACAAATAATAAATGCTGGAGAGGATGTGGAGAAAAAGGAACCCTCCTACTCTGGTGGTGGCAATGTAAATTTGTTCTCTCACTATGGAGAACAGTATGGAGGTTCCTTCAAAAACTAAAAATAGAGTTACCATATGATCCAACAGTCCCACTCCTGGGCATATAACCACGGAAAACCACAATTCGAAAAGATACATGCACCCCTATGTTCACTGTAGCACTATTTACGATAGCCCAGACACGGAAGCAACCTAAATGTCCATCGACAGATGAATGGATAAAGAAGATGTGGTATATATATATATATATATATATATACACAATGGGATATTACTCAGCCATGAAAAAGAATGAAATAATGCCATTTGCAGCAACATGGATGGACCTAGAGATTATCATACTAAGTGAAGCAGACAGAGAAAGACAAATATCATATGATATTGCTTATATGTGGAACCTAAAAAAATGATGCAAATGGACTTATGTACAAAACAGAAACAGAGCCACAGACATAGAAAACAAACTCATGGTTACCAAAGGGGAAAGGCAGGGAAGGTTAAATTAGGAGCTTGAGATGAACATATATGATTATATATGAAATAGATAACCAACAAGGACCTACTGTATAGCACAGGGAACTATACTCAATATTTTATAATAACTTATAAGGGAAAAGATTCTGAAAAAGAGTAACACACACACACATACACACACATATAACTGAATCACTTTGCTGTACACCTGAAACTAACACAACATTGTAAGTCAACTATACTTCAACTTAAAAAAAAGCTAAATAAATTTCATACAAGTTAGGAGCTTTAAAGCTCTAATAATTTTCCTTGGCTCTTTCTTTTCCTACTCAAATAAGAAATGCACTGTGGTTCTAACTTTTGATCAGAATTGTTCTAGAATAACATATCTTCTCACGAATGACCTCCTGTGTCCTGAAGAGATCATTTTCTTGATAAGCCCCCTGACTCTCTTTTTGCAAGTCTGGCAGCCTAGTTTATTGGCTTTGTAATAAGAAGCTCTTGCCATTAGGGACTGAGCTAAGATCACCAAACTATCTCCCATACATCCTTAGTTGAGCTTCGAATCACAAAAGTAGTAGAAGGCCCAGCATGATATCTCCTCCAAAATGAGCAATCCCTTAATTAAACAGAAGTAAATAGAGGTTACAATGTGTTCCTTAATTAAATAGATGTAAATGCCCAATCACTGTGCTTTCCACACACATCAATTTTGCATCATCTCATTTTCCTGTTTGCCCAGTGGAAATGAAAATTCTGAGGCTCCATTTGGGTCAAAATCTCCCAAGTGTGCCTGCCAGGCTGGGCGTTCAATCATGAATATTTACCTACTGGTTTATAGAAATCTGTAACTGGTGTCTACTCTTCCTTCCTTTGGCATCTGTGGGCTTAGGAATTACTATGAACCTTACGTTACTGGACTATCAGAGAGAAGTGGCCCTGCCTTTGCCCAGCAAAGCACCCTGACTCCCACCTTGGGAAAACATAGCTGGAGACACGATGTGAAGTGTGCGGTGTGGAAGGGGCATCTAACATAAAAACTGAGCCCTCCGTGTTGGGTGGCACTGGGTGACCCTGAGACGCAATGCCTCACGTCTGCTGCCATTCTTTACACCGAATCTCCAAATTCTTCCTGGGGATTGTAAATATAATTCGTGGATCTATGATGGTTAATTTTTATGTGCCACCTTGGCTGGGCTATGGTGCCCAATTCTTCAGTCAAACACTAGCCTAGATGCTGCTGTGAAGGTATTTTGTAGTTATCATTAACATTTACAATCAATTGGCTTTAAGTAAAGGAGATTACCCTCCATAACCTTTGGCCTCATCCAGTCAAGTGAAGACTCTAAGAGCAAAAACTAAGGTTTCCTGGAGAAGAAGGAATTCTGCCTCGAGATTGTAACACAGAACTCCTGTCTGAGTTTCCAGCCTGCTGGCCTAAACTACACATTTCAGACTTGCCAGCCTCTACAAGTCACATGAACCAATTCTTTAAAATAAATCACCCTCTATGTATGTATACATCCTATCGGTTCTCTTTCTCTGGAGAACCCTGACCGATAGGGAATTTGTCTGAATTAGATGAAAACATTCTACTTCCGATTTAGAGAAAGTAGACCACCTCAATCGCAGCTTAAAGCAAGCTAACCGAGTGCCCTCGAATTGCTAAGATGGGAGCAGGACTGGGGTGGAGAGTTCAAACTGAGTCCATGCCACTCAAAGTGGTGACCATATTTAGGGAGCTTTCATCTCCTTGCAAGCTCTGATGAGGCCAGCAACTTGCCAGCTATGAATTGGATGGTTATCAGAGGACAGCAGTGGGTTAACAACACTTTAACTGAGTCAAAGTGTTAATTGGAATAGAATCCATCTCAATGTATTCCTAGAAACAGTTCTGCTTTCTGAGGCATTAGGAATAAATTGAGGTGGATCCCATTCCAATTAGAATTTATGATTAAGACCATCACATCAGGAGGACAAGCTAAGCAAAACCAGGTGCGTTTGAAAATCTATACGACCGAGGGGTCTTAAAGAAAAAGATTACTTGCCAGGAGAAAGTCGTAACGACCCAATCTGCCTGGCGATTTCTCCCCAGTCCCAGAATTTCCAGCAAAGTGACTGACATTTGAAGGTTAGGTTCAAGGAGTATTTTTCATCGACTCATAGGATTTCAGAGCTAAAGGAACCTTTTATAAATGAGGGAATTAAGCCCAGAGAAGAGAAGTGACTTTGCTCCACCGTACAACAACCAGGGGTGCCTGTTTCACCACTTCAGCCTCAAGAGTAAAATGAGTCAAGAGTCGAAACAACTCTCTTTGGGTGGCCTCTGCTCTTTTCTCTAAAAACATTACTGAAAAGCCAATGTGCACTTTTCACTTCTGAATAGAATCAGTGGGTAGAAGGATTGTGTGCTCAACCTGGCTTTTAGGTCCAGGGAAAATCATACGCATTAGGACCTACCACGTGCCAGGTAGTCTGATACAAATCTAGCAGATATTATCAGAACACCTGCTTTTCACCTAGCACTGCGCTAAGTACTTTACAATACGTCTTTAAAATACCCCTGTGAGTAGGTCCTATTTCTATTCCCTATTTACACAAGAGGAAATTGAGGCAGCGAGAAGTTAAGCAACTTACCCAAAGGCACACAGAGAGGAAGTGGCATAGCTGAGACATGAACCTGGGCACTGTGGAACCAGAATTGACACTCACCATTGTGCTCTCCCTTAATCTTCACGCTTTTATCATGGTGATATTATTCTCACCATTTTACAGGCTAGAAAACCAAGGCTCAGGAAATGTGAAGAACCCATCCGAGATCAATGCATTAGCTGTTTTGTAGACCATCTGCCCCCAGATACTACTGCTACACAACTCACCAGTGATTTGTCTCCTGGTGATCTTTCACTCTCCCACCTTCTCTCTGATTGCACATGTGACTTCAACAAATTAATTTCCCAAATTAACGTTTACCTTAATGTCTCCAGGTAGAGTAAAGGCAGTTCTTCATTTGTGGAGAGACAGGTGTTCGGGCCAAGATCTTTATGTGCTTCAGTCCTGAGCAAAGTGCATACAGGTCATTCTTGCCCCCTAGTGTTTCCCAAACTTCCTTGGAAACAATCACCTTGTTAAACATCAGTACAAATCCCAGGACCCCATCCCAGACTCAAGCATTTCTAAACCCCATGGAACAGGCCTAGAAAGCACCATGATTAACAAGTACTCCCATGTGCTCCTGTTCTTCAGGGAAATTTGGGAATGCTGGATAAAAGTGACCTTTTGTGACCTCTTCCAGGGCCAAAATTAAATGGCAGCACGATGTCAGACAGACCTGGCTTTGAATATATAGGCTTTACATCAAAAACACTTGATTTGGTCTTCGCTCTATGACTTACCAGCTTTACATTCTCAAATAAGTTTTTTGACCTTTGGATGCCTCAGGTTCTTCTCTGTAAAATGGGAATAATAATGGCATCTATTTCATGGCGTTGTTCTGAAGAATAGATGAAATAAAGCATATAAAGCACCTAGCATAGTGCCTGTCACAGAGGCAGGGATCAGTAAATGTAAAGTATTCCTTTTTTCTTATTTCCTCTAGTCTAGGGAATTTACATTCTGGGGAATTCAGCATCCTTAGTTCACAAAGGGGCAGTGCCAGCCTTCAGCAGTAGGTGCAAGAGCCGAGTGGTAGAGAAGGGCATGCAAGTCCTTAGTACCCCTGAAAGCACACCACACATACCTGTGGGGACAGGAGAAGCAATGAAGGGCACACCTGAGCTCCAAACTGCACAGGCTCCCACTTCTTCCTGGGGAACAGGGCTCACCTCTGCAGCCCAGGTTCCGTCTCAACCTGTCATAGTGACACATGTTCCTGTGAGGACTTGGGTCAAATCCATTGACCTTCAAGAGCTCCCAGAGGTCCGGGAAAGCAGAGATCCGGGGAAAAATGTCTCCTTGTGGCTGCACTGGTCCCTCATCCTCAAGAGCGAGGAAGTCCTGGGGTCTGAGCCTCTCCAGCAGCTCTCAGGTCCAGCTCAGTCAGAAGTACCTCCTCTAAGTCAGCTCAAGCCTGAACCTCAGACCTAAACCTGTAAGGGGGGTGAGGGCAGGCACGTATCCATCCCTTTACTTCCTTTTGTCCCTGCGATGCACTAGACCCTGTGCTAGCCCTTTGGACACCTGGCCCTGCCCTGCAGGAGTTTACTACCTAATGAGCAAGGGTCACACAGTGTTCGTATCATGAGGGGTAAGCTCAGAGTGCCTCAAAAAGTCATTTCCAATTGTTTCAAACCCTCAACACAGCTCGCAGGGACTGGGTCACGTGGCTCCTGCCGACACCCACCAGCTTCATCTCACACCCCTTTCCCACCTGCCAACTGCACACCAGCCATCGGGCTTCTTTCTGTTCAGTGAACAAACCAAGCTCTTTTTAGGCTCAGGACCAGGCTCTCTCCTCAACCCTGCCCCTCCTCTTGCCTGGACTTCTTAAGTGTGCCTCCTCCAGGGAGCCCACCCTTGATCCGCAGACCACGAGACATCCCGTCTGGTTTATCTCTGTGTCCCCAGCACAGAGCATTGCACCTAGTGTATGTGGTATCAGAACCACATAGTTTTGAGCTGAATATTTAATGACTTATCATTGATTCCTTCCACTTTCTTGTCCCATATATCCAAGCGATAGATGTGCCCACATCTCTGTCATCACTAAAAAAAAAAACGATAGATGCCAACCTTTTGCAGCAAAATCCTAGTGGATGCTGTAAAATTACAGATGCTCTCTTAGCAGGAGCCAACTTGAATTCTTATTTGAGGTGGGGGGGTTGCCTCCCCCAAGAGAAATAGTAAAACACCACTTTAGTAGGAGAAAAAGACCCAGCAGATTTTTCACTATTGGTTGTGGTGGTGTTTTTAACAGCAAACCTTGTTTTCCTAGTACCCGCTGGTGACCTGGGGCCAATTGTTGAATTTTGGAGAATTTTGTGAGCTGACTGTTAGACCTAGACATTATTAAAAATTATATAAATGTGCAGTTAAATAAATTACATTAAAAGCAAAGGTAATAACTATGCAAAACACATCACTTCCTGTTTATTCTATGGCATTTTTGTGTTATCTGTGCTCTTGAGGTTATCGACATCTCTCGCATCCGTGTGGTGGTGGATTTACTATATAATGGTGTGCAACTGCTTCTCTCTTCCTGACTCTGCATCTAGTGACATCATGTAGGTAGGCTGAAATCAACATAGTGAGAACATTTACGAAGGAAATTGGCAAATGCTACAAACCAGGGCTTATTCATTTTTTTTTAGGGAGCTTGTTTTTAAGCATCTACCAGCATACCACTGCCACTAACCAAAGGCAAATGCGGTCAGTCCCTGATTCCCAGAAGTTTGCAGTTCAGTGGCAGACACACACACACACACACACACACACGTGCACGTGCACACACACACACACACACACACACACAGAGTTAAGCGTGAACCAAGGCAGAATGGCATGTATTAAATGGAGCAATGGACAGCAGACAGGAAGTGGGTGGCTGGAATCTGACTGATTTGCCTTCAGATGTGGGACATAAGATGAAAAGATTCACAGAGGAGAACCAGAACATCTGCTTTGCCACCTAACTAATTTTCTGGATCCTTACTAATAAATTATTCAGACAGATCTTTACATAGGCACCAACTTTCAGCCTGTGATCAATTCATACACTTACCTTAAGTTGAGGGGCTTAGCTTCTTCCTCTGTCAGAAGGAGATCAATAGGCACAGGTCAAACTGTTTGAATATATCAGAGAGCTGGGAACGCCTCCAAAGATGGGTGCTGAGAACCAGGCATTCCACGTGGTTAGGAATCATTTGGCCTTTTCATCACTGGAGCTCAGTCAAGCGTGTATTGATTTTTCTCCAAAAGATTTACCAATTTGAAGCAGTAGCTCCCAAACCAAGATAAAATATTAATAGTATTAAAAAGGTATCAGACTCCATTTTTGTGATTATAAAGGCAAAAAACCTGTTAAAAATGTTAAAAGATGGGAGGGGAGTTCAAAACCAACCAAGATGCTAATAGTGATCTCACAGTGGTCTCCAAGCCTTGAGTCAAAGAGAACATTCCCGGTTTGTTCCCTACCAGTCTTAATGGGGTTGTCAGGGGATGCTTTGTTGAACGTGGAACAGTTTTATTCCAATTGAACCTATATATTTGTTTGTAGCACTTTAAGAGAAACAGGCCAGCCATTTTCAGCTTTTAAATTATATCTACACACCTATGTATTTCTATATCTATGTCTATGTCTATATCTATCTATCTATCTATCTATCTATCTATCTATCTATCTATCTGAGAGTGAAAGGAAAAAGATATTAAGGGAGGATAGAAGAGTGGGAGGAGAAGGAAAGGAGAGGGGACAGAGGGAGAAGAGAGGGAAGAAGTGAGGAGGGAGAGGAAGAGAGCGAGGGCAAAGGGGAAAGCAGTGCAGTCAGGCTTGGGAGCAACATGGGACTAGATTTGAATCCCAGCTCTTCCACGGGCATCAATTACTATTCCAATCTCAGCCTCAGTTTTCTCATCTGTAAAATGGGGGTGAGATAAATTTCACGGCCAGGTTTTCCAGAGAATCCGGTGAGCGCAGATGAGTCAAGAGCAGTCCCAGCGTGTCCACTCAGTAAGTGTGGACGCCACAGTGACCGGTGCTAGTGGGGGTCATGTATCTCTTTGAAAGCACACACTTTCTCCCCTGTGTCCTGGGTTTGGCATCCCTTGAAAGTGGAGCCCAAGTGTCCACCCACCTGAGAAGATAGCACCGGCCTGCCGGGTGCCAGGGCGTTTCCGCTGCAGAGGATGCCAGGATTCCTGTGGTTTCATCCAGCCGGTTGTCAGCGCACCATGGAGGTACAGCCAACCACCAATGAACCTTCCGCAAAGACAGTTTGCTTCATACGGCTCTCCATCCATAACCTTTACTGGTCTCTATAGAGTCATTAAGACCATTAGGCTGTGGGCTCAGCACTGCTTTAGCTCTTAAGTTAATACAACCAAGACTTTTTTACTTTCCTATTGGGAAGGAACATGTGCCATTTTAGTGATTTCTTAGATCATTCCATAAGTAAATCAAATATTCTTTCAAGCTCAGTTATCAAAACTGTGTCCTCTGATACCACGTCTTCCATCAAACTGCGGTAATCCAGATCAACACATTTTAAACCTCTGCTATCTCCTAATACCATCCCTACTAGATAGAGTAATTAAATTTGTACTTTTTTTTACAAGTCGTACTCAATAAATCTGAATAAATTAACAACGCATTACTAAGACTGCTACATTAAATTTGCATAGTGCATTTAATGAATATGCAACTGCAAGTGAAAAGGTCTGCTACTGTGAACCTCTCACATTAGCATAACTACTTCCAGCATGTTTCTTAAATAATGCACTCATTTGCACATCACTGACTTGGCTAATTCTAACTTCAGTCAGGGTAGCCTTGTAATTAAGACTCTTGCTTTAATTTTTAATGAAGTTTATGTTACATCAATCCTGACAGTAATGAGGGGACATGGAAACAAAAAGGCTGCTAATAATTAAATTCACAAACCAGTTTGAGGGATAATAATTCCTGAGGAGAAATTACATGACTAATTATTAATTAAATATTCATACTATTGCACAGCCATCTCACTTAACTGCTCTTCTTGTCGGTAATAACATTGAGCTGTGGATGCCTTTTGCCAACCATTCGGAGTTTAAGGTCTCTGGTTAATTTTAGTGTGCTGTTAATCAATATGACACAAAAAATAAAATTGTTTTAATTGGCATCATTTTATTGTGTCTAAATATTACTACAGTTGGTTTAGTTTGTGGAGAATTAATCTAGTTAGTCGGTGCCTGTTTTATGGAAACATAAATCCAGTTTATATCCATAAACATCTAATGGCAGGACAACTTGACCTTTTTTTTTGTAACATTACTGTTTACAGATAATTACACCAACTCTTTAAAAGGTTATTTAATAGCTTTGCATTCATCACAGTAAAATGAAAAACATGCAATATTACTTAACTCCAGCCTGTTCTGAGGAGGTCTCTGAGACCCCCATTTACCCCTGCTGAAAAGTAAGCAATATTAATGTGTGGGTTTTTAGGAAATGTATTAGAGCTTTCTTTGAATGTGTACAAACAGATTTACATGTTTGGGTCTGGATCTTCGAATGTCTAACTCATAATTGAGATGCAGTCTGGTAAGGAAGAAAATGTTTCTTACTGTTATAACTTCCCATTGCAGGAAAACAGGAGGATGGAGGTTTTATGAGTCTGGATATCAGAAATGGCAACAATTTCCCTACAAAATTCAGTAAACAAACATTACAAAGCCAGTGAAATTACTATGATGAAGCCTAATTGGCTGCAATATTTATTGTAGACATGCTTTTTTTTCCCCTTCCATTTTCTGAGCAGTATTTAGGCATCTGCATTTCTAATGAAAATGTCCCCATCTGTGGGCAAGTTTAGCAAGGACAAGAAAAGATCGACAATATTTAAATTGATAACATTAATCATTAAATTAAAACAGATCATGACATTCGTTTAAAGCTCTGATAAATTCAGAACAAGATGCTTCACGGAGACCATTATGCATATTATAAAATTAAATAGACACAGAAAAGGGATCTTTTTATCCTGCAGGGGCCTGTGGAAATTCTGGGCCAGGGCAAACATTTCATTTCATTTTTCTAATAATTCAAACTAGCTGATTCATCAAAGTGGACCAAGTCGGTGACCATAAACCATGGGGCAAGGATTCCCCTCAGCTACTCTTGTCACTTTACTACAAACTGACAGGTTTGTAGGGCATTATTACTGGGCCTGATGTGTATCAATTGCTCCCTTTTACTAAATCTTTAAAACCTTTTCAACTTTTCTTTTTAAATCTACTCGCTTAAACTAACACCTGAAGGCGACTGGAAAATATCACTCACGGTGTAATAGTTTACGGGCGCGGGTCAGCGTATAGATGTCACAGTAAGTCCTGGGTCCCTGGTCCTGCTTTTTGATTCCTTCATTTCAGAAAACCTTCTATGTGAGAAACCTTACCTGAAGAGCAGTAAGACCTCCAAACTGGGCAAAGTGAAGACAAAGAAGTGACCAGGCTCGCGGGCTAAACTCTGGGGTACTTGTTCTGGAGGAACACGCAGAGTCCCGCCCTTTTTCCTTTCATTGACAGGTGCATGCTATACCTGTCCCAGGTGTAGTGAGTGGAGGAAACCATCCAACACCATGGAAACCAGCTGACCAGAAGGACCCCATCATCTCCTCGTAGGGAAACAGCCAGAGCGCCAGAAAGGGTTAGGGCTTGGAAGCCAGACACGCCCAGGTTCTAATCTTCCTTGGCCTTAGTGAATAGCTTTAATAGCTTCATCTCTCTGAACCGTGGTTTCCTTTTCTGAATGGGGATGGTCATGCCCCCTTGGCAGGTTGTTGTGAGAATTAGTCACACATGCAAGTGCTTAACTCTGTGCCAGGCTCATGAGAGAGAGGTGCAAGATGCCAGTGATCCTGATTATTTTTAATCTTCCCAAGGAAGATTGCCAGAAATTTGACCATTGGAGAGTCACTCCTTTGAGATAAACACCACTGTCTCAAAGCTTCTTTTTTTAAATGCAGATTGTATACCTTGAAAGGGGACGGCAGATATAAAGTCAGTTTTGGTCACCAAAGCCTTTGTGTGAGTTAGTGTACCAGCTCCCTTTTTTCTGTAACAAAGGCAGATAAGGCAATACTAGAGAGGTGAGTTAGTGGAAGGAGAAGGGTTGAAGTGGAAAAGGAGGATAGAGAAAGGGGAGGTGGAATTGCGAGGGAAAAATATTATATACGTCTGGGCTATTTAATCACCAAGGTACAATATAAGGAACTCCAAGAAAATACAAAAACTTACCCAGTGGATGTGGATTCCAGTGTTCTTGAGCTTTAGTCCTATAACATGACAACCATTAAGGGCATGATGATCATGCATCCCTAGTTTTGTAGAACCGCTTAATTTCAGTCATTCTGTCTGGTATCTATCAGGACTTGGTTGGTTGGGGGAAGAGGGAAGAGGTAGTCTAGGTCATAAATTGTCTCCACTGAAAGGCCCATCTTATGATGAAACTCTAGAAAGAAAGAGCACACGGCCTCAGTAAGTACTTAACGAGCATCATCAGATACCTGTCTTAAATGCCAAGTACCCAAAGGAGAAAGCCTTTTCTCCCACCTGTCTTCTCCACACTCCTTAGCAGATTGTCCAAGAAAGTACCACACAGAGCTGCGCTACCTGTAGCCATTCCAGGGTGGAGTAGCTAGAGGAAAGTTTCTGGTGTTTGGCTCTCTCTGGCCCTTCTCTAGGAAGGCATGGGATGGAGAAACAGATTTCGAATTGGACAAACTCCAGCCCCTTCATTTTATTGTGGTGTGATTCGGATAACTTGTTTGACCTCCTCAAGCCTCGTGTAAAATGGGGAGGCCACCATGTACCTCACAGGATGATGTCGAGGGTTAAAGGACATCAGTGTGAAAAGGTTCAGGTGCACAGTAATTGTACATAACAATCCCCTTTCCTTATCCCAGAATCAAGCCAAAATCTCCTTCTGGGGCATGAGGACTTATTGCTGGAGGAGATTTACATATGGATTTCAAAGTTCTTGAGTCTGTTTCTATAAAATCACATTTACCATGCTTTTTCTTTTTTTCCTTGACCAATCATCTAGATTTTTGAGGTCAGGCCTTATTTCAATTCTGCAGTTCAGTAGTCTGCCTAAATTGCTATGAGGATTAGAAGTGTATTTGTAAAATAACAGTATCTGGTACATAGCAAGTGTAAATAAATAAAAATCTCAAAACCATGAAACCAATCCATTCTCATTTATACCCCTCCTTCATCTGCCCACACACTCCATTATCAACAAATGGCAGACATATATGCAATTTCTTACCTCTGTGCTTTTGCAGATGACTTGAGTGATTTTCCCTTTCTACTCAACCACCTATCAAACTCTTATTCAAAACCCAGCTAAACAACTACTTTTTTCATAAAGGCTTCCCTTATATCTCTTCTCTTGTCTCTGTCTTTCCTGTGCTTCTTCTATAGTGTGCCCAGCATTCTATTACTCTTTCCACACTGTTCTATAGGTAATCTATTTTCACTTCTCCTACTGGGGAAGGACTGTGTACAATCTTGGTATCCCCAGTTCCTTGTATACTGCAGGGCACACATTGGCACTCCTCAGATATTTGTGGACTCAAATTGAATTCATGTGACAAATAGCAATTCCAGGATTATATTTATAAACATGAACATCAGAATTTCATTATACATCTCATAATAATGCAGTAATTAAGGAACAAAACATTTTTCTTCTTTTCCTTTTTCTTAAGAGGCAAGACGACCACGGTAATGAGATGTGAGCAGAGATGTGAAAGTGGAATGAAGGTGGGAAAAGGTGGGGAAGAAAGTGATGTGTGCATTATAAACAGCAATTTCCTACAGGTTAGGATCAATTCAGAATGAACCATTCATTGGCATCATCAGTGGTTATGAGGTAACAAATCAAAAATTCCTGTCTGAGTTTTAATTCAAAGGACCCCTAAATGTCCCAAGTCAGTTGGTACATACGTACATTTTTTTTTTCACGGTTATAAAATTATCTGTCATGATGTCAAGCCTGAACCCAAGAGCGTGTGCAGGCTGCAATGCTGACATCCTTCCTCCTTAATCCAAGAACTAGAAGCCATCTGATGTGAAAGCAAACAACAAGTAACGATTACAAGTCAAAATGCCCGGCTGCTCGCCAGGGATAGACAGGTGGGTTACATATGCCCAAAGCAGCTGACCAACCACCACCATCTCCTGAGCATTTATGGTATGGCCAACGTAGGAGATGTGGAGCCTGTGGTCCAGTGGATGCCCCTCTTCATGACGGGACCTGTCTTCACAGAGAGGATGTGTGAGGTCAGGAAGAACTGTTGGAGTATAGAATTAAGAGGGAAAATCACTGCAGGCTAGCACACTCCTTTTCATCCTCTTTTCCCCGAAACATTGACCAGCTCCCTCAGATCTGTTCTCTGCCTTCTTCTCTTCTGTCAGAGACAATCATTTGTAGTGATTAAGAGCTCAGACCCAGGAATTCCCTGGTGGTCCAGTGGTTAGGACTCCATGCTTCCACTACAGGAGGCATCGGTTCGATCCCTGGTTGGGGAACCAAGATCCTGCAAGCGGTGCGGCACAACCAAAAAAAAAAAAAAGAAGAAAACAAAAAGAACTCAGATCCAGAGTCACCTTTTTCATTTCAAATCCCAGCTCTTCCACTCATTAGCTGTGTGACCATGGACAAGTTACTTCACCTCTGTGTCTCATCTCTGGAATATGTATTGTTAAGAGAAAAAAGTTAGACAGTAATATGTTTAGTGTAGTTCTGTTTTCAAATTGGGAAAAACTCTATATTCTTGTGTGAGAATAGAGAAAGAGTGGTAGGATACATATCATATGTTAACACTGAATATCTGGGAAAGATTGTTAATAGTTCCTTTATTCACCTTGAAATTATTTTAAAAATCTAATAAAATAAGTAAAAAGAGAAGAATGGGAGATTGATGAATTGATACCCCTTCTGTTTCAAAAGAGGATTTTTGATTGGTTGCAGGAAAAATAAATGTAGTATAGTAAAATGAAGCTAGAGGTTAAATTAGTACCAGGAATTTTCTACAGGAAGCATGTATCACTTTAATAATGAGAAAAAAATTAAAATTAAAAACGAAGGAAAATTTTCTCCATCAAATGGTGCTACTCTCTCCTTTAGTCTTGTGCTTGTTATTTTTAACACTTTATAAATTACAATAGTTGCACTCTTTCATTAAAGGAAATCTGGAAAATTCACAGCTGTGTCAAAAGAAGGAAAAAATATTTCACCAATGTTGACATCATCCAAAAGCAATCGCTGTTGGTATCGGAGTGTATTTCCTTTCTGACTTTTCTTTTCCCTGCATGTACATGTCTTTGATGATAATACTGTGAATATACACTGTAACTGCTGACTCCTAGTTCTTGGTCTGCTTTCCTCTCCAGACAGCCTGTCCTCCTTGGCAATGGTAAGAACAGGAAAAGCAATCCACACAACAGGCTGTTACAACTGCTACAACCCCCAGCTTATGTGGGAGGAGGCTTAGATAGAATGTGCCTTCCAGGTGACAATTCCATCAGAATGTCCAAGTGACTGCGTGGAGGGAAAAATATCTGATTGATTGCAATGAAACCAAGAGAGAAACAACAAATCTACAGTCTCCTGGCACATATGTACACTCTCCTTTCACGGTTAGAAAACTGTCTGTCATGATTTTGATGTCTGTCCCCCTCACATTCCTCCTGAATTTACACGTGGAATTTCTTATCATAAGGGAGGTGCCTCCTTGTCAAAGCCACTGGGTGGAGGGAGTGCTCAGTGTAGCCGATATTGAAGCCATAACCCCACCTGGCAACCTCCCACTCTGTCCTTGGCCTCCTCACTCCTGCAGCCAAAAGTGTACAAATTATTCCAACTTTGCTCACCTCTCCTTGATTTGTCTGTCTCCCTATAAAGCCCTGTCGAAATTCACACCTTTTTATGAATTTCCTAATTGAATTCATTTTCTTTTCTTTCTTCTTTTTTTTTTTTTGGATGTGGACCATTTTAAAAGCCTTTATTGAACTTGTTACGATATCGCTTCTGTTTTATGTTTTGGTGTTTTGGCCATGAGGCATGTGGGATCTTAGCCCCCTGACCAGGGACCAAACCCACACCCCCCGCATTGGAAAGGCAAAGTCTTAACCACTGGACCGCCAGGGAAGCCCCTAATTCATTTTCTATCTACTGACCTACTTTTATCTCTTTTCTTCCAATACAGTAGATTCCTACTCTGAATCCTCCCTCCGATCAATGCTGTCCACGCAATGCTGTCCTCCTTCCCTGCCTCACTATAACAAAAGCGTCTGCTTATTTTATTTCGTAATCTCGGTAACAGCATTTGTAGTGGTTGTATAGTCTTTGATAGATTACGTCATAATTTAATCAAATATCCTCTCATTGTTTGAACCCTTGGGTTGTTCCAATTCTCCACTGTCAGGAATGGTACTATAGTAAACATGTTGCAGCATGAAACTTTAAAAAAATTTTTGGGGCTTCCCTGGTGGCGCAGTGGTTGAGAATCTGCCTGCCAATGCAGGGCACACGGGTTCGAGCCCTGGTCTGGGAAGATCCCACATGCCGCGGAGCAACTGGGCCCGTGAGCCACAATTGCTGAGCCTGCGCGTCTGGAGCCTGTGCTCGGCAACAAGAAGAGGCCGCGATGGTGAAGAGGCCCGCGCACCGCGATGAAGAGTGGCCCCCGCTTGCCGCAACTGGAGAAGGCCCTCGCACAGAAACGAAGACCCAACACAGCCAAGAATAAATATTAAAAAAAAAAATTTTTTTTTACTATTTTTTTTTCCCCTTAGAACAGAGTCCAAGTAGTGGAGATGTTGATGTTTTATTTCCTTGGGAAAGAAGCATTATCCTCTTTTAAAAATCAAGCATTTCCCAAACATATTCATGAATGTTCCAGATTCTTCTGTGAGGGGTAATAGAAATGTTTTCCTTTCAGGTAAAGAATATGTTCTCTCCTTGTCCCCTTCTTTCTCCTCTTTACCTTACTTTCTTCTCAGAATCTACTTAGAAATCAAAACAAAACCCCAAAGCACAAACCTTAGGGGAGCACTGTCAGTGCTGCTCCTCCAAGCAATACAGTTATGGGCAAGTTACTTTACACCTTTACCGAATCCTTCCCTTCGGTAAAATCGCCTCCAAGACCCCATCCAGTGCTGAAGGTCTTTGAATCCTAAAGCCTGTCTCTGTTCTGCTTTGACCCAGCCCTCCTTCTTCAAGTGCACCCCTCTCCACTTTCATAATTAGCGACTAAGAATGTTCAATTTGTTAGAACTAACTAAGCAAGCAAATAAATAAGCAGGAAAAACTACTCTTAAGAAAAGCATTGGGCAAATGCTTTATGCTTTGTCACACCCAAAGCATTTTCTACTTCTTTCTTCTTCACCTTTTCTACTTCTTCTACCTGGAGAGGTAAATTATGGTTCCAAAAGGTTTTCTGTAGAGCTGACAATGCCTACTTTTACAGGGAATGGTATCTTATTTTCTTTTTCAAATGTACGCCTATACCCAGAAGGTTTAGGATTAAATTCTCGGAGTGGTCCTGCCTTTGATAGTCTTAGATTTTGCGGCCAGAGAAATCATACCCCTTGCCCATTTTATAAGTCATGACAACAATAATAGTTCCTAATTGACCAGTATTTTATAGTTAGAAAAGCACTTCTACTTATGTTATACCATTTATCCTTCCATACAAGTGTATGAGTGAATTAGGTGGTATACATGTGCTTATTCTTACTTTATAAAGGAGGAAACTGAGACTCTATAGAATTACCTGTCTACGACATGACAGCCAAACCTCTTGGACTTGGATCCAATGACTCCAGATTCAGTGTTCTTCTTCTTTTCTTCTTTTTAATAAATTTATTTATTTTACTTTATTTTATTTTATTTTTGGCTGCGTTGGGTCTTCGTTGCTGCGCACAGGCTTTCTCTAGCTGTGGTGAGCGGGGGCTACTCTTCATTGCGGTGCGTGGGCTTCTCATCACAGTGGCTTCTCTTGTTGCGGAGCATGGGCTCTAGGCGCGCGGCCTTCAGTAGTTGTGGTACGCGAGCTCAGTAGTTGTGGCTCACGGGCTCTACAGCACAGGCTCAGTAGTTGTGGCGCATGGCCTTAGTTGCTCCACGGCATGTGGGATCTTCCCTGACCAGGGCTCGAACGCGTGTCCCCTGCATTCGCAGGCGGATTCTTAACCACTGCGCCACCAGGGAAGTCCAGTGTTCTTTTTCTGACATAGATCTACCTGCAAAACAAGCAAATACACTTAAGTGAATTGGATAATGTGATATTTATAAAACTTAGAAATCTTAGGAAATACAATATTCTAAGTCAGAGAAAGTTATGGTTCTTTTCAAGATTAATCAGAAAATACTCTTGCTTTACTTTATTAAACATGAATCTACATAATAAGAAAGACAAGAATAATTCACATGATTTAACTTAAAAATACCTATTGAGAATTCACTGTGTGCTACCATGTGTGAAACATGATATATGTATTATTATCTTGGCTAGTCCTTACATAACAGCTCTTTGAGGAACAAACCAATACTATTCCTATTTTACAGATAGGCAAACAGATTTGGAGAGGCTAATAATTTGCCTGAGTCACAGAGAAAGAGGTGTGGGAGGCAGGATCTAAACCTGGGTCTGTTCAACTCGACAGCTGGAGTTTACAGCATGGTTTTACATTGCCTCTCCCAATACCTCACAACTGAAAACCTGATCTCAGGATCAAATGACAAGCTTGAATAGTCTCTGATTAGGGTTGTAGATGGGTTGGGATATAGTATCAGGCACGACCCTGTTCCCATCAAATACCTGACTCCTTTCTCACTGTTCCCATCAGGTCCCTTCAACACGAGTAGAGACAAAATAAGAGACTGGAATCTCCAGGGCAAGTCACTCTACTACTTTTCACAGCTCTGATAGTTAAAAATGCCTTCCTTATATTGGGCTAACCCCCAGCTCCTATTGGTTTCCATCCACTGATCCTGGTTTTAGCTTTGGGGTGCCAGAGAAAAGGTCTAACAGTTTGTGTAGCATGAAATTTGGAGACAATTCTAGAGTGTCCTCTGAGTCTGCTCTTCTTCAGAATAAAAATGTACAGTTTTTCAGATATTTCTCCAATGACATGATTTCAACCTTACTTCCTTGGTGAACATACTTGTTTTAAACTAAATGTGATTCTCTAGATGTGGTCAGCCTGGAGAAGAGCAGGATTATCCCCTTCTCTTCTAAATGCTCTAGATCTGCCCAAGAGACCCACTAGCTTTCTTTCCCCCATACTGTTTGGTTTTACTGAGTTTATAATGTACAAAAGCCCCATATCCATGTCAGACAAGATGCTGATAAGTCCTGTGTCCCCAGGTGCTGTGCTTGTGCAAATGTCTTTTTCTGATCAAATGCAAACATATACTTTTACTTTTCCTTACATTACTTTATCTTCTCTTAAAGTAGACTTGGCTCCCAAATTCTAAACTGCTAAGATTCTAAGACAGTTTTATTCAAGTCATTATAGAGAAATCAAACCCAGCCTTTAAAATAGCCAACATCAAGGTCTCTAGAATTAATGAGTCACAATTAATCAAGTATCCCCTGATTGACAAACTAAAGACATTTGTCTTGTTTCTAATTTGTTTGGCCACTGTAAGCAATGCTACAAGAAACGTACTTGCGCATATATCTTCACATACTGGTGTTTCATTTTGAAAAAACAGAGTCTCAAAAGCAGTGTTGCTGGGTCAGAGGGTGTGTGCTGCTGTAATCCTAATAGATATTACCAGATGATTTTACCAAAAATTCCTAATAGTTCAGTTATGCTGTCAACGTATGGGGTAGTGAGAAGAGTTAGAAACAGATAAAGAAAAAAGTAGGACAGTGAAATAAAGCTAGGTGTGAAATAAGTCTTTGAATTTTTATATATTGCACATGTTTTGCTTTGATAAGCAGGAAAAAAAGGTTTGAAAAAGCTAAGTGAAAAATTTCCTCGTAAAGCTTTTCGTTAATAAGCCTGCCTAAGCAATTGTCTCTCTTCCTCTGCACTCCTGACGTATTTACTATTTGCAACACTCCCTATTTGTTCCACTCATGAGGCAATTAATCACAGAGGACGTGACCACCAACCGTTCTACCGTTATAATGAGCTGTCATTCAAGACCTTCACTGCCATCCATATCTTCAAGGCCAAAGAGCTCAGGCTTGGAATCCAACTCACCAGGGCTCAAGTTCCAGCCATTTACCCAATTTCCCAAGTGTGTGGCTTTGAAATATTACTTAGAAGCTCTAAGTTTCAGCTTCTATATCTGTAAAATGGGTCTGATGTTGCTTTCCTTGCACGTTTTCAGAATGAATAACACAACGGATGTAAAGCCCCTGGATGAGTGCTCAGCACATACTACTAGTGGTTAATCATTGTACATACTCCCACCACAGAGAGACACGACTACATTAACTGAATGTTTCTGTGCCAGGTACTTTGCAAAGTACTTTGCGTTCCTTATCTTACTTAAAACTAAAACCATAACTCACGCATGTAACCACTCAATACATTAAGAATAAGGTGGGTACTATTACGACCCCTATTTTATAGATGGGAAAAGGAGGACCAGAAAGGTAAAGTAACTTGTCTAAGGTCACAGAGCTAGTAAGTGTCAGAATAGGGACGGGAACCCAGATCTAACTATAAAACCTTCACTCAATGAATGGCAATTATCATAATTAGTACCAATCTTCTTGATTGCCTTAATTAACACAGCTTCAGCCATGAGCCTTAATGGAACCTCAGGTAGCCATTGGAAGGATGGGTGAGTGAAGGGGATAACCCCGTTTTAGGCTGTAGTCAGCCTGCACGTCACAAGGAGCTACGGCACCACAGGCAGGCATCACACCCCTCCACAGAGTCTAGGCAGACAGTGGGCTCTGTGCCACCAGAAGGTGGCAGGGCGGTGGGACCTGGCAAGGTCTGACCGACCAGAAGTGGGGTCGGTGAGATGGCCCAGTCTCAAGCGAGAGGGGTTTGGGAAGGCTTCAGCTCTATTCACGATGGGACTTCCCGTCCTACGGACCAGGGTGCAAATCAGAAACAAGAGTGAAAGCTCAGTGGTGATGACATGGTCATGGCGGATGGGGGGGTGGTGGTCATAGAGGACCAGAGCTCTGGGGCTGTGGTGCCGATATCCTGCCAAGGGCCTTGGTGTAGGTAAGCCAATAGCTCCCTGGCCTCCATGCCTGCTGCCAGGAGAAATGGAATGGAAGGAGGCTTTGTTCACCCGGCAGATTCAAAGTCTCCATCAACCTTAGCCATGATTAGCTCCAGAGAATATACTGGCATCCCAAGCTTTGGTGTCTTGACCCTGTGTTTTGTGTTCCGGCAGACATTTCTGCCTCTTAAAACCTTACTCTAGCTCTTGATTGAGAAGAATACATCAATTAAAAGTTAAAACCAAGCAACATGTCACATACCCCAGATGAACAGCAAGAACGAGTCTCTTAGGTACTTGTCAACAGCAGTGTTGCCTGTGATCTCTGCACCAATTCCGGCACCTTCCTGATCCCCCACTTGCTGGCTCTTTCCTCTTACAGCTCAGAAAACTGCAGTGTGTGAACCTCGATGCGTGCCTCTCTGTAAAGCAACCACTTACATAACTCTTCCAACCATCACCTAAAAAAATGTCAGTGCACTTGGCTTGACAGTGTTTTTTAGCCGTAAATTTACACTCAACACTTCAAAAGTACCGTAGTAAGCCTGTTGAAACTTCCAGTGTAAAAGCTCAGAAATTCTAATAAGCACTAGACTATACTCAGAAATCAAAAATGTTCCTTCGAATCCCCTGCTGCAGGTTTCGGGGAGAGTAATTAGAAAAATAGAGATAACACCTCCATCAATTAAACCAATCCTGCCCTCTCCAGAGGTTTTCATCAAATGCAGGGTACCAGAAGAGCTGGAATTCTTTCCTGGCACTTGCTGGCTGTGTAACTTGGGGTAACTCAGCTGATCTTTCTGAGCCTCTGTTTCCTTATTTGTAAAAGGGGGAAATTCAAAACCTCACGGAGAGGTTGGGAGGATCTAATGGGATGAGGTACCTGAAAGCTGCAAAGGCTGCTGTAGCCTCACAGCTGAGAGCCTTCTCTTCCTTCTCCTTTGAGAGTAATTGTGCTTTGATTAGCTTTCAAGGTAGGGACATTTATCACCATGTTTGAATGGGCAGCTTGGTAGAAGAAGACTCAGAGCTAGGACTCTGACCTTACTGGGTTGTCTGGGAAAGCCACCTTTATCTCTGCATCTTAGTGACCTTGTCTAAGAGAGATGCGGTTTGACCAGATAATCATAAATGTCTCCTCTTGATGTTTGATTTGGGGTTTAACCTTTACCTTCAGTAGCCCCCTTCAGGAATTATCTGGAGCAGTAACGAGACAGCAGCCCACCTTTTCTGTACTGGCAGATGAGATATCTCACTGGTGGGTTCACAGTGAGTTGCCGTCCTGCTCTGTGCGTTCCAAGTCGTGATCTCATTTAACTCTCAAAAGAACCTTCTGAGTGTGGTTGGGCAGATATTACTACTGTCTGGCATCATTTTATAGATGATGCAAGTGAGGGCGCAGGTGGGTGGAGAGATCCGCCCAGATCACCCAGGTAGTTGGAGGAGTTCTCTGGACTCTGGGAGGGAGTGATTGTGCGGGGAATCACTGGACACAAAGAGCCCCTTCTCACCGCTCCCCTGGGTCCACCTTTGTCAGAGCCACCATCATCTCTTGCTTGGGGTACTGTGCTAGCTTCATCACCAGTCTCCCTCCTTGCACCCTTACCCTACTAACAGTCACTTCTCATCTAGAAGCCAGAGTGATGCTCTAAAGACATAAGTCAGATCGTGTTCCTCCTCTGCTCAGGCCCCCTCCAAGGGCTCCCATTTCACTCAGTGTCAGTCCTTATCCTGGTCCCAGGCCCCATGTGTCCACCTGTCTGATCTCCCTTCCTCCTGCACTCAGCTGCCTCATTCACTCCAAACCCATTTGTCTCCTTATTGGTTCTTGCACATGCCAAGTGCCCTCAGGACCTTTGCACTGCAATTCCCTCGGCCCAAAACATTCTCCCACAGTTATCTGCATGGTCATTCCCCCACTTCCTTCAGCCTTCTGCTCAAGTATCTTCGAATTAGAAAGATCTTTCCTGACCACCTGTACAAAGTTATACTTCTGATTACCTCTACCTTCTGGTATCTTCTTCCCTCGGCACTTATGACCTGCCAGCAGACATAATTTACTTTTAAAATTCTTACTGTTCATTGTCTATTTTCTCTTCTAGAATGTATGCTCCCTGAGGGCAGGGGTGTCTGTCTGCTGATACACTGTAAGTGCTTAGAACTGTTCTGGCACACAGAGAGTATAGGATAAATACTTTTTGAATGGATGAATAAACCAGAACAGGGCACAGAAATATCCATGAACAATTCATGAAAATTATCCATTTGCCAAGATAACAAAAGAAGTGGCTATGAGAAAAGAGGTGTGTTTGCAGACCCGCAGGGTGGGGCTTTATTCACTCCCCAGAGCTTTATCCAGGGGCAAGAATTTTTGCAGTACATCACCATGTCAAATTAAGACAGGGCTGCATTCAAAACAGAGAAGGGCTTAGAGCAGTTAGGGGTTTTCGCATATGCATGTATCTCTGTACTTTTGCACACACTCTTCCCTCAGCCTTCAATGCCCCCTCCCCTTTTCATCCTCAGCCCCCAATCTGGTGAACTCCTATTCAGCCTCCAAGGCCTCCTCTAACCTGGCTTTTCCTGAGCCCTCAGGCTGAATGAGAGCTGGTTCCCTATCTGCGCTCGTGACCTTGTGTTATAGTTATTGGTCTACAGGTCTTTCTTCCCCGAAAGAGTATGACTGCTAGGGCCACACTTGCAGTGCTCTAACTAGGACACTTCTGGGAAAGCCAGGAGAGTTGGTCACCCTAAGGGTGAGCTCCCTAAGGGATCCTGCATCACTTTCCTTTGTTTTTCCAGAGTCTAAGTAAGATCCGGAGCCTAGAAGATTAGTTCAACGGAAAATATGCAGATGTGCACTCCAGTCTTTAGGAACTAGACTGTGTTCTCTCTGAGCCTTTTGAAGATGAACTCTGCACAGCCTAGAACAAAGTAAGAAATATCAGCACAAACAAATCCTATTAGAAACAGAAGGTCCTCTTATGCTTGCCCTGCAGCCTGGTAAACGCTGAAGGACACAGCCTTAAAACATGCAAACCAAATACACAGGTGGTTCTCAGCCTTCAGTGCCTTGCTGCTCAAAGTATGGTCCATGGACCGAAGCAGCAGCTGCACCGGAGACCGTGTTAGAAGTGCAGAAGTTCAGGCGCTACCTTAAACCTGCTAAATTAGAACCTGCGGCTTAAGAAAACCCCTGATTCATAGACACAGTAAAGGTTGATAAGCACTGCTTTAGGGCACATCAGAAACACCCGAGGATCAATGTCAACATGTACTTTGCCAGCCTCACCCCTGCAAATGTTGATTTGGTGCTCAATTTGGATATACAGCAAAGATTGAGAACTGCTGGCAATGTCTTTATCCCATTGCCCTTGTTTCTCAAAATATGGTACTCGGACCACAGGTACCTGGTGCTTGCAACCAGGACAGATTTCTGAGCAATACCTGAACATGTGGAATCAGAATCTTGCAGGTGGGGTAAGGCCTGGAATCAGTATTTTCAATAAATTTCCCAGAATGTTTCTTATGTATACCAAGGTTTACGGACCTCTGGGCTAGGAAAAGGAATGATGGAGAAGGAATGACACAACAGCTTCTGCTGTTTTCTTAACCTGTCTGGAATTCCTTCACTAAAGTCCAAACTGACTTTTTGTAACACTGATCTTGAAGAACGAGTCTCTCTTATTTTCAGTCCACAAAGCTTAGATATGATTGGCTTTTCCAGAATTAAGCCCATAACCTGGGCCTGACCAATGAAAATATGCCTTCCCCTGGCCCACTGTGAATGCTTCAAGGCTGGGCCTAGGCCTCAAAGTTTGTCAATGAGATCAGCACTATTTCTAGAATCAATGGGAAAGAGATGTTCTTTCTCCTGGGTTCCTAAGCCACAGAATGTGAGTCTTGGGCTGTTGTTAGTCATCTTCACTAACGTCTGGGGAAGTCTGCCAACACAGAAGAAAGCTGAGGCAGGTAGGGGTGGGGAGAGGTACAGGGTCAGAGACCCATGCCCATCACAAAGCCATGAGAACAGTTGTGTTGATTCAGTGTTTTAAAGCTGACTAGAGCACGGCTTGACGTGAGGTATGAAATGAAAAGTGGATTCCAGGTCAAATGATTTGTGAAACAGCGCATTAAACACATTTCCACAGAGTTCTCTTCTCAGGACTGCTTGGATGCTTTAACATGATGCCAAAGTGCACTATGAATTTCTAAGATGTGGCATGTTACAAACATGGTCTTAAAAATATACATACTTATATATGGCATGTTATGATACAGTGTCCCTTGGAGAAAGCATGGGTTAACAGTTCACAAAATGTTTCCACACATATCATTTTATTTAATCCTTCCAACAGTTTTTGAGGGGCACACTATTGGTGCAGATGATGAAAAGAAGGTTAGAGGATTCGGGTGAATTGCCCAAGGCTGCCAGCCAGCAGATGGCCCATCTACTCCCACAGGGACCAGCCACAGAGCAGGATGGGGGTGGGGCATCTCCTGTCTCCCAGCACTGTGGTCTTTCTGATCTTTTCCTCTGCTACCTGAGATGGAATTTCCTGGGAGGAAAACAAGCCAAGGAGAGTTGGTTGGCCTGTGTGGATATAGCAAGATTGCTGCGAATTGTACATATGCTGATTGACACAAACACAGCATAAATAAACTCCTGGCCTTTCTCTTTTGGGTGGCTCTTCAGAAAATCTTTGCAGAGACCATTACTCTAGGAAATCAGAAGCTAGAAAGAGAGTTGCTACAGGAACAATAAAAAGAAGTCCTAATCTGTGTTTCTAATTTAAGTCAAGCTTCCCACGAGGTTAAAGAAAGTGAGATGTGTAGGCTTGGAGCAGATCCTCTCCTCGGGTCCCTGGGTAACATTTAATCCCCTCCTCTGGCACATCCAGTCTGCTGGTGCTATGCCAGTATCATCAGACAGGCCCAGTTTTAAGCATCAAATTTTGGAACTTGTATCCAAATCAAATTCAAGAATGCCCCCCAGATTCATCATGTACTGAGGTTAAATCTATCTTTCTATCAATGCTCAAAAGATTAAAAATGATAGAACTAGAAAATAAAACAGTGTTTTCTGATGTAAAACCCATGCTCTTTCTGCTATACCACATGAGAAAGATTTAACAGGAAAGGATAAGGTTGAAATACCGGTCTCACTGAGATTTAGCTGTGTGGTCTTAAGCAATTCATACAACCTCTCTTGACAAGTTTTGTCAGCTATGAAATGGGAAATAATGTCTGTTCTGCAAGAGTGTTATGGGGATGAAATGTCACAGGCTATGTGAAACTGCATTTTGAAATTTATGACCTGCAAGGCAAACATTATTTACAATACTCAACTGAGTATTACTACTACTGTTCCATACCTAATAATCAATCACAATAGAAATAAATATCAGGGCACTAAATTGAGAGGGGGAGATAAAGGCAGATGTAATAAAATTGAAACTCTCTCCTTATCATGTTGTCCCTCATCCAGGTCCTGGTGAAACAAACATACTCATCTCTCTTATCCAACACTTGAGTTAAGAAAACAACAACAGACATTTCCAAAGTTCTATACCATTGACGAAATGAGTTCACACCTATGACGTTATTTCATTAATTCACACCGTATTTCCAAGGTCGCCCTCTGTTGCGAACCAGCAAAGCCTTTAATCATGAAACACTCCCCTTGTGAGGAAGACAGAGCTCGCGGCAGATCTCTGCCAGGCACAGACACGTGACACGCAGGGGCCTGCCTAAACTCCTAAGCCCGAATCACAGAGCAAGATCATGTTTTTGAAGAGTGTTTTTTTTACAAGGATCCATTAGGGGATAGTCCTGGTTTCCAATCTTTCCCCCCATCTTCTGACCACGGGCCACGTCTTATGCTGAAAATATAGGTAGCATCATTTTTATCACTTGGAGAGTTCTCATATTTTTACAAATCTCATTTGGTATTCAGCACCTGCCTCTCTCTCAGAACCCAGATGCAGATACAGGCTCTAAGATGAACTTAGCATTTTAGTTCAACCAACATGTATTAAGTGCCCTTGAACGTGAGGCATGATGAAACTCTGTGATCTCTGCCACATGGGTCAACCACTGAGGCCGGCCACACCGAGCGCTGCCATGCAAGTGCTCTGAAGCCCGTCGGAGCAAAAGAGGCTTCTTTCGTGTAGAGAACATACGACCTAAAGGAAAACTTCAGCCTGTGTTACCCCAGGTCTTTCTTTTCTGCTGGGCCATGCGTGCCAAGGAACAGAGAAATCTCTTTCATTTTAATTGTGAAACATTCCAGCTAAAAAACATTCTCATGGCTGGCATGTTTAATTGAGCTCCTGAGAGGCTGTGTCGGTGAGACTTCGGGATGAATCGCCTGCAGTCCCATTGGTCTCACCAAGAACTCACTGATGTTTCATAAATCCAAGTCGGTACAAATCTAATTGAGTTACCATGCTGAATTAGCTCACATCTAAATGGCATTCATGTCTACAAATGGAATAATTAGAGTCTAGAAAATGGGATATATCAAGTGGCATCCCAAGTGACAACAGAGAGGCATTTGTATTCATTCAATCAACTGCTTGGGAAAAAAAAGCTGCTGCAAGGCTTGACTTGGGCTGGATGATTAGATGCAGTGTTTGGGCGCTTGGTTTCTCTTCTTTTTTTATACTGATATTTACCTGCAAAAGGCCCCTTTATTCATTCTTCAGATATGTGAAAAAGGAATATCAGATCAGAAGTTATTTTTAACCACCCGGTTTAAAAAAGAAAAAAGAGAGGGACAGTCCTATTTCACTCTACAGATCTGTTTGTTTTCAACAGATTGGAAATGGCTTCCTTATTTTATTCCTTTTGAGCTTTATTCTTTTTTCTTCTGCATTTGCTTCTAAGTACCCTGGTTAAGGTGAATTCACACCCTGGGGGGCAGCTGGATTCAAATATGAATGCCAGACCATCCTCTATTTGAAAAGGGCCTAAGTACCTAATCATAAAAAATAAAGTTCACATCTCGTCCAGAAAGGATCTCATTAAATGGTTTTATTTCCAAGTTATTTTAGTTGTGAAATTTTAGGACGTTTGAATTTAATGCTTCCTCGATTAATAGTTCAGCTCAGCAAATATTACGAACAGGAAGAAGGCATTTTGACTATGCAGGCTAATGGCTTCCTTCTAATTCACACTGTAGCTTTCAATCTAATTTACATGCTTAGTTTATTTATTACCCCAATTAAGTTTTGCAAATAGTTTGCAATGAGGTCCCCATGACCTCATAACTCACAATTACTCTTGGGATCTCCTGCCCACTTTGGCACGTTTTGAATAATACTGCAATATCTTCCAGGAAAGGACTGTACTTAAAAAATGATGGATGGCGATTGTGAGTATCTTGTCCATAAAAGACAGGATCTGAAATGTGTCTTTGGTCTGCTACTAGGTGTGTAGTTCACAAACCTAAGCATTTGGAATTGGCCATTTGTTTTCTCATCACCAGCCCTCCCTATGTCTGTTGACTTTCTCATCGAGCGTGGGGATGCTTCACCGTCAGAAGTCTGTGCCTGCTGTAGGCCAGCCCTTACAGCACACACGTAGTACATGGTATTATTTGATGGGGACCAAAAGACTTTACACCCTGACCCTACTTCCACTCTCCAATTTAATTTGTTCATTAAAAATTTGACCTGGTGAAATCCAAACTAAGTCCGTAGTCTAGTTCATAGCATTGTGCCAATGTTACGTTCTTAGTTTTGACAAATGTACCATCGTTATGTAAGATGTTAACACTAGGGGAAGCTGGGTACTATCTTGCAACTCTTTTTTTTTTTTTGTATTTGTTTTTATTTATTTATTTATGGCCGTGTTGGGTCTTCGTTTCTGTGTGAGGGCTTTCTCTAGTTGTGGCAAGCGGGGGCCACTCTTCATCGCGGTGCGCGGGCCTCTCACTACTGCGGCCTCTCTTGTTGCGGAGCACAGGCTCCAGACGCGCAGGCTCAGTAATTGTGGCTCACGGGCCCAGTTGCTCCGCGGCACGTGGGATCCTCCCAGACCAGGGCTCGAACCCGTGTCCCCTGCATTGGCAGGCAGATTCTCAACCACTGCGTCACCAGGGAAGCCCTTGCAACTCTTTTGTAAATATAAAATTACTTCAAAATAAAAAGTTTTAAAAACCCTTTCTATCTGCAATCCAAAAGTCTAGTAATATCTTTATAAGAGTCTCCTATTAAAGTTCACTTAAGGGAATTCCCTGGCGGTCCAGTGGTTAGGACTTGGCGATTTCACTGCCATGGGCCCAGGTTCGATCCCAGGTCAGGGAAGCCGCTGTAAGCTGCTTGGTGCAACCAAAAAAAAAAATGGTCCACTGAAGAGTGGACCAACCTGAGTCTGAAGCCGCCTATGGGATGGTTGTGGCAGGGATTTGGGGGGCGGGGTGGCGGGTAACAGGAAATGGAGAGGCCCTGGGCTCAAGTCCTGGCTCTGACATGCACCAGCCAGAAACCTTGGACAATCCCCTTAATCTCTATGTACCCCAATTTCCTCATCTGATTGGAGGTGTCATCAATAATGCCACTTATCAGGGCTCAGAAAGGAATAAATGTGAAAATAATGACTATGCTTTAGGAAACTAAAAAGTTGTACAAATTTTTATTAAACGCCTCTGATGGAGGTGAGTGTCAAGGGCAAAATAGAGCTGCGGCATGAACAATACCTTAAGATATTATAGAAGTCATGGAAAGAGTCTTTGGCGCTAACTTGCCAAATCTACCTTTACAGAAGAGAAACCCAGAGCGCAGAAAGTGACTCGTCCAAGGGTCATGGTCAGACACAGAACTCACACCTCCTGCTTCCCTAGCCCATTCTCTTTCCTCTAGGCTTTGTTTCCCAATGTTGTGTTCCGGACTGGCACTGACAAAGGTCAAGCAAAATGATCTGCTGGGTGTTTTCTTTCCAGTTTCGATTTGAAAAGCACCCCCTCCACAATTCTAAGATGTTATTAGTATGTAATCACAAGCACTTCCGAAACTAAAAGGCTTGCCTGTTAAGGATGGCCTAGTTATTAATGCAGAGAAAATGTGTTAAGATAAATGGAATCGGAGTACTGCATAGAAGTGGGAATTCCAGGAGCCCGATGATATCCAGCTACATGAAACATCTCTACAGACCTGTCCTACAACATCTGAGACTAAACACCCTGAAGTCTAAGCTCATCTAACACCAGAATCCACTCCTGGTTTCTCCATTTTCCTTGCAGCATCACTCTCCTCACTGTCCTCCAGCTACCAAATCCTGGAGTCACTTTTCTCTTTCTCTGTCACTGTCTTAAGTTAACATCTTATCTGCGCTCCTCTTGGGAACAGAATCTAAGTCTGACTCATCTTCGCAAACTCCCCAGCATCTCACAGGATGCCAGACGCCTCTCTCTTATCAGGTGTTCAAGACTGTTTCATGAACGTATCTATGGGAAAGCTCTTACATGAAATCTTTCAAAAGCTCATGTCGGGCTTCCTCAGGGTCCCAAAGAAAGAGGATTTCTCTCTGCTTCTTTTCACACCTGAAATCATGCAATATTAAAATATAAATTGGGCTTCCCTGGTGGCGCAGTGGTTGAGAATCTGCCTGCCAATGCAGGGGACGCGGGTTCGAGCCCTGGTCTGGGAAGATCCCACATGCCGCGGAGCAACTGGGCCCGTGAGCCACAACTACTGATCCTGCGTGTCTGGAGCCTGTGCTCCGCAACAAGAGAGGCCGCGATAGTGAGGGGCCCGCGCACCGCGATGAAGAGTGGCCGCCGCTTGCCACTACTCGAGAAAGCCCTCGCACAGAAACGAAGACCCAACACAGCCAAAAATAAATAAATTAATTAATTAAAAAAAAAAAAAAAAAAATATATATATATATATATATATATATATATATATATATATATATATATATAAATTAATCCCTTTCACTGCAAGCTGGGCTAATGGATTGATTACCCTGCATAAATCAGATCCCCAAAGAATACTCAGAAGAGAATCTCTCTAACTGCCAGGTTAAAGGAGACTGCGCTCTTTAATGTTAAATATTTCCACTGTAGGTTACTATGCAGTTCATTAATGGGTTACATGTTTGCTATTCTAATCTGTGGATATGTCCATTTCTCTCCATACTGTAATTTTCATTATGCTATTTACCTTGTTTGTGTTAACACCCTATACTGGTAGTTCAATACCTGAATGTGTATTTTTGAAATAATCAAATAATCAAATGCAAGTTGGCTTAACATTTTGAATGGTGCAACCAGCAAAAGTTCACAGGTGTGCAAAAGTGACCTGATTGAAATCTTAAATAGGCTTGTCAATTCCAAACTGGGACAGTAAAGGTGAGAGTTTGCAACTAGCTGAAATAAATTTATCCTTTACCTGGACTTTTTGCAGCAGAGGACTGACATGGGATCAGTGGCTCAGTCTACTCAGCTTTCAACGGAAAAGTTTTCTTTCTCTTGTGAGCTAACAAGAGGAAGCTTTGGGGAAAAGTCATCTTGGCTAAGGGTCATCTTGGCTGACAATAATTGAGAGAATCCTGGTACACTTTTGTGTATCTGTGAAGTCCTGGATTCATTTATTCAAGCCATTTATTTGTCTGAGAAATAGAGAGGAATAGAGAATCAACAGGAAAGATAAAGTCCCAGTGCTCCGCCAGTACAAACACAGAAAGAGTCAAACGTTCTGGGTGGCATAAGGAAAAAAACAAAGGTAGCTCTCTTTATCAAGGATAAACATTTCTGTTGCTTTTAGCTGCACCTAACAGAGACCCTAAGTCAAACGGCTTAATAAAAAAGGAAATGCATTACCTGATGAGGAAGTCCCAGGTTGAACAGCTCCACCAGCACCTTGGGGCTGTCATGAAGGGCCCAGGTCCTCTCCATCTTTTCCCTCTGACAGTGTTGACGTGTCAGCTTTGCCCTCAGACTCGCTCCCTTCGTGGGCTAGCAGATACAGGATCACTTCCGCAGGAAGAAGTGGGCCAGTTCTTCCTCATGTCTCTTTGTAAGACAAGGCATCATTTCTAGAAGCCCAAAGCAGATTTCCACTCGAGTTGCACTGCTTAAAACTTAGCCCCATGCCTTCCTCTCAACTAATCACTGGCAATGGAAGTGACATTACTGGGCTTGGCTTAGCCTAAGGCTTAGCCTAAGCAGGATTTACCCTTTGAGCTGTGGTCATTTGTTCCCTGAGGAGCAGACACCTAAATAAACTTGAGTTTATGTTTGCAAGAAAGATGGGAGGAATAGACATTGGTAAGTAACCCATAGTGCAACACACACTCTGTAGAGTGACATGGGAATCACATCTCTACAACTGAACTCTTCTTCTGCCACAACATCTGTTAGACAGATGTAAAGAAATCAGTAATTCTAACATCCTACAGGATGCTTGCTTAATTAGAGATAGAAAGGTGGAGATGAAATTACACTAGGAAAAGTTCTCCAACCTCTGACTTTACATGTGAATCATAAAAAGTGCTTTTACTTGTGGGATCATACACAGAGATGACAAATAGGAAACTGCTTCTCTGAGAGCTTGGAAACAAAGTCTGTACATAATGTGTAACTAACTATGGCAGGAAACAAGGACCCTGGGTTTAGGAAGTTCCAAAATTCAGTCAAGGTGATTTGGGATGCATTTCTTAAAGATGGACCAGAGATGGGGTTATAATTCCATAACCCATAACCGAATCAACATCAATGCATTCTGTCAGGAGGAAGAGGTATATAGAGAGGGGTTTAGAAAAACCATAGAATATTTTAAAAAGAAGAATCCTGCAGGCAATCACTGTCAGTGCCCATCCGTGACAGGCTGTAGGGAAGCCTTCCTTGGCGAGGGAAGAGTGCCTCATACTCAGCATTAAGAGCGCTGAGAAGCTCTCTTTGACATCAACAAGCTACTCATAAGTGGGCCTCTGTTAGCTTTTCCTACAGGGGATGAATACACTGGGCAGGTGTATGTGTGCAATCTGACCTCTAGGCATGTATACTTCTTGCTGTGGCCTGAATGTTTGTGTCCTCACCTCCAATTTCATGTGTTGAAATCCAAACCCCCAAGGTGATGGTATTAGGAGGTGGGGCTTTTGGGAGGAGATTAGGTCATGAGGGCAGGGCCCTCATGAATGGGATTAGTGCCCTTATAAAAGAGGGCTGAGAAAGCCCTTGCCCCTTCCACTATGTGAGGTTACAGCAAAAAGGCAGCCATCAATGAGGAAGGGGGCTCTCACCACACATGGGATCTGCTGGTGCCTTGATTTGGACTTTCCAGTTTCCAGAATTGTGAGAAATTAAGGCATATCTTTTATAAGATGCCCAGTCTCCGGTATTTTGTTATAGCAGCCTAAACAGACTAAAACACTTATTGTAAAGTAATGAACTTACTTCCTGATACCGTAACAGATATTAGGAGTCCCACGTGTATGTAGGAGAGCTATGTACAGACACACCTGGATGCCACTATGTATGTAATTTTTTCAGTTAATGTCATCTTTCTCCCAGAGCTAGATCCACTCCAGGTCAACAGACAAAATCCAAACATGCACGGATGTGATAAGTTCACTGAGGCAAGTGTCACCTACACAGTCTCTCAATTGATTATTCAATCATTTGTTTTTGCCAACTTCCATAACTAGAAATTCTCCAGACTATCAATCGGTAAATAATGGAAATAGTCTGATGATCTTTATTAATAAGACAAGAAAACCCTTCCATTTTTATACCAAACGTCTTCAACTAATTCAACCTGACAAAATCTACAAAGCTTACCATCATAAACCCCTACTCAACTAAAAATTGCAGCCTATAATTTTTGTTTACTACACTTAAGTTTTACAGGAAAGGAGTCACTCGGATAAGCTTATATCGAGTGTTTAGTGTTTAAAGCCACTTCCCTGGGATCTATAAAGATTCAGCTCAACCTCCCGCACCTTCTTCATCTCCACTCTCAGGCTCCAAGATGCTAGTTCACAATGGGACTGGGGAGTGGGCAGGTTGCAAATATCTCAAGCATCAGGAAAAAAATTCAAGTACTTCCACAAGACTGTAACATGAAAAAATAATCTAAGAGGCATTTCAACAAGAATTGCAACCTAAATGTTTCTGATTAACTTTTGGGCAATTTATCAAAACTCTGAGCAATCTGTTCCTAACATAGAGCTGTTTCTTGTAGCCATTCAGGTGTTATTCTTCCACCAGATGGAAACTCTTCAGATGTGCCTTCCCTTTTGGAGAGCTCTGTCCTTATTAAAACACAGTCTGCGGTCTTCATTTATTCAAATTTGCACTCTCTAGCCCCTGGCATACAGGCTGCACTCCTTATCACGTGGCAATGGACAGTCATTGCTGAAGGTAGTGGGGTTTCCTGTAGGGATAAGGTGTTTCTTGCTATGAACTTGCAACATGCAGGAAACCAAATGTCAAGACGGGTTCATTGATTAACTGGGAAAATTAACTTTTTCCCCAATATCGAAAGTGGATGCAACACTGAAAACAAAGACATGCCTATCCTCCAGTTGGGCTGCAAAAGGAAGCTGCTTGCTTCCCTTTAAATTTTTGCATGAAACCAACATCTCTCTCTTAGATTTAACTGCATCTTTGAAAGAACCCGGTCTTTCTTTTATTATTGTGAATACCACCTCATAAATCTGAAACTAAGGCAAAACAGAGGACCGAAAGCTCAGTGATATTTAAATCAGCAAAATGTAGACCACACACTCAGCTGCGTTCGCATTTTGTTAAAATGATATGTTTTCAAAACCAATTAGTAGAGTGCGTTATGTATGGACACAAATACTCTGTTACTAACAAGCTGGCATGAGAAGACCGTGAGAAAAGCCACTCGATGAGGATCCATCAGGAGTGGCCACACCTGATATCAGATGATGCTCGGGCATCTCTAGCGACAGCGGGACACTTGTCATCATCAAGGGATGTAACGATAGCTTGGTCTCCACATCCCATCCTGAAGCATCAAATCTAAGTCTGACAGTTCATATGTCCATTTCAGCGTATGCGCTTATTGTTCAAAGTGGGGTCCAAGAACCAGGCAGGGTCAACATCACCTGGGGGCTTGATAGGCAGACCCTTAGATCTCATGTGTATTCATTTACCCCTCTATATACATGCGCATAAACACGCACCTCCCGCTCCATGCCCCCAGGTTACCTCCCCAACCATACCTGCACCCCCAAGATACTGAATCATAATCCTCCTTTTAGAATAGCCTCAAGTGATTCAAATGCATGTTCAAGTTTGACAGGCACTGCTGTATATCACTCTAAAGTAAATACCTTTTCTTCAAGGTCCCCCACTTTACTGGGTTCCACCACAAAAAGTACATAACCCAAGTGATTGTTTATCATATACAAAACACAGAAAGAGGAAATTTTCCCCAAGGAGGAACAGACTGAATAGTATTAACAGTGCTTTAAACTGTAATGAATTCCCAGTCTAATTCACTATGAGGTTTCAATTTATACCACATTTAGAGTACTCCAGGTTCAAGTAATCACTGCAGTAATTAGCTTACTTCCAGTCCTCCAAAATAAACCTACTAATTTTTGCAATCAGCCTTCATTTGGTTAATCACCAGTTTAATTGATTTAATTAGTTTGATCTGCAAAATTAGTCAAGTGTAAATACTGTTTTGTAAACAGAGTTTAGCTCCAAGCTGTAAGATAGGGAATTCTAATTCAAACGTAGAGTTAATAACAAAACCCACACATACAGGATTTTGTCATGGAATAGAGCAGTTTTAAGTTTTCAAGACAGGCCCGTGAAGGTTCTGGTGAATGTTTTGGAAATGTGCTATTGTAATTACAATATTGACTAAGCTAAGAGACCCCACCCCCTCCTTCTCAACCAATTTTAACACCACACAGTGATAATGTTTTGAAGATGATTATAAAAGGAACTCTTTGTCATTTCTCTTTTTAAATGAGCTAGCTCAAATAACCCTAATATTGAGAGTTGTCCAGATTTGAATTTCATGTTATTTTTAATATTTCAAGCCTTGCCCACTAAAGGACATTTTAAACCTTTCCTGAAACAAATTGTAATACAGTAATTGACTTTTGAAAGCAAACACGTCTACTTGTATTAACAATATGGAATTCTGAAGATGTAGCACACCGTGTGATGCAAATTACTTCTTCACTTTTTACTAGTTTTTAAATACATTGAATTTGACGAGATAAAAATTCCATTTAAATGCCCCTAAATAAATTCATTCTAAGTACTAAATTCAGTAGATTCCCTGTTAAATAAGACAGTCTTTCCATTTAAAACCTCTGCCTGGTATATTGTAAACGAGGGAGGAACTAGGTAGGAAGGTAATTGTAGACTGTATTTCCCCAGATCGCTTCTCATTACTGAGCCACTATTAATGCCATCTCTTTGGAATTTTCCACACCTTTGCTTGCTATATTTTTTAATTTAATTGTTATTTGAATACTTTTGGATTCCATTAGTTGTGCTGCTAACCAAAACGTTTAACCTGGATTAAAAACTATGTTGGGAGAGTGCTGCTACAAATAATTTAGCAAATTGTTGAGAAGGCAAAAGACAACAATATGACTAAATACCCAAATTGGGCCACCTAGTTACAATTTTTACAGTGTAATGAATGCTGAGACAGGGGCTAGGAGTAGGGGCATAGGAGCAGCCTGTGACTATATGCCCATTAACTGCTGTTAACATTTTTTTAAACTTTTAATTTTATACTGGAGTATAGTTGATTAACAATGTTGTGTTAGTTTCGGGGGTGGGAGGGGGTACAGCAAAGTGATACACGCATCTATTCTTTTTCAAATTCTTTTCCCATTTAGGTTGTTACGTAATATCGAGCAGAGTTCCCTGTACTGTACAGTAGGTCCTTGCTAGTTATCCATTATATTTATTTTATTTTATTTTAGATTTTTTTTCTTTTTGATGTGGACCATTTTTAAAGTCTCCATTGAATTTGTTACAATATTGCTTCTGTTTTATTTTATGTTTTGTTTTTTTTGGCGGAGACGGATCCCAGCTCGCCGACCAGGGACCGAACCCATACCCCCCACATTGGAAGGTGAAGTCTCAACCACTGGACGGCGAGAGAAGTCCCCTGGTTATCTGTTTTAAATACAGCAGTCTGTACATGTCAATCCCAAACTCCCTGACTATCCCTCTCCCCTACCTTTCCCCTCTGGTAACCTTAAATTCGTTCTCTAAGCCATTAACATTTAAAAAAATCTGTTTATCAGTTTAGAAAAAGGGTGTGGTCTTTTGTTCCACACAGAATGTTGAATTTATCTGCAAAGTATACATTTGTCAGGTCTATAAACTTTCATGTTGTCTCAGCAATGCTTTCTTCTAACTTGGTATTTTTGTTGTATTCCAATAAAACTTTTTATGGCTATTAAAATTTGGATTTCATATAATTTTCACACGTCATGAAATACTCTTTTTAAAATTTTGCCCAACCACTTAATGTTATGACAATGCTTAACTCACAGGCTGCACAAAAACAAGTGGCAGCCAGATTTGGCCATGGTCTCCCCATCCCTTTTCTGGTTATTATAGGGCAACAAGGAATTAGACATGGGGGCTCAGCAGGTGTTAAAGAATAAAAGGACCAGAAACTTCTATACAAACATGAGGTCCTAACTGCCTCCTTTAAAAGTCTTTAGTGCAGAATCAGGACTACTCCCTTCCATTCCGGTTACCTTTAATGTTCACTTACACCCTTTTGGTGACATTTTCCCTATTGAATATTGTTCTAAATTATTTTTACTTTAACTCGATTTCACTTGAAGCAAAATACGATGGTTGTGGGGAGGGGGATTGGTTGAAAATTGGATGTGATTTGTTCATTCCTGTTCTTCTGTAAAATGACTGTGAGTCCCCAGATCTGTTCTGGAAGGTTTTGCAGATACACAATGTGGGTATTTAGTACTCATTTCTCACTATTCCTGAGAAGGCTATTGGAAACATCACCAGTGGGGCTGGATAACTGTATTTCAATAAGCGCTTAATATTCTACAAATTCCCCATAGGTAAAAAATGAGGAGCCTAAAATGTATTCATCTCAATTGTTCCATTAATATTGCTGGAAACTTCCAAAAGACAGAAAGAGCTTTTTTTTTTTTTAATGAGTCTGATTTAACCTGTATCACTTCGGCAGCCACAGAAGCTTGCTTGGAAGTTTTAACCATATCCTAGCAGGTGCAGGACTTTGGGGGAGGTCATTCAATCTCTCTGAGCTGCAACATCTTTTCTGTAAAGTAGGTTCACAGCAAGTGCCTTGAGGACCTTGGGACATTGCACTGATGACCTGGGAACACTCCTACATGGGAAAAATGCACGTAGAAATGCTTTGTAAAAAGGACAGTGATTCAAAAATGTGGAGTTCCGTTAACACACATGTATTGAGCACCATCTAAGCATAGGAGGCAGAAAGGAATAAGTGGAGGTAAAATGGGCTAAAGAGTAGTGTAAGCAAACGCTGTTTGTGTTGGAACACCCAGCCTTCCTGGTGTGGGGCTGCCAGCAAAGCCTTGAAAAAGGAGACAGCTAAGCAAAAGGAGGGAGGGAAGGAGCATTTTATGCAGTGAGAAAGGCATCGTTCTTTCATCACTCCACATTTGATGACAACTTTTTTTTAATGAAACCTTCCTGCTCCAGCTTGGCATATTGAATTTGTCTGAAACTTCCCCTGGCAGGATTTGTACAATGAGCACCTACTCCTGACTCCTACTTCTTGCTGGGCATACACAGAGGTGCCCGAAGAAGAAAATGAACCAAAACCAGAGCCAAATGCTTTGAAAATCTCTTCTTATTGTTTCATTAGGTATGTTTAGACCTAATAAGATATGCAATTGTTACATCTTATTACAGATTTCCTTGACTTCTGAGGTATAACTAAGTACTCATAAAACCTTCAAACTGTTTGTGGAGTATCTACATTTTCTAACAAGTAAAAGGATTTAAACTGCAGATTTTAAGCATCTCGGATATTTTAAAATTCTCAGGGTATTTGTGCGAGATTGGTGAAGGATTCTGTGGGGAAAGGAGAAAACTGCCTCACAGATGAACTTGCCCACCTGGGAGTTCCAAGTGCAAATAGCAGTAGGATTTTGGAGTCTTAACTTTTTTGCTGCAAGAAGCCCCAAAATTATTTGCCAGAGTGTATCTAGGTTAATACATATATTTGGCCAAGCTACCCAGGGCCCTGCTAAATTCCCCAACGTTTTTCCAGTCAGTATACTTTTCAGATCTTGGGTGCTGATTTGTATCATTTGCAAAAACAACTGTGAAAGCTATTTGGGGCTTGCAATGCAATTACCACTAAAGCGGTTTTGGGGTATTCTCACTAACCTGAGTCCCAGATATTTTTGCCCTTGTGATTTGTGTTGATCTGTTCTTTGTTGGTTCTAATTATCAATCAAGATGAATGAATTTAGGCATCCACTTGGTGAAAAGCCTCTATATGCATATGATCAGGACCCAAGCTAAAAGAGCCTTCAGGGAAGTCTAACCTTGGAATGGACTGTTTCCTCTGCTTGCATGTACAGACGGGAGGCATAGCATTACTCTCTTTTTCTCAGTCTCATGCATATGTTGGGGGTTTACATGTAATTGGTGGTGTATGTGAGTGTGCACAAAAATATGGACACACACCCATACATAGGTACATTTCTGGAATGACTACAGATCTATCTGTAACCGCTTCCTCTTCTAGTACAATATGTTTGATTTGAAGACTTTCATGTGGATAACATTTCCAGGGGGACATCTCTAGTTGCTGAGCTAGGAGGAAAACCGTGCCCTAGGGATCTGATTACAATATTTTAGTACGGTTGCTTCCCTTGGAGTTGCCACCAGCCTGCTCTTAACAGGGATCCACACTACGCAGTGGGCACTCAGTACACCTCACAGGAGATTAGGACACCTTGTGCATGTGCATTAAACCACGGTCCTCTACTTCTGCAGCCTGCTGTACCCCTGGATGGCACACTGGCAAGCGTTCTCAAAAGCAATGTTTGCGGTATCAGACTGGCATGATGCCGCCACACATGAAATATGCCCCTTAGCTGTTGCAATGCTCTTGGGAAGAAACTGGCCATCTAACAGAGATTCTTTGAACTAGGGATTCAATGGCTTTGGAGAGGCAAGAAATGTCTATCTGGGAAGCAGAAGGAAGGGGAAACAGCGCCAAGCAGCAGGGACAGTAATTTGTTAACAAATTCCGACGCTTCCATTCATCAGGGTATAACATTACAAAGGGGGGAAGAGCCTTTATTGCCGCAGTAACAGCAGGTGACATCACCTATCCTGTCTAAAGGAAATGCAACCTAAAACTGTGTGTGTGTTGAAAGGGGAGAAATCAATTTGCTTCATCAAAGACATATGATAAGTCTTTTCACTGAGTTCATTTGAGTCTGTGTGTGTATACATTATAATATATATTATTTTATACACATATTAAAAGGATCGTTTTATAAAAGGCCTACTCTCCAGTTATATAGGAGAGTTAACCAAAAAAAGTGTTATTAATGTACACTGACATAAGTTTTTAAAATCACTGTTTTTTAACCTTTGGAAGATAGCTCTGGGGGAATCTTGAAATCACACAAGCAAGTCCTTGGTAGATTGGTCGGATGTTAATTTGCCTTCAGGAATGAATGAAGCAGGCTGCACTTTTGCATGAGGGTCACTCACCAGTAAGCCCGTTTTACAGTATGTAAAAACTTTAATTGTTTTTTTTTTAATTCTTTGCCTTGAATCAGTAAGAGCCTTTGAGACTGTCACAAAACAGTTTTCTTAATGTCCCTTAAAAAAGGCCAGGGAGGGCTTCCCTGGTGGCGCAGTGGTTGAGAATCTGCCTGTCAATGCAGGGGACATGGGTTCAAGCCCTGGTCTGGGAAGATCCCACATGCCGCGGAGCAACTAGGCCCATGAGCCACAACTACTGAGCCTGCGCATCTGGAGCCTGTGCTCCGCAACAAGAGAGGCCGCGATAGTGAGAGGCCCGCACACCGCAATGAAGAGTGGCCCCCGGTTGCCGCAACTAGAGAAAGCCCTAGCACAGAAACGAAGACCCAACATAGCAATCAATCAATCAATCAATCAATCAATAAATCTTTTAAAAAAACCCAAAAAGGCCAGGGAGCTTTGGCAATGAATAACAAAAGCCTTGAAAAGGTTTATACCCTTTGACCCAGTTATTCTCCTTCTGGGAACATACTGTAAAGAAACTAGTCTAAATACCCAGAAGTGTTTATGCACAAAGGTATTAGTTACAGCATCCATAATAACAGGGAAAACTGGAAATGGATTCCTTTACTTTGACTCATTTTGGTTAAGTGAACTATCATCTATCCAATGGATTATCATTCATTCATTAAATATATTTATGCACTTCTATTTGTAAATATATTTACAAGTATAGATTTATATATTATAATTACTATGTGTAATATATAATATTAATCATTAGTGTATGTTTATTATATTGTATAAATATAACATATATTTATATTAAATATATTCACAAATTTATATTAATAAGAGATAATATGTATATTACAATGTTAAGTTAAAATTGCATAAGTGATACAATCTCTATTAGCGGAAAAGGACTGCAGATCAGTGTACTAAAATGTTAACTGTATTTTTCTCTAGGTGTCAAACCATGGGTGAATTTCCCCACTTCTATTTTTCCGTAGTTTCCAAATAATCTATACACAATAAGTGGTGATTATAATATAGAAATAAAGTTTTGTTTTGCGATTAAATGGGCAAGCACATTTGCCACTACTGCCAGAGGTGGTCAGCAGAGAGATGGGAGAAGTTCTGGTTTATTATTTGGTGATTCTATACTAGTCATATCCCTTTCAGGGCTAGGATTGGATCTGGGTGTGTTGGCAGCTCAAGGAAATCACCCTTCCATTTCTAACTCTGAATTAATCTTCTGCATAGAGAGCATCTAACCTGAGTCAAAATTCTCAGAGAGGTACCCACAGGTACTGATCTGAGCTGGGAACATAAGACCCTTCTTTGCCCGTCATTACAGAGCTCCAGTAGCCTGTGGATGAGAAGAGTCCTTCAGAGGAAGATTTGGGATGAAGTGAGCTGAAATGTGGAAGTGAGGTCTTTGGAGCTCAGCAAAGAAGAGGCCAGAATCCCCAGGGGATCACTCTGCAATGACAGGACAAGATGGTGCCCGTGAGGAAGAGACAGGCACGGAGCCAGGAGGGTCCCAGGGGGGAGAGAGCCTGGGGCTGGGGCTTGGCTAAGAAGCAGCTTTTGTCAGACCTGAAAACTGTACCTGAGAAGTCTGATGCATTTATGTTTCTTGCATTTCTTCTGTCTACTTCCTTCTGGTTTTCCCTTGGCATCTGATAACTGTCTTCAAGGCCAGTCTGTCTTGAGATGTTGCCTGTGCTGTAACCAGAGGCTATGTCCCTGCAGCAAGCCACGTGAGCTTAGTCCTGCCTGTCCTTTTGGGGAAAGCCAACTGGAAGCTTTTTACATCATCAACATTTGGCTAAGGTCAAAAGAACCTTTTAAAAGAAGGCTTTAAGTTACTCTTTAATTTACACTTAAAAATCACATGGCCATATTTTGCTAGAAAATAACAAGTGTATTCTTCACTCAAAGTCCAAATTTCAGCTCAAGCTCGGGTCAAACTTGTAGAAGCACCTCTTCAACTCCTCGTTGGAAGCATCCTGAAGATAACATGTGCAAGGGGACCAATCCTTGGTCCACCATTTGGGATGTCATCTGCTTTAACGCTCCTCTTTGTCTAATCATGGCCTCTTCATTCCAGCTGCTGCCTTATGTCCTCTTGTGGGCACTACCTTTATATCTCCCTGCTCCCAGGTTAGTTTACAATTAGCTCTTTCCATCTTGCTGTTTGTCACCTGATTGTCAGAGTGACAGTGGTTGGACGGAAGCTCAAAATACAGGAGATCATGCAACTCACTCTGATCCATAGTCAAGTGTGTCCCTTCCAACCCTCCACTCAAATAAAAAGAGACACACATCAAGAAAATACATTAAGACAATATTAAAAATGGTGTGCGGGGTGAGGTGGGTGAATTACATTTTTCAGAAACTTTTTCGAAATAAGACTGGCAATAATCGGGAAATTTTAAAACTTTGTGTGATAAACTGTTTACGGTAAAAGCAAAATCTATGCTATTTCCCTTGGACAAATTTTACTTCTAGATTTCAAAAGTAACCCAGAATTCAAATGGAAAGAGAAAAGAATTTAAAAAATATACAGTTGTGACCACAGTTCACCAACTGCTGCGTTTCCTACTACAAATCACAGCTCATCTTACAGCCTTAACTTAGCGTTAAATAAGAGATGAGAGTTATTTGTAGAGACGTGGATGGACACAGAGACTGTCATACAGAGTGAAGTAAGTCAGAAAGAGAAAAATAAATATTGTATATTAACGCATATATGTGGAATCTAGAAAAATGGCACAGATGAACCAGTTTGCAAGGCAGAAATAGAGACACAGATGTAGAGAACAAACGTACGGACACCAAGGGGGGAAAGCGGGGGGCTGGGGGGTGGGATGAATTGGGAGATTGGGGTTGACATATATACACTAATATGTATAAAATAGATAACTAATAAGAACCTGCTGTATTAAATAAATAAATAAATAAAATTCAGAAAAAAAAAGAGGTGAGAGTTAATTTAGGAAGCGATTGCAGTGGAAGCATCTTAGAGCAACAGTGATCGTGGCACAATTAGTCTTCAGTTTGTAATTGACAGTAACTCCCACAGAACTAACTCACTGATGAATTTCAAATAAACGGACTTCAAAACTTAGAAAAATGGCTAATTATAAGCTAAGGGACAAAGGAAGGTGGGGAAAGAAAAGAAGTTGAATCTATAGGATTCAACTGGTGATGCCTTAAAATCTGGAATCACCAGGAGGAAGTGCAATCACATACAACTGGGAGAGCTACCAACAGAGTAGGAATGGGGGGAAAAGGCCAATGCAGGACTGACAGAATACATACTGCTGCCCACCGATCACCGAATAGGCTCTGATCTGAAAATGGACAAGGACCAGGTGTTATGGGTGCCACCAGTCCAAAAAGCACTGAGGCTTAAGTTAAAGGTATATGGCAAAGATCAGAGAGAGGCTTCAGCTTGGCACATCTGGGGTTGAGCAGGCACGTGTACTGTTACGGGATGGTTCAGTGGAGAAATCAGCCTCTTACAGCAGCCAACACACCGCTAGGCTGTCAAAGCTCTGAAGTACCCAACCAGCAGCATCCAGAATGAAGATGCATAGGCTACATGCAGACAGCCTTGGCACAAGCTTCTGGCAGCTGCTCTTTTAGCAGCTGATACAAGGGACCAACTCCCAGTTCCTCCCTCTATGTCTAAACATTTTATAGGGTTGGGGAAGCTGCCCTTGCCGCTGACTCAGTGGAAGACAGAAGAGGGCATTTCCTGTTCTCCAGAACAAGCCCAAGAATGAAGGTCTTAATGTTCCTTCTTCTGCCCTCCCCAGCTGGAGAGTTTTTCCAGTGGCTCCAGCCATGGGTGACCTTATTAAGAAAAATCTGGACATCACATTCACTCCTGAAGTGCCCACCAGTCAGAGGGGGTGCAGTACCCAGCTAAGCTGGGCATCCATAGAAGCCCCAGAGCAACACCCAGAGCTCCAGAAACTATGACCTTGAGGCAGTCTCCTTCTTGATTTTGGTAAATCCAAATAAACAGACATCTGCCCTCCAGCCAAGAATCTCACTTTGTTTGGGGACACCTACTCCTAGAGGAAAATACTTGTCCTAGCCTTAGGATCTATAAATGACTGTGCTTAGCTTTAGTGTCTCAGCTTCTAGTAACAGAGCCCCTGTTTCTCTGGGAATGAGGTTTACCTACCCCCGCCCCCAGCCAATGATGGAAATGTGACTCAGTCCTGCCAGGGTTCCCCATCCCTTTGGTCACCATGATTGTTTCAGGGATACGCACACAATCCAAGCAAGGCCTGACTGTCTCCATGAGACTTTTTAATATGGATACTGGGAAAGACAGGGGTTTTTCTTTGTTGGGTCATGAGATAAAAGCACTAGGTAAGCCAAAACCTGCTGGGAGCCATTTTTTCTCTCATGCTGAGGGGCCTGAGAGTAAAGCCAACCCAGAAGAATCAGAAGAGAGACAAAACCCTGACAACATCATTGAGACTCAGGATCCACCCATGCCTGAAGCCAGTACACCTCTTGACTTCCCAGCTACTCCAGCCAATACATTGCCTTTTGGCTCAAGCTGCTTTGAGTTGAGTTTCTGTCACTTGTATCGTTGACAGTCTAGGCTACAGCAAAGGGAGAATGGGGTCCACACCAGATTTTGTATTAAGTCCAATCTGTACAGTTATATATGGGGTCATATATTCCTACAGAAGTGCATGGGGGTTGGAGAAGGGGAATAATGGAGGTCCTTAACCAATTTTTTTCTTCTGTAACTCAGGCTTAGGAAAAATGGTTCTTCTGACAGTTGGTGTGTTCCTTGAGAGCAGGAACCATGTTTATCTTATTTTTTTTCATTTTTATTTTATACTGGAGCATAGTTGATTAACAATGTTGTTTTAGTTTCAGGTGTACAGCAAAGTGATTCAGTTATACATATACATGTATCTATTCTTTTTCAAATTCTTTTCCTATTTAGGTTATTACAGAGTATTGAGCAGCATTCCCTGTGCTATACAGTAGGTCCTTGTTGGTTATCTATTTTAAATATAGCAGTGTGTACATGTCAGTCCCAAACTCCCAATCTATTCTTCCTCCCCAGCCTTTCCCACCGGTAACCATAAGTTCATTCCCTACGGTAACCTTAAGTTCATTCTCTAAGTCTGCGAGTCTGTTTCTGTTTTGTAAATTAGTTCATTTGTATCATTTTTTTTTAGATTCTGCATATAAGCGATATTATATGACATGGCTTTCTCTGTCTGACTCACTTCACTTAGTATGATGATTATCACATTTATCTTATATATCTTAGTTTTCTCAGAACATAGACGATGTGCAAGAATTTGGCTGGGTTGGTTTTACTTCTAACGGGAGAGATAATGATGAAGCAATTAAGTACAATAAGTTTAGTTATTTTTGCTGAGTTTCCTCTATGTGAAGCCCAAGCAGAGTTTGGGGATGTGTCCTCTGAAAGCAAACCCTGAAAAAAGGACTTGGGCTCAGGCAGCCCATTTAGGAGGAGAGACAGGGAAGAGAGAAGAGACAGTGGGTGTGTCCATGTGCTGAGCTGCTGAGGCAACTGAGTTCCATCCCACTGTGGAGCCTCTGAGGGACACATGAGCACGCCTTAGAGATGCACCACCTGAGATGGCAGGCTGAGACATTTATCCACCGATGGGGAACCCACACTTATGGAGAGGTACCTTCCAGAGTACTAACCTCCCATCCCCCAACACACACGTGTGCAAACACACACACTTTGGATTGCACCTGTGTGTGACTGAGTGGCCTTCTGCACATTAGAGAACACTGAGCGGAAACTCTGCAGTACCTACAATGGTGTATGGAATAGTCTGCTACAGCTGTGCTAAAACCAGACAGGCCGAGGGACATGTGATGGTGAACAAGCATCAGCTACAGGTGGTTAATATTCCTAACAGCATGGGAGTTCAGATACCTAGAAAGCTACATGGCATTACTGCTAGTATTCTTGAAAGAAGGTTTTAGGATATTTCATGATCTTATAAAGGCCATGTGTAATGACTTCCAGGTCTGGTACAGGTTCCACAGTAAATCTGGGGAGGTGCCCACATGACCTGGTGTCATTGTCCCTTTTTTTCAATTGCTCAAACAGCACTGGACCACAAGCATCGTGAGGGCAGGGGCTCGACTGGGTTTGGTTCACTGGCATATCTCTTTCTAGAGCATAGTTCCTAGCATACAGCACACGTTGAATAAATATCTGTTGAGTGTATTAAACAACAATAAAATTTTTTAAAGAAGTATTGCTTGGGGATCATGTATTATCTCTAAGAGACTTTGGGTTAGCTACATCATTGTTCTGGGGATAAATCTTAAGGCCTGAGCTTTATGAACATTATAGGAGTTCAAAAAAGAAAACAATAAGTTCCTAGGCAGCAGGAAAGTAGCATTGGGGTGGGCCTTGAACAAAAGCAATAGTGTAGACAAGTGGATGGGAAAGTGGGATTTTTCACAGGAAATTTGTCAATCAGAGACCACACACAGTAGCAAGTCCCTCTTTAAAATAACCGGAGCCTATCGAGAAGAAAATTTGGGAAAAAATTGCTGGAAACTTCTTTCCTCTACTTCCCATATTTGTGCAAATCATTTTTAATCCCAGAAAGAAGCAGCGAAGGAAGAAAATATTCATTCATTCATCCAATCAATGAATACTTGAGTCTTACTATATGCCAGGCATTATGCTTCTGAGGGTGAAGCAATGAGCAAAACAGAAACCATCCCGGTCCTCAGGGGACTTACAGCCTGGTACAGAGCTCATGTAAAAAGTATACAATAATAAATTGTCATGGCAGCTGTAAAGGCAATTACAGGGCGCTATAAGAAAGTATAAGGAGAATCTTCCTTTTGAATGGAGGTTCAGGGAAGTTCTCTGAGCAAGAGACATTTACAGTGAGATCTAAAACATCAATAGGAATGAGCTGGGCCCCAAGGGAGGAGATTAAAACATTAAGAAGCAGCATCTGCAAAGACCCTGAAGAGGAAAGGACTTGCCAAGTTCAATGAACTAAAGGAAGGCCAGCGAGGCTGGAAAAAAAGTGAATGAAAAAGTGAGGAAGATAAAATCAAAGGAGGGGTGGAGGGCAGGAGAGTGAGTGAGCGGTCTTGGAGGCCATATTGAAGACTTCAGATTTTTTTTTTTTTGGTCATGTGTTTTTTTTTTTATTAAAGTATAGTTTATTTACAATGGAAAGGAAGACATAAAGCTGTCATTGTTTGCAGATGATATACTATACATAGAAAATCCTAAAGACACCACTAGAAAACTATTAGAGCTCATCAATGAACCTGGTAAAGTTGCAGGATACAAAATTAATATACAGAAATCTGTTGCATTTCTATACAGGAACAACAAAATATCAGAAAGAGAAATTAAGGAAACAATATCATTTACCATCACATCCAAAAGAATAAAATACCTAGGAATAAACCTACCTGAGGAGGCAAAAAGACCTGTACTCAGAAAACTCTAAGACACTGTTGAAAGAAACTGAAGATGACACAAACAGATGGAACGATATACCATGTTCTTGGATTGGAAGAATTGCTATTGTTAAAATGACTATACTACCCAAGGCAATCTACAGATTCAAAGCAATCCCTATCACATTACCAATGGCATTTTCACAGAACTAAAACAAATAATTTTAAAATTTGTATGGAAACTCAAAAGACCCCAAACACTCAAAACAATCTTGAAAAAGAATAATGGAACTAGAGGACTCATACTCCCTGACTTCAGACTATCCTACAAAGCTACAGAAATCAAAACAGTATGGTACTGGCACAAAAACAGATGCATAGATCAATGGAACAGGATAAAAAGCCCAGAAATAAACCCAGGCATTTATGGTCAATTAATCTATGACAAAGGAGGCAAGAATACACAATGGAGAAGAGACAGTTTCTTCAATAAGTGGTGCTGAGGAGACTGGACAGCTACATGTAAAAGAAAGAAATTAGAACATTCTCTAACACCATATACAAAAATAAACTCAAAATAGATTAAAGACCTAAATATAAGACAGGATACTATAAAACTCCTAAAGGAAAACATAGGCAGAACACTCTGACATAAATCGCAGCAATATGCTTTTGGATCCATCTCCTAGATTAATGGGAACAAAGTAAAAACAGACAAATGGGACCTAATTAAATTTAAAAGCTTTTGCACAGCAAAGGAAACCATAAACAAAACAAAAAGACAACAAACAGAATGGGAGAAACTATTGCAAACAATGTGATCAACAAGGGATTAATTTCCAAAATATATAGGCAGCTCACACAGCTCAATATCAAAAAAACAAACAACCCATCAAAAAAATGGGCAGAAGACCTAAATAAACATTTCTCCAAAGAAGACATACAGATGGCCAACAGGCACATGAAAAGATGCTCAACAGTGCTAATTATTAGAGAAATGCAAATCAAAGCTACAATGAGATATCACCTCAAATCAGTCAGAATGGCCATCATTAAAAAGTCTGCAAATAATAAATGCTGGAGAGGGTGTGGAGAAAAGGGAACCCTCCTACATTGTTGGTGGGAATGTAAATTGGTGCAGTCAGTATGCAGAACAGTATGGAGGTTCTTTTAAAAATAGTTGCCATATGACCCAGCAATCCCACTCTGGGGCATATATCCAGAAAAGATGAGAACTAATTCAAAAAGATACATGCATCCTAATGTCCATAGCAGCACTATTTACAATAGTCAAGACATGGAAGCAACCTAAATGTTCATCGACAGATGAATGGATAAAGAACATGTGGTATGTATACATATAATGGAATATTACTCAGCCATAAGAAGAATGAAATAATTCCATTTGTAGCAGCATGGATGGACCTAGAGATTATCATACTAAGTGAAGTAAGTCTGACAGAGAAAGGCAAATGTCATATGACATCACTTATATGTGGACCTTAAAAAATGATATAAATGAACTTATTTACAAAACAGAAATAGACTCACAGACATAGCAAACAAACTTACGGTTTCCAAAGGGGAAAGCGGTGGGGAGGGATAAATTAGGAGTTTGGGATTAATATATACACACTACTATATATAAAATAGATACACAACAAGGATCTACTGTATAGCACAAGGATCTACTGTATAGCATATTGAATATAGCATATTCAATATCTTGGAATAAGCTATAATGGAAAAGAATCTGAAAAAGAATATATATGTCTTGAAGGTGAGCTAAGGATGAAGCAGGGAGGTCAGTGAGTGAGCATCTCTGTGGTTCAAAACATGACCATGGCCAGGACTAGCGCTGGCGCCAAGGAGATGGAGGAAAGTGGACGTATTTGAGAGGGATTTGGGCGTAGAAACGACAAAATGATTGGATGTGGAAATGAAGGAGAGGAAGGATGCAAGAATGACTCCTAGATTTCTGGTCCAAGCATCAGGAGGGTGGAGGGGTCAGTAACTGAGATGGGAGACCAGGGGAATGGCAGTGGGGTGGTGGGGTGAGCAAGGGTTCAATGTCGACATACTGTTAAGTGAGATGACAAGTAGGGAAATCTTGCTAATGGCTTGGAGCTCAGAAGAGAGGTCATGTTCATTTTAATTATTTATTGGTTTTATGGGAATTCCGAAATGTTCTAGGTTTCTAAAAACCAAGAATTCTCATAGGAAAATGATTGTGTGTTGACTTTACTAATGGGTTTCGTTTCATACTGTTTCATGTACGACAGCAAGGCTCAGTCAACTCTTTCCGGGACTCTCCCTTATAATGTAAGTCCTTTAATCACAAATAACTAAACACCATCCCTTTAATTTTCCCCTGAGTTGGCATTTGATACACAATTCATTCTCCTAGAATCCTCACCGAGTTTCTAGTGTTGACACAATCACAATACACTGCTAGAAAAAAAACTGGAAAAAATACACCAACAGCAGTTATCAGTAGATGGTCAGATAATGAATGATTTTTAGATTCATGTTCCAAATTTCCAAGTGTTTGATTAAAAACACAGGCTTTAAATGTATGATATGGCCTTGAGATACTGCACATCTTTCTAGTTCATGTTCTGATTAGAAAATAAAACAGAATTATTAGAACGCTAAGCTGGAACTATTAAATTTAGTAGCACATTTGTTGAATGAATGAGTTGTTTTCATGAATAAAGAGTGGCTTGATCTTTTCATTTTTATTTTTTAATTTTTGTAGTGGTAAATTACTGCCTTAATATCTCCCTACTGCTTTATTTTTAAGTATTGGCACACTCCTTCCTATTCTTTCTAAGGAATTATAAGGAATTATAAGACGGTTTAAGGAAGGAAAGCACCAAAGATACTTGTGTGTGTGTGCGTGTTTATATATACATACGTATAGACAGATGTATATGGATACAGATAGATGTATATTAACGTGTATGTGTATATAAATGTGTATGTGTATATACATGTGTGAATATGTATACTAATTTCTGCACACAGTCATTTGCAATCTGACACATAAAAGAGTACTTTACAGTGTTTATAGTAATCATTTGTGGCTGTTCACACGATATCCAAAAAATCCAGTAAGCTAATATTAAAAACACAACAAAAATTATTGCTCAGCATTGTTTAAGCAAAGCCAACTGGCATATCGCCCCTCCTTTTCATCCAATTGCTCTCGTAGCATTATTACCTTGCAGTGTCTGAGCTTCTACCCAACAGCGTAGACAGCCCATCTGCAACAGCCCAATTAATAAGCTCATCTCTGTAAAGGAGTAGAGTCTGCAACAGCCCAATTAATAAGCTCATCTCTGTAAGGGAGTAGAGTCTACACAGCACATTTCCTGACATTCTCTCACTCAATCCTCTCCAAACCCAGTGAGACAACCAGTAATGCCCACCCACCGTCGCTCTCAGTCTCAGGTGACTGCAGAATGGGGATATGCTCTCTACCCCACAGAGTGGTCCCAGCAGCAGGACAGTGTAGTTAAGCACAGTCTTTGAGGTAGAAAAGACCTGGGGTCCAACCATCACCTCTGCACCTGACTGGCTGTGTGCGTTCAGGCAAAGTACATCCCTTCCTTCTGTTTCCACTTCTTTATCAGTAAAGGAGGGGTGATTCCAGAGATGATGATAATAATATTTATCATCAAAGAGCAGAGATGGCCTGTGCCTAGCTTACAGAAAGTGACAGATAAATCCTGGGTATTGCTATGCTCGATCAGGAGTACCTTGAATATAACTCAATAAAATAGTAGAATCTTATCATTATTTTATCAAGGAAGACACTAAAATGCTGAAAGGATAAATGATTTATCGAGTGGTCATAAGGCTATTGAGTGGCAGTGGTCTCACTAGAACCCTTGCTTCTTACTCCTGACCTCTCCCTTCCTCTTCCAGCCCAAGTCCAGGACCATAGCTGCGTAACCTACTCACATGTGAGTTCTTAAATATTTGGTGGGATTGTGGTAACTTTCCAAGTGATCCAATTATCTCCAGCCCCACAGTCAAAACAGATAACACTGGGGGTTCCTCCCTTCTCACTCCACCCCTCAATGAAGGGGTAATGGGAAATTCACTAGATTTTCCTTCCCTGAAATGCTGACAAGGGGTACTAGCTATTGGCTGTTCACAAGCAAAATGAACATCCTAGAAATAGGTTGCTGCTAGTACCGAAAATCAGGTACTATTTCTTCCACATCCCCCACTATTATCAGTAAAAGAGGGTGGGCTTGTCATGGATGCCTTTGCTTTTTAATCTATATTTGATGAAACATTATTTTAGAATCAAAAAACCAAACAGTATAAGTAATGGTTTGGCAATCGTTCTAATGGAATATGAAAATGCTACTAAATACTTGTGCAAATGAACAGTTAAAAGATAAAACACTGAACATCTTTTCCTGCCAGACACTTGGCAAAGCACTACTTACAGGTATTGTGAAATAGATATTGTCACCACTGTTTTATGGATGAGAATTCTGATGCCCTGAGAGGTCAGGAAACTTGCCCAAAGACACATTCAATAAGTGACAAAGCTGGCATCTGAACCTAGGTCACTGACTTTGAATTCAACATTCATCCCATTTGATCACAACTGCCTTCGAATGTGACCAGGATTAGTATTACACATGTGTGGGGACAGTCTGGTCCATGCCGCATAAGGATATTCACACACTAGGAACAGTGCGATGCGATAAAAGAGTACCAGGCCCAAATTAGGAGAACCAAGCCCCCTCTCCACCTGCCATAAATGCCATTAAATGTGTGCCTTTAGAGAAGTCACTTGAGCACCAAAAGCCTTAGTTTTCTTCTGCTGGACCAAACTACTTCAAAGGTTCCTTTATTTCTAAAAGTACTGTATATGGTTCTGTTTGTTTCTATTTATTTAACTTTTATATTTGGCTCCTGCACTTTATTGTGCAGATCTGTAGGTTCTGGAAAGAGTCAGTAACTTGGAAACAAGCAAATTAACTTGGTCAGAATAATATGCAAAGCTTCAAAATACTATTGAGGCTTTAAATTAAAAGTCAACACAAAATAGCAAGGGTGTTGGGAAACTGGTATTCTCATATTATTGGATGGTGGGTAGATTAGTACAATTTTTTAGGGCACTTTGACAACTTCTGTAAAAATCAGACCCAGAAAATCCATCTCCGGGAATTTATCCTATAGCTGTAGAGGTATGCATAGAAGGATATTCTCTGCAGTACTGTATATAAGTGCCAAGGATTAAAAGCAACTGATGAGCCCATCAATAGAGGACTGGTTAAATAAATTAAGATACACGCACAATACATAATAGCATGGAGTATTATGGAAAATGGGGCAGATGAGATGTACTAATATGGAAAGCTCACAAGAGATATTGCTAACTTTTCAGATGCTGCAGCTACTGGGGTATGCCGTATGTACTTGTATGGGCATGCAAGACCATTGGAAGGACACAGAGGAACCTAGTAACTACAGTCATCTCTGCAGACAGGAGCTGAGGGTCTGGGAGACAGAGGTGAGAGAGAGTTTTCCTGTTTGGTAGTGTTTTATTTTATTTTACTTTTTTTTTTTACCATGCATACGTATTGCTAATTGGATGGTAAAGGATGGATGTTTGGATGGCTGGATGGACAGATGAATGGATGGAGGGAGAGAGAAAACAAAGTCAAGAGAAAACTATGGTTGTTACATGAAATCAGAGCAAGAAACAACTTGCTCAGACATACATACAACCTCTAATCCAGACCACGTTTACACAGCACAATCATACACCTTGTGAATCAGCAATAAAAACAGCAGCATCTTCCCTGTGAGTACTTTATGTACATCACTTTACTTAATCTGCACTCCGACGCCCGAAGCAACATAATTGCACATAAACCTATATCCTCCTCACAGATGGAGTTTATTAAACTGAGGTTCAGGGAGGGGAAGTAACTCACCCAAGGGCACGCAGCTTATAAGAGACAGCATCAAGTTTTGAATCCAGGCTTGCTGATTGCAAAGCCAACCCTCTTTATCACTGACTAGGATTGATGGTGATATTGCAAATAATTACAAAAGTATACAAAGTGGACTGTGCCCATTGTCAAACTATGGAAAAATGTGTCCAACAGCATTCACTCCAGGTTTTGTTTTTCACCAAATAAAAGGGCTGGATTCATCCCAAATTTCTCTGGAAAGCCAGGAAAGTTGTGCTTTGTCCCTAAATGGCCAGATCCACAACACACAGAGTAAACTCCTTCAATAAAGTTCACCCTGTTCCTCATTAATTCCCCTCCTTCCTTGTCACCTCTCAGGAAAGACCGGGGACAGGCAGCCGAGTGGGCCAGTCCCCTGTCTGATGCAGAGGTCCAAGCTGATTCTGACAGAGCGCCAAGGGCTTTCAACTCTGAAAGCAGTCGCTGCCAGCTGGACAGCTAATCATCATTATTTCCTGGAAAGGCCCTCTGGGACCTTGAGCATAAAAGAGCCTGTTTCTAACCCGAGGATCCGCTCTGGTCTGTGCTGTACCCACAGGGAAGCAGCAGCACTTGGGGTATCAAGAAGCTACTGACATGGGTCTGAAATGACTTTGAAAACAGCAGCAACAAGAAAGCCCTCAGCTGTCTCCAGGGATGCAGGCAGCGACAGCATCTCACTAGCACCATTACGGCGCTCACCTGAGCTCTGCAGGTGCAATAGCATCAGCCCCTTGTTCCCGCTGCTTCCCCCGCTTTCCACGTTTTCGGACGCCCTAAATTGCTGTGGCTGCGAGACAGCAAGCTGTGCCGGATCAACAGTGTCCTCCAGGGTTGGTTACTTTGAACATAAGCTACCAAAACCTGCCTGAACGTGACTCCAGGCAAGTAACTCGGAACAATGCTTTTTTAAAAAATTGGGTTTTGTTTGTTTGTTTGTTTTTACTTAGCAACGGTAGGGGTACTTGTGAAACAACTGTGAATATTCAAATACTGTAATTGGAGATGATTTACATTGTTTTGAATTAACTAAAATTCCATTGTTAAGCACAAATACAGCTCCACTAAATCACCACGCTTTTAATAGGTCCATGTGAGCAGGTTACCGAGCGCATTAGGATTTATAACGCTCCTGGGGAGGTGACCACTGTATTATGCTTCCTGCTGCTAGGTAATATGCATGACACATTTCTGGACACTAATTCATTTATTTAATAGTAACAGTATGCAAAAACAGAGTTCAAAATGAGGCTGACAGAGGAGGTATAAAAGTTTTATTAATCCATAGCTAATCAAAGGCCAGTGGAAGGCATAGAATGGTGGCATTTACAGACCATATCGAATGTGAATAAATTAACTTTTTTTTTCCTAAAATCTTACTAATAGGATGAATTCGACTTGAAACATTTATACTTTTAATTACTGAGGCAGGCAATTTGGAGCAGGTTTCCAGCTGCACTTTCTTTAAAAGCTACAACTTTGCATCAAGGATCAACACAAATCCTGGCATCAGCTGCTGTCTCAGATATGATCAATTACAATACAAACTGCTTCACGCTAAAAACTGCAATGTTGTTTATTTTATTGCTGGTTTAATTGCATGCTGTTAATCATTAGAAAATTATTTCCTCTGAAGGATGTAGAGTATATATTTTTCTCCCATTGCCCTGATCACTACACAAAGCACATAAGCAGGTGGCAGAATGCCTCTAGCAGAAAACCTTTTTTTACAGTTGGATGGCTCAGTACTACAACAAATTAGAGCAAAACAAAAAAGCGAGTTTGAAGTACAAGCAAAGGAGAACATCAGGAAAGACCAAGAAGCACAGAAGCGTGGGAGACAATCATTCTCTTGGCTCAATTCAATAGCAAGTGTTGGGAGAATATCTGCTCATCATTTCTAAGTCAAAACAGAAGGAAATAAAGACACTGAAAACATAAACCTCTCTCCATTGTAGAATTCTAATCACATTCTATTGCTCAGAGCACTTTGTCGCAATCAGCTACTTCTTACATAATAACCTTATGTGAATATTATTCTCATATTGAAGGTGAGAAAGAGATCACAGAATTATTCACGGCAGCATTTTCCTGAGTGTATTTTGCAGAGCACGAGCTAAAGAGCTTTTGGATATTAGGAGGGTTTCTAGTAAAGAAGAGTTCCATGGTCAAATGAGTTTGGGGAATGTTGGATTAAACAAAGCTGTGTAAACATGGATCTTTACTTAGGTTTTCTCACAGCCTTTAATACGCTAATGGACATTGTAAAATTCCAGGAGGAGTGTACATGAAGTGTTTCCTAAATTTATTTGATCGTGGAAATTTTACTGAGAAGGAAAAAAAATGGGACCATCCCAGAACTCAATAAAGAAAACGCCAGTATAAGGCATATGGTCCCACACTGACAATCAGGACATACCAGTGGGTCCTGGAAGCTCTCCAAATTCCACTCCTGCCATCCCTCTCTGCTACCTATTGATTGAGGCCCACTCCGCATCTTGACCTCAAGAACTTTATAGTCCACTTCAAAATCCATACACATAAACCAGAACACACACGCATACAATCTTCTATCACTAATATCTTAGATCTTAATCCAGAAGGTTCTGGAAATACCTGTAAGTCAATTTGGGAGACGTAACAATTTCTAATAAAGTACAGACAATGGACATTATAATTTATTTTATACGCAGGGGATGTACTCAGAGCAATAGGCCTGAAAGGGTGGTAAATATTTTGTGATCATTGTAGGGCTTACAAAAATCTCTATCACTCTTAAATCAGGTACCCACAGGTATCAGACAAAAAATAAATAGCTCCCACTTCCAAGATCACAGTTGTATTCTGACATAAACTTGTTTAAAAAAGCATTGGGATGCTACTAAAAAACTACTAGAACTAATAAGTAAGCTTAGTAAGGTCACAGGAGACAAGTCAATATTCATAAATAAACTGTATTTCTATATAATAACAATGAACAATTGGATATTAAAATTTTTTAAAAATACTATTTACAGTAGCATTAAAAATAAAACAGGGATAAATCTCGCAATATACGCGCAAGAGCTGCATGTTGGAAACTACCAAACATCAATAAGAGAAATGAAAAAAGGCTTAAATAAATAGAGCTATAGTTGTGTTCATAGATTGGCCGACTCAATATTGTTAAGCTCTTAATTCTCTCCAAATTGATCTTTATAATCCATAAAATCCCAGTCAAAGCATCAGCAAGCTTCTTGGTAGAAACTGACAAGCTGATTCTAAACTTTATATGGAAAAACAGAGGATCTAGAATACCCAAAACAATTTTGAAAAAAAAATAAAATTGGAAGACTTGCACTAATTGATCTCAAGACTTACTCTAAAGCTACAGTAATCAAGGCGATGTAGTATTGACATAGGTATAGACACGTAGATGAATGGAATAGAATAGAAACTCTAGAAATAGACCCACAGAAATATGGTCAACTGATAATCAGCAAAGATGCCAAGGTAATTTCCAACAATGGTGCTAGAACAATTAGATGCAATTGAATACCACAAAATGAACTTTGATCTTTTCTTCATACTATATATAAAATTAACTTGAGATGAATCATAGACATATATGTAAAACCTAAAACTATAAAACTTCTAGAAGAACCGCATGACCTTAGGTTAGGTAAAGATTTCTTAGTTAGAACACAAAAAAACACAAACTACAGGTTAAAAGATTGGTAAATTACACTTTATCAGGACTTCCCTGGTGGCGCAGTGGTTAAGAATCCGCCTGCCAATGCAGGCGACACGGGTTCGATCCCTGGTCCAGGAAGATCCCACATGCCGCGGAGCAACTAAGCCCGTGCCCTAGAGCCAGCGAGCCACAACTACTGAGCCCATGTGTCACAACTACTGAAGCCCACGCACCTAGAGCCCGTGCTCCACAACAAGAGAAGTCACCACAATGAGAAGCCTGCGTACTGCAATGAAGAGTAGCCCCTGCTTGCTGCAACTAGAGAAAGCCCACGGGCAGCAACAAAGACCCAACACAGCCAAAAATAAAAAATTAAATTAAATTTAAAAAAATTACACTTTATCAAAATTTAAAACTTTTGTTCTTCTAAAGACTCAGTTATGAAGATGAAATGACAAGCTCCAGACTGGGAAAAATATTTGCAAAACAAATATCTGATAAGGGATTTGTACCCCGAACATATAAAGAACACTTACAACTCAATAATAAGAAAACAAATGAGTCAGTTTTTTAATGGACAAAAATTTGAACAGATACTTCACAAGAGACAAGATGTGATGGCAAATAAACATATAAATCATTAGAAAATACAAATTAAACACATAATGAGAAAAAAAATCAAAAAAAACACAATGAAATACCCCTACATACATACCAGAATGGCCAAGCATTAGCAAGCCTGAAAATATGAGGGGTTGGGGAAGAGATGGAGAAACTCCAACTCTCTTACAGTACAAGTGGAAATGCAAAATGGTAAGTCAGTCACTTTGGAACACTGGTTGGCAGTTTCTTATAAAGTTAAACACACATTTACCATACAACCCAGCAATCCCACTCCTAGGTATTTACCCAAGAGAAATGCAAACATATATCCACACAAAACCCTGTATGTTAAAGTTTAAAGCAGCTTTGTACATAGTTGCCACAAACTGGAAACACCTCAAGTATCTTTCAAAGGGTGAATGGATAAGAAAATGTGGTACATCCATATAACAGAATAGTATTCAGCAATGAAAAGGAATGAACTGATGCATGCAACAACATAAACGAATCTCAGAAATACCGCTAAGTGATGCCAGACACAAAAGATATTATACTGTATGGTTCTATTTATTTTTTTGTCAAAATCTTTTATTTTCTTTCCAAAGTTGTTTTTCTAAATAAGATAAAAACATTCCATCAAGATTTCCTTTTGGATTGACCCACAGGATTTTTTTTCTTAAGTATTTCAACCATACTGATTTTCTAAGATTATTCTCTCTAAATCCCATCTGTGTCAGATAATGTGGCCGAACAACAGATGAGACGACTATAAGAATAAATTTTTTAAAACCAATAATTTAGAAGACGTTCTTATGTTCTTAAAAACTAAATTTATAATTCAATGCCTCCTATTCTAATTCTTTAATGTTTAAGGTATTCAAAGAGGCTTCAAATTCCAAATGAAAACCTAAATTAAGTGTTTAAATCTGCATTTTAATAATGTATGATTCTATTTACATAGTAATCTTGAAAAGGCAAAATTCTAGAGACAGAAATCAGATCAGTGATTGCCAGGGACTGGGAGTTGGGAAAGAGGAATGACTAGAAAGGGGTAAGAGGGAGAATTTGGAGATGATAGAAATATTCTATATCTTGATTGTGTTGGTGGTAACAGAACTATACACATTTATGAAAACTCATTGAACTGTACAACTCGAAAGGATGAATTTTACTCTATGGAAATTATATGTCAATAAAATCGATTTTTAAATAGGGCATAAAAATCATACTTTGGTTCATCCTACATTGTATCTAACATATCCACGTGAATGATCATTCTACAATTTAGTGGTATTAGACATTTTATATACAAGCTTGACTTTAAGGTGGAAGGTTCAACTTAGTGGATTCTTGGTGTTAAAAATTGTTTGACATATGGTTACACCCACGGTGAAATGTCCCCATATAAAGTGGTAAAACACACTGGTGTTATTTATGAAAATTTTTAATTGAAGCAAGTGGCCAACTAAAACACCACTAAGAAACAGAAAGTGCCAGATGTTGTGGCCTTGGCTTCCTGGTCTGCAACTTCTCACTCCCAGTTCTGATCCCAGGAACTTGCGCACCTAAGCTAGACTACCAGCCAGAAAGCCCTTCCAATCAGGGACATAAAAGAAAAGACGAAAGGTCCTGACTTACAGACTGCTCGGCCATTTTAATAAATGTGCTCCCATCAGTCCATTGACTGCCTCAGGATTTATCTCCATTTCCTTCTCTTTTCTCTCACCTTGGCATGTTCACTTGAATAGCCAACATTTCCATCGGTGTATAATTAAAAGAAAATGTTATGAGCAATTCTCTGGAAGCAGTTAAAAACCTGGAGGAAATGGATATTTTCTAGAAAAATATAAGTGATTTAAGTTGATCTCTATTACTAAACATTATAGAATTGTACCCTTAAAAATTGCACATTGGGGCTTCCCTGGTGGCGCAGTGGTTAAGAATCCGCCTGCCAATGCAGGGGACACGGGTTCGAGCCCTGGTCCAGGAAGATCCCACATGCCACGGCGCAACTAATCCCATGTGCCACAACTACTGAGCCTGCGCTCTAGAGCCCGTGAGCCACAACTACTGAGCCCGTGTGCCACAACTGCTGAAGCCCACGTGCCTAGAGCCCGTGCTCTGCAACAAGAGAAGCCACCGCGATGAGAAGCCCGCGCACCACAACGAAGAGCAGCCCCTGCTCGCCGCAACTAGAGAAAGCCTGCACGCAGCAACGAAGACCCAACACAGCCAAAAATTAAATTAAATTAAATTTTAAAAAAATTGCACATTACTAAAAGTAATTGAATTTTGTGATATGTAAATTATGCTTCAATAAAGCTATTTTTTTTTAATTTGTAAAAGAAATTACAAAACAGGACAAAACTTGAATAGACCAGTTATCATGGGAGACATAAAAATGACTGCAGATCTGTCAGTTTTAAAAGAACCAGAACTAAAGAGTTTTCACAGCTGAGTTCTATCACATTTTGAAGGAATAGATAATTCCTTTATAATTCGAAATAACTCAGACCATAATAAAAAGTTGGAAAGTGCCCTAATTCATTTTATGATTCCAACACAACTTTAATTCCCAAACCTGATAAAAATGGTATAAAAATAGGAAACTACAGCCTGATCTCACTTAGGAATTTAAATGCAAAAATTTAAATCAAGTACAGGCCAAGAGAACTTGGCAGTGTATCGAAACAGTGCTCTATGACCAAACAGGGTTTACTCCAGAAATGCAAGGATAATTTAGAATTAGGAAGTCTTTCAATGTATAATAAGTCATGACATCAACAAATTAAAGAAGAAAAGTAATATGATCATATCACTAGATACTAAAAAGGCTTTTGTTCTTCTCTGAAGTAGTTGCACTCCTCAGATGTGGGTGATTTGGGCCCATGAACTCATCCCCTGGGCATCAGCCACTCTGTCTATCAGGTGATACCAAACTGGGAAAGTCCTAAAGTCCCATCACAGATTAGACCACTTCAGGAGGTGGGAAATTGGTTTTTCCTCACTTTTCAGGAAAAACTTCTCCAACATTGTTGTGAATGGGTGTGGCCTGTAACTGCAGAAAACTCTAGTTTGAGGATTAAGCTGTCATAAAGAGAAGGACAAACCAGAGAGAAGTGCAGGAAAACTGACTCAGTGCCCAGATGTCCTCACAAATCCATCTGTAGCTTTTTGCCCACCCCCTCAGCCTTTCTAGATCTCAGTCTGCTTGTCTGGGAAAGAAGGAGCTGTTCAGATGCCTTGGTCAGGTTCCCATCTGCTCCAGAGTTGTATGTTTCATCTGCTTGACTAACTTCTTTGAAAGATACACAGGACGGCCTTAAATGCACATCAACACAGGTGGAATATTGAGCTTTAATATGAAGACTGGAATTCTTCCCTGATATTTCGATTATGTCTCATGGTTGGTTTTGTTCTTCCATTAGAAGTCACCTCTTGGCTTATGATGGAGATTAATGGTAAAGAACATTCAAAAGGCAAAGTTCTGTTTTACACACAATTTTAAAGCAATCCACCTAATAGGAGTACTTACCAAATAAGAGAACAGATGTTACATGTTTTTAAAAACGATGTTGCAGGCTCAAATATGAATCGAAAATCCTGGGTTTTAAATTAAACACATTTCTTAACTGATGGAGCTGAACATTAATTGCTGATGTGCACTCTGAGTCTCCAAAAAGGCGGTATCCTACGCCGCAAACACGATTAACCTCAGCTTGCTTAACATCTCCCCCGCCTTCCTTCTCACCCTCCTTCCTTCCTAGCAGAGTCTCAAAGGACTGGTATTTTTGAGAACAACTTTGGAAAATACTGAATGTACAAAGTGGAAACTTATGCCAAAATGAGAAATAAAAACAAAAGCAGTCTTGATCTAGAGTCATCTGGATGTTGCGTTTGCCTTTTGGAGGCTGTTTAAGGTCTTAAAAACGGAATCAAAACAAAGCATTTTTTTTTTCTCATGGTGATGGGAGAAGTCCTATTTTCCAAAGGCAGCTGTGTTCCTTTCACCTCAGGAGGTAAGTCTGAGATGAGAGATAGGCATGGACAGCTCAGAAAAGCACAGGCTACAGCCACTGTGATGGATTTGTTCACCACGTCTGGGTAAGAGCAGCTAGCACTGGCGAGATCAAGTCATCACTGCCCTCCAGTCATGTCGGACTCCACTCCATAAACCAGTGGGGCAGCCGGCCATGCGAGCGCCTAAAGGTTAAGCACATACTATTGACCTCATGGAGAAACGAGTTCTCACATCATTAAATACGGCATGTTCTCCGCTTTGCCTAATCACACCGAAAAGTGCCCTGGGAGCATTATTCAAGGCTTAGATGTTTCACCTACAACTGTGTGACACAAAATCAATATCTTTCCCCTGCCTTTGTTTGCTTGGATTATGTTTAACTACTAAATGGCTTTTTAAGACACCAATCAGATTTAACATCTTGCATTTTACATAGGCAGTTGTGTGAACAAGAAAACTACAAATATCTCTGTTTTCTTTCCCTGTGGGTTGTCAGGGCAAGAAACATGAAAGAGCTTATTTGGCGTATGCTTCTATGTTGATATACAGATATACAATTTCTAATCTTGATAACAGAAATGTTTTTCCCTTGACCTAAAAGGCTTTCTTGACAATGGTGCTTTTAGAGAACACTGAAAGAACCAAATATTCAATAAATAGCATTGACTGGCTATCCATTTGTGGGAAAATATTAAATCCCAAATTAAACATATATAAAAACAAATTTCCAGATGGATTTTTTTCTTAAACACAAAAAGTAGAGGCATTTGACAAATACCAGAGGAAAAAAAAATTTAATAAAATCATAAAGGAAAGGATTGATATAAGTGACTATGTAAAATTTCTGAATGGCCAAAAATAATTCAAATAAAGTTAACTTTACATACTCTTTATTTTAATACTCTGTGACAGAAACTAAGTCTTCACATATATTGACTCCTTTCTTCCCAATAGGACTGTAAGATAGATAATTGTATTAGTCAGGGTTCTCCAGAGAAACTAAACCAATAGGGTGTGGGGGGAGGGGGCATATGTGTGGACAATTAAGGGATTTCTTGTAAGGAATTGGTTCAAGTGATTATGCAGGCTGAGAAGTCCCAAGATCCGCAGATGGCAAGCTAGAGACCCAGGAGGGCTGATGGGTAGTTCGAGTCCTAGTCCAAAGACCTGAGAACCAGGAGAGCCAATGGTGGAAGTTCCAGTCCCAAGGCCAGCATTGCAAGATCTAAGAAAAGCTGATGTTTCAGTCAAAGCCTGAAGGCCAGGAAAAAGCCAATGTCTCAGCTCATCAACCAGGAGGGAGAGTTCCCTCTTACTCACTCTTTTTGTTCGATTCAAGTCTTCAGTCAATTGGATGAGGCCCACCTACATTAGGGAGGACAATCTGCTCTACTCGGTCTACCCATACAAATGTTAATCTCATCCAAAACCACTCTCACAAACACACCCAGAATAATATTTCACCAAATGCCTGGGCTCTGTGGCCAGTCAAGTCGACACATAAAACTGACCATCACACTGATACCGTCCCTTTTTAGCATGTGAGGAAACGAAGGCTTAAATTGTTTCACCAGAATCACTCAGTTAGCATGGTAACCGGCTCTATCTGACACCAGAAGGGAACTGACAAACTGAAGGAAATGCTGCAAAATATAAGACAAAGAAAAATACTTATAGCAATAACAAGGTCTTTTACAAGTTAATAATAATGATGAGTGCCCCTATATCAGACTTAGCAAACAAACAAAATGAAACATACAGAAAAAACAGACAATGACAGAGGAAAAGACTATTAATAAAAATAGATATGCTCAATCTCATTAATGATAAACACAAATCAAAACAACGATACTTCATTACAGATATCATATCTGATACCCGATATCATATCATATTTGAAGATTATGTAGAATGATCATACCCAGTGTGGGCCTGGAGAAAAGAAAATGACACATTCATATACTCTTAATAGGGAGTTAATCTATACAAACTTTTAGGATGGTCGATTTGGAGGAATCTATCAAAATTTTAACCATACGCTCTATTTGACACAGCAATCTCTTCTAGGTATTTCTCTTACAGAAATACATTACGTGTGCAGATATATTTACAAAAATGTTTACTGCAGTAAGAATAAAGTATCACAAACAAGTTAGGTTAAATTATGAATATATTTCATATGATGAAATTCTGTGCAGCCATTAAAAGAATAAAATGGAGGGAAAATGTGCTCAGTACAGTTTGAATGGAGAAAAGCAGGTGCACAACCACATGCAGAGTATGGTGTTATTTTTATATAAATAAACAAAGTTCACAGGGGAGTTTTTACTAAAGGATACAGGCAATTGTTGACAGAGGAGTCAGAGTCAGGCTCTGAGCTGTTACTTTAACAATGTTGTTTCCTTATACACAGAGTCAGATTTACCATGAAGAAGTTCATGAAGTCTAAGCACCAGGGCCTCTCACTTATACAAACCTTTCCCCAGGGCTTTGGGAGGGGCCTTAGCAATGCGTTCATAGAGTCATATGTTTTTGAAAATTTGAAAAATTAAAATAATGCAACTTCAATCAATTAAGACAACTGTCTATTTCAACTGAGACTTCTCTGTCACTCTGCCTCTCATGTTGGGTGCTTTAGAATTACTTTTCCACCAAAGTCTTCTCCCTAAGGCAAGCCTTTTAGCATGCTTTGACTTCCATTCAAACTTTCCCTCTCATATCTATTTATTATTACCATCTATTACATGTCCTCAATATCTTTCCTGAAATTGTAAAACTCCGAGAAAAAGAGCTATGAACAGTATTATCAGTACTCCTTTGCTAGCAAAACTTGACGTGATTAGAGCTCATTTAATGAGAAAACCTGACCTGAACTGACATGAGACTATTTAAGATTCTATTTATCCCACATAGAATGAACATTCATGTTTTGCTGCAGAAATAATTATGCCTTTGATTATGAGGTATTGCTCAGTCCCCAAGGAGTTTTTAAGTAATAAATAGTACATGAACTAAATCATCATTCTAAACTCTGAAAATTCTCAATTCTTAAACATAACAGACCTTATAGGTTTTAGGAAAAAAAGATTGAGTTTTTATTTAGTTTCATATAAAAGATGCCTTTAAAAAAATTTACTCTTAGTACTTAGCTTTCCAACATGTTTAATCAAACCTTAAGCTGATAAAGGGGATCTTCAAAAAATCCTACTGCTAATGTTATACTTCATGGTGACAGGCTGAATTCTTTCCCCCTAAGATCAGCAAGAACTCAAGGCTGTCTATTCTCACCACTCTGTTCAACGTTGTACTCACAGTTTCTTTCTCCATTTGAGCCTTGGGATGATGGCAGCCATGGCCAACACCTTGATTTTAGGCTTGTGAGAGACCAGACCCAGAAGATGCAGCTAAGCCACATCCAGACTCTTGGCTCATAAAAACTTCAAGAGGATAAATGTTGTTTCAAGCCATTTAAGTTTGGGGCTAATTTGTTATGCAACATTAGACACATAATACTAGAACTACAAAATGCTAATAGAGCTAACAATTGAGTTCATCAAGGTCACAGGATACATGGTCAATATAAAAAAATTACTTGTATTTCTATATACTAGGTATAAGCAACTGGAAATTGAGTTTTAAAAAAATATGCCGTTTACTTTGGTACCAAAAAAATCATTAAACACTTAAGAAATAAATTTAGCAAATATGTGCAAGATCTGTTTGTTTAAAACTACAAAACATTGCTGACAGAAATTAACGAAGACCTAAATAATAGGAGAGATAAACTATGTTCATGGATGGGAAGGCTCAGTATTGTTAAGATATCAATTACCCCCCAACTTGATCTATAGATCCAATGCAATTTCAATCTAAATTTGAGAAGGCAATTCTGTAGAAATTGACAAGCTAATTATAAAATATATATGGAAATTCAAATGACCTAGAATAGCCAAAACAATTTTGACAAAGAAGATCAAAGTTAAGGATTTACATCATATGGTTTCAAAACTTACTATGAAGATACATTAATTAAGATAGTGTGGCCCTGCCATAAGGATGGTTACAGAGCTTAATGCAACTGAATAGAGCTCATAGGTAGATCTAGGTATATGAGGTAAACTGATTTTCAACAAAGATGCTAAGGTTATTCAATGTGTAAAAGACAGGTCTCATAAAAAAAATAGTGCTGGAACAATTGGATATCTACATGCAAAAAAAAAAAAAATCCTGAACCTCAATCCTAATCTAAAACCATATACCATACATATATCTGATAAAGGACTACTCTTCAGAATATATAAAAACACTCTTACAACTCATCAATAAGAATATAAATAACCCAGTTTTTTAAATGGTCAAAAAATGTGAACAGATGTTTCACCAAAGAAAATATGTGAATAGCCATTTAACATAGGAAAATATTCTTAACATTATTAGCCATTAGGGAAATGCAAATTAAAATCACAAGATACCACCACACATTTTTTAGAATGGTTAAAACTAAAAAGACTAACCATACCAAGTGCTGGTGAGTATAAGGAGCAACTAGAATTCTTATACATTGCTGATGGGAATTAATACTGTATGTACAGCTACATGAGAAAAGTGTTTGGCATTTTCTTTTAAAGTTAAACATACATGTATCATAAAACCCAGCAATCTTACTTCTAGGTAGATACCCAAGAGAAACAAAAACATATGTCCACACAGAGATTTGTACACAAATGTTCATAACTGCTTCATTCATAAAAGCCAAAAATTGGTAAGCATCCCAAATGTCCATCAATAGGAAAAGGGACTACCAACTCATGGTATATCCATTGAATGGAATACTACTCAGAAATAAAATGGTTAGAACTACTGATATACACAACAACATGCATGAATCTCAAAAGCACTGTACTGAGTGAAAGAATCAAACACCAGGGTACAAACCATATGATTCCATTCATATAAAATCCTCAAATAGAAAAGCTAACCTACAGTTACAGAAAATGGATTAGTAGTTGCTAGGGGTCAAGGTTGGGGAACGAAGAGAATAGATCAAATGAGAAAGAGGGATGTTTTAGTGATTATGGGCATGTGATTATGGGTGACGACTGAACAAATAAGTGTACCTGTTAAAAACCAAACTGTATACTTACTAGGAGTATGTTCTCTTTTATGTAAATTACACCTCAATAAGTTGATTTTGAAACTAAATATCTGAAGAAAAAATAACTCAGGATTAAACAACATTGAACACAGCTAAGGAGAGCACTAGTGTATTGAAATATAGTCCAGTGGGAATTACTCAGAATGCAACACAGAAACAAGGAGATGGAAAATATTAAGAGAACTTAATGAGGAATGAAAGATGAAAAGCAAAGATCTGACATATGTCTAATCAAAGTTGTAGAAGGATAGAATTAGGGAGAATGAAAAGCTGCAATAGAGATAATGGCTAAGAATTTTGTAGAATGGCTTAAAGACATAAACCCATAGATAAAAGAAGCACAGCTACTACCAAACACATCAATAAGATTAAATAAATCCTAGACATATTGTGGTGAAACTGCTGAGCACTGAAGACAAAACAAAAAAGACCTTACAAGCAGCATGACAGAAAAAGCAGAGCAAAAAACCCCCACAAAAAACCCCACAGAATATCAACTAGATGAATAGAAACAAAGGAAGCCAGGAAATGATGAATTATTATCTTTTCAAAAAGCTGAGCAAAAAATAAATGTCAGCTTAGGCATGTATCCAGCAAAGTTATCTAAGTTTTAAAACTATGCTCATCTTTTAAAAATGAGGGCAAATTAAACATATTTTCTGATTCTAAAAACAAACAAAACTGGAGATAATTTATCAACAAACTTTCATTAAAGAAATTTCTAAAAGATTTTTTTTAGAAAGAAGGAAAATAATCTCAGAAGAAAGGTCTGAGGCAAGAAGGAATGATGATCAAAGAAGTTGTTAAACTGCATAATTATTTACCTGTATAAATAATTATAAAAATAATAATGTTAATAATAATGTATAAAAATAAAAACAATAATGCTAATGGACTTAAATGAGCATCTAAACTTCTGAGCAACAATATTACATCAGTTGAAAGGCAGTAAACTGAACAAAGTATTATTGTATTTTTCTGGAAAATGGTTAATATACGAATTAATTTTAGACTTCAAAATGCATGATAAGATTTTGAGGACAACCAATACAAGAACAGAAGTAGCATGTGTAACTTCCAAATTTGAGAGAGAAAACAATGAGATAAGAAAACAAACCAACTCAATCAACCCAAAAATCTGTGATAACTAGAGGCCAGGTTATTCAGGGCCTTACAGGCCATGGTAAGGCTAGGGACTTTGGTCCAAATGAAGAATTGTGCTGAAATTATGGGAGATCCAAGATAAGTGTGAGATATGTTTATTCCCAGTACCCAAGATGCTTATTCTCTGATGGAAGGCCCTTTCCATTTAGCTTGGTGTTTCACAGTGGTTGACTGTAGCTCAATGGGGCAATGGTTTAAGCCCAATATCCAGTCTGCCCACCTATGCTCTGGGAATCCAGTGACTCAGCTCCTCACTGCCACTCTGTAATCTTCAAAACTACAGTAGCATACGCAGCATGCAGGATGATATGTGTAGAAATACACTTTAAAACTAGAAAACCAACTCCTTATCAGGGCAATTAAGATACTCCAAAATCTCAAAAAAGTAGTCCAAACACATTTAAAATTATTCTTTCTTATCCACCACATGCACATAGGGACCAGGCAGCTTACATAGATGTTTGAAGTGTGCAGTGTAGGAGGAACTGCAACAAACTTGAGAGTCAGTGCCCCAAAGAATCCATCAACTCCTTGGCTCCAGCCCATTGCTGTTATACAGAAACTTAGTTATTGTCAGAGCACCAGACTACCTGTGCTAAGAAACTAGCCAAATTCGTAGTTCCATGAAAATGCCCCAGTTTTCTTTGCTCACATGATTGCTTCTCTTAAAATACTTTTATTGAAGATAATTTTTTAGAGCAGCTTAAGTTTCACAGCAAAGTTAGGATGAAGGTACAGAGAGTTCCCGTATATCCTCTGCCCCCATACATGCATAGCTTCCCCCACCAATCCCCACCAGAGTGGTACATTTGCTACAATTGATGAACTTACATTGACACATTGTAATCACCCAAAGTCCATCGTTTACATTACAGTTCACTCTAGGTGTTGTAAATTCTATAGTTTGGACAAATGTATCCATCATTATAGTATCATACTGCCCTAAAAATCCTCTGTCCTCCATCTATTCATCCCTTCCTCCCCCAACCCCTGGCAACCACTGATATTTTTACTGTCTCCATAGTTTTGCCTTTTCCAGAATGATATGTAGTTGGAATTGTATAGTGCAACCTTTTCAGTTTGGCTTCTTCCACCTAGTCGTATGCATTTAAGGTTCCTCCATGTCTTTTAATGGTTTGATAGCTCATTTCTTCTTAGCAGTGAATAACATTCCATTGTCTGGATGTACCACAGTTTATTTATCCATTCACTTACTGAAGGACATCTTAGTTGCTTCCAAGTTTTGGCAATCATGAGTAAAGTTACTATAAACATCTGTGTGCACGTTTTTGTGTGCGCATGTTTTCAACTCATTTGGGTAAATACCAAAGAGTATGATTGCTAGACTGTATGGTAAGAATATATGCAGTTTTTAAAGAAACTGCCGAAGTGTCTTGCAAAGGGGCTGTACCATTTTGCAGTCCCATCAGAAATGAACGAGAGTTCCTGTTGCTCCACATCCTTTCCAGCATTTGATGTTGTCAGTGTTCTGGATTTTGGCCATTCTAATACATGTGTATCTTCTTTGATGAGGTGTATTTTAAGGTCTTGGTTCATTTTTTAACTGGGTTGTTTGTTTTCTTGTGTTTGAGTTTCAAGTGTTCTTTGTATATTTAGAATAATAGCCCTTTATCAGATATGTCTTTAGCAAATATTTGCTCCCAATATGTGGCTTATATTTTCATTCTCTTGAAAGTGTCTTCCACAAAGCAGAAATTGTTAATTTTAATGAATTCTAGTTTATCAATTCTTTCTTTCATGGATCATGCCTTTGGTATTTAATCTAAAAAATCATCACCAACCCCAAGGTCATCTAGATTTTCTCCCATGTTATCTTCTAGGTGCTTTATAATTTTGCATTTACATTTAGGTCTGTGATCCATTTTGATTTAATTTTTTGAATGATGTGAGGTGTGTGTCTAGATTCTTTTTTTTTTTTTTTTGCACGTTGATGTCTAATTGTTCCAGCACCATTTGTTGAAAAACTATCTTTTCTTCATTTTATTGCCTTTGTTTCTTGGTCAAAGATCAGCTGACTATATTCATGTGGGTCTGTCTGTGGGGTCTCTATTCCATTCCATTGATCTCCTTGTCACTTCTTTCACCAGTACAACACTGCCTTAATAACTATAGCTTTATATTAAGTCTTCAAGTTGGGTGTATTGGTCCTCCAACTGCTCTTCTTCTTTAATACTCTGTCACCTATTCTGGGTTTTTTGCCTGTCCATATGAGCTTTATAATCTGTTTGTCAATATCCACAAAATAACTTGCTGGGATTTTTATTTGAATTATACTGAATCTATAGATCAAGTTGTGTAGAACTGACATCTTGACAATATAGAGTCTCCCTATCCATGTATCTTTCCCTATCCTTTTACTTTTAGTCTATAAGTGTCTTATATTAAAGTGGGTTTCTTATAGACAACATAGAGTTGGGTCTTGTTTTTTGATCTACTCTGACAATTCCTGTCTTTTAATTGGTGCATTTAGACCACTGATGTTCAAAGTGATATACCTGGATTAACAGTTACCATATTTGTTACCCTTGTTATTGGTTCTTATTTTTGTCTTTCACTCTTTTTCTGCCTTTTGTGGTTTTGATTGAGCATTTTATACATGATTTTTTCTTCCTGTCTTCTCTTTTCCTCTCTGGTCCTCTATTACCTTCTGATAAAAATCTGTTCAACTTCCAAGGCCACTGACAAAGCCACACACCTTCTGAAGCTACACCAGGTAGATATCATTTCTCCTCACCCTGAACTTCCCACGTACATTGTTTCACTAGTCCCGTTTCTTGTTCTGCTGAGTTTTATTATAGCTACTTATTATATACCGAATTCCCTACCAGGCTGAAGGTTCTTTGAAAGCAGGACTATGAGTTTTTTCATCTTTGTATCACCTTTGGAACCTAGCTCAGAGCCAAGTACAGAGAAAATAAATATTTGTTCAATAAAACTGAAGTACTAAATAGTGTGATGCACATGAAAAGTCCCATAGAAGCACAAAATGGAGAAATCAGTATGGTTTGAAGTAGTCAGAGAAGACTGGATAGGGCAGGGGAAAGGGTCCTTGTAGAAGAAGGAAAAGCTCCAACAAAGGAATGGAAACCTGAGGGGCATTAAAGTAGCCTGTCCTCCCTCTTATCTCTAAGAGAATGGACAGGCAGAGAAAGTACTATTTATTGATTGTGGCCATTCTCAAGTGTCCAGGAAACCCTCTGTAAGATGGGTTCTGGCTATATTTTTACTTCAGTCCAGCTAAGTGTGAGGCAATAAACGATGATGGATGGAATAAAATGTAATCCCCAAAGACCTCATTTTCTTTAGATTCTGCCTTCAATACAAATCAAGTGATAATCAATGCCAAACTTGGAATATCATATATTTGTTCACTCTTTTATTTAATAAATATTGATTAAGCAACAATTATGGGCCAGAATTGGGCTAAGTGCTGCAGATACAGCACTGGATAAAACGTGATCAACTTTCAAAAGGCTCACAACCTAATGGGGAAGATTAGCTCTCAGTAAGTTGGAAATTGCCCATTTCAATGCACTCTTTCTGTGAATGATCTTAGACTCATACTATTTTGGAGAAGTTGAACAACTGTATTCACCTGAGGCCAAACATGTCCCCCAGGAGGGCTGAGCTTGGTGTAGTTAAGTGTGGGAGTCACAGAGAGGTTCTTCTCACATGGCTTTACAATAGTGTAGAATGAACACAACCTAGCTCTGTATAATACTTCAATGAGAGAAAACAGACTAATGCAGGAAAAAGAAGAGAACTTTTAAAAGCATAGTTAAAATCTTCAGAGAAACTCAAGACATCAGAGCCATAAAACTATAACAGGCTACTATTTTTAAAAAGTATTCATTAAAAAAAAAAAAAAAGTATTCAGAGTTCCTAGAAATTAAAAATACAAGAACCAAAATGAAAAGTAATTCAAACAGAAACGATGAATATCAGAAATGACATGACTAAGGTTCAATACACAAAGCTAGAAGATTGATTTGAGGGATTTTTGCAAAATACAAAGTAAAAATAAAGGGATAAAAAGTTCAGGGCTTCCCTGGTGGCGCAGTGGTTGAGAATCTGCCTGCCAATGCAGGGGACAAGGGTTCGAGCCCTGGTCTGGGAAGATCCCACATGCCGCGGAGCAACTAGGCCCGTGAGCCACAACTACTGAGCCTGCGCATCTGGAGCCTGTGCTCCGCAACAAGAGAGGCCGCGATAGTGAGAGGCCCGCGCACCGCGATGAAGAGTGGCCCCCGCTTGCCGCAACTGGAGAAAGCCCTCGCACAGAAACTAAGACCCAACACAGCCATAAATAAATTAAAAAAAAAAAAAAAAGTTCAAAGGTGTATAGCACAGGGAACCTCTACTCAATTCTCTGTAATGTGTAAATCAACTATACTCCAATAAAAAAAAAAGAAAAAAATACTCTGTAATGGCCTGTATGGGAAAAGAATCTAAAAAAAGAGTGGATAGGGCTTCCCTGGTGGCGCAGTGGTCGAGAATCCGCCTGCCAGTGCAGGGGACACAGGTTCGATCCCTGGTCTGGGAAGATCCCACATGTCGCGGAGCAACTAAGCCCATGCGCCACAACTACTGAGCTTGCTCTCTAGAGCCCGTGAGCCACAACCACTGAGCCCGTGTGCCACAACTACTGAAGCCTGCGCGCCTAGAGCCCGTGCTCTGCAACAAGAGAAGCGACCGCAATGAGAAGCCCGTGCACCACAATGAAGAGTAGCCCCCACTTGCCGCAACTAGAGAAAGTCCGCACGCAGCAACGAAGACCCAATGCAGCCAAAAATAAATAAATTAATTTTAAAAAAGAGTGTATATATGCTTATGTATAACTGATTCACTTTCCTGTACACCTCAAACTAACACAACATTGTAAATCAACTATACTCCAATAAAATTCTTTTTTTAAATGTTGAAAGGAAAATTAAGAGTCCTGGATGATAGTTCAAGATCCAAAATCTATCTAATAAGAGTCCTAAAAAGAGATAACAGAGAAGATGGAGGGAAACAAAGAAATACCAAAGAGAATATTTACCTGAAGTGAAGAAAGATTTAAATGGTTAGATAGAGAAGACACGCTAAATATTTTCTAGAAATGTGGGAAGGACTCATAATACAATACAGATAAATCCTGGAGAAATTTGTGACATTTGACAATAAAAGGAGAACGTTTTAAGCTTCTAGTACGTACAACTGTGTTTGGGGGCAGGGAGTACAAGATGAATACGTACTAAAGAATGGTAATTAAACTGGCATTGGACTTCTTATATGTAGCACAGAATGCTAGACAACAATGGAAGATCATCCTGGGTTATACAGGTGGGCTCTAAATGCAATTACATGTATCCCTAAGAGGGAGGCAGAGGGAGATTTGACAGACAGAAGAGGAGAAGGCGGTGTGACCATGGGGGCAGAACACAGTGATGCGTCACGAGCCAAGGAATGGGCAGCCGCCAGAAGCTGGTAGAGGCAGGGAAAAGATTCTGCTCTGGAGCCTCTGGAGGGAGTGCTGCCCCACTGATGCCTTGATTTCAGCCCAGTGATACAGACTTCAGACTTAAGGCCTCCAGAACTGTGAGGGAATAAATTTCTGTTTTAAGCCACCAGGTTTGTGAAAACTTTTTAGAGCAGCCACAAGAGACTGATACAGTGAGTTATTACCCAGGTAGTACACTGGAAATTTCAAGAACAGTACACACAAATGAGCACCTTGACAGCTCAGAGGCACCAGAGAGACTAAAACGGTATTTCAAAGCCAAGCAAAGACATAACCACCCCAAGATTCAAAGCAACTTAAAGCAAGTCCAATATTACATTACTAACCTACATTAATAACCAGCAAACTCAGGGATAAATATAGATTTTAACCAAAATCTATTTGGTTATTCTTTATTTGGGAATTTATAAATAAATAAAGTTTATTCTTTATTTGGGAATTTCCTACTGAAATTAGTCTTCTCTGCCCCCATATTTTAAAGCCATGTGATATTCATGCTAGCATCTGGGACAGAATTATTCAAAAGAATCCTTTATGCAGAGCTCTTCGCTGTTTCAGTTTTTGTGTTTAGTGAAGTAGTGTACTAGCCAAATATCACAATAGGAGTTCAGATCATAAAATGTATTACCAGTCTATTCAACTACCCTCCCTCCTGATACATCTAGAATTTTCCTTCCTTTATATAAATCCAATACAGCAGTAGCTTCTACCACTGCTCTTTAAGGCACACACATAGATTGGAACTCACAGTAAACCCTCCTTTAGAAAAAGGCATCATGGCTTACACAGTAATGGGGATTTACCACAGGTGGCCCCACTGTATACAATGCTGTGAGTCACCCAAGTCATTATTCCATAGCACTTCACTGTGCGGGTAACAGACTGTTCTCCATCTTTACCAAACACCTCTTTACTTTAGTTAATTAATTCAATATAGTATTAGGGGAGCCAGAAAACAAGCAATAAGTTTTAAGTGAAGGTTAAGCATGCCTCCAGCACTGTACTATGTATTATAGTACATATAAAAATAGTAGGGGAAAAAATGGTTACTGCCCAGAGGAAACTTAGCATCTGCCTTGGGAGAAAAAACTCCGCGTAGCTAGAAAACTATGTAAAAGGATGCCTGGTGAAATGCTAAAACCACTCTGGGGCTTCATTTTACTTCCTCTTATACAAAGACTACATCCAACCTCTGTATGGATGTGGAACCTCCTTAACTGATTTTATTCATTTTTCAACTGGATGCCAATTTATTAATTCGTATATTGAAAAATACGCTTGACATATAGATGGACTAGGACACTCCCATTGGTTTGTCTGCCCTATACTCTACTTGGAGATAGGGCTACTTGGAAAATCAAGCTGTGATTGGAAGGTTGCTTGAGAAGTAGGAGCTTAGTGCCAAGGGAATTATGTGGATGATATAAAAGTTTAATGGTGTCAACCATGACAGTCCTTCCAGACAACTCTGTGGATGGCTCACAGGACCTTACACAATCAAAGAAAACCACCTCTTGTGAAGTTGCACCCACTACCCCAACCTGGGTAGGTATATCTAAATCAGTAAAGCTTTGTCCTCTCAAGCTTGACTAGCCACAGATGAGCATTCTAGGTAATGCAGGTGCTCTCAGGAGCTGACCTAGGACTCGAGCAACTCAGATAAAGCAATCTTAAAGCACAAACCTGGAGAGAAGCATGTTTGCTTATAACGAAACCAGCCAGAAACCATATTTTTCTAGAAGCCTTTCCAATCCAGGTCTAAGTTACCTTCACACCTGCTTGTTCACAGGACAATTTAGCCTGCATGCCATGTTCTTCTAGAACATGGCATTATTTATTGACTCTCTGCCTCACTCACATCTGTGAAACATGGAAACTCACCAATGGTTTACAAGACCATCAGTTTTAAATAACACCATCCATCACAAAATGGAAAGGAGTGATCAACATTCCTTCAACTGCAATGCATTATACAAGGGTCAGCAAGGGGGAGTCACGGTTGGCAACACAATTGCTGGCCTCAGGTAGCAAATCCATCCTTCCAGCTGTTCTGAGCCATATGGGTTCAATGAACAACAGAGAGACAGTGCAGCCTCTTCTTACTGGGATTATCTGCTGTAACTCTTCCATCCAAACCCCATCATAAAACAACTGTAAGGTAAGCTGATGACCATTTACCTAAACTTCATCTGGTGGCCAACTGCTGATAAACAGGAAAACATGCACATTAATGAGCAGACAGATGTGATGAAGGAAATTAAGGTGTTCTTATCTTGAAGAAAGCAAAGATTTTAAACGTAGGAAAAAGTTAATATAATTTAGTCATTAAGTCAAAGCCAGATGGGAAGCCACTAGTGCAATTTTTCCTGGTAAGCAAATTCCAGGGCTATCCCCAACAGTCCTGACACTCAATTTCTTACAACATATAGCTATTATGAAAATACCCCACAACATTTCAGTTATCAAAAATCAAGATTCTCACTTCAGTTTCTAGGGCCTGGATATGGATTTCAATATAGTATATTTAGTGCTTTTTCTTCTTGCATTTTGGGTCCCAATTTTAATTTTGCCCCAGACGAGCAAATGTTTTATCCCCCAAATTTCCAATTGATATTTTACTTATAGCCTTATAAAAATTTAAAATATAAGATGGTTTATAAGAAGACCCAGAATGCTCCCTTAACATCTCTGACTTTCATTTTTTTCACCTGTAAAATGGGATCATAATCATTGTATGCCCCTTACCACAGTGGTTCTCAAATAGGGATGATTTCCACCTCCCAGGGGACATGTGACAATATCTGGAGACATTTTTAGTTGTCACACCTTGAGAGAAAGGAGTGCTAATTGTTTCTAGTGGATAGAGGCAAGGGATGCTACCAAGAGTTCTACAATGTACAAGACAGCCCCCAACAACAAAGAATTGTCCAGCCCCAAATGTCAGTAATGCTGACGGTGAGAAATTCTGCTTTAATGTCATGGAGTTATCATAGAGATCAAAGCAGATGCTTAATGAAAGATTTTATAAATAATGATGATGATAATAAATCTTAATGTTAGCTTGTCCTTATTTTACAACAAAAATTAAATTCTCACCTATGAATCAAAATAAGTGTGAAGGCCCAATGACTGCCAAAGGAAAAAAATCATCATTGAAAAGTATAAGCCTAGAATTGTGGTGATAAAGAGACTGTCCTAATCACATCACTGAAAGCTTGGACATTGGCCTGGGTCACCAAGATCACCCTGAACTTGGGTGGATTATCCTCTGGCTCTTGACGTGAGATCATCTGGGAGGCTGGTGGATGTGCTCTGAAGCAAGGTCAGCTGGGCTGGATTTATCTCTACTGGGTTGGGCAAGCAGAGTATAAAACATAGGCCAGATGCTCAATCTTGAGTTGTCAGGTTCTCCAAAAAGGGGTCTCTTAGGATGAAAGGATGTTGGTCAAGTCATTCTGGGCTAGAAGTTAACTAGACAGAGTACCTAGTAGAGAGGGACATGTAAGTGGGAGATAGAATGCACAAAACTGGCATTATCCCTAAAGCATCTCCCTTTGGTAGTGGATCACACCATGGCCTGTTTGTTTTCAGATTCATTCCTCACCCTTCCCTGCTGTGCTTTGGGAGGCATGGGGGTGAAGGTAGTACAGGCAGCCTATGCTCCGTGTCAGCTGGTGTTCTGCAGGGTTTTCCACTGAGAAATGAGAGGCCCGAAAGAAGGGAGAAGCAAGAATATTTCTCCCTTCCTTCTCTGCCTCTGGTGTCTCCCCAGCAGTGGCTGCACCAACCCCTTGGTGTCAGTATCCTTTGTGGTTTCAGGATCCATCAGGAGTCCCCAGGCCCGGAGCTGGGGTATTACCACTTCCTCCTTTCATCCCTCCAGTCTAGGGGTGTGGCTTCCTGTTGCTACTAACTTTTGGGTTGCCTTCCCCATCCTCCTTGTAAGCTTCTTCTGGCACCTGTGAAACCAATTTCCTGCACTAAATTCCCTCCGATTTAAATAGAGTGGCTCCTCTTTCCCGGCTGGACTTTAAATGATACCAAACGTAAAATAGATAGCTAGTGGGAAGCAGCCGCATAGCACAGGGAGATCAGCTCGGTGCTTTGTGCCCACCTAGAGGGGTGGGATAGGGAGGATGGGAGGGAGGGAGATGCGAGAGGGAGGAGATATGGGAACATATGTATATGTATAACTGATTCACTTTGTTATAAAGCAGAAACTAACACACCATTGTAAAGCAATTATACTCCAATAAAGATGTTAAAAAAAAAAAAAGATACTTTCAGGGTAGAATGTTGGGCACAATAGTGTGACACCTGGAGCTCACGCAGTTACACAGGTATAACAAGGGCATGGCATCAACAGGAGGCAGAGGAAGCTGAGTTTACCTGCCCAACAAAGACTTGTTAAGCACCCACTATGCACTGGAAATTGTGCTGGGTATAGGAATTTGGTGTGAACAAAAACATATACCACTTCCATTCCCCAATGAATAATAACATAAGTAACTATAAAATTATTATATAATAGTGAGTTGCTCTATGATTTTTTTAAGTTCAAGAATTCTGGTAACTGAAATATAAACACAAGAAAACAACACAAATTCTTCCATCAAAATAAGAGGTGAGCTGAAGTAGGTTCAGGCTAATAACATATTGGAGAGAGAATTTATAACTCTCCAGGTTTATCATTTCTAATATGAGTATCATTAAGCTGCTTTTCCAAACCCCAAAATAATAGCCAACGCAGCTACTTTCTGTTCCTTAGAGTGATGCTTGGGGAGCAATGCATTTTTTAAAAGATTCGTTTCCAGTGTGAAGTCATATATCAGAGCTAAGAAAAATTAATAAACCTCGGATTAGAGGTTTCCTGGATGACCAAGTGATCTTGTTAGCCAACCAGTTACATAGGAATATTTATGTAAAGAAAGAGAATGCAGTTTTAAGACTGGTCTAATGATTCAAGACATGAAATACATTCATTCTGGGAGCTGTTTGAAGGATACAGTGAAACATAAATATAACTAAAAAACTCAACTGTTGAGCCAATTGAAGAGACTCAAAATGAAAGTCCACTCATATACATTTGCATGACCCACCCCCCCTTGAAATCAACAGGCACCAAATGAACATCTAAGCACATTATATTTACATGTTTTGCCCATTTCTGATTTGGAGTAATTTTTTCTATAACAAGAACAGAATAGGATAGAATTTTGTAGATTAGTCACGATTTTTATCTAAGTTTGTTCCAATCTATTTACTAAATCCACAGTGGTCCCATTAAGGATTAATTGCTTCTTCAAAAGGGATATTGAGGCACACTCATAAAGTGAACTATTCCCAAACTGTCTTATAAACCAATGGCTGATTAAGAAATCCACCTTTTCTAGTTCTACACAATGTTACCCTTTCTGAAGATGCAAGAATGATCAAATTTCCTCTGTGTAATAACACCTATGGGCTTAATCAGCACAAAACCTTTCCATTAAGACTCCCTTTCTAGATATACACACAAAATACAGTTCTTAGGAAAATGAAAATAAAACCTTTGGGTGTGGTACAGGTTTTGTGAAAAATGCAACTTCTTTAAACAGAAGTAGTTAACATCAGGAGCTGGTTAGCAGTTGAATAATTACATTAAATATATTCACCTCAGTGAAGACTGTAAACAAAGAGATATTAAGTAATTTTTTCACAAGTGCCCTGCTGTGATACCAGCTGATCAGGTTTAATAACAACCAGCGTTTCTACTAATTTTGCAAGAAAGATACGTTGAGGATAATTTCATCTTCTCGAGTGACTATAAATCATCTATTCAACAGCGAGCTTAACAATGATACCATGTAGCATAACCACCAGCGATCAACTCAAAAATGTAATTTTTAGAACTGTAGTATTTGCAAATTAAAGGATTAATGTTAACTTCAGTCAATACAGAAAATAAACTTGATTAGCAGAATGCATGAATATCAAATCAGCTTTGCAGATAATATGTTTTCTGCTATATCCCAAGGTGTGTGTCTGTCTCACTCTCTTTCTCAAGAGAACCCCAAAGGAAAATACTTTTCATTCTAATTGTATTATTTTAATATTCATCTTGTAAACAATGCAATGTTTTTGCATGAAGGTAAAAATTCAGGTTGCTTTTTAAATAAATCCCCAAGGAACTGGGGAATTAGAAAATCTAGTTTATTTTCTAATTGATAATGGAGAACACCAGAGGAATCACAGGCATTATGACATTATGATTTTCTCTTTATTGTTAAGTATACAATTATGTAAAAGGGGAAGACTCTGTGGTTATTCCTCTAAGTAATGTACAAGTGCTGAAATGCATTTTTACATAGCATAAATACACTGTAAACAAAATGAAAAAAAAAGTATGAATTCTTTTAAAGTTCAGCCCTTGGTATAGATATTTAATTATATTATTTTGATGGTTTAGAAGCAAAATTGGGGCCAGAAAGGCATAATTAGTTTAATAACCCCAAATATGGTAGGAACCAGCAAAATTCAAACGAGAATAAAGAACCAATACAATATTATAAGGAATCTAACCTTCCTTTCCTATAGCTGCTTTGCAGTTTCATAATCATGGTCATTATCTCTACTGATGATACCAATGCTTAATTATCAGGATATAATAAATGCAACATAATAGAGGAATTACCAAGTTATGATGTCTACAAATGTATCTAAACATACAGATAATACAATAAGACATAACAGGTATTTTAGGAAAGCTTATTCCTATTCAGGGATAATGAAATACATATGGAAAAGTTTTTCTCTCTGGCAAATGAGAAGTAACTATTTCCACAAAGTACTTAACACATAAGAGGAAGGAAATACCTGAACACATTTAATTTAATATGTTTCTAATTCCTCAAACTCCTGGCTCTTAAATTAGTCTTCAAAAGCTCTGCAAAACATAGAAACTCAATTTATCACAAAGGATTAGGCTAATTCAAGAAAAGAAAATTACAAATGTTTACAGCCTATTTAGAGAGAGTTTACAAGAATAGAATTTTATTCCTAAGAGGTACTGAATGTTCTCTATTGAAGTGGGAAGTACACATTCTGATACCAGCCACACACAGATACCTCTTATTCTCATTGTGCACTAAATTTTGATATTGATAAACGACTCATCCACATTTTATATGAAGTCACTGATGGTTTATCATTTAAAATTTTTTAAGTGATCAAATACTGAGAAAGCCTTTAAATAGTCACTTGTGTAATTCTTAAAGTCCAACTGATAACTAGAGAGAAAAAAATAGTAAGAGCTTAAGTAAGCAGGAAGGCAGTGCATTTTCTAGGAAAGATAATCTCAAGTTTCCCAATACTACATTATTTCCTTACAATAACTTTATGTTTATAAAGCCTGATTTTTTTAACACCTTTATTGGAGTATAATTGCTTTACAATGGTGTGTTAGTTTCTGTTTTATAACAAATGAATCAGCTGTACATATACATATATCCCCATATCCCCTCCCTCTTGTGTCTCCCTCCCATCCTCCCTATCCTACCCCTCTAGGTGGTCACAAAGCACCAAGCTGATCTCCCTGTGCTATGCAGCTGCTTCCCACTAGCTATCTATCTTACATTTGGTAGTGTATATATGTCCATGCCACTCTCTCACTTCGTCCCAGCTTACCCTTTCCACTCCCCGTGTCCTCAAGTCTATTCTCTACGTCTGCATCTTTATTCCTGTCCTGCCCCTAGGTTCTTCAGAACCTTTTTTTTTTTTTCCAGATTCCATATATATGTGTTAGCATACGGTATTTGTTTTTCTCTTTCTGACTTACTTCACTCTGTATGACAGACTCAAGGTCCATCCACCTCACTACAAATAACTCAATTTCGTTTCTTTTTATGAAAGCCTGATTTTTTTTTAAACTTATCAGAACATAAATTTTTTTTTTTAATAAATTTATTTATTTATTTTTTTGGCTGTGTTGGGTCTTCGTTGCTGCTCGCGGGCTCTCTCCCCTTGTGGCGAGCAGGCGCCACTCCTCGTTGCAGCGTGCAGGCCTCTCATTGCAGTGTCCTCTCCCGTCGTGGAGCACAGGCTCCAGACACGTGGTCTTCAGCAGTTGTGGCGCGTGGGCCCAGCTGCTCCATGGCATGTGGGATCCTCCCGGCCCAGGGCTCGAACCCGCGTCCCCTGCATTGGCAGGCGGATTCTTAACCACTGTGCCACCAGGGAAGCCCCGAAAGCCTGATTTTTAAAACATGATTTGTATTGCAAAAAATGAGATTCTTTAAGAGAAATAAAGGACTGATATTCTTCCTGCTCCAAGAATGCTGAAAATTGGAGACTCTCAGTTGGTCTTAAACTTAAGGAGACTTTGTGACATTTCAAAATAGAAAAACAAAACCTTTTAATAAGCTTCCTAGTAAAGGGGATATTCTACTCAATAAAACTCTTTCTTTCACAATAAATTTTATTCGTAGACAGACTTCAATTTTGCCCATGAAAAAATAACTGCTGTGGGAATTGCCTTCCCACTCTAAACAACTAGATATCCTTGCAAAATACATTTAAATACTGTTTCAGGCAAAGGATGAGTATGGTACTTGAGCAACAGAAAACAACGGGAAACATCCTACTATTATTCCAGCTTACTGCCTAGAGGTAGTTTCTAGGCCACAACACAAGGAAAAAGAATCTAAACAAAGTCCAGCAGGGTCCTTGGACTAAGGTGACAGAAACTGGAGTTTGGGAAGATATCTCGGTTATTTTCGGTATCTAGATTTTACAGGCTAGATTACTGGAGATTTGAAGAGGAAACTCCTGGAGTCTTTAGCTGAGTAGAGATCTATCCAGGAGGTCAGGAAAAGAACTTCTGGAAAGCATTAAACAGAAAAATTACTGGGGTTCACACAGTTAGGAATCATTACCTTTTCCACTAAGTAAAGTAGAGGGACCTTGTAATACATAGAGCATCAGGTAGAGTTCTCTGAAGTGTCACACCTTAATAGTGGGACTAAAATAGTCCTAGAGTAAAGGCTGCTCTGAACCAGTCATAATAAAGCTTAAAATCAAGACTCAGAAGGATCAAACTCATTCAAACAACTTCATTCTGGCCAATACTCTTTCAAATGTCTTTCAGCACTCAACGACTTAAAATTTGCAATGATTGGCATCCTATCAAAAATTACCTGGCATTCAAAGATTAGAGACCTAAATGTAAGACCAGACACTATAAAACTCTTAGAGGAAAACATAGGAAGAACACTCTTTGACATAAATCACAGCAAGATCTTTTTTGATCCACCTCCTAGAGTAATGGAAATAAAAACAAAAATAAACAAATGGGACCTAATGAAACTTCAAAGCTTTTGCAAAGCAAAGGAAACTACAAACAAGACGAAAAGACAACCCTCAGAATGGGAGAAAATATTTGTAAATGAATCAACGGACAAAGAATTAATCTCCAAAATATATAAATATTTTTTATATATTGAGCACGTGCAGCTCAATATTAAAAAAACAAACAACCCAGTCAAAAAATGGGCAGAAGACCTAAACAGACATTTCTCCAAAGAAGACATACAGATGGCCAAGAAGCACATGAAAAGCTGCTCAACATCACTAATTATTAGAGAAATGCAAATCAAAACTACAATGAGGTATCACCTCACACCTGTTAGAATGGGCATCATCAGAAAATCTACAGACAATAAATGCTGAAAGGGTGTGGAGAAAAGGGAACCCTCTTGCACTGTTGGTGGGAATGTAAATTGATACAGACACTATGGAGAACAGTATGGAGGCTCTTTAAAAAACTAAAAATAGAATTACCATATGACCCAGCAATCCCACTACTGGGCATATACCCAGAGAAAACCATAATTCAAAAAGACACATGCACCCCAATGTTCACTGCAGCACTATTTACAATAGCCAGGTCATGGAAGCAACCTAAATGCCCATCAACAGACAAATGGATAAGGAAGATGTGGTACCTATATACAATGGAATATTACTCAGCCACAAAAAGAATGAAATTGGGTCATTTCTAGAGACTGTCATACAGAGTGAAATAAGTCAGAAAGAGAAAAAAAAATATCATATATTAACGCATATATGTGGAACCTAGAAAAATGGTACAGATGAACCAGTCTGCAGGGCAGAAATAGAGACACAGATGTACAGAACAAATGTATGGACACCAAGCGGGGAGAGTGGTGGGGGGGTGGGGGGTGGGATGAATTGGGAGATTGGGATTGACATATATACACTAATATGTATAAAATAGGTAACTAATAAGAACCTGCTGTATAAAAAAATAAAATAAAATTCAAAAATTCAAAAAAAAAAAAGGTACTGAATACTATTAACAGTAGACTAGACACTGCAGAAGAAGAAATAATCAGGAACTTGAAGATATTTACCCAAAGTGAGGCAAAGGGGGAAAAATGACTGATAAAAATCAGTGATCTGTGAGACAATATCAAGCAATCTAACAAATATAAAATTAGACTTCCAGAAGGAAGCAGGGGCAGGAACAAAAAAATATTTGCAGAATAATGGTGAAAAATTTTCCAAATGTGAGGAAAATATAAACTCATAAATCCAAAGAGCTCAATGAAGTCCAACCAGAATAAGCACGCACACAAAAGCATAACACAGCACACAAGAATCCAATTACTGAAACCAGTGGTGAAATCTTAAAAGCAACCAGAGAGAAAATAATGCAATCCATACAGAGGAACAAAAGAACTATCAGAGACTTTTCATAAGAAATCATGCAGGGCTTCCCTGATGGCACAGTGGTTAAGAATCTGCCTGCCAGTTCAGGGGACATGGGTTCAAGCCCTGGTCTGGGAAGATTCCACATGCCGCCAAGCAACTAAGCCCGTGCGCCACAACTACTGAGCCTGCACTCTAGAGCCCCTGAGCCACAACTACTGAAGCCCATGCACCTAGAGCCTGTGCTCTGCAACAAGAGAAGCCACCGCAATGAGAAGCCTGCACACCGCAATGAAGAGTAGCCCCCGCTCGCCGCAACTAAAGAAAGCCTGCGCGCAGCAACAAAGACCCAACGCAGCCATAAATAAATAAATAAATCTTTAACAAAAAAACCCACACATATCAGAAGACAATAGAACAAAAATTTTAAAGTACTGAAAGAAATAAACTTGATAATCTAGAATTATACACCCACTGAAAATATCATTCAAAATTTAAGTTAAAATAAATATGTTCTCAGACAAACAATAGTTGAGAGAATTTGTCACCAGCAGACCTGCACCATAACAAACATTAACAGAAGTTGTTCAAGAAGAAGGAAAATTATTCCAGATAGACATGTGGGTCTACACAAAGGAATGAAGAGTAACAAGGCATATATTCAGGTAGATACAGGATATTTGTTCTCATTTTTAAACCTCCTTAAAGATAATTGGCTGTTTTAAGCAAAAATAATAGTGCACTGCAGGATTCAGAGCATATGTAGAAGTAAAATGTATTAAACATTTTAATAGGAAAATAGAAGTATATTGTTCATTTTACACGTGAAGTAGTATGTTTGCCAGTAGACTTTGATAAATTAAAATCATATATTTCAAATGCAAGCACAAAGGAAAAACCCAAAAGATGGAAACAAAGAAACAGTACAGATAGTAAGCTAGTAACAGAGAAAAACGGAGTCATAAACATGCTCAAAAAGAAGACAGTAAAAAGGGAGAAAGAGAATAATGACACATGGAACAAAGAAAAACAGAATGAAAACAAAAAACAAACAGCAAGACAGTAACTTTCTGCCCAACCATGTAAATATAAATGTAAATGGTCTAAATGTTCCAATTAAAAGGCAGTGATCATGAAATTAGATAAAAATGTAAGACCCAATTGTATCCTGTCTATAAGAAATCCTCTTTAAATATAAAAAGAAAAATAGCTTAAAAAGTAAAAGGATGGGGAATTCCCCAGCGGTCCAGTGGTTGGGACTCTGCGCTCTCACTGCTGAAGGCCTGGTTTCGATCCCTGGTTGGGGAACTAAGATCCCACAAGCTGCCACGTGTGGCCAAAAAAAAAAGAAAAGTAAAAGATACCACACAAACCCTAATCGGAATAAAGCTAAAGTGGTTATGTTAACATCAGATAACACAGATTTCAAACAGGGAATAAACAAGGGATAAAGATGGACATTTCATAGATAAAGGGATTAACTGATCAAGAAAGCATAACAATATTAAATATATTGGGTTGGCCAAAAGGTTCATTCGGTTTTTTCCGTAAGATGGCTCTAGTAGCACTTAGTTGTCTTTAACTTCATTTGAAACAATTTTGTTAGATTGTATGTGACAGCTGTTATAGCAGCGTGCATTTTTAAAAGGCCTTATCAATTGATACAGCTACTATGGAGAACAGTATGGAGGTTCCTTAAAAAATTAAAAATAGAACTACCATGTGACCCAGCAATCCCACTACTGGCATATACCCAGAGAAAACCGTAATTCAAAAAGACACATGCACCCCAATGTTCATTGCAGCACTATTTACAATAGCCAGGACATGGAAGCAACCTAAATGTCCATCAACAGAGGATGGATAAAGAAGATGTGGTACATATATGCAATGGAATATTACTCAGCCATAAAAAGGAATGAAATGGGGTCATTTGTAGAGACATGGATAGACCTAGAAACTGATACTATGCATGAAATAGATAACTAATGAAAACCTACAAAAAATATATATATAAAGACATCAAAATTGGTGAATTTTTGTGTAGCCATTTTAATCTTGAAGATGGAAGAAAAAAAGCAACATTTTTGGCATATTATGCTTTATTATTTCAAGAAAGGTTAAAAACTCAACTGAAATGCAAAAAAAGGTTTGTGCAGTGTATGGAGAAGGTGCTGTGACTGATCAAACATGTCAAAAGTGGTTTGTGAAGTTTCGTGCTGGAGATTTCTCACTGGACGATGCTCCACGGTCAGGTAGACCAGTTGAAGTTGACAGCGATCAAATCGAGACATTAATTGAGAATAATCAATGTTATACCATGTGGGAGATAGCGACATTCTCAAAATATCCAAATCAAGCACTGAAAATCATTTGCACCAGCTTGGTTATGTTCATCACTTTGATGTTTGGGTTCCACATAAGTTAAGTGAAAAAAACCTCCCTGACTGTATTTCTGCATGAGGTTCTCTACTGAAATGTAAGGAACGTTCCATTTTTAAAACAAATTGTGATGGGCGATGAAAAGTGGATACTGTACAATAATGTGGAATGGAAGAGGTCGTGGGGCAAGCGAAATGAACCACCACCAACCACACCAAAAGCCAGTCTTCATCCAAAGAAGGTGATGTTGTGTATATGGTGGGATTGGAAGGGAGTCCTCTATTATAAGCTCCTTCCAGAAAACCAAACAATTAATTCCAGCTAGTACTGCTCCCAGCTAGACCAACTGAAAGTGGCACTTGATGAAAAGCGTCCAGAATTAGTCAACAGAAAAGGCATAATCTTCCATCAGGATAACACAAGATCGCTTGTTTCTTTGATGACCAGGCAAAAACTGTTACAGCTTGGCTGGGAAGTGCTGATTCATCCGCCATATTCACCAGACACTGCACCTTCGGATTTCCATTTATTTAAGTCTTTACAAAATTCTCTTAATGGAAAAAAATTCAATTCCCTGGAAGACTGTAAAAGGCACCTGGAACAGTTCTTCACTCAAAAAGATAAAAAGTTTTGGGAAGATGAAATTATGAAGTTGCCTGAAAAATGGCAGAAGGTAGTGGAACAAAAGGGTGAATACATTGTTCAGTAAAGTTCTCGGTGAAAATGAAAAATGTGGTGCCTTTTATTTTTACTTAAAAACCAAAGGCACTTTTTGGCCAACCCAATATATGCAAATAAAACAGAAATTCAAAATACATGAAGCCAAAGACTAATAATACTAAAAGAAGAAATAGACAAATCCACAATTTTAGTGAGAGACTTCACATTCCTCTCTCAGTAATTGATAGAACAAGTAAACGGAAAACCACAGTAAGGATATAGAAGACTTGAACTGCACTCTCTGTCAACTTGACTTAATTGGCACTAATGGAACACTCCATCCAACAACAGAATAAACATTTTTTTTCAAGTGTACTTGGAACAGTCACCAGAATGAGACATATACTATGCCGTTAAAAAGTCTTGGGACTTCCCTGGTGGTCCAGTGGTTAGGACTTCGCCTTCCAGTGCAGGGGGTATGGGTTTGATCTCTGGTTGGTGAGCTAGGATCCCACGTGCCTTGCAGCCAAAAAACCAAAACATAAAACAGAAATAATATTGTAACAAATTCAATAAAGACTTTAAAAATGGTCCACATCAAAAAAAAAAAAAAAAAAAGTCTCAGTAAATGTTGGGAATTCCCTGGCAATCCAATGGTTACAACTCGGCACTTCCACTGCCTAGGTCCCCAGGTTCAATCCCCAGTTGGGGAATTAAGATCCCACAAGCCATGAGGCACAGCCAAAAAAAAAACGTCTCAGTAAATGTAATAGGATTAAAAGCATACGAAGTATGGTTTCTAACAACAATGAATGTGAACTAGAAATCAGTTTTTAAATCTGGAAATTACCCAAATAATTAAAAATTAAACAACACCCTTCTAAATAGCATGTGAATCAAAGAAGAAATCACAAGGGAAGTTAAAAAAATATTTTGAACTGAATGAAAATGAAAATATAACATATCAAGGTTACAGATGAAGCTAAAGCAATCTTTAAAGTAAACTGATAGCATTAAATGCCTACGTTAGGGTAAAACAATGGTCTCAATTCAATAATCTAAGCTTCCACCTTCAGTAAAAAAAGAAAATATTTTTTTAAACATCTTTATTGAGGAAATATTTTTAAGATGAATTAAACCTACTAGAAGCTGGAGAAAGGAAATAATGAGATCAGAGCAGAAATTAGTGAAATAGAAAACAGAAAAACCACAGCGATCAATGAAACCAGAAGCTGATCCTTTGAAAATATCAATAAAACTGATAAACCTCTAACCAGACTGATCAAGAAAAAAACGAGAGAAGACTAAAATAATAATAAGGAAATATTATGACCAATTTAAAGTAACAAATTAATCGACTTAAATGACATAACAAATTCCTAAAAGACACAAACTACCAAAGCTCCCTTATAGGTAACCTGAATAGTATGATATCCATTAAAGACATTTTAGTTTTAGATAGCAACCTTCCCACACACACAAAAAACCCCTCCAGGCCCAGATGCTTTCACTGGTGAACTCTACCAAGCATTTAAGCAAGAAATAATATTAATTCTACACAGATTCTTCCATAAAATAGAAGAGAAGGGATTATATCCCAAATCATTTTATGAGACCATCATTACTCTGATCCCCAAACCAAAAAAAGACAAGAAAAGAAAACTACAAATTCCTTCATTAAATTGAATCTAGTAATATAAAAGGAGTAATATATCATGACAAAGTGGGTTAATTTAATATTCAAATATCAACCAATATATTCACCATATTAACAGACAGAGGAAAATCATATGATCATCTCATAGATGCAGTCAAAGTATTTGATACAGTTTGCTATCCATTCATGATTTTTTTTAAATCTCAGAAAACTAGAAATAGAAGGGAACTTTCTCAACCTCATAAAGAGCATCTATGAAAAACCTACAACAAGTATCATACCTAATGGTGGAAAACTGAATGTTTTCCCCATAAGATTAGGAACAAAGTGAGGATGTTCACTCTCACATTTCTATTCAGCATTTTACTGGAGGTCCTAGACAGTGCAATAAGGAAAGAAAATGAAATAAAAAGCATAGTAACTGGAAAGGAGGAAGTAAAACTGTCTTCATTCATAGATGGCATGATAGTATACATAGAAAAAGCTAAGAAATCTATGTAAAAGCATCCAGAAATAATGTATGAATTTAGCAAGGCTGCAGAATACATGGTAAATACAGATCTATTGTTGTCTTTCTATATACTAGCAACAAACAATTGGAAATTTAAAATTTTAAATACCGTTTATAATAGAATAAAAAACAAGAATTTCTTAGGGATAAATTTAGTAAAATATATAAGACACTGTTCACTAAAAGCTACCAAATATTGTTGAGTAAAATTAAAGAAGACGTAAAAAATACAGCAAGATACCATGTTTCTATATCAGAAAACTCAATATTGTTAAGATGTCAAGTCTCCCCCAAGTTGGTATTTCAATACAATCTCATTCAAAATCCCAGGAGATTATTGTAGATATTGACAGGCTGACTCTACAATTTATATGGAAAGGTAAAAAATCTAGAAGAGCCAAAACAATTTTGAAAAAGAAAAATGATGTTTGAAGACTTGACACTTACCAAGACTGATTATAAAACTACAGTAATCAAAACAATGTGCGAGTGCTGTGACTCTAGATATGTGGAATGGAAAAGGAAGGCCAGAAATAATCACTGACAAAGGAGCAAAGGCAATTTAATGGAGAAAGGATAGTCTTTTCAACAAATGATGCTGGAACAACTGGACATGCAAGTGCAAAAAAAAAAAAAAATCAATCTAGAGACAGACATTACACCTTTCACAAAAATTAATTCAAAATGGATCATGGACCTAAATGTAAAATGCAAAGCTATAAAACTTCTCGAAGATAACATACGAGAAAATCTAGGTGACCTTATGTTTAGTGGATGACTTTTTAAGATACGACATCAAAAGCATGATCCATGAAAGAAAATATTCGTCAGTTGGATTTTAAAATTAAAAAATTCTGCTCTGGGGCTTCCCTGGTGGCGCAGTGGTTGAGAATCCACTTTGCCTTCTAAAAAGGCAAAGCTATCGTAACAGAAAGCCAATGAATAATTGCCAAGGATGGGGAGAGAGGATTGACTGCAAAGAAGCACAAGGAAATTTGAGGGGTGTTGGAAATATTCTAGATGTTGATTGACTCATATTTACTAAAGCTCACTTAACTATATACTTAAAATGGGTGAATTTTATGATAATTATATTGTATAGAAGCTGATTATTATTGAATACATCTGCAAATGGTGTTTCCCCTCAACCACCACCACCATTAATAGATAATGCTCTGTTGCCATTGTCTACAATGTCCAGAATTTCATTTGAGGTTTTGATGCCATATAGAGTAAGTGGTAAAAGCCAGTTATCATTCAGCCAGCCAATACAGACAGCCTACCACATGTCAACCACAATTTTAGGTTCTGGAAAATGAGAATATGAATAAAATGCAGTTTTATCTTTAGAAATCTTGCAGTCTAAAAATAAAACTATCATCATCTTTAATATTTATGGTGTGCATATTTTACACTAAGTGCTATTTGTACATGTTAACTTATTTAATTCTTTCAACAACCCTATGGTGTAGATTGCATTATTAATTCCATTTCACAAAAAGGAAATTGAGGGGGCTTCCCTGGTGGCACAGTGGTTAAGAATCCACCTGCCAATGCAGGGGACACGGGTTCGAGCTCTGGTCCGGGAAGATCCCACATGCCGCGGAGCAACAAAGCCCATGCACCACAGCTACTGAGCCCGCATGCTATAACTACTGAAGCCCACGCGCCTAGAGCCTGTGCTCCACAACAAGAGAAGCCACCGCAGTGAGAAGCCCGAGCACTGCAATGAAGAGTAGCCCCCACTCACGGCAACTAGAGAAAGCCTACCCGCAGCAACGAAGACCCGATGCAGCCAAAAATAAATTAATTAAATTAATTAATTTTTTTAAAAAAAAAGGAAGTTGAGGAAGAGAGGTCAAGTAAATTGCCCAGCTAGTAAATGCAAAGCTGGGATTTGAACCCAAGCGAGACTAACACTACAGCTATGTTGTCCCATATAGTAGCCACTAGCCACATGTGGTTATTGAGCACTTGAAATGTGGTTAGTCTGAATTGAGATATGTTCTAAGTGTAAAATACACCCAAGATTCCAAAGACTTAGTAAAAAAAAGAATGTAAAATATTGTGTTAATAATTTTTAACATTGACTTCACATAGAAAGGATCATACATGGTTATATTAGGTTAAGAAATATATTAGTGAATCAAGTTTACCTGTTTCTTTTTGCTTTTTAAAATGTGGCTTCCAGAACGTTCATAATTACATATGTGGCTTACATTATATTTCTACTGACCAGCACTGCTCTAGATTCTGAGAATTTAACTATTATATTCTACTGTTTTGGTGACAGGCAGACTTAAGAGCAATTATGAGCTGATACATGGGTCACGAAACAGAGGTATGGACAAAGTATTGTGGAAGTACAAGATGAAAACCATCAATTATGACCAGGGATAAAGAACCTGGGGAAGATGTCTCAGAGGAGGAGTATAAACTGGGCACACCTAACAAGGAACAGATCAATTCAGTCACCATGTCTTACATTTATATGACATTTTACATTTCACAAAGTGATTTCATATAAATGCGTGCATTTCTTGCACACACACATGCACACATGCTCGCAAACATACACACACACGCACACAGTGAAATAGGCAGGGCAGATATTATTGTCCCTGTTTTACATGCAGAAACTGAGTCTGGTAAGTAGCAGAGCTGGGAGTTTAAGCCAAGTCTTTCGAGCCCAAGATCAGGGAATTATTTACCACATCATGGTTGCCTTGAGGTGATCTGGAAACAATTTCAAAGATAAAGGGCAAAATTATAGAGAGATGGGATGGAGGCAGTGGTATACTCAAGCCAGCTTTTACCAGTTCGTGGCTTGAAACTGGTCATAATGGGAGTATATACACTACAGAAATTGGTAAATACTATGAAGGAAGACTTCTCCCTACCAAGAGTCAGCTTCCCAGCACACCACTAAATAGACAGTAGGGGGTATACTGGCCACTGGCTACAGTGAGAAGAATATCTGTTAAAGCCCTAGCTCTGTCTCTGACTGTGTGAGCTTAGGCAAATCACATAACTTCTCTGGGTCCCAGCATTTTCGACAATGAACAGGAACACTCTAATTTCAACTATAAAGTAGAAGTCAAATCTCAAACTCTGGAAGCAGAGAGCCTTGAGCTCCCGTTCCACCTGCCGTCGGTGGAACCTCTTGGTTTCTTAAGCTCTCTCCCAACCTTTGTTTCCCTAACTCTACAACAAGGTGAAAGCAGAACCTACCCCTGAGGCATTTGTCTATCAGAGTTTATCTACAGATATTTACTTTATTCAAAATTAAAGCTGGGAAAAAATTTAAACTATTTGTTAATTCACTTAATAATAATAATAAAGCCATTACATGTTAACATAAATAATGCATTTTATGAAAAATAACCATATTTCCTAAACTGAAAAAAATAATGAGAAGAGTATTAGTGTTTTACATGTTTGCAAATCTGCTTAATGTCTAGCTTAAAAGAAGAAAATAGGATTCTCATCTCTGTTTCTATATTCAATCTGTTTCAAAAATCATGTTATGATGCTTCTGGAAAACTCCATTGTACACTAGTAAAAGAACAACAGTAGAAAAGGTAAATAACATATTGTGTTATTATGGAGATCGTTTGGACCTCATGAAACCCATGTATGGCTCTCAGAGAACTCCAGGGTCCCAGAACTACACTTTCAGAACTGCTGGCCTAATACAAAGCACTCAATGGCTATTAGCCACTTTCATACATAGATTCCATTCTCCTACGCGTTATTGTGAGGGTCAAATGAGAGGATGTATTTTTTAAAAGACTTTGAAATCATGAAGAACTTACAACATGAAAAATACTCCAGTATGAGAAGTGGTGCCTATTCTTAAATATGTATTTTCTTTGGCCAGTTGAAATTTATAGTGAAATGAATTTATCAGAGCTGACCTAGAACTGAATTAGTCCTCAGACTATGGAAGGAAGGAAGGAAGGAAGGGAGGGAGGGAGGGAGGAAGGAAGGACCTCTAATATTTCTTAAAGGCTTAGGGATATGCTGATGGAGACATTACTTTAGGTCCTCATCCTAAGACTGTCAGGCTCTAGGAGCCCTGAAAAATATCCCCACAGATGTGCAATTACCAAAGCAATATATAGTGCCCACCAGGGAAGGAAATGAAATTCCTTGGGACCCAAAGCCCAAGAGCTACCCAAGCAATTTGAGTTGCTCCTCCTAGCGAGGAGAAATAGAAGGAATAAACAAGATTTTTGGCATGAAAACTATTCTGGGTCTCATGACAATAGGAAAAGTATATTCAGATTCTTTTCCATTATAGGTTATTACAAGATTGAATGTACTTCAATTTTAAAAAATCAAATGAATATGACTTCTTAAAAAAGTATATTAGTCGTGACCCCTTCAAAACTTCGCTCAAACAGGCCTAAGGCAAAAGAAAAAGTATCGATTCACAAAAAGTCCAGGGCTCACTTGAGGAGAAAGGATTCCATCTCTGTTCCTGTTCTTCTTTTTCTTTTCCTCCTCCTCTAGCTCCTCCTCCTTCTTGTACTTTCTCTGTCTCTCTATCTCTATTTCTCTCCCCCCTCTATCCTTTCATGCCACAGACTCTGCTTCTGCTTTTGTCTCAGAAGCACCTACAGACAGTTCTTAACTGCGAGAAGTCCCAAGAGAAAGCTCTCTCCCAGCAGCCCAAACAAAGTCCCACTTTGCACCTGTTTACCCGCCTTGTGTTTCTGTATCCATCCTCAGGGTAGGGCAACAGTACTGAATTTAATTGACCTGTTAGTAATCCAAAACAACTTCTAACTGCCTTAGGCTTATTGTTTTGAACTTCATTGGGCATTTTATTACAATACAAAGAATGCCCACTTATAGACTGCTATAAATCAATCCATCCAAGGTATCTATCCAAGGTCAATGATCAGTATGTCTGCAGCACTAATCTGCACAAACATGATTAGCAAAGTTTCTTAGAAAGGTGTTGGCCTGGTCACCCTGTGGTCTAGCAGGATAGAGGCCAGAAAAATACTTCGTGTACACAAGTCGAATTGTACCTTGAAAGAAAGACATATTTCCTGTTTCATTAAAATTTATTATGTTGGGCAATCCTGAGATGTTTACTAGAGTCTGGCCTCTGTAATTTATTAGTGCCATGGGGAATAGAAATGCTCTCTTGCAAACTGAAGTATCACAATGGCATTTAATAGCCTTGTTTGACAACATCAGATTGGGTTTATCACGTCTGGCTCATTTTCAAAATTATTTCACATTAAATGCATTACCTTTTAAAGGGAGAATGGAGAGGGGAAGAATAATCTTTTAATAAGAGAAATTTAAAACTCAGAGCTAATCAGGGGGAAAATGTTTCTAATCCAGCTCTATAAATTTGGCAAAAAAATCTTTTTTTTTAAAGCAGACCAGCTGGAAAGCAATAAAGCATATATCTATGTCTGATCTACACTACTGCCAGCTGCTGCTTCAAGGGTCTGGCAAAACCAGCTCTTGTACAAGAAGTCCACTTCTTTTATTTCATTTCTAGAGACATACAGCCTTTTTTGAACTTGAATGGTGATTTTATAAAGAGTGCTGTTTTATTTACTCTCAATTAATCATGCTCGACTGTAAACAAAGTGTCTGTTTTAGTTCTGCTGACAGTTATCCACTTGTCAACATCTCCCTCAAGTACCTTCAGCATCTGGCTACTGCAGAAAACCTCTACATCAAGATGAATGTTTGTCTCTGTAAACTCGGGAATTCGTTGGTTTCTTTAGCCCATCAGCAGTCAGGATTATATTCTAACAAATGTCACCCAGGCATCTTGATGAAGATATATATAATCAGACAATAAAGGGTTTCTCAGGATTTCCTTCCATTCTCTGTTTGCTTCGGCAAAAAGAAGAAAAAGATTACAACTTGGGGATCTTGGGGGCATGCGGGGGCTGTGACTTCAGATACTGTCACAAACCACCAGGCACATGATGACAGCTCCAGAAGTTGCTGAGAAATCTGTCCCTCCATTAGTAACATTCCATTAGATCAACAGAACCAAACTGTGTTATAATTGGTAGTAATTTATGTAAGGAATTCATATGAGTTTTGTTGCAGTTTCACTGGCGTTTGGAAGGGGCATGACTTTATCCACTGCCCAAATAACCCTTTTACTTTGGGATGCCTTTTTCGTTTGCTTAAAATGTGTAGGGAACATAGGGGGAAGTCGCTACCAAGATCATTAATATTTTCCCAACAATAAACTGTTTTACAGGCAAATATTCTATTTGGTGGGTTTTGAGGGAGAATTACTAGTGTGTTCCCTGGAGCTCCCCTTGGAGAAAGGAGCCCCAGGAAAATTAAACTCAACACCCATTCTGTATCCATTCTGTTCTTTCATCCATAAGAAAGGAGAGGTATCATATACACCATGGGGGGCGGGGAGCGGTAGGGAGAGGGGGGAAGCTGGGAACTCTGACAGACCAGTCCTCTGGGAGAATGAATGGGTTACTTACCTAGATTTTACAATCCGGAGATTAATTTACACCCATTTCCAAACGGAAGAGATTCAAATCACTTAGCATCTTTCCTTGAAGTTGTATTCCTGGGTGAGGAGTGGTGGCGAGCCCGGGAGGATGTGGACCACCAAGAGAAACCAGGCATCCAGTGCAGCCCGGTCAGAGTCCAGATCGATCAAAAGTGGCCCAGAGCCGGCGTCAAATCCAGAAAAATTAACATCCTCAGCGAGGGAAACTGAGGACAAGGACGGCGGGACTCACTCGGCGAGGGCCCGGGATCACTATAGGTGGATGGGGGAGAAAGGGGAGAGGGGGGAGGGACGGGGACTTGGGGGGAGGGGAGATTAGTAAAGGGGTTTGCTTCGCTCCTTTCTGACAAAAGCTGATCAATCTAACTGCATGTAATTGATTTTAATGAGTGGGGGAGTTTCCATCACATTAACGATTGCCCCGAGTCATCAGCCGGTGCGGGCAGCGACTCCCGGTGCAGACCTCGGTCTCCTCTCCCGGGCCAGCCAGTCTCGACCTGGGCGCCCGCCACGCCGCCTAGCTTTGGGGCCCTAAAGAGCAGAGGTCGGAGAACCGGAATCCTGGCCGGACCGCCGCCCGATTTCACCTGGTAATTTATGCACAATTAATTGAGATATCTTTTACACTTGATGTGTTGCAAAATTAATGCCTAATTTATGTAATTAGTCAATTAACTCTAATTCCAGCATATGTTCCCAATGCCCAGAAGGTGTTCTGTTTCCCAGGTACTTATTTTGATGTCACGAAATGCAACTAATTAATTTTACATGCATATTAATTTGGGATCTCTTTAGCAGTTCCCTTTGTGCAAGTAATTTTAATATTTGTCTTTCTAACCTTTTGGGGCAGGGTGGGGGGGGGAGGTGCAGGTGGGCGTGAGCGGCACGGGGGCGCGAACCCAGATGATGCCTGAGGGGTGGCCCCGGTCGAGGACGGGGTGCTCAGGAAGAGGCCTCAAGCGGCCGGGGGTGTGGGTGCTGGGCTCAGCAGGCCCTTAGGGGGCGTTGCGGACTTTGACCTCACGAAGTGCATTTCGCGCACGCCTTTGGGAAACAGCGCGCCTTAGGGCCCGGAGGCTGAGAAGCCTGGGAGCGCTGACGGTGGCTCCCAGAGCACTTCTCGCGTCCCTGGACAATTGGCTCCGTGCCCAGTCACCCGCACTCCCGGGAGCCAGCGAAAGGCTTTCATTTTTTTGCTTGCGGAAGGAGGACTCAGATTTCCAAGCCAGTCCCGGAGGCAAAAACCAATGGGTTGCTCTGCGGTGGCGGCCCTTCCTCCTAGACATCCCGGCTGCTGCCCGAGTGCCGGGAGCCGGAGAGCCTGCTCTCCCCGAAGCTGCTGGGTGCAGGGAGAGGAGAACCGCGCCTCCATCTCGGGCTGTGCAAGCAGCCATCTGTCCTCTTCTGGCCCGGAGCGAAGACCAAGCAGGGCGAAAGTTTACTTTCCAAGTTATTGGGTGGCACATTAAAACTTTTATCCTTTTTGGACAAATTAATGAGCAATTTAATTAATAAAATCAGAGAGTAGTGTAAGTGCTATGATAATGAAGTTAAATGAGTGCACAGTAAAATATTCACTAATCCAGCGCATTGCCAAATACCCCCTTAATTCTGCTTAACACTAAAAGGGTTTTGAGCACCATAATGAGATTCCTCTGTCTGCTAATTAATTGACACGCTCCTGAATATTCATATGAGCTAGCACCAATACGTTCCTAATTGCACCGTGGAATAGATCTCAGAGGAAAGTAAATCGCCATAGACTTAATTAAAATAATGTATTCCAGATCGAGGACGGGGAAAGATGAGACATTTGCCTTCGAGCGCGCTGAGAAAGTGGCACCTGGCTGGTGGAGGGGAGAGATATCAAACGTCGGCGCCCAGCCTGAAATAAGCGGCGTGGGACGCGCTGGGAGGGCGTTCGGCTTCTGAAAACAGCAGCTATGCTGGGTCCAAACCCCGCAGCTCGGAGGCTGTGGCTCCCAGGAGCGTCAGTGTTCCTGCCCTACCGGAGGAAGTGGCTGATGGGGCAGAGTCTAGGACCCCGACCCGGACCAGAGCCCTCTCTTTTCTCCCTGCTGTCTGTCCCCCAGACTTGTCCGAAATGCTGTCTACAGAGGCGCGTGGGAGAAGGTCGTCGGTCGGGAAATTTCCGGGAAACTTTTCCTAGAGGTTGTTGAAACCGCACCAGACCCAACTCTCCCAATCCAAGCTGCGATCCAAGAGACGTCCTTGGTACTTCGCTTTGGGGGAGGGTGATAGCTCGGGGCGGGGGGAGAACACCCGAATCCTGTGAATGCTGTCCTCTCTCTCTCGGCTCCCATTCCCACAGAAAGCGCCGCCGTCCCCAAACCGCACGGCTAAGTTCCTGGACGCATTTTCCCTTTCTTGTCGAGTCCAGTGCGGGGGCCCATCCCAGCCGAGCTTTCCTCGGCGGGTAAGAGGGACAGCCGGGCTGCGGACCCCAATCTGAGTTCGACGGCAGAGCCATTTTCACCAGAGCCACGCACGTGAAATAAACTCTCATTCCTTGGGAAGACGAAGATTCCCTCCACCCTCCTTTTTGAAAAAAAAAAAAAAATCACCACAGGTTAGAAACTAAAAAGAGTTTATTTGAAGACATACAAATGCATATTTATTATACACATGTAGGCATTAACAATGTAAATTACACCGCCAGCAGTTGCTGGTTGTTTATTCATTAGATCTTTAGAAAATCTACATTGCCTCCAGACAGCGCGATGATAATGTGAAATACACAAGCAGTTTACATAACCAACTTTGACGCGGAGCTCCGCGCTCCACGACTCAGTCATCAACAGGTCGCAGGGATCCGGACGCAAAGGAAAACCTAAGTTACTAATAATTACCGAAGATCTGGGTAACCTAGGAAGCCCGCGGCTCCCTCTGTCCTTTTGGAAAAGAGCAACAGATGTGGGAAAAAAAGAGAACGATCTAATTCACTCTCTACGGTTCTCCATTTTACCCTGTTTATGTGTAGCTTTGGGGCGGGGGGCAATTAAAGAAAAATTGGTGAAAAGAGGATGAACGGACAGAACTGAAAGACCAAGAGCCTCCCCAAACTCCGGGTATTCAGGACAGCCAGTTAAAGACTTTGATCCCAAACCGCTTTGAGGAGGGGGGCCGGTGAAGTGAGAGGTGAGAGGTTTTCTTTACTGCCCGCGCGGGAAGAAAAGGCAGCCTACCTCAGTTAAGGAAAGCCATCCACTCCACCAATCAAATCACTATGGCCACCATAAACAAATGGTTATCACTCTGAAGAAAATCACCTGCTGATTCAACCTTTTTGGAATTAAATCCTCCCGTGATTTTGGAGTCACCTAAAAGACGGAGAGGGGGAAGCACCTCAAGGGAGAAATGGCAGTGCAGATTTCATGTCTATTTAAAATATATAAAAATATATATCTAAAATTCTTTCCTAATAAAAATGTCAAATAAATAAATAAGGGGGAAGTGAGGGGTTGTTTACTAGGGTTGCTGTGGTGGGAGGGAGGGGGAGATCGGTGAAGATGTCAGCCGCCGTTGCAAGTGCCTAAGTCTCCTCAAAGCTACACGGATGCTATAATCGGTCAAGTTAATGATTTATCCCACTCTCCAGAGTCAAACACTTAACGTGGCCTACCACTCACCACTGAGGTAGGCGGGTGAGGATGTTTTAATGTTCTGTTTCCTTTATCCCTTCCTTCCTTTCTTTTGGTTGGGCCGGCTGGGTACACAAGGAAATGCACTGCAGATCCCGGACACTCTGCATTGCTGGGAAGGCAACTAGCTTGTTTGCAGATCTAAAATCTGGTGTCCCTACCGCTGCGGAAATTGAAACCACAGTTTGAGAAAGAAGGGATGAGGGGAGAGAGGGAGAGAAAACAGGGAAGGAGAGAAAGAAATAGAGGAACATAGAGGGCGGTGGATCCATTTCTGCGGCTTCGGTAAGCCCTCGGGGCAACCTGGTCTCCCCTACAGCTAGTCTGTACACTGCGACCCACCAAGAGTGAGAGCCCGGAGCAGAGTCTGTGCTGCGGAGGAGGGCGCGCGGCAGAGGGTGGGCACCCCGCGCTGGGACCCGAGAAGCAAAGGCCTGGTCCTAGGTGGACCCGCCTGAGCGGAAGGACCCCGCCGCCCAGGGGAGGCGAGCGCCCGGCTGCGCTGCAGGCCCCGCCAGGCCCCGCCTCTCAGCCATTCTTAGCTGGGGGAGGCCAGTAAGGATCAGCCGCTTTCTTTCTTTGCTTTCTTTCTTTTTCAAACCCGCTTTGTGGGTGGCAGCTCAGCGGGGGACGAATGGAGACAAAAAAAAAAAAAAAAAAAAAAGCCCAAACGGGGTGGGGGGGGGGAGGTGCAGAGAGAGAGAGAGAGAGAGAGAGAGAGAAAGAGAGAGAGAGAGAGGGAAGAGAGAAAAATCGAATAGTTTTAACCATCTCAGGAACACAGCGAGTTATTATATTTAAAGGCTGCTGTGGGCGAAACCTGCTTCTGCCATTAAGAAAACACATACTGCATACGTCCACCGGGTTAAGCTCTCCTCCTCATCTCTGAACAAACAAAGCAGAAGCGCGGGGTTTTAAGGCTGGAGACCTACAGGTTATCCGGTTTCAAAACAAATTAAAACGGGCGAATGCACCAACAAATATTACGGATGCAAGACAGTCTTCATTTCAGAGCTCTGCAGTTCCCTTCCCCCCCCGAATTGATTTTATTCAAGTTTCTGAGCGAAGGACATTTAGCCTACTGTACAGGATTTACCTTGATATTCTATTGCAATCAGTATTTTTTCCCCCAGATAATGCATTCAAAGGAAGCTAAACTGTTTTCCCACTTATTGGAAGCTTTGAAACACTTTATAAAGCTAAAAACTGCCTTCCTGTTTCTGCTTTCCCTAAATTCCTTCCCCAAAATAACATTTTAAGAGTAGCTGCCCAACCAGAGATACTGATGCCCCCTGCCCCAAATCTGAGCAAACAAGTAATTCCTGACAAAGAAAATTAATATGAAAAGTATAGGGTGATTTTCTCCCTTTCCCCCCTAAAAAAAAAAAAAAAAAAAAAAAAAAGACCCTTTGCTCCACCCCGCTATTAAACAAAACACAATACCTTTTTCTGGGTGGTACTGCACAGAAGTTGATTCAGTTTTGACAATGTTGTTTAGCTATCATTTGCTATTTTGAATGAATGGGAGCAATCCCCCCTTTTACAACATTTGTTTCCTATTATGGAGAGGTGCAGCAGTTGAGGGCAGACATGTGAAAGTGGCTGTTTGATTCTCTTTTTCATCCCCCTGACCCTGCTTTTGTCCCTCCTCACCCTGGGAATGTCACGCCTCGCTACTTCACTTTGAGATGCTCGAGAAAGTGGCTTTGTTATTCCCTTCTAGACATACACGAAATTGTTCTCATTCCCCCCGCTGTAAAAGATACTTCACATCGGGCCTCGGTTCACAAGTGCAATGCAATTTGGCTTAGTCCAACCTTTGTTCTGCTTGTACAAATGAGCGAACAGTGCACACATTATACAGTTGATCTACTGCTGTCTTAACCCCAGAGTTAGGGGCTGGGAGAAAAGCAAGTTAATCCCTTCAATACCAAGGTGGCTTTAGCAATATTTCCTCCGATAATAATAATAATAGATTTGAATTGCTTCTTCTATTTCACACAGTGCAGGGCAAAACTTCTGGGGAGGGTTTAGTAACAACAACCAAAATCCTTCCACCAACCTTTTGCAAATAACTTTGAGACAAGTACGTATGTAGGTTTGGTAATGCCCAGTTTAAAGCTATGCAATTGTTAGCACAAAGGAGGGACTGGATTTGGAAACTCAGGCTTTAAAGCCTTGAAATCTCAGAGCAAAACCACTGCCAGCAAAGACCAAATGGTATTTAGCAAACTGAATCCAAAGAGAGGGCATTATGGTGAGCCCAGCAAGAGCTGTTTTCACGGACACTGAAATTGCCTGCTCACTATGGGTGGGGTTTGGCACTTCTTGGGGATGGATGTCAAGCAGACCAGCCCCTACCTCTGGCTACTGTTTTTTATCCTGCTTGAGATGGAGGGGAAACTGAGCCTCCCACACTCTCCAGATTGGAGCAGCTGCTTGGGAAATACTTCTAAAATGTGTGGGGCTGTTGCCACTCCCTTTCTCCCAACCCCAAGGAAAACACAGATTTTCACTTCAGGTGCTCCAGCCAGAGCCAAAGGCCTTACCCACTGCCAGGCAGCAGGGACTCAGGAGGAGACGCCTCTGAATTTGAACCCCCCGGTTTAGATGGGAGTCGAGGCTCTTGCCTCTCTCTCAGCAAGATTGGGGGGGGGTACTGATTTTAGGCAACATACCCCTCATCAAAAGTTTCTTTTCAGCCTCCCTGGTGTGAGTTAAGGTCCAAACCCCATGTAGCCGAGTCACCAACCAATGAAATACACGGCTCCAAAGTCCCCTGTGAGATGTTCCTTCCTACCAGCTGGAAAAATAGGTGTGCGTTTCCCGCTGCCCAGTGCAGGCGGTGGCATTGGGGAACGCTGGCGAAGAGAGGGCACCAAGTACCTTCTCTGCCGCTGGGCCCTCGGCACCCCCGCGCGAAGGGTGTCCCCTCTCCCACCCCTCCTCCTTGAAGAGCTTGATTTCCCACCAGACTTGGTCGACGTGGCCCGGCGGCGGCAAGGGCTCAGACTCCCGGGGCAGGCACGGGAGAGCCACGGCCACCAATAGGTTTCGCTTACGCAGCGGCCAACCGAGTGCGGGTCTCTGGGGCCCAAGGGCCTGCAAGACCCTGCTGGCCGGTGGCCCCAGGTTGAGAGGACTTACTGAGCGGGGTCCCTCTGGTCCCCAGATCCAGAACGTTAGAGCCAGGCTGTGCCATGCCGGGGTGCTGGCGGTGCAGGTGCACAGATTCCGAGGACAAACAATCTCCAGGACACTCAGGAGGATGATATTTTTTTCTTTCTTTCTTTCTTTCTTTTTTTTTTTTTTACAAAAACTGACCACTGACAGGCTGAGGGAGTTTGTTTTAGTGCTGAATACCCCGGGAACAAAATCCTTTTGAAAGGAAAGCTAAGTCGTTTCACGCCACCAAAGTGCAGATTTGGTGAAGACTAATGAGACAAAGCGGCGCAGTGCGTTAGCGCGGGTTCCCCGAGAGAGCGGAGGACTTGGGCACCTGCGGGGGGCGGCCTGGTAAGGTGGGGCGGGCCAGAGGAGGCCCCAAACCTAACGTCAACGCCGCACCAGCCCGCGACCTTCAACTCCCCCCCCCCCACTCTCGGCACTTTTACCGCCAATTTCGCAGAGATGCTGGAAAAAGTGGAGGAGATGGGGAGAAAAAGTGAAGCGAAGAGAACTGAGGGACAAGAGTGCATTAGGGAAGAGGAAAGGAGGAGAGGGAGAGAGGCGGGATGGAGGAGAGGGAGGGGACGGCTCCCAGAGTGAAAGGAGGAGGAGAAGGGGGCCAAGGAAGGCTTAGCCGAAGCGCTCCGGGCAGCGTGGAGTTCACTTTCCAAGTCTGGAAGGCGGGTATTGTTTTTGGCGCCTAGGAAACCTTCGGAAGCTGCCGGGTACTTTCCTCCACCTCCCGTCGGTGTTTGGTAAATATTAACAAACCAGGGCGCGTTACTTTCTGGAGTGTGGTTGGAGGGGCTGGCTTGGGCTCCGGGCGGTTTTCCTCTCCTAGAGCCCCCGCCCCCAAACCCCAGCCCCACAGTTCACGCACACACACACCTGCTTGACAACAGAAGGAATCAAAATCAATATTGTATTTGTCACCCCTCTGTCTCCTTTTTACTCCATCAGCAGCCCGGGTGCCACTGAAGCGAATTGTGGATTTATGGAGGGAAATTAGCATAAATTATTACGAAATCTGTAGCCGTGTGTGGTCCAGCTTGTGGGAAAAGAGGCTATTGCGAACTCTCCAAGCAGAAAGGTGGTCGGTGGTGGGCTCCGCAGAGGCGATGAATGGCTATTGCACGAAAGAGATTTCCAGTTGGTTTGCACATGGGTATAATTGACTTATGTGTGTTTTATACAGTTTTCCCAACAACTCCCTAAGCCTCCGGGTCGGATGTGCCCCCTCCTCAAAGCTTCTGTTTGCTTTGGGTTCTGTACAACAGACTGATGCACTTTTCAAGATTTCTGGAAAATGTTCCTTCCTTCCTCTTCTTCATAATACTAGTCTTAAAACTCTGTAAATAGCATGCAAATCCCTCCCTTCCCTTGAGCTTTGAAGATCTTCAGTAGGAAGTAAGATACAATTTTACAGCAAAGTACACTTTTTAAATGTGCATCTCACAACTAACTCCTCGCCCCACCCAAGGCAAAGTTGTGCTATTAGGTTCAATTTTCTTAATGAGCCCCCGGCACAGGCAAAGTGCCTCACCCCCCACCTTCACCCGAGCCAAACTTTGAAGATTCCTACTTGTATCCTCCCATGTCCCAAACTTGGTGGTGACAACTTTCCCAGGGAGACGGACAGAGATTTATCCCAACTTAGATTTTTTTTTTCCATCCAAACGTTTCTACTCTTAGAATTTAGTTAATCTTCTGTTTACTCGGAGCAATGATTTCGACAGCCATACAAAGGCCCTTTGCAAGGCAACAAAATGCCAGTTGTTAAAACAAGAAAACATTTCTCTCTCCCCATCTTTCACCCCCAACACGCGGGCGCGCGCGCGCGCGGGCGCACACACACGGGGTCAAAAAGAATCTTCCTGGCTATAGCAGCGGGAACAGGGATCTTTCACTCCTATCGTTGCATATCCCGAATCCAACCCTTCTCAAAACTCTTGTTTCTATATGTATGTACATATTTTCTTAAAGGATCCTAAAAATCCTTGCGGGCTTCGATGCTCGTACCTCCCCTTCCCAGGTGGGCTCCTGCCTCGTCCATAGGACCACCCTCTGTTTTGTACCTCACAGGCCAGCTGCCTTCTAGAGCAGGAAAGCTGTGGACCAACGCCGTTCGGTCTGGGAAACACAAGCCCTCACTCCTAGTCATCAGGGCCCCTCAAGCTCCCAAGCTTCCCCAGCTCCTCCCATCGCAGGACCCTCTAGGCTAACCTGGCCACGCCATATAACCCCCAAACGCCGCAGCTCCATCGAGTACCGCTGCCTCCCCCCAAGCTCGGCAGAAGTTCCTCCCGGGTCCCACTGGTTTATCTGCAGGGGGTTTACCTGCCCTTCTCCAGCCGCGCCCCCAGAGACAGGTCAGCGTCCCTCTCCCCCCCCCCTTCACACCCACCTCCTCCTCCTGGTCATATTTTCCGAGTTAAGAAGGTGACATTATTCTTTTCTTCAAGCACTTCTGTTAATATTGAAAAACGTGCGCTTGCATCTCAAGCGAGGCAACCCAGACGCGAGGGCCATTTCAATATTAATGAAATTGTTTAATCTCCTAAATTCATCGTGTTTAAGTTACGTTTTGGTGAGTTATTGACCACCTCAGAAACTGCGGTTAATGGGGGGGGGGGTGCGCGCGCGCGCGCGTACGCACACACGCGTTTAAAGATCTTTTTTATGCTAACCCCAAATAGCTCCACTAATAATGCTCTAATATCACTAGAAGTATCATAACTTCACACCCAGAAATCTCCCACCACCACCACCACCGCCTCCTCCTGAAAAAAAAAAAAAAAAAAAGTTCTCACATTTCCAGACTGAAGATGATTTAGCTTGAGCTGTTGCTATTGAGTTTTTAACAACGCGGTAGAAGGAATTTCTTCTAAAAACCATAAAGGTCGGAGAATGTGCAGAAACCAGTGGGAACGCCTATCGTCTATACTTGTAGACTGCGTGCAAGCAGGCGGGGTTGATTCACTATTTCAGAGCAATTAGATGATGATGACAACGACAATAATAATAATAATTATTATTAACTGAATCTCCAGAGACTAATCCAAACCGGGGAACAAGCCGCCCACACTAGGCAAGGTGACCCCAGGCACATCCCCATCCTCTCTTCTCTCCAAAAAAGGAAAACCGCTGGTTCTTTGCAAATCTAGAAGGTACTTCTGTTTTAGTGGGGCCGCAGGCAGCTTTTGCTGGGCCCTCTAAACCCTAAATAACTTCTTTCTATGCAAAAAAAAGGGGGAAGGGGGAGAAAGTTCCGGCTGTAAAATGCAAACTTCCAGGCCACGCCTAACTCCTAAGTTTCAAACCACCTGGGGAGCGAGAGACCTCAAGCTTGATAAAGTGTGTCAACCAAACTCAGGCCCTGCTCAGGTCCACATGCCGTCTTCCCCAACAGCCCAGGGCCTCCATCCTGTGTCTAACCAAACTCCTGGAGGACTTCTAAAGTGAAGACCTTGCTTATTTGCCCAGATACACTACTTTAATTTTTTTTTAATTTGGCCAATACACTTGGATACAAAATGGGCTCTTACAAGGGTCTGTCCGAGTATATTTTTGTATTTTTAACCCCATCACTTAAAGCTACACACCCACTGTGCCGGGCTAAGGCAGCAGCCTAGGAAGGTCAAATCAAACTTTGACCTGCCTCTTGGAGGAGTGGAGGAAGGGTGTATTTTCATTACAATAACCCATGCAACCAGTCCCGGGTAATGCCAAGAGCAGGAAAAGGGTCAGCTTCAGGGGCAAGCCGTGCCTGAAGTTAGCTAACAATACAAACCCGATACACTGCAGAGGAAACAAAATACCCCGGCCAAGCAATTTCCATGTCAAACATCATCTGCGCAGCGGCTCGGTCTGTGAATGTGAGTGGTCGCCTGAATCCCTGCTCCGCGGCCGGCGCCTCCTCATACCTTCACACCGCGCACCCTGGCCCGCGCGTCCTGCTCCCCGCCGGTGGCCGAGGCTCTTCCCCCTCGCCCAGTCTGGAGCTGGAAGTGATTCCTATTGGCCAAGGTGTCCATGTAAATAGGTGTGAAAGAAATCAGAGCTGGCCAGGCTCTCCCCTCTCGCTCAGTCCCCTCCCTCTGCATCCCCCGCTCCCCCTCCTCTTCCTCCTCCCTCAAGGCGATTGTCATATGATAGCTAAGAAGTGGCACATTAATGAAGCGCCGCTACAGGGGTCTTTTCTGCTCCTGTCACCGCTTAAAACTATCAGATGGTTCGAGGGAGGACATGGAGGCAGCCACCTAGCTCAGTGGAGCCGCGGAGCCCACAGCAGCGCCCTCCGGAGCCCCGAGGCCGCCGCTGCCACTGTCCGCGCCGGGACTCCGCCGCCGAGCTCGGCCGCCCGCGGAGCTCACGGCCAGAAGCGCCACGGACCGGGCGGCGCGGGGCGCTGTGGGTCTGAGCTGCGGAGCTCAGGAACGAGTGGAGCCCAGCCGAGCCAGGACACTGCGACCCGGCTGCGCGCAGCGCCATCCCGGATGCGGACGCGCAACTTGGGGCAACTTTAAGGTGAGCCGCTCTCGGTTGCCTCCCTACCCCCAGTCCCCGCTCCCGGTCCGGGCTGACTTCCAGGCTACCATCGCGCCGCTCGCGGGCTTCCCCTCCCGCGCCCCCTGGCCGCCCCCAACTCGACACGCAAAGTTGCTGGCTAAAGAGCTCAGGCGCGCTGGCTGATCCAGCGCCGAAGCCCCCTACTCGCCACCCCCGAAGTCTGTTCTCGGCCTGGCTGACCTCGCGGTGTCTGTGCACCCACGTCCTTCCCCCCGTTATCTTCCCCCCCTTCCCAGATCCGAGCAGGCCCGCGCGGACCCAGAGCTAGAAAGGGGCAAAGAAGAAGATGCCTCGGCCCGGCCGCAACACGTACAGCGACCAGAAGCCGCCCTACTCGTATATCTCGCTGACCGCCATGGCCATCCAGAGCTCGCCCGAAAAGATGCTGCCCTTGAGCGAGATCTACAAGTTCATCATGGACCGCTTCCCCTACTACCGGGAGAACACGCAGCGCTGGCAGAACAGCCTGCGCCACAACCTTTCCTTCAACGACTGCTTCATCAAGATACCGCGGCGGCCAGACCAGCCCGGCAAGGGCAGCTTCTGGGCGCTGCACCCCAGCTGCGGGGACATGTTCGAGAACGGCAGCTTCCTGAGGCGCCGCAAGCGCTTCAAGGTGCTCAAGTCGGACCACCTGGCGCCCAGCAAGCCCGCTGACGCGGCGCAGTACCTGCAGCAGCAGGCCAAGCTGCGCCTCAGCGCGCTGGCGGCCTCGGGCACGCACCTGCCGCAGATGCCCGCCGCCGCCTACAACCTGGGCGGCGTGGCGCAGCCCTCGGGCTTCAAGCATCCCTTCGCCATCGAGAATATCATCGCGCGCGAGTACAAGATGCCTGGGGGACTGGCCTTCTCCGCCATGCAGCCCGTGCCCGCCGCCTACCCGCTCCCCAACCAGTTGACTACCATGGGCAGCTCGCTGGGTACTGGCTGGCCACACGTGTACGGTTCGGCAGGCATGATCGATTCGGCCACCCCCATCTCCATGGCCAGTGGCGATTACAGCGCCTACGGCGTGCCGTTGAAGCCTCTGTGCCACGCAGCGGGCCAGACGCTGCCCGCCATCCCCGTGCCCATTAAGCCCACGCCGGCCGCAGTGCCCGCGCTGCCCGCGCTGCCTGCGCCCATCCCCACCCTGCTCTCGAACTCGCCGCCCTCGCTCAGCCCCACGTCCTCTCAAACAGCCACCAGCCAAAGCAGCCCCGCCACTCCCAGCGAAACGCTCACCAGCCCGGCCTCCGCCTTGCACTCAGTGGCGGTGCACTGACCCGCAGAGGCCGGCGCCCCGTCTCGTTCCCCTGCCCGCCAGCCCACTCGCCTACCCCGGCTCCCAGTCCTGCCCTCCCCATCTGAGACCGCCACCCTAACTTGTCCAGTTCACCTTCGGCCAACCCCCTCTCCCCCATGAGAACTCTGTTTTGGACCCAGGAGACGAAACACAAACTTGCAGACGGGCCTGGAGGCGCGTGGGAGCTGTCCTCGCCCCCAAGAGGGGTTAGGCAGGGGGCACCTGAGCCAACTCGTCCCATTCCAGGGCCCCCGAAATCCCCCTCCCACTGAAGCGGCAGGGGAAACCTTGCCTCCCGCAGTCTCGCAGAGGGGCGCGTCTAAGCTCGGCCCGGATCCGCGAGGCTCCGGACACGGCGCCGTTAGTCCCAAGCCCAGAGAAACCGCCTCGGAGGTTTCCCGGAACAGATCTTCCCTGAGGGCTGCAGACGCACAGCGGAGAGCCACATCTCTGTTTACGTCTTGGAAATCTGCCGCGAAAAGGGACCACTGGCTTCCTACCCTACTCGCCTCCGCCCATCCGGCAGGGGTATGGGCGGACCACAGCCTCCCGGAGTAGCGGCCCTGCCTCCCCGGCTTCTGCGGAGTTTTCTTGTTTGGGGTTTTGTTTCCTGACAGAGGCTCCAGGCGCTGGGAGTGCAGGGGAGAGGCTACCAACCTGGGAAGGGGACGTTTGTCCTCCACACAAGCAAAATAAAACTAAAAGTTAACCTTGTATGTTTACAGAGCGCCCGGTAAAACGTAAACAGTGAACTTGAATCTGTAGTGCTTGGCGGGCGAGCGGGCAAAAGGCCACTTTACAAGTACCTGTTGTAATGTGAATGTTTACTCTGCATTTCTGGCCAGGTTTAGGGGAGGGAAAGGGGGGATGGGAAAGTTAATTGGGATGTTAACTTTCCGATTACTTAGAGACCTTTTTAGCTATTTATTTTATTGCTGGAAGGAAAAGAAAGAAAAGAAAAGAAAGAAAGAAAAAATGAAATAAGTCCAAACTAAGAAAGGGCAACCCTAGAAGAACTTAGATAAGCTGACTGGTAACATGAAGGAGGTATCACCGGATAGGTCTCCCATGGACAAGCCTTTCTGTTTGCTACAAGAACTTTTCCGAGAAGCTAAAGGGCTGCAAAGAGATGTAAATGCTTGTGAATAGGAATGATTATACACTGTGTAAAATGCACTTTTGTTGGCTATATTCCTTTAGAGTCTTAGGTAATTTGCTGGAAAATGAACTGTTGTTCTGGTGTGACCTGCTTAAGTTAAAAAAAAGTTGTAGTGTCATCAGAGCTGTACAATTTTTACCTTTCATTTTTCTCCCTCCCTGTACAGAATTAGCATGGCATTTTAAATATTGATGTTCTTGTTCCCAGCATGCCTGTTTTAAGACAAAGAATTTTAAAAAGGTGTCTATGTTAAATTATGAACCTAGTCCAAATAATATTTTCTCATTAAAATATGTAAATGCAAATTTTAGTTTCGTGTGTTTTTGAAGAGTTGCTACAAACAGTAACTTTACCAAAGACAGATGCACTGCTTCTCTAAGCATGCTTTCTGCAATACATTGTCTGAGTAGTTTGTCTCTTTCATAACTTATTTTTAAAACAAACCTCCTCTTATGCACTTGCAGACTGGGAAGAAATTATGCAGATGGACTCTTGAAGATATTTGCCCAGAGAGAAAGATGAAACAAACTATTTCTAGTATAGATCAGGTGCACAGGTGTGGTGCTAAAAGAAAAACTGTTAATGAAAACCAAGTAACTTTATATGTATTTTGACTATCTTTAAATATACATTTTACAAAATATACAGCACTTTATATAAATGTAAGGCTTCTACAGAAACCAGGTAGAGGCGATATGGAGATATACAGCGTAATGGCAAACTTGCTTACCCAATACTTATATTCTGATGCATCTTATTTGCAGTGGACCTTGATTTCCTTGCTCCTTTAAATTACTGCAATCGTTGAAATTTTCTTTTTCAGAAGTTACTTAAAAGTTCACCTAGCCTGTAGAGAAACCTGTTCACTTTTAATTGAACAGATTTCTCTTTACTCCTTCATCTGGGAAAATAATGTTTGGTGTGTTTATTTTAAAGAAGCGAATGAAGTTACTTTAAATGCTTGACTCTGAGTATTTGCTTTTCTTCAGATTTTTGCAGAGAATTAAAGTTTGCCAAGAATGTATGGCTCAAGGCCAATTAAAACTTTATTGAAAGGGTCACAATATTTCCAGAGTGAGGTGTATATTCAACTAATGAAGTTACAAGACAAAGAAAAACTTAAATGGTGATTAAGACTTTACTGTGTAAAATGATTAAACAAGAGACCTTGTGCAATAGAGAAACCCACACAGAAATCATCATCCCTATACTCCACAAAGAGAACCCTTAGCACCTGTGACCTTTATATGTTCAGAGGGTTATCTGAAAAAAATTTTTAGCATTAATGCAAAGGGTAATTAATCCTGTTGTGACCATTTTTTTTAAAGGAAGGATCCCACACACAGCCAAAAAAAAAAAAAAGGTGGAAAATAAATGAATCATTGGACTGATTAAAATGCATGAAGCCACTAAAGCTCGTCAGACAGGGGACAACTAAACTCATTCATCAAGCCCAATTCACAATTATATCAACACGATCAGCTAAAGAAAGCCTGGAAAACTTACCCACCCTGGGCCAGGAAACTCTTGAAACTTTGTTCTCAACCAGAAATCATCTACATTTTTAAAAAGTGAAATACATTTTCATTACTTCCTGCAAAATAAAATTAAAGCCACCTCTGGAATATTCTAATCTCCTGGAATTCACTAACACTGAATTTGAACTGGGAATGAAGGAAGCATAAAGGGCTAACATGGGTCTCAAACATTTTATAAATTTTCAGCTTAGATAGTCAGGTAAAATACTCTTCCTAGTAGTAGCAGTAGGATTCAGAGGCAAGTGATGTGTACATACACACATTTAATAAATGGAGATAAGTAAGACGCAGGTCCTATTTCCGATTTTTAGTAAAGGAGTGATTTCAACTCAGTATTTGAAAATGTGCTTTTCAGCTGGTAAGTTCGTCATGGTGTATTGCAAAGAATGAAATAACTTGGGCATTGTGAGTCCTCCTTTCACCACTGCAGGCATCTTTTCTCAGATGAAGTTGAATGAGTAAAGTAAAAAAATCCATTGATGATATTTTGACCTTGATCAGGAATCCAAAGGCAGCCCAAACACACATGCCTCCACCCCACTCCATCCCCAGCTTTGAGACTTGCAACCAGTTTAGCTGAAGTACCCCACAAATAAGGAAGTTTATAACTAGGATACCTTCAATGGCTCTCTTTGTCATGTTAAATCTTTTCACCTGGCTCAAGTCCAAAGTCAATACACACAGCTTTAAAATAAAACTGGAAGAGACAACACCGTGCAGTGAGGTGTCTGTTTGGGATCTCATCCTGAGAAGGGAGTTTAGTTATATTATTTTCTATTTTGTAAATTTGGGCAGTACTGATTTTTTTAAGTTAGGTTTTTGATTTGGAAACTGGGCTATTCTGTTACTTTTGGTTTTTAACATGCTTCTGTACTCAACCATGTTTTTAAGTGGCTTTCTCTGTGATTTGGGGAAATGCTTACACAATGGATGAGTTTTGTACACTCTCTTGAGAGAGAAGCTGCTGAAGTTCCCACTGTTCCTATTGCCTGGGTTGGGGGGTCTTAAGAAGCCTGAACACTAGCAGGAGAAGGGCTGGTAAATGATCGTCGGAATGGCTTAACTATTACAGCAGCAAGTTTAACTCCTTTAAAATAGATGAAAACACTGAGTGTCTTGGAAGCATAAATCTGGCCAGGTGCTCAAGTGGGATGAAGCTGGCAGGTGGGAGGGGGAAAGAATCCAACGGAGTACTTCTAACAGAAGGTTTTACGTTAGCTTATGCAAGGTTTGGCGGGGGCGGGGGGAGGGGGGGCGCGGCGGTGTTCAGGGATGGTTTATGCTTTTGCAAATGGAAACTCCCTCTGTAAAAAGATATCCATTTAAGAAATGGCAAGGATCAGGATCTGTTCTCCAATTCTTAATATAAATGTCAGTTCATTTTTTTTCTCCTAAAGCCACATATGCACAAAGACACCCAAACAAAAACAAAACAAAAAACAATCCAACCCACCGGCTGTGCAGCCTCAAAGGGGATGCATTTGTTTCGTTTAAACTAACAACAAATTATCTAATTAATATGTTTCAATTACAGCATGAAAGGCGCAGCCCCTGGACCGCCCGCCGTGGGGTCACAATAGCCCCAGAGCCCACTCTAGGAATTTACAATAACTTCACATCTGTTTCTTTATTTCCCACTTTTTGAGTCTAAAACTCCTCTCAAGATCACTTCAAACTACGGGCTGAGTTATGAAATATGTCCCGGTGTTAAAGGGGGATGAAACTTTGCCCACGGATGCTTCATTTGCAAGCAAAAAAGTGAAAGCCCATTGAAGAGCATTAAACAAATATATTAGAATTCTGTCACTTTATGCAATTGAGTAGATCAAATGAAGGGTCCCGGCCACTTCATTCACTCTCATTCACTCGAATAGAAAATGCAAAGAATAGCAACCCGAGACTGGGCCACCGATGTAGATTTAGCTCCTTTTTACTGGGAGACAAAAAGGCTGAATTTTCACAAACACATTGCTGACTCGGGGACTAGGAAACCGGCACTGGAACCCCTTTGGAATTTAAATTCATTTTATCTTCCTCTCTCTTTGCGGGGATCTGTTTGCACTACAGTGCAAGATGCAGCGGGCATCCTCTGGCTTCTGAAAAAATGGGGGAGGGGAAGAAAGTGAGTGGGGGTGGCTATGTGGGCCTCAGGATTCTCAAGGAGCTCTTGGTGGTCAACTGACACTCAGTTCTGAGATAATAACTTTGATTTAAACAAATCTTTATCTACATCAATAGAAATATCATTATATCACACATCTCCTAGCCTCTTACCTCCTTGCTTGGCACGGATTACATAAATGGCTTGTTTTCAAAGATCAGAATCACGTCTGGGTCGTCCAGTTTACTTCTTTCAACTAATATCTGGTCATTGGTGTCACAGCAGACTTGAAAGCTAAGCTTTCAACCTCACCTGCTAAGTACTGTTCTCTTTCTCTCTCTAACATGCACACATGCACACATACACACCACTTTCTGATAGCAACCCTATCTAAGCACCACGATGGTAAATTTGTTAAGTAAAAATCAGGAGATGAGACATTCTTTGGTTAGAATTTCCAAGTCAGAATCTTCTTACATTTTCATTTCCCATTTTCGGGGCAGGGGAACAAGCCACATGTGTCTGTGGTAATTGAGATAACCTTGTGGCACTACTTCTGTCCTGTGTCTTCAATGGCCAATATTTTTGTTTTGATGAACTTTATAGATTTTTGTGTCAACATCTTAGAAAGCTTACAGTGCTGTTAGAGCTGCTTCTAGAGACAGAACAGGGAAAAATAAAGCAGCAGACTTCTCAGCTTTTGAGGTATGATTGCAGAGGAATGAACCAGTTTTCCTTAAACTTGTAGTCTAAAGGAGATCTGATCTGAAGGAGGAAGTATATGGAGGGTTTTATTTTGTATTTTTTAAAACGTGCCTGGTACTTTTTCCAGATGCATTCAAACTTTGAATGCTTTTCATTTCAGCTTCAAGATTTGTAAGGTTATATTTGACACTATTCTTCATTTAATTTGTGGGATTGGCGTCTGGAGCAGGAGACAGGAGGTAGCTCAGATCTACAGCTACAAAAAAGATACTGAAGAAATAGTTGGTTGTTTTATAACCGTAAGCTATCAAACTCACCAGAATTAATAACAAGCAATAAACTGATCACTACAGTAAAATAAGAAAATAATTAGAAAATATCCATGAAAAATTGTAATTGGCTAAATAAAACCTTCCTTAGAAGATTTTCCTTCCAGAAATTTTCAAGAATATACGGACGAACGGTTCTTTGGAGGCAGCCTCCTTTTGCCTATGTCTGCAAATAACCGATGTCAAATCAGCTGCAAGCTTTTGAAGGAACAAACTCGGAGCATTAATTAGAGCAGATTAAGCTCACAGATAAAAAGCATTCTTTAAGTATCTGTTGTTTGGAGACATTGTGATTCTGATTCATGCTTTGCAGCCTGTATATTTTTATTTACTCAGTTAATTTCTTCCCCAGAGTGTTCCCTGTTGATGGGGGTTTACTAAGGTACACAGTGCAGAAAGAATTGTTGGTTTGCAGAAACAAGTGTTTCCAAACTCTGCTTTTGCTATTGATTTCTCTCCCCTCCTTTCTGAAATACAATGCATTGGTCCCAGGATTCCACCACATAGTAGCATATAGAGAAACTGTTCAATAAAGGATCTTAATTTTGTGCCACTTAGAGGAAGCTTAGTATTTATTAAGTAGTATCTAGAGTGTTTTACATTAATTAGAGCAGCTCCTTGGAGAGACATTACAGCCAAGAACTGTTTCACACAACAGGAAAACAAATCTCAACTCCCCCACTAAATCTGCCATACCGAAACACAGAGCTGCAAGGGTCTGCCCACTTGGAAATGTCAACATATATATTATTTATTTACATATGTTTGATAGACATACTGAAGGTCTGTGTATAACAATAAAATGCTTATTGAAAAGGTCCCTATCACCCTGGGTGCAGTGATATTTATGTCAGCTACAAAATAACCACAACAACAACCTGAAATAACGGATCTGTCTCAAGATTCCTGATGTGGATTTCATATCGGGGGAAGAAAAACTGACAAATGACTATCCAACCCTCCTTTGTTCAATGGATGAGTCAGTCTGAATCATATATTTCTGTGACTGCCTGGAAGATGCTAACAGTTTTCATCCTTGTGTGTGTGTTGCTGGGGAGGGATTGGGCAGGGGAGAGTAAGGAAGAATAGGCAAGGATGAAATTTGAGGACTATCAGATTAGTTCAGGTGGTGTATATGCAGTGATTCCTGTCCCCAACACGGAAGAATAACTCACTGAATGAATGCGAGTTCTGAAAATAGTCCTGTTTAGTTTAGGTAAAAGCGCTTTGCCTTTGTTCCAGCTGTCAGTAAGTGAGAGTACGGACTGTAGATTTCAGCTGTGATACCAAGTTTGTACAATTTAAACCTATGAAACGCATTTGAATTTACTTGTGGATGTTATCGGCTTTAATAAGAGGCAAACCCCTCCCATAAAACAAGAAAATGAAAATGATTAACTTTGACATAGAAATATAAACAGCAATTTGATTAATTATATTGCTAATTATTCCTTGCTGTGGAGCCAAACATTATTCAATTCTTAAAATGACAGATGCTGAATAAATCATATAAAATAATTACTTGGAATTTCACTGCAGTGAGAAATGGTGGCATTTATGGAGAGATTTATATTGATTTCTAAATATGTATTTGGTTTTGTTCTATTCTGTTTCATTTAGAAATTTAGTCCTTACTGTAAAGATATCACAACTATGTAATAAAATGTTTTTTCTATGTTTTCCTATGCATATATTAAAATAATCAATTTCTCTTTTCAATATTTTCCATAATTATAATCAGTATACATATATTTGTATATCTTGCTTTTCCCCAGCATTATATCATAAGCATTTCTCACATTCCCCATATTTTCATAACATGGGAATACATAATATTAAAAACCATCAATTTTAATGGTTGTATAGCCTGCCAACTGAATGAATTCCCCTGGGTGAGGCATTTTGAATATTTTTAGGTTTTGGTTTTTACTTTGTTTGTTTTGTGAATTTTACAAAGACCGTTGCAGTGAACATCTTTTATACCTAACTAAACACTGTTTCCAATGATGTAAAATATATTAACATTGACATGTGGAATTCCCTAATGGCTCCCTGCAAATTCAATAATGTAATTTAATTTAGGATTCTGCTTCAGTTCTTACATTTCCATTGCTCTCACCCTCGACCCCGAGCAATATTGCCGGACTTAGAATCACAGACACTGAACGTTAGAGTTGGAAAAGTCCTGAGAGATTACAGGGAAGTCAATTATTTTACTCATTTGTTGAATCCCACTGATATATTCCTTTATCTACATCCAAATAATTTAACAACACCAAAGCCAAGCTCTGAAAGTCAAACAAAAATTCGGTCCTACCACCAATGCCAGACCAATGCAACAAAAAATCAGAAATCAAGAAAGTACTGAAGTTGTCAAAATGAAGGCTTTTTACTTGATAACGTTCGCTCACCTCATTGTAAAGCGGTTTACAAAGCATGACAAGCTGTAGCCTTCTGAAGAGGGCTGGGGGTTGTCTGTGTAACTAGAGGGAATGGTCACTGCTCAGTCCCAGGTCTGAAGAGAAAGGGATCCACCCTCGAGTCTGAACCATTTCTTAACTCTGTGATACCCTCCTGACATCGAAAACAAGTGGTCTTCCAGACAGACTTCCAGGAGTCTAGAGGGTCCAGGCACACAGCAGGTGTTACTACCTCATTTCTTCGGCTGCTGTGAGATGCTAATTCTCAAGATGGGAGATGGCAGGAGGGGCTTCTGGGGTGGGGATGGCCAAAACGGGCCAGGAATCTGAGCTTCTGATTTGTCTTGTTATTGCAGCATTTCGTTTCAACCTTTCTTACAGGACACCTTCATGTCTGATTTCCCCACTCCAGGTTCTTGAGCTCTTATTTGTTTTTAGTCAAGTGGCTTCACACTGTGTGAGATACAACACAGGTGCCAATGGGGTGCTTGTCGGCTGAAGAATATCCAGGCATCCTGGAGTGGACCCAGGAAGAAAAGCAAGCAGGGAAAGTGCCATAACCAGTGGCTAAGGTTGAGATCATCTCCTGAATTGGAATCAATGTTTTTTGGTGGGAAAAAAAATCATGGAACCAAATGAATTTGTTCACAATTACTTTTCTATAGTTCCCAAACCATCCCAACCACACTCCCTGAGCTAATCACTCCTACCTTCTGCTTGGCTCACTTAACAACGAGAGGAGAGATATAAGAGGAGGAACAGAGAAAGGCTGAGAGGAAGAGAAGCAGCTGGATGAAAATCTGATGATTCTGCTAGCACGGTGCTTTAAATAGGTCACCTAACACATCTCTTCCTTTTAATTCAGTTCCGGCCAATTCAATTCAGTCTGATTTAATCCAATTCGACAAATATCACTAAGCATCACCTGCACAAACAAGATCTTTCAAAAACATATTTTGGTCAGAAGACCTGAATTTGAGTCCTAGTTTTGTCACCTTTTACCTAAATGGTTCTGAGCAACTCTCCTGAGCTTTCTGTTAGCTACCCTTCTCTCAGAAGAGAATAAGGTGCCCTCAAAGGCTTGTCTCAGTGATAAAGTAGAGCAAAGCAGATGAAAGTGCTTTGAAGTGCCATGCAAACTTAAGTTACTATTACTGTCGATGATGGATAAATAGTAAAGTAAAAACCGCTATTAAAAACTGTCCTGACAACCCACAGAATGGGAGGAAATATTTGCAAACGAAGCAACCAACAAGGGATTAATCTCCGAAATATACAAACGGCTCATGCAGCTCTATGTCAAAAAACAAACAACCCAATCAAAAAATGGGCAGAAGACCTAAATAGACATTTCTCCAAAGAAGACATACAGATGGCCAAAAGCACATGAAAAGATGATCAACATCGCTAATTATTAGAGAAATGTAAATCAAAACTACAATGTGGTATCACCTCACACCAGTCAGAACGGCCATCATCAAAAAATCTACAAACAATAAATGCTGGAGAGGGTGTGGAGAAAAGGGAACCCTCTTGCGCTGTTGGTGGGAATGTAAATTGATACAGCCACTATGGAGAACAGTGTGGAGGTTCCTTAGAAAACTAAAAATAGAACTACCATACGACCCAGCAATCCCACTACTGGGCATATACTCTGAGAAAACCATAATTCAAAAAGAGTCATGTACCACAATGTTCATTGCAGCTCTATTTACAATAGCCAGGACATGGAAGCAACCTAAGTGTCCATCGACAGATGAATGGATAAAGAAGATGTGGCATATATATACAATGGAATATTACTCAGCCATAAAAAGAAACAAAATTGAGTCATTTGTAGTGAGGTGGATGGACCTAGAGTCTGTCATACAGAGTGAAGTAAGTCAGAAAGAGAAAAACAAATACCATATGCTAACACATATATATGGAATCTGGAAAAAAAAAAAAAAAGGTTCTGAAGAACCTAGGGGGAGGACAGCAATAAAGACGCAGACGTAGAGAATGGACTCGAGGACACGGGGAGGGGGAAGGGTAAGCTGGGACGAAGTGAGAGAGTGGCATAGACATATATACACTACCAAATGTAAAATAGATAGCTAGTGGGAAGCAGCCGCATGGCACAGGGAGATCAGCTCAGTGCTTTGTGACCGCCTAGAGGGGTGGGATAGGGAGGGTGGGAGGCAGACACGAGAGGGAGGGGATATGGGGATATATGTATATGTACAGCTGATTCACTTTGTTATACAGCAGAAACTAACACACCATTGTAAAGCAATTATACTCCAATAAAGACGTTTAAAAAAAAATACTAAAAATAGACCTACCATATGACCCTGCAATCCCACTCCTGGGCATATATCCAGAGAAAACCATAATTTGAAATGATACATGCACCCCAATGTTCACTGCAGCACTATTTACAATAGCCAGGACATGGAAGCAACCTAAATGTCCATCAACAGAGGAATGGACAAAGAACCTGTGGTACATATATACAATTGTACATAGATACTCAGCCATAAAAAAGAATGAGATAATGCAATTTGCAGCAACATGGATGGACCTAGAGATTGTCATACTGAGTGAAGTCAGAGAAAGACGAATATCATATGATATCACTTATATGTGGAATCTAAAAAAATGGTACAAATGAACTTATTTACAAAACAGAAATAGAGTCACATATGAAAACAATCCTATGGTTACCAGGGGGAAGGGTATGGGTAGGGATAAACTGGAAGACTGGGATTGACATATACACACTACTATATACAATATGGATAACTAATAAGGACCTACTGTATAGCACAGGGAACTCTACTCAATACTCTGCAATGACCTATATGGGAAAAGAATCTAAAAAAGAGTGGATATATGTGTGTGTATAACTGAATCACTTTGCTGTACACCAGAAACTAACACACCATTGTAAATCAACTACACTCCAATAAAAATTTTTAAAAGTAAAAAATTAAAAAATAAAAAATAAAAATTGTCCTAAGAGGAGTTTAGTCTTCAGCTCTTCAGGACAGATTGCCTACTCGTAGAGGGAAGGTCTGTTTTTCCTGCTATTTTTTTAACCCCCCAGTTTTCACTTTTTCCTGTGCCCACCCCCGTGAAGTAGGTTGGCAGTGGAAAGGGGGTGCTATGGCAGAGGAAACCATTGCTCCTTGTTTGCATTTTCTCACAGTGGGCCTTTTCACAGATTTTAAGATATGATGTTGACAAACTGCTATTACAGTTGCTGAAAGGACTTGAGAGGAAACAGTGTGACAGTTCTTTGGGGGCACTTTTAGCCTTCTTTTCCCCACCAACCAATGGCAGAAGCTACTTCCCTGTCACTTGAAATAATTTAATAAGTGACTATGTAGGATTTACCATAGGCCAGGTACTGTTCTAAGTTCTTCACAAATAATAACTCACTTAATTTAATCCTAATAACCGCCTTATGAGTAACAGGTTTTTATTATGTCCATTTTACAGATGGGAATATTGCGGCACGGGGCATTTAACTAATTTGTCCAAGGTTACTCAGTGAGGAAACAGAATCGATGCCCAATGGACTCTCAATAAAAGCTGGTTTAATATAAGGATACTTTTGTTACTGAAGGCAGCAGATCACATGAGTTCCCAGATGCAAGGGCTATAGCAAGCTCATTCAGGTCTGCAGATGGAGAAGGAGGGTTACCCTCTGCTGGCTTTAAGCTGACTAGCTCAAACACAAGATGATTTTTGCAGCTGCCAATGTAATTATTCTTTTGTTACTTCTCTTACCCCTCCCAGCTTTGCTGTGAGTTATGGTTCACTAAATTGCATTTTCTTCCTAAACAAACCTCTATTTAACTTATGTGGGGGGGGGGGGGGAAGAGAGAGACCACCTTTAACAGAAACAAAAACAACAACAACAACAAAAACAACCCTCTACGCTAACTCACAACAATTTTTGATTTTTGATCTCAGTCCGATCAGACACTAAAAAAGTCACAATGGAACACTGCCACCTGCGTCCCTTCACCCCGTAAAAAAAAAAAGATGGACCTCAAGGTGTATCCAACCAGCCTGGATCCATCCACAATTAACTCAAATCTTCTGGGAAAAAGGGCAACTGATCCAATATGAAATCTAAGCAGGAATGTATTCTTGTAGTTAGAAGAAAACTGCCAACCTATGTGTCTTTTCCTTCCCTTGCATTCTCCATCAGATCAAAACATAACTCAGAAGGTGAGGGGGAGAAGTACCATTTTTGTAATTTCAATGTGATTTTAGAAAGAAGAAAAAAAAAGAAAAGAAAGAAAGGAGGGAGGGAGGGAGGGAGGGAAGGAGAGGGGAAGGGAAGGAAGAAGGAAGAAGATTGATCTACCTTTCTCAGTAAGTATAATTTTGTTTGTTGCTGATGGAACCAAATACTGAAGGAGTCAATATTTGAAGTTTTCTCTTAATGCTCAAACTTCTTTAGTGATACTTTCTAAAAATATGCTTGGGTACTCACATATCTTTTACAATCTAACTACCAGGAGGCAGGCGTTCATATACTTATAAACATGCATTTTAAGAAGGTTGTATGTCTTTGTGTTTATATCCAACTCCGGCCTCCCTTTTGACCATCGGCTTCAGTTACAAGTGACTCCTAGGAAACAGCTGGTTTTCATACTTGGCTAGTGGGCTCCCCATTGGCTGTGTTAGGAGTCTCTCAGCCTTGTTCTAACAGAGTTGTGTTTGCTGGATGTGATTGGGCTGAGAACGCTGGTGAAGCTCACTCAAGCTTCTTGGTCACCTCACCCTGGTTTGGTGGTTCACCTTGTTAAATAAGATAAATCATGTTATACACCCTGTGTTTCTGGCCTCTCTGCACTGCACAAACCCTCACCTCCCCCAACTACAAGAGGCCCTGGGGCTACTTCTCCAATGACCACACTTAGTCTTGGAGTCATTCCAGCCCACCTCATCTTTAAGGATAGATCCAGTGGCAAAGGTCAGGGTCCTTTCTGCACCTTTTCCCTTATTCTATTCTATTTCCATCTGAGTTTCAAAATGGCCATCTGTGCAGGGCTCACCCCGTCAACTGCCAGTCTCCTGGGACTGCTGTCTGCGAATGTCCATGCTCCTTGGCAGAGCCATGGAGGGACACTGGGAGAAGACGCTCTTAGATGCTAAATAATCTATTTGGGAGATGTTCTTTTTTTCCCTTCATTTACCAACTTTCTTACAGCAAAAATAAAACAAACTCTACTACTACTCTAGAGTAGAAGTGTTCTGTGATGGTTTCTGCTGCAATTTGTTACACTTATTTTTCAGAGCCATATTGAGGCACCCTTGTCCCCAGTGACTTGGTAACTAGAAATTCATATGTTGTTGGGTAGACTGACTCACATGACCCTCGCTGAATCTCATTAAAATATCTTGTTCAGCAATCAATACATCTGGCAAAGCAGTCAGCTTTTTTTTTTTTAATTGTTCAAAGCATCATACGTGTCCTATACGGCATGTTGCATGCCATTAATCAGCATATAAGGGCCTAAAGGGAGAGAATTAGAAAGACATTCTTACGATTTATCAAGGTTGGGTACTATCTCCTCCTAAAAAAAAAAACAACGCAGTATTCCTAAGAGGGTAGAGTAAGATCACGGACTCAAAGATTTAAAGAGGAGGCATTGAGCAAATCACTGAAACCCTCTGAGCCTTGGTTTCTTCCTCTAAAACAGGCGAGTTATAGTAAACATGTTGAGCTGGTTATTTGCCAGTCCTCTCTCAGCTCCAAATTCAGCTCTCTATACTTTGTTCTGAAAATTTTATTTCTCAAACTCCTTTGCCAGCTGACTTCCGGTGAGTTTCTGCAAACAGGAAGTCCTAGAGGAATGCTGGAAGGAGAGAGAGGGGGAGAAGAAGCCTCCCTCCTGGTTGTGCTGTTCCTGCTGGCTTCCCTCCCACAGTGGCTTGGGCTCTAGCCTCCGCCTCCCTTAAGCCCTCCCAGGCCTCACCGAGCCCCCCTGCAATGTGCCAGCAGAGATCTGAGCGCCAGCAACTCAGGGTCCCTCTGCTGACCACCAGGGGCGCCAGCAACAGCTGGGCAGCACCTCCTCCTCAGGTCTGGACCTCTGCTCTCCAGGGCTCCTTCTCCATACTCCTAGGCTCTGCCGTCTCCCACCTCTTCCTTTTCCAGGAGTGGCAGCTGCTTCCTGCAGTTACTACCTTGACATTTGCCCAGTGTTCCTTTTTCTGTGCTCTAAGCCTACTAACACCCATGTAACTGATTCTCTGCATTAAATTTCCTCTCTTTGAAATATCTAGTGTGATTTCTGTTTTCTAGACGGAATCCTGAGTAATAGTGTGTTTATGACCCTGGGTCTCCTAACCCATCAGCTCCATGAAAGACTGGATTCCTTCACTCAGCGCATACCTACTGAACCCTGGGCATGGGCACTCCATAGCGTGGGAGCTCGGCAACAGGGAGATGGTTACACATATATGCCCAACAAGCCCTGATCTCCAGGAACTTGCCAGCTAGTAGAGAAGACACACATGGAGAGCAGCCTAGATAAGAGAACAAGTTCTGTGAATGCACTGAGAAGGAGGTGGAGAAACAAGAGGAAGAGAAAGCCTTGAGAGAATGGAGGGTTTGAGACTGGGTGAAGGCAAATAGCTCAAACTCAAGTTTACCAGCTTAAGGACTTCAGGTGGTATATCTGGCAGACAGTAGAAGAGGTCACTTGGTAGAAAAAGAGGCCTCATGGTAGTGACCAGAGGGAGGCCAGATAGGGTGAAGACAGAAAATGGAAGGTTTTTGGGGTCAGAGTGAAGAGTCTGTGCAGCTAGCGGAGCCCTTAGGAGATTTATGCGTAATGAGGCTGCACACTGAAACGACCTCCGCAGGAAGGTAAGAAGTAATGAGCATGATAAATGGAAGCGGAGCAAGGACCGTGGAAAGAACACCTGAATACTCTCCAAGGATGCCAGCTGGGTCTTTCACAGTTTCTTTCACCCATAAGAACCCTCATTTCTTGGATGTCTACTATGTATCTGTACTGTTTGATTCACATGTATTATTTTCCTTTAATTCTCACATTAACCCTAGGAGGTAATCCTCATCATAAAAACAGGGAAACTAATATCTAAAGGAGTTAATACATTTTTCTGGTAAGCGACTGAATCAGATTCAAACCCAGGTTCTAACTGACTCTAAATCCAGTGCTCTTGCCAATCTACTCTGCTGCCATTGTAACATATGGCTTGTCTGTCAAAAAGTATTTATTAATAGGATACCGTTGAGGCTACTGTGACAAACAGAAGGAGGTGATGGTGAAATAATTAAGAACAGAGAGAAAAGAATGGATTTGAAAGACATTTCCGATAAATGAGAGGGCACGGTGACAGACTAGATAGTGAGAGGGGAGATGCTGGGAATGAGAGAGGAGAATTAAATGGCAATTCAATCAGTCAGGATTCCTTGGGTTGCAAGTAACAGAAGCTCAGTTCAACCTGATGATTCTAACAGAAGTCCCAGTAAGGAATATGATCATTTCTTTGGGTCATCGGCCCATCCCTAAACCAATCGCTGTAGCTAAGGAGACACAGTACTCTGGTTAAATATGGGTCGTGTCCCATCTCCAGGGCCCAGGGAGGCAGGTCCACTACACTGGATTCCTATAAAATGCTCACTATACAATAACTCTAAAGAGTCAAGCCTGGTTAACTAGTAATGGGGTTCCATTGCCTAAAATAGGCATGGTTGATAGCAAGTAACTTTGGGAGGAAAATGTTGAGTTTGGTTATGGATCTGCTAAGCTTGCGCCAGCTCCAACAAAGATGCAGCCTAAGCTTGATTCCAGTCATAACCTGAAATCACTCCCGTGTTTCTTCAAAAAGCTTAAATCTTTTTGACTTTAAAGATAAAAGTGAATTCTGACAATTCTGAACCATCCATTGGTTTAATGAAAGAGACCCAAAAAAATGACTAAACTTATAGAACCTATACACAAAGTAGGGTAAGGTTTTTTTGTGAATGTGCAAATTACTGGACCAGGTAATGTCATTCTCATCTCCTCTTCATAAATTTCATGGTTTGCCGCATTTGAGCTAACATGGGGGTTGGCAAACTATAGACCATGAGCCAAATCCCGCCTGCCACCTGGTTCTGTACAGCCCATGAGCTAAAAATGGTTTGTATATGTTAAATATATGGAAAAAAATTAAAAGATTACTAATGTTTCATAACACATGAAAATTATATAAAAGTCAAATTTCAGTTCCCATAAATAAAACTTTATTGGAATACAGCCTTAGTCATTCACGTACACATTGTCTACGGCTGCTTTTGCCTCACTACAGGAGAATTAAGTTGCAACAGAGACTACACGGCTCGCAAAGCCTAAAATATTTATTCTTTGGCTCTTTAAGTGTGCCAACTTGAGGGCTAAAAACTTGGAGTGTCAATTGGCCAGTGAGGTTTTTGCTATCACACCTACCTTTATTGGGTGGTAAATGAGCCACAAATCTGGCAAAAGGTCAAGGTGAAGTCTAGATCTTCATCAAGTAATGATCTATTTGATTGTGAATTTGGGGGCTATTAATAAACTTATTCAGAGCTTGTTACAGAACTTGGGTCAAACATTAATAGTCTGTCACAATATGTGCTTATATTTCTCAGGTTGCTCATAGGATCATCTCATCTGTTTTTACAGGCTGTGTAGTTTACAAAGTATTATCAGACACACAATTGGTTTGATCCAAAGGTAATATACTACATAGTCAGCTTGTGGTAAGGCCTGACTTCTCCTGGATAGAACATTTGCTAGGGATTAGGTGATTGAAATATTTTCTAATAAGGTAGTAAACAAACAAATGAATACATTTAGGAACGATGTTACCTGTTATACCACATAAGCACATTCCATATGGAATGGAGATTAGCTGGTTGCCATCCCAGCATCTACTCTCCCCTCTCCAAAACCTCCAGTTTCAGTATGAGAATGCATGAAGTCCTAAGAAACCTTCTACTAAATAACCTACACTAAGCCACTCAGGGCATTCTCAGGCACAGTGATTGGTCAGAGATAGGCATGTGACCTTAGTTGGTCCAATCAGAATGATCCTCAGAATTCTGATGGAATGGATCCACAAAGACAGTCATTCTTTCCTCCTGGAATTTAATGAGAAGTGGCTGGAAGTTGCTAAGTTCCATCTTGGGAACCCCAGGGAAGCCACCTTAACATGGCACTGCAGAAGGAAGAGTGGAGAGAGGCAGAAAGAAACAGTCTTTGGGACATTATTGAGTCACTCCATAGGGCACAGCCTGATGTTGCCCTGACCTGGACCTTTGAAGTGTCATGAATCAGTAAGCTTCCTTTAGTATTGAAGTCAGTTTGAATCAGGTTTTCATTCACTTGTGACTAAAATATACCAAGTAACAAAGATTCTTTCATTCCTCCATTCATTCATTCATTCATAAAACATTATGTATTTTTTTTCTGATATCAAATGTTGTGTCTTTTCCAAACAACCACAACCAAATCCTCGATTCTCCAACACCAACTGTGTATCCTACAATTCAATTTAATTCAGACACTAGCTGCCCAGAGTTAGCCCAGACCCCACAGATCAAGGGTTCAGTCCCACAAGACTTGCCTCCACTTCAGACACCAGCTGCAAATGGAATCCCCACACTCCCTGCACTGCAGCTTGGCTGACTGCAAATTCAGGGGTTCCCACTGCAATGCCCTGCATGTTCCATTATTTGCTAGAACAACTCACCAGTTTATGATAAAGGATACAGCTCCGAAGAGCCAAATGCAACAGATGCACAGGGCAATGTTTTTGGAGGTGGGGAGCGGGTCACAGAGTTTGCATGCCCTCTCTGAGTACGCCACCTTCTCAGTACATCAGTATCTTCACCAACCTGGAAGCTCCCCCGACCCCATCATTTAGAGCTTTTAACGGAGGTGTTATGACATAGGCATGATTGATTAAATCACTGGCCGTTGGTGACTGAATTCAATCTCCAGCCCCTCTCCCCTCTCCAGAGGTGGGGCTGAAAGTTCTAAGCCTGTAACCACTTGGTAGGTTTCTCTGGTGAACAGCCCCTACCCAGAAGCTACCTAGGGCTCTCCTCCAGGAATCATCTCATTAGCATATAAAAGACAATAAATTCCAAGGGTTTTAGGAGCTCTGTTCCAGGAATCTGGGACCAAAACCAAATATTTATTTTTTATTATACCACAATGACATATACTTACTCTGATCAGATATTCTGCTCAGCCCTGGAAGACAGTCAATGTGTGCCTTCAAGGATCTCCTTGGGTCAGGAGGGGAAATGGGGGCAGGGAGCAGTGCACAGATACAATACATGGAGCTTAAAGCAATGAGCTATAAACAGTATCAGTCAGAATAACAGGTATCCGAGATATTTTTAGTCACCTCCAATAGTGACTAGACTAATACTAGTCAGGAAAGACATTATCCCTGGTGTAGGTCACACCTTGTATCCTTTTCCTCAGATGATCCTCAAAGTGTCATTAATTAATAATAAATTAATCACAGCAAATCAGTCCAACAAAAGAGTCTTCCCTTGAGGCACAATGATTTCCCTTCCATGATCAACTCATCACACTATATATTTCACAGATTTTGAGACAAGCCCAAATTTTATTTCCCCAGTGCAACTAGAGATTTCTTTACATTTATATTATTACCTTTAAAAGAATCCCAGGGACTTCCCTGGTGGCGCAGTGGTTAAGAATCCGCCTGCCAACGCAGGGGACACGGGTTCGAGTCCTGGTCGGGGAAGATCCCACATGCCGCGGAGCAACTAAGCCTGTGCGCCACAACTACTGAGCCTGCGCTCTAGAGCCCGCGAGCCACAACTACTGAGCCCGCATGCCACAACTACTGAAGCCCGCATGCCTACAGCCCGTGCTCTGCAACAAGAGAAGCCACCACAATGAGAAGCCCGCGCACCGCAACGAAGAGTAGCCCCCGCTCACCGCAATTAGAGAAAGCCCGTGTGCAGCAACGAAGACCCAACACAGCCAAAAATAAATAAATGAATGAATGAATGAATAAATAAATAAAAAATATAAAATCCCAGGTTACCTCCATGCATTTTGCCTTTTACTAAAGTATCCTGTTACTAGAATATGCAGCCTCTGATTTCCAGGAAATCTTCAGCTGTCATTCCAAGAAGGCTCTTTAGCTCAACTCTGTCGACAGCCCCTGGGAGGTGTGGGATTTTGAAAGATGCCAGTTCCCAGCTCTCAAGGCTGGGGTGACTTACATGCCAACCTGGAAAGCACTCAGATGTCAGGGTATGTGTGTCAGTTGAGTGGCTGACTAGGATATCCCGGAGACAAAAGAGATTGGAGTAATATAATTTTAATAATGATAATGGCAAATAATGTGTGGTTTAGCGAAAGGAATCTTGGAGTTAGATGGATGCAAATGTAATTACTGACTGTGTCACTGTGGCCCAACTACCAAGCATTTATGTGCCTCAGTTTCTTTCCCTGAAAAAGAGGGGTAAGAATTTCCTCTTGGCCGAGACATACACAGTAAATGAGCTAACGTCTGTATGGTGCTTGGCCCATGGTTGGTGCTTGATAAATGACTGCTATATTTGTTTATAATAAATACCATCCTATAGTTTTTCTGGTTATTGTTTTGAAAATTTTGAAAGCATGATTCATGTTTAGCAATCCTAGACTTTCTGAATGCTAGGTTGGTGCTCTGCTTGAGCACCTACTATTTGCAAGCCCCCCAGGGCATATATCCTGCCAAGATATAGATCCTCACCTCAAGGAGCTTACAGGCCGGGCCATGGAACACTTACATCAGTACAAAGGATGAACACGAGAGTTCAATGCAGCAATAGGAAAAGTTTAAAAATAAAATCCAGGATGAATTACCACACATATTAAACCAAATGTTACATAACCAAGAAGAAAAAGCAGTGGCAAGTCAAAATACTTCAGGCAATTTTAGTTTTCATCCCAATTTGGAACTTACAGAATTCCTTTTTTTTTTTTTTTTTAAGGTGAAAAAAGAGCTATTTGGATTTACTGACATCATGTTCCCTAATGAACGGTCTTTCTGATTCAGAAGTTCTATCAACATTCTGATGTTATATCTCAGGGATGCAAAAGCTCTGCACAAAACAAATCCCAGATGTCCTAGAACAACCCTTCTCTTCCAAATTTGATTCTTATTTTCAATTCCAAAAACAACACACCAGGCCTCAGAAGGTACAAACTACCTCATGTTTATGCATGTGACCCTGGAGAAGTGAGGATTTCAGATGTCTTTGATTAATGAATTGGCTGAAGAAAACACCTCCCCAAAGTTACTTAGAGAAGAACCAGTTTTCCCTGCCCCCACCTCACCTCAAAGCTACAGAAACCTCCATCCTGCATCAATTTACAACGGAGCACTTGACATGACTTTATTGGTATATCTTTCTTATGCGTTTGACCAATCAAAATGATAATTTAGACAAACTGGGGATGGCAGAGTGCATTATCCAGCCATATCTCATTATTATGCAAAAAATCAGATATTCACAGCAACTGTCTCATCTATTTATTGTTTGATTACTCATCTGGAAATTTTAATACTTTCTTCAGGGGCAGGGACTGGCAATAAAAAAATAGACCTATATATCAAACCTTTAACGTCCAGCCATCATTGTGTGCCATAATACAGATGGAGTGACTATCAGCAAGCTTTACTGTGTTGGTTTATTTCCTTCAACAGAGAATGTGGATTTAAATGGGATAAAGCAACAAAGTCGACTTAAGGCTGGAGGGCCCCTTGGAACCGTCCAGTTACTTTGCAAGCAGAGATAACTGGCTTTAGCCTGCCTCCCAAGGAACTAGTGCCTAGGGCTGCCAATAGCTGTCTGCAAGATGAGAAGAGTGGGCATAGAAGGAACGGGAGGTATTTAGGGTGAAGGATGAGGCGACTGCATCTCAGAAAGGCTGTTTCCCATCGTCCTTCACATGGCAGTGTTTCTATGGGCCACATTCCCCTTCTCACAAACATAAATACCAACACTGGTTTTAATTACTTTACAATCAATAACGTATTTACTGTTCATCACAAGCCTGTGAGGTATGTACTGGTACTACCCCATTATTTTTTTTTTTTTGGCCACGTGGCTTGCGGGTTCCTACTTCCCCAACCAGGGATCAAACCCAGGGCCCCGGCAGTGAAAGCACCGAGTCCTAGACACTGGACCTCCAGGGAATTACCATTACCCCGTTTTATAGATGGGGAATTGAGGCACAAAGTAGTTACATGATTTGCCCAGGTAGAAGGCAATGAAAGCAGGATTTATTTTATTTTAATTTAAAAAATTCTTAGTGGAGTTGTGTTAGTTTCTGCTGCACAGCAAAGTGCATCAGTTATACATATAAATGTATCCACTCTTTTTTAGATTCTTTTCCCATATAGGTCATTACAGAGTATTGAGTAGCGTTCCTTGTGCTATACAGTAGGTCCTTATTAGTTATCTGTTTTATATCTAGTAGTGTGTCTACGTCAATCCCAATCTCCTAAGAAAGCAGGATGCAAATGCAGGCAGCCTGGCTCCAGAATTTGTGTTCTGCATGCCAGCGGCACAGAAGTGTAGCAGCTCTCTGCTTCTGCTTGTCACAGTTTGTGCCAGCAGAGTAAATTGGTGGGGAACAAAGCATAGCCTACCCCCTGGAGAATTATATGAACTATTTGTTTAAAGATCAGATTCTTAGACCCAGAACAAGTGATTTAGTAACTCGCATTTTTTTTTGTTTAAAGAGCTCCTGACTTATTTATTTATTTATTTACTTTATTTTTTTGGTTGTGTTGGGTCTTCGTTTCTATGCGAGGGCTTCCTCTAGTTGCGGCAAGCGGGGGCCACTCTTCATCGCGGTGCGCGGGCCTTTCACTGTCGCGGCCTCTCTTGTTTGAGGAGCACAGGCTCCAGACGCGCAGGCTCAGTAGTTGTGGCGCACGGGCCTAGTTGCTCCGCAGCATGTGGGATCTTCCCAGACCAGGGCTCGAACCCGTGTCCCCTGCATTGGCAGGCAGATTCTCAACCACTGCGCCACCAGGGAAGCCCAGTAACTCGCATTTTTAACAAGTTCCCTAAATAGTTCTTAATCACATCAAAGTTTGAGAACCACCAGAATAGATTTTCTGGACTAGGAGTCAGAAAATAATCTGGATTTGGGTCCCAATTCCACTGCTGATAAGCTTTATAACTTTGGAGAAATCATCTGAGCTTTTTTGGCCCAGGTTTCCTCATCTGTAAAATGAGGACAAAATATATCTGCCCTACTTAACTGTGCAAAGCTGTTTGTAAGAATGAGATGAGATAAAGCACGTGAAAGAAATCAGCAACTTGAAAAGATTTCTAAATATGAGCTATTATTATTGGTCTCTCATTACTTCATGTGTGCAAGATTTTTCTCCTACCTAAAATTATTGGCTCGTTGAGGTGATAGGTACTGTAACTATACTTCTTTTCTACCCCATAGTAGCTCGTCCCATGCCACGCATGTTGTAGCCACCCAAAAAACCCTGGCTTAGTTCCATATATTTTTAAAAACATGTAAGCAGGAGCACAGAATCAACACTATCTACTATTTGCAATTCTAGTGACCAACAATTTATACACTGTGCCCCCAGACTCCTTAGAATATCGTTATGTACATTATCACGTCTGATTTTCACAAGTCTTGTGGGAAAGAGGGAAGTTAATGGTGATAGCTGCATTGTACTGGAAAGGATGAAGCTCAGGTTAAATAATTTGCCCCAGGTCACCCAGTTAGTAACCAAATGCCAACGTCCACAGTTTCCTGAGACACCACGCAACACATTCAAAGGACTTGTCGTTGGAACAGCTCTACCAACATAGATGGAAGGTGCCAAATTTTAGAAAAGGGAGAGCCATTACCCACGAGGAATATTATCAGGAGAAAAAAGGTTGGTGGTAAGAGAAGAAGATGTTTTATTTGGAGAAGGAACAGCCTGATTTCCAACAGGTAGAAAACTTTGCCCACTTGGCAGGAACGAGGCACAAAAGGCAGGGAGCTTACCTGAGAAGCTACAAAATACTTCCCTTGCTGACTTATGAATAGAACAGCATCCATTTTTCCTCCCATTTAAAGAACCAGTACAATTCTGGAAAAAAACAAGATTCTACAAAAAGAATCCAAGCAGTCTGCTTTCAAAAATACTGTTACTTTTGCAGTCACACGGTTGCCAGGCTAGGAAAGAGGACATGGGACCATCTCCTGGTTTCAACATCTTCCACTTTTGAAAGGCATTCTTTTTGGGCTCAGTTAGACTCTGTTCACCAACAAATAGTTTTCCAAAGGCAATTATGAATAAGTTTCATCTGCTGGACTGGCCCAAATGCATTTCACATTCTAATACTCTTAAATTTTCCAGACCTACCATTAAGCAACATTAATTAAGACTTTGTGGTATTGGCATAAAGACAGACAGAGACCAGAAATAGACCCACACATATCTGGTCAATTGATTTTCAAAACAGGTGTCCAGGTAATTCAGTGGGTAAAGAATAATCTTTTCCATAAATGAAGCTTGAACAAATGAACATTTAAATGGAAAAAAATCTCAACCTTTATCTTACACCATTCACAAAATTTGACTCAGGCTGGATCATAGACCTAAATGTAAAGCCTAAAAGTATAAAACTTTTAGAATAAAAAAATAGGAAAAAAATCTTTGTGACCTTGGGCTAGCCAGATTTCTTAAAGGGGACATCATCAAAGAAAAAAATGATACACTGGAATCAAGAAAAAATGAAAGATACAAGACATATATCTGATAAAGGACTTGGATCCAACATATGTAAAGAACTTTTACAACTCGATAATAAGAAGACTAAAAATAATAAGCAAAGATTTGAAGAGACACTTCACCAAATAAGAAATATGAATGGTAAATAAGCACTTGAAAAGCTATGTGCTCAAAAAATATTACTCATTGGGAAAATGCAAATTAAAAAACACCTATGAGAATGACTAAAATTTAAAACCCAACAATGCCAGGTGTTGATGAGGATGCAGGATTACTGGAACTCTCATACACTGTTTACGGAAATACAAAAAGGACATTCACTTTGGAAAATAGTTTGGTAATTACTTATAAAGTTAAACATACCCTTCTCACATGACCCAGCAATTCCACTCCTAGGGATTTACCCAAGAGAAAAAAATACTCTGCAGAAAGTTCTATACATGGGTGTTTATAACAGCTTTATTTATAATGGCCCCAAACTGGAAACAATCCAAATGTTCTTCAACTGGTAAATGGATAAACAAACAGGTACGTCCATACACTGCAACACTCCTCAGCAATAAAGAATGAACTACTGACACTTGCAACAACTTGGATGAGTCTCAAAAGCACTATTCTAAGTAAAAGCAGCCAGATAAAAAGGTTACTGTAGGAGTCTATATGAATTCCCATTTATATGAATTTCTGGAAAAAAAGCAAAAATACAGGAACAGAATTCAGATCAGTGGTTGCCAAGTACTAGGAGTAGGGACAGGAATTGACTCCAAACGGATATGATGGAACTTTCAAGGGGGTGACGCAGCTGTTCTATATCTTGATTATTGTGGTGGTGTTTATTCAACTGCATACATTTGTCAAGTCATCAAATTGTACACTTAAAATTGGGGAATTTGGGCTTCCCTGGTGGCGCAGTGGTTGAGAATCTGCCTGCCAATGCAGGGGACACGGGTTCGAGCCCTGGTCTGGGAAGATCCCACATGCCGCGGAGCAACTAGGCCCGTGAGCCACAACTACTGAGCCTGCGTGTCTGGAGCCTGTGCTCCACAACAAGAGAGGCCGCGATAGTGAGAGGCCCACGCACCACGATGAAGAGTGGCCCCCGCTCGCCGCAACTAGAGAAAGCCCTCGCATAGAAACGAAGACCCAACACAGCCAAAAATAAATAAATAAATAAATAATAAAAATGATAACAATAAAGGAATTCCTTTAAAAAAAAATTGGGGAATTTTACTCTATGTAAGTTATACTTAACTGACCCCCCCTCCCCAAAAGTCCTTCCAATGGCTTCCACTTTCCTCAGAGTAAGTGACTGTAAGCCAATAGCCCCTCCATGCTCTGATCCTCCCCTCCCCTTTGGACCTCATCCCCTTCCACTCTCCCTCTTGCTCCTCCTCTGCTCCAGCTAGAACAGCCTCCTGGCCATGAGCCTTCTATGAACATGCCAGGCACATGCCCTCTCTAAGGTACTGTGCTAATTCCTTCCACCTCCTCTAAGTCTGTGGTTAAATGTCACTATCTCAGAGAGACTTAATCTCTCGATGAATGTTATTTGAATGGGCCTCAGTTTTCTCATATGTAAGTGGGTGAAGCTGAATCAAAAAATCTGTGAGCCTTCTGGCCTAACATTATACAGTTCTGACATTCAGCTTTTAGGATGCAAAACTCCCCAGGGATGATAACAGGGTTACATAATATACGATGGAATATTACTCAGCCATAAAAAAGAACGAAATAGTGCCACTCGCAGCAACATGGATGGACCTAGAGATTATCATACTAAGTGGAGAAAGACAAATATCATATGATATCACTTATATGTGGAATCTAATTAAAAAATAATATAAATGAACTTATTTACAAAACAGAAACAGACTCACAGATCTCGAAATCAAACTTATGGTTACCAAAGGGGAAACGTGGGGGGAAGTGATAAATTAGGAGATTGGGAGTAACATATACACACTACTATGCATAAAATAGACAACTAATAAGGATCTACGCTATAGCGCAGGGAACTCTACTCAGTATTCTGTAATGACCTATATGGGAAAAGAATCTAAAAAAGAATGGATATATGTATGTATAGCTGATACATATATATACACACATATATATATAGCTGATTCACTTTGCTGTACACCTGAAACTAACACAACACTGTAAATCAACTATACTCCAATAAAAATTTTAAAAAGAAACAAAATTTAAAAAAATAACAGTTACGTAAGAAGGCATTAAATGGCAGCTAAGTGGAACAGAGTTCTGGAGTGTTCTGAGGGGGAGAGGTCACTTCCAGCTGTCAGAATTGAGAGGTTCAATAGAGGAAGTGACCCCTAAAGATCGGGTAGGATTTCTTTACATGACAGCAATTACCTGGACAATTGGAAATACTGTTCTAGCTTCTCTTCAAAGTAAAATTCTGGGTTCTACTTAGTTTGTACAATTTGAACATATTCCCCTCCTTTGAGGACATTCTAGAAAACTGCCATACCACCAATGATTCAGAATTTCTCCTGCATACCCATGGTACACTTTCTTCCTCGCAAGCCTGCTGGGGTTATTGGCAATTAACTGGCTAAGGTACACATTCCATCAATGCCATGCCAGACATCAGGAAAATGGACAAGGTCTTTCCCTTGTTGTTGTAATATATCTGTTGACGTATCTTTTGTACTATACTCTGATCTCCTAGAGGGCAGGGTTTGAGTCTCCCTCAGCTTTGGATCCACCACGATGGAGCATGGTAGGCTCAAAGAATGCATGTTCCTCAGAATTCTGAGCATTCTGCTGGTATTAATGTGCACACCAGGGAAGAACAATTAGCAAGGTCATTAATCATGACTCTTCCTATTTAATTGTAAAAACTAATTGCCTGTTAAGGTAAGGCAAGCCTTATTTCCTTAATCAGAGGGGTTACAACCTGAACATGTTGGGAAAATCTGAGATGCTGATGTGAAAGACAAAATGGATTAAGTTCAAACACAAAGCCAAAATCTCAAGGTCTTCTTATTTATTCTTGTTTACCCATGGTCTTTAATCAAGGTAGGATTTTTACCTAGACAATCTTCACAAGGGAAATAGAGACAGAATGTTAGGCTGTGGTTTGGATTGCTCTCTTTCTAAACAGACTTTTACTCTTGTTATGCACTGAATGTGTCACACACACATTCGTATGTTGAAGCCCTAACCTCCAATGTATCTGAATTTGGAGATGGAGCCAGTGTTTAAGGTTAAATGAGGCCATAAGAGTGGGGATCTGATCTGATAGGATTTGTGGCCTTATAAGAAGAGACACCAGAGAGACTGCTCTTTCTCTCTCCCCGTGCACATGCCCTGAAGAAAGGCCAAGTGAGCACACAGTGAGAAGACGGCTATCTACAGGCCAGGAAGAGAGGTCTCACCAGAAACCGAATTCGCTGGCACCGTGACCATGGACTTCTAGTGTCCAGAACCGTGAAAAATTAAATGGCTGTCGCTTAAGCTACCCCGCCTGTGGCATCTCTCATAGCAGCACAAGCAGCCTAAGGCAGTTCTCTCAGCACAATAGTGCACCTGGTTACAAATAAACCTAATCCTACACTCTCTGCTCTATGGATGTAGAACTCCTCTGTCCCAAGGTTTTCCAGAAATGTCTCAGTTCCAAACTGACCTGCTCTCTCCTAACATTTTCCCTGCTACATTTCAACTAACACATGAAATTGAGAACTTCTCTTTTTGCTCTATATTATCCAGTGGTCAATGACTTTCATTTTCCATAGCCAACATTAATTTAGATTTGAAAATTACATTTTCTAGTAAGTTTTGTATGATGGAAGATTTTCAAATAACCTAGTGAAGAGTGTAGGGTCAGCTTTCTTGCAAAATGGAGATACTGATGCCTAGGTTTGCTGTGCTGTTGGCAACGGCAACACTAAGACGTCTCTGAACATTTTGGGGTACTGCATCAGTCAGAGTTTGTCAGAAAAGCAGAAACACTGTAAGAGATAGAGAATAAAGCATTAATAATGCAATTGCAGGAGCAAGTGGAAAAGTCAATGCAAGATGTGGCCTCTATGCCTGGGGGAGGGTATGAACTGGCTTGGCAACTGGGGAAAAAGACTTGACAGTGAAGTGGAGAACAGGACAAACAAGAACCAGGAAGATGTACGGGAACCTGCATCTATCTCTCTAGGTCTCCATCCTCAATGACGTGGGTGACTTGCAGGAAAAACCTATTAGGTTTTGCCACAGAGCTGTACACATACCTGGTCTAAGGCTTGGAAAAGCTGAGACAGGAAATCTAATGGGAACTATAGGAACTGTGGGCCCAGGTACAACCCACATCCTCAATGTGAGCTGACAGATCAGTGCCAACCCATCAAGTTACTGCCGTGCCTGACACCCTGAACCAACCTTCAAAGGCTAAAAGTTGATACTACTTCACTTGTGCCTTTCAAATCTCATGCAGATTTCTTCTGTGGCTAATCTTAACCTGGAACCCTCTAGGGAAAGTAATCCTGGGAGAATTAGTTCAGGTTTAGCTAAGTTTATACAGTATAAAGCCACTATAGTAAGGATTTCCACAATTTTTTAAAGAAGTGGAAATGGATTTTTTACACGAAGCACTATGGTTAGATCTGTGTATTTTGGGAGGAGAGAAAGAGACAATAAGGAACATAAATATCCTTGGCTCTACAAGTTTGTAAATAGTATATCCCTTATTCCAAGCAGCGTCTTGGTCACCTTTCTGATGCTCCCGAGATATTGCTAGAAGATTAAAAAAAAAAAACTTGAACTTGCAGGAACCAATTGATATTCCTTCTGGACAAACGAGCTAAGTAACGAATCTTTCAGAAAAGTTCCTGAACCAAACCTACTCCTACGTGGATATAGCATGAATTATACTATACAAACTCAGTTTCATGCGATGAAAACTGTGGACTATATAGCAAATTGTCAACAGTGCATTATACTTATTCAATAAATGTTAGCTGAACGAATGGAATAAGGACAAAGGATTAATCCTTCCTTCTAGTGATTAACACATAACCATTTTCAAACTCTGAATTTGTTAATGAATACAAATCATATTTATTTGGGTTTTTCTGATGGAAAAATGCTCAGTGTAAAATATGCAATGCTCAGTTGTTCCGTCATGTGATAATCAGTTATAGAAGATACTGTTGGAAATCAAGCAGCCTTACTCATGTAGAAAGATGGGCATAAAGACAAGATGATTTAAATGTATTTATAAATCTACTAGTATGCAATCTCCACTGGCCTCTCAATATGCTTTATAATGTCACTTTCAAAACTTATAAACACATTTATACTTATTTAATTTTTTTGAAGGAGTAATGCATTCAAAAATTGGTTAAAATAAAAATATGAAGAAATGCCATGCCATCCCCTAGCAGCTTAGGTTCTCCTTGCTGCCCGCAAATATATAACCACTGTCATTAGTGTTTTGCATATCCCTCCAGACACTCTTACGCACAGACAAGCAAATACAAACACTCTCGCCTCACACCCAACTTCCTTTGCTACACAAATGGGAGAAGAATCTATACACTGTTATTTTCCATCTTCCTTTTTGGTTTTTTTGGTTTTTTTTTTTTTGCTTAAGACATCTTAGAGTTCTTTCCATATCAGCACATAAAGAATTTCCCCATCCTTTCATTTAGCTGCTTATTTAGTATTCCATTGTACGTACATATAGTAATTTACACTTTCAAATTTTATCTTCTACTTTCCATTCTCTTGGAGCTTGATTTTGGCTTCTCCCTCCATACCTTCTGGAAATAACTGCCATTCAGCAACTGGCAATTCTTCAAAGAGGAGCAACACAAATGATGCCGACTTCAGGATTTGAGCAGTTCTGGTATTTTCTCCATTGCAAAGAGCCAATAGACACGTGTGCTCTCGTCAGCAAGCTGCCTCCTTTCCCCTCAGCCAAGCTCTGGATGTCAGGGAACATGACCGACGAGCCATACTTCACCCACACAGTTTGAGCTTTAAGCCTGTGTGACACGGCACCCAGCTGTAAACAGGCCGGCCAGCTCCCCTGGCACATTCGCTCCATTTTCCCGGGCGCCTGGAGCTGGGTTCGCCCCAAGGAGCTCCTCTTCCAAGGTAAAGCTCCCTCTGTGGGCATAAGGCAGTCCTGAATCCATATGCTTGGTTTAGTTCTTCCTAATTACATCCATTGATGTTGAAAAACACTCAGACCAAGAAAGAGACCAAAGGGACTGTGGGCACTTGTAGCTGCCAAACAGGCAGGTTTTTATACCCTGGCCACTGGGGAGACGCATAAAGGCCAGACAGATGGTATGTCGCAACATATATTCCCTACAAGGCATGTGGAAAGACTGGGGCAGAAAATGCCACCTGGGAAGCCGTGAGAAACACAAAGGGATCAAAGCGTGAGTCCTGGAGTTACTCCAGGGGAGTGGGTGGCCCCAGGGGGTTGCCTCTTGGTCACCTCTACAGCCTTCCTGGGGGCAAGGGCCTTTCCTCTAGAGCCAATACTCTTGCTATCTGGATACACCCTCTTCGGGGAAGCAAGCATGCACTTACCCTCTGTGGTGCACAAGTTGTTTCTGAGGAATCTGTGGGTCAAAAAAGACTGACACTTTCCTTTCAGCTTTTACATAAGTCAACAAAAGTAGCCTACGGGTGATTAAGAATTCATCTCAGGGCTTTTGAATGGGTCATCTAGACAGCAATTTGGTTTCTAAACTGAAATGAATACGTGTGTGTACGTATTTTGCAGCTTCACACGCCCGTGTGATTACACTGTTATGGTAACTTACTTGTTTATATTCTACCAGCTTTGGAAGACTCTTACATGCATTTTGCAAACTTGGCAATAAAATCCTCTTGCCTGGAGGTCCGAGATGCACTTACCTTACTCATACTAATTATAATAATTGCTAACACTTATTGATTACTTTGCTGAGTACTTTCCATGTATCATCTCATTTAATCACCATCAACAACCCTGTGATGTAGGTCCTATTATTATCCAAGTTTTACAGATGAGGAAACTGAGAGTTAGATAAACTAAGTGACTTGTCCAAGGTCACACAGCACACCCAAAGGAGAACTGGGTTGTCTGATTCCAGGATCACCATGGTCATCACAAAAAATCACTCTGGAGCCTTGTTTCTGTCATAGACTGTTTAACCAGTTGTGTGTGGGGCTTCCTAAATTTGCTGGGAGGGTCAGGGGGGAGAGAAAAATCTCCCTTTGGGTTTAGCTATCGAGAATTATAGAACTCTCTGCCTTTAAATTACATTCTACCCATTCGTATCAGCCATCCTCTCTTTCTTCTACCTTTTTGGTCTAAAACGGAAAACAGGAGTTAAGCGTTTCAGAATAACTCCCATTTTAAAAGTATATTTGTACATAGTTAGGGGTCTTCAGGCTCTCTATGAAGCTCTCCCAGCTCCACTGGGAAAAGTCCTGGTTTCCTGCTCTGAACTTGGCTATCTACCTAGACAAGCACATTCCACTGCATTACAGTGGTGTGTCTGCAACTCTCTTTTCCCTGTGAGCTCTTGGAGAGCAGGAACTGTGTAACAGTCATCCTCGTATCCCTGACATCTGGCACATAGCTGTGGCTCAGTAAAAAACTGAAAGGTATTGATCCTACCAGCTTCAGGGTAGTGATGAGATAAATCTGCTAGCCTCTCCCCCTGCCACTGTACAGGCAAATGAAGCTCCCTAAGAGGCCAAGAGAGCCCCGCCAGATTCTACTAAATCCCTCTTTTTAGGGTCTGTTTGTTCTGGTTGGAAGGCAGGATTCCCTCGCGGGGCTTAGAACAGCTGGGTCCATACCAGTGCTCCTTAATGGGCTCAGAATTAGGGAATTTGGTGCCCCAAATAACTCCAATGGTAGAATATAAAATCTGAGACAATTATGGTCTTCACTTTCCCTACCTTTCCTCTATCATTGGTATAAAGTGGGTCAAGAAAGAGTGGGAATTCCATTTCTAAATGTAATGATACGATAGTAAGAGCTAGGCTTTGCTGATAAAAATACCCTATAATCCTGATTTTTTTCATCAAAATAAAGATTGGTTGTATCCCACAGGTCGGTTGCTTTTGTACAAACTTTAGGTTTAAATTAGGGCCTGGTGAAAAATTTACAGGGACCTTTGGAGAAATTCTGAAGTCAGAATTTCAGGAATATCCAATTGTTTTCCAGAGTGAGTAACTTTTCTTTGGGATCATTTCCAAAGTATCACTCTCAATCATCTTGTTGTCAGAAATGAGAATGATGTAATCACTGCTTACATATGTCATGTCATAAGGGAAGTCTTGCAGGAGCTTATCTATTCACAGAATTTCTAAGAGAGAACAATCTTAGGGTGGACAGAATCATCCTAAGCTATCATCCCCTTCCCATTACTGAACAGCTGATGCTCAGCCTGAAAAACTCTCACACTCATGCTTCAAGACCCAACTGAAATGCCACCTCCCTTGAGGAGCCTTCCCTGACTCCATCAGACTAATTTGGATGATCTCTCCTTTGTGTTTCCAGAATAGTCTGCATGTTCACCTATGACAACACTTACCACATTGCATTGTGAGATGTTTGTCTCTCCAAGTAGACTATGAACTCTCTAGATATTTTTATTGTTTTTCATTTTTTGAGTTAAAAGGTATCACATGCTCATGATAGAGGAAGAAGAAAAAGAAAAAGAAAAAGAAGTAACAACAGCAGCAGGAGGAGCAGGAGTAAAAAATACAGAATAATAAGAAGTGGTTTTCCCTTCCAACTTAGATCCCCAGTACATCCCAGAAGCAAACTCTCACAACAGTTTTCTATGTATCTTCCCAATTTTATCTATGTAAGTACAAACATATATATGCAAATGTTCCTTTTCTTTTTTAAAAAGCACAAATAAAGCATTTCTCAACCTCCATGATATTCTGGCACCAGGCAGAGTGCTAGGAATACAGCAGATGCTCAATATGCGTTGACTGAGTTGGGGATTATCAAGGTTCCTGGTATTTAGAGAGTTCCTCAGCTGTTTGAGTCTCTCCCTTCCTCCCTCTGTCACTCCCCTCTCTCAGATATTAGGGAAGTAAAACTCAAAACAGTCAATTTTACTACCTAGAAGCAGGAGCTCAGTAAAAAGGCAAGAGAAGATTAATATTCACAGCTAAAATGTACATGGGTTTCAATTTCCTCTACTGCTTCACCCACTAATGCTTGCAGATAATAGAGAACTAATTGCATCTTTGAAAACTAGACTCATAATATAGATCATTTACTGTACAATCTGTAATATAAAGATCACAAGGTAAAGAGTGCCCCTGGCTTTAATAGCACATACTAGTAAGGACATTCTTTTTTTTTTTTAAATTAATTAATTTTATTTATTTATTGTTGGCTGCGTTGGGTCTTCGTTGCTGCGCATGGGCTTTCTCTAGTTGCGGTGTGTGGGCTTCTCATTGTGGTGGCTTCTTTTGTTGTGGAGCACAGGCTCTAGGCACACAGGCTTCAGTAGTTGTGGCTCACGGGCTCTAGAGCGCAGGCTCAGTAGTTGTGGCACACAGGCTTAGTTGCTCCGCGGCACGTGGGATCTTCCTGGACCAGGGCTCGAACCCATGTCCCCTTAATTGGCAGGCGGATTCTTAACCACTACGCCACCAGGGAAGCCCTAGGACATTCTTAATATGACTTCTATTATTTATACTTTAAGGACTGCAGTGCTATGCTGATTGATTCTGTTTTTTCAATTTTCTGCTTTGTTTTGCCTTTTTTTTTCCACTTTAGGATCCCCAGCAGAATCATAACTTTTCACAGAGGCATCTAATTTCTTAACCTCAAAACAAAAGAGAAACATTTTTCAAATCTTCCTCCGGGGGTGGGGGTGGGTTCTTGAATGGATGTACTTAGATGAATTAAACTCAGACCTCCGGTTGGATGTGTGAGCTGCCCAGACAAAGATGAAGGTTAACGCAGTTTAAAGATGAAATATAGACCATCTTGCACAAAACCACTGTGTTGCAGTTTAATTAAAAGAATTCATTAAAGTGGTGCCCCATCCAGAGTAATTAGTATGCGTAATTTATGCGTTGCCTAATACACAAGGGCAGTAGCCTGAATAATAAACTCAAGTTAACCTTAAGTGGAAGAGATTGAACGGTCAGATGTTTATTTAGCTCAGGTTTGCTCACGAGTTAAGGTTAAAGAGGTGAAATTCAGTTACAGTTAATTAATTAATTTCTCAGATTTTCTTCATGAAAATCCTGCCTACTCAATTGTGTAAAAGTTTTGTCAAAGGCAGACAGCACTATTTTTATTCATCAGCTATTTTCTGTCATGTCCTCTAGGAAGTTAACCATTTGAGAGAACAAATTTAAGGCAACTGCAAAAAGAGAGAAAAAAGACCAAAAAAAAAAAAAAAAAGTGTGAGCTAATCTGGGGTCTGTGCCTATAAAAGATAAAACCAGGTCACATTTAAAGAGGGTGTCACTAATATTATCAAAATGTTGGGCTTGATTGAGACAAGAGTGTCCAGTTTTTTCTAATAATGGGTCATGTGTTTAGGAATTCATATATGTATTTGAGCTTTGTGGATTTCTATTGACAGGAGTGGTGAGATTCCAGGCCTGGTGTGTACATAACAGGTCACAAATATGAACCAGTGCTTAGGCAAATTCTGTTTATTCCTTTCACTAGAAATACTTCATCATGTCCCAATTCTGTGATGTAATTTTTGTGGAATTAAACTTGAAGAGTTCAAAATTATGCAATTAATTGTATTCAGCTTCAATTACAGTGACTTATCAATCAAGTCCTTTGGCAAGACACCTGGCACCCCACCAGTGATTGTGATGGGAAGTGACCAGGCCTGAGGAATCTATTGGTTCATGTGAGCAAGCTAATTAGGTGAATTGTTACTGATTGATTGCTTTATTGGTGGTTGCATGTAGGTAGGAGTTCTGAGATTTAGGAGCCGGGATAAGTCAGGAAAGATCTAAATTAATTTGATTTTTGGACTGGAAAGACCAAAGACTGTAATAAGATCAACAAAATGTATCAATCATCTGATATTTACTGAGCACCAATTATGTGTAAGGCACTGGGCCAGTCTCTGGGCTTCCATATTGAATCTGAGCATAAGACAGAGGTGTCCTCCCCCCAGCTCCCAGCCCTGACCTCCCAGGACTAATGGTCTAGATGGATGTTAAGACAGAAGCATAAGTGAATATGAGCATCCACAACAAGCCACACACAACAGTTGGTTTTAGAATTACATGAGGACCAAGTAGCAGACTTCCTTTATTTGAGAGCATTTCTCCCTTTGCAGAACTGCCTTTCCTCCATTCCACATTGTTCCAGTGGGCTGCCAACCACGTCTGCCCACCTGCCCACATAGGGGGCACATGGCCCAAACTAGGTCAATCAGACTTTCTCTTCTGTAAATTCGGATTCTGAATGGAGAGAAAAACACGAAGAAGAAAGAGAGGTGGCACTGAGTCATCCAATGACCCTGCCCAGGGGCTGCCATGGTTCCTTCCCAGAAAGTGATTTATCATCGCTTCCATTCTGTGACCTTACCAGGTTCAGGGCAAAATCCTACTTGCTCTCTGTCAGCCAGAGTTAGTTTCTGAGGCATGAAAGCAAAGACAAAGAACATTCCTTAAGTTCAGAGACAGAAGAGCTTATTTCTAGTTGGAGCGGTATTGAGGAATACTACACAGAGACAGTGTAATGCACGGGATTCTGGTCTGGCTCGCCAAACTAAGAACTGCATATACAATATATGCAATCCTGCAGGATACACAACAAATATCCCCATTTAATAGATAGGGAAACTGAGGCTCAGGAAGGTTCTATTACTTACCCAAAGCCATACTGCTAGCAAGTGGCTAAGCTGAGACTCGAACCTAGGACTTCCTGACCCCAAAGACTGTTCCTTCTTGCACATCAAGCAGCTCTCCAGTGGCCTTGGGCAAATCACTTTAGCCTCTATGTACTCTGGGTTCCTTAGTAGTAAAGCTGGGATGATAATAGCTGCCCTGTGTCCCCTGCAGGGCTGTTGTGAGGATCAAAGGGGAGAATGTCTGTGAAAGCACTTTGAAGCCTGTCACACTATCCAAATACTTGTTAAGGCTTCCTATTGTTAGGAGGAACCCCAACTAGGATGGGCCAGATATTGAGAGGTGACAAGGAAGAGGCTGGTATAGGGTGTGATCACAGGAACGGGCCTCTGGGGGAGAATGGGGAAGTCTTGGGAGACAAAGAGTCCCAGGGGAGCTTGGGGTCAGCAGGTGCAGGGCAGCAGAGTATGATCTGCCAATCCAGAACTCTCAAGACTGAGGCCTGGGGAGCTCGAAGTTTGAAATGGATGGTTTGAAGATCGATTAAAGGAAGAGATACTTGGAGATAGTGAGTAAAGGAAAAGTCTTGTCTTCAAGAGGTCAAGCCATTTTCACAGGCATCAGCTCATCAGATCTTCACTGCAACCCTAGGAGCTCTGTGTCATCCCTGTTTCACAGCTGCAACTCTGAAGCTCAGCAGGGTTAAGAAACCTAACGTCAGAGTAGAAAGGACAGAAACAGATTTTAAACCCTAGCCTTACTGAGCTTTACGCACAAGCTTTAGCTTCCTCTGATTCTCCCACCCACCCCCTCCCTTCTTTCTCTCCTCGCCCACAACTCATTAGCTGGAAAGAAAATGTAGAGGTCCTAGTCTCACTGAATGAGTATGATGTGTGACCTTCAAATAATCGCTTAACCTCTCTGAATTTTAGATTCCCTTATTTGTACAATGACCTGGTTGAACTCTAAAATACTCTGACCTGGTTGAACTCTAAAATACTCTGTAAGAACCCAGAGATAAACCCACGCACATATGGTCACATTATTTTTGATAAAGTAGGCAAGAATATACAACGGAGAATAGACATCCTCTTCAATAAGTGGTGCTGGGAAAACTGGACAGCTACATGTAAAAGAATGAAATTAAAACACTCCCTAACACCAAGCACAAAAATAAACTCAAAATGGGTTAAAGACCTAAATGTAAGGCCAGACACTATCAAACTCTTAGAGGAAAACACAGGCAGAACACTCTATGACATAAATCACAGGAAGATCCTTTTTGACCCTCCTCCCAGAGAAATGGAAATAAAAACAAAAATAAACAAATGGGACCTAATGAAACTTAAAAGCTTTTGCACAGCAAAGGAAACCATCAACAGGACGAAAAGACAACCCTCAGAATGGGAGAAAATATTTGCAAATGAAGCAACTGACAAAGGATTAATCTCCAAAATTTACAAGCAGCTCATGCAGCTCAATATCAAAAAAACAAACAACCCAATCCAAAAATGGGCAGAAGACCTAAACAGACATTTCTCCAAAGAAGATATACAGATTGCCAACAAACACATGAAAGAATGTTCAACATCATTAATCATTAGAGAAATGCAAATCAAAACTACAATGAGATAACACCTCACATCAGTCAGAATGGCCATCATCAAAAAATCTACAAACAATAAATGCTGGAGAGGGTGTGGAGAAAAGGGAACCCTCTTGCACTGTTGGTGGGAATGTAAATTGATACAGCCACTATGGAGAACAGTATGGAGGTTCCTTAAAAAACTAAAAACAGAACTACCATGCGACCCAGCAATCCCACTACTGGGCATATACCCTGAGAAAATCATAATTCAAAAAGAGTCATGTACCACAATGTTCATTGCAGCTCTATTTACAGTAGCCAGGACATGGAAGCAACCTAAGTGTCCATCGACAGATGAATGGATAAAGAAGATGTGGCACATATATACAATGGAATATTACTCAGCCATAAAAAGAAATGAAATTGAGTTATTTGTAGTGAGGTGGATGAACCTAGAATCTCTTATACAGAGTGAAGTAATTCAGAAAGTGAAAAATAAATACCGTATGCTAACACATACATATATGGAATCTAAAAAAAATAAATGGTTATGAAGAACCTAGGGGCAGGACAGGAATAAAGATGCAGACCTACTAGAGAATGGACTTGAGGACACAGGGAGGGGGAAGGGTAAGCTGGGACGAAGTGAGAGAGTGGCTCGGACATATGTACACTACCAAATGGAAAACTGATAGCTAGTAGGAAGCAGCCGCATAGCACAGGGAGATCAGCTCGGTGCTTTGTGACCACCTAGAGGGGTGGGAGGGAGACGCAAGAGGGAAGAGATATGGGGATATATGTATACGTATAATTGATTCACTTTGTTATAAAGCAGAAACTAACACACCATTGTAAAGCAATTATACTCCAATAAAGATGTTAAAAGTAAAATAAAATAAAAAATAAAATACTCTAAGCATTATCTTCCCTGAGGATGTGTTGAAGACAAACCCTTTCGTTTGCATAAATCTCTACCCTTGAAGACCCAGCCCCTGCCCCCTCGCCCATGCCTCCCGCCCGCCTCCTGAAACACAGGTGGTAGAGTTTTGGGGGTTGACTGAACCACTCAGACACAGGAAACGTAATTTCTTGTAGCTTTTGCAATAGTCTGAAAATAAGCCATAAGTACGATACATTGTAAGATCATGGTTTGCTCATCAAATCAGTACCTTAGTACAGGGATCACCAACTGGGCTTCCCTAGAAGGAACAGAAAAGTTCCCTTTTCAGTCTGATGTTCTTCATCTAGGAGGAGGCTGCCCTTCAAGTTTCACCATGTGACCCTTTGCCCAGGTGCCCACTTTTACTGAGACGCTGGACCACAGTAGCCCCAAGAATAACAATGGACAAATAGGAATGAACATAATTACCCAGAAGTGGAGGTAATTACCTCACAACCAATAGCCAGAGCTCCTAGTAAGCAATTGTTTGCATGACCGCCCTTGGCAAAATTACTGCCGGCAAAGATACCTTGTCCCCATTCTAAAATCACAAAAAGCACTGTCACTTTGAGAGCTTCATGTTAAGCAAGCCCACAAAGTTTAAACTAGAGAAGACAATCTCACTGAAAGTGTTGTTTTTTGTTTGTGTTTTGTAATTTTCTGTTCCTTTTGCATAAGCTCATAAACTCCATGCATGCAGGGACACTGGCTTTTGTTCACTAGAATAGTGCCTGGCCCATAGGTGACAAATATTCTTGAATAAATTCATTCATACAAACTTGCTAAAACAATTAGAGGCCAGCAAACTTTACAGGGAGGTGGGGAGACAAGGGAAGCATCCTGATGTCTTGCTCAGTGGTATATACCATTACAACCAGCAATGGCCACGTCAGCACGGCACACACAAGGGCTTTGGGTTTAGACTAACAGCTGTCCTTCCAGCTCCTTCTCTAACTGTCCCACCTTGCACAAATGACTGAATCTCAGTGAGCTTGTCTCCTTATGTAAAATGTAGATAACACATGGGACTGTTTTGAGATCATGCCTTTGAAAGTGCCTAACAAAATGCCTGGTTCCCTAATAATAGGTTCTCATTCCCTTGCTGTCCCTGGCTGTGCTGTCCAAGAAGGCAGCCCTTAGACATCTGTGGCTACTGAGCACTTGAAACGCAGCTAGTGAGATGATGAAATCGAAGTTTTAATTAAATTTAATTTTAATTAATTTAGATTTAAATGTAAAAACTGAAGCAGTGTAAAATTTTTCTGGTAAATACAACTTTAGCATAATGGTAGGAATACACTTTAATTATTGCATCACATACGATACAGCATTATTATGTTGTGTGCGTATCAGGCACCAGCATCATTTCTAATGGTACACATAAACACTGTCACTGATCCAGCCAATGGACATACTGATTGATTCAAGTGATTTTTTTGGTCTATGCAATAATGTAACATTATAATGTGTTTATTTGAAAACAAAATATAAAATGCAGACACCTCAAGTTCCAGTGACAACTATATAAATAATAATTGGTAATGAAATTGGAATTTTAATTATAGTATAATTAAATTGTTTCTAGTTAAAAAAAAGTAAGTATGGACAAATTTTAAAACTGAAAATGGAACTTCCGTTGCAAAATAAATGAGTCACCGGTATGAAATGTAGAGTGTGGGGAATATAGTCAAACCACATAATATCTTCCTATGGTGACATACTGTAACTAGACCCATCACTGTGATCAATTTGAAATGAAGAGAAATATTGAATCACTATGTTGTATAACAGAAACTAACGTAATGTTGTAAGTCAATTATACTTCAAAAACAAACAAACTGGGCTTCCCTGGTGGTGCAGTGGTTGAGAGTCTGCCTGCCGATGCAGGGGACACGGGTTCGAGCCCTGGTCTGGGAAGATCCCACATGCCGTGGAGCAGCTGGGCCCGTGAGCCACAATTACTGAGCCTGCGCGTCTGGAGCCTGTGCTCCGCAACAAGAGAGGCCGCGATAGTGAGAGGCCCGCGTACCGCGATGAAGAGTGGCCCCCGCTTGCCACAACTAGAGAAAGCCCTCGCACAGAAACGAAGACCCAACACAGCCATAAATAAATAAATAAATAAATAAAATTAAAAAACAAACAAACAAACAAACTCATAGAAAGGGAGATCAGATTTGTGGTTACCAGAGGTGGGGGTAGGGAGTGAGGGAAGGGAGAAGTGGATGAAGGCAGTCAAAAGGTGCAAACTTCCAGTTACAAGGTAAATAAGTACTAGGGATGTAATGTACAACATGACAAATATAATTAACATTGCTGTATGTTACACATGAGAGTTAAGAGAATAAATCCTGAGTTCTCATCACAAGAAAAAAAATTTTTTTCCATTTCTTTAATGTTGTATCTATATGAGATGATGGATGTTCACTAAACTTATTGTGATCGTCACTTCGCGACATATATAAATCAAATCATTAACTGTACACTTTCAACTTATACAGTGCGGTATATCAACTATATCTCAATAAAACTGGAAGAAAAAATAAATAAAATGGAAAATGAAGGCACACTCTGGATATGGAATTGAGTGGAGGTGCAGAAGTTAGTACTATGCCTAGAACATGAAGAATAGAAGAGACTGGAAGAAGGTATGCTCCAAATTTCACATGTGGCAACTGCAGTTGGCTGCTACAGGGAATACAAAAAAATCTGTTCTGTAAAAAGATTTTAAGAGACTTCCCTGGTGGCGCAATGGATAAGACTCCATGCTCCCAATGCAGGGGGCCCGGGTTTGATCCCTGGTCAGGGAACTAGATCCCACATGCATGCTGCAACTAAGAGTTCACATGCCACAACAAAGGAGCCCACGTGCCGCAACTAAGACCCAGTGCAACCAATTAAATAAACATTTAAAAAAGATAATAAAGTAGACAATACTAAGAGCCATTTAAAGCAAACACACGAACTATTTGGTGTTTCCTCTAAAAAAAGAACTGAAGAAGTTATATGAAATCAATTAAATGTCCAACCAAAATTTCTCAAATAATTTTTAACAAGAGCTGAGCTTGTAATTTTGGCCAACTCAAAAATGGCTTGAATTCTTCTACAGAAAAGGAAAATCATGTTTAGACGGAGTAATGGTAAAAGAAATTATTTCAGTTATGGTAGTTTTTAGAAAATTCTGAAGCAAAGACCAAAAGTTACTTTACAAAAAGTGAGAAATTTCAACTAAGCCACCGAACAAGTGCCTATAGAATGTAAGACCTTCTAACAATGTCAAAGATCAATTGATTCAAAATATGAAAAATCGCATGTACTTTTTTTTAAAGCTTTAGATAAGTTATATAATGTAAGAGACACTACCCAGTTAATACTTTGGGTATACTTTTGTCTCGACAAACTTTCAAATTTACTTAAAATGTTGTCTATTCATGACCTAAAAAAAATCAGATTCAATGTCAAGGTAGTTTTGGATGTTTTACAAATGTCAAAGAAGAGTTTCAGATAGATAAAAAATTAGTTTCTATCAAGGCAGATGGGGGTGGGGGAGGGAAGGACTGGGAGTTTGGGATTAGCAGATGCAAATTATTATATATAGGATGGATAAACAACAAAGTCCTACTGTACAGCACAGGGAACTATATTCAATATCCTGTGATAAACCATAATGGAAAAGAATATGAAAAAGAATATATATACGTATAACTGAGTCACTTTGCTGTACAGCGGAAATTAAACACAACATTGTAAATCAACTATACTTCGATAAAATTTTTAAAAATTATATTACAAACATATAGTAATCAAAACTGTATTGTACCGGTATTAGAAAAAGACACAAAGACCAGTGGAATAGAACAGAGATCCCAGAATCAACCTAAGCAAAAAAAAAAAAAAAAAAAAAGACAGATGATGGCCCAGCTATGAGGTCAAAATTTTGGATTTATCAGAATTTTAAAACAAGGGACTAATGTTTCCCTTTTGCTTCATGACAATGAGAAGACAGTGAAATAGACAATGAATTAAATAATTGTGTATTCTTTCCCAACACTCATTACTTGAGTTGTGGATGAATTTTACAAAGATATATAGTACTGGTAACTTGAGTTCAGTATTTCTTTTGAAATAAAAGAAATGCTTCTCACAGTCAATAATTAAAGGAAAAAAATGGCAGTGTGATTAGTGCTTTCTCAACTATAACATATTGCATATAAATGATCTAAACTTAAGTTCTATGGAAAGCAAAAAGAATTTGTATTGAAATTGAAATTTTCATAAAGCAAATTAATATTTTTATAAATTTTTAAAACATGAATCAAGATGCTTATTTTAATTGTAATCAACAGGTAAATTGGCTGCAAAAAAAAAGAAAAACGTGATCATCACTTTGTTAATATTGATACATTTAGAATTGCTTTTCAATTTATGCAATACTCCTTTGAATTCAATGTTAATAATACTGAGTTGATATTAGAGTTAGTGAATTTACGTAACTTGAACAGATGTAGTTTTAAAATTGATAAGGTTTTGCTTCAAAGTTGAATCAATTCTTTGAAACAAAAAGATGAACCAGTTTTATAAATACAAATGTGAACATTAAAGGGAAATAATTTTTTGGTACTCACTTCAGTTACTGGAAAATTTTTAAGTATGTTTGGGACAACTTGGGTATGCGAATTTTTCAACTGTAAATTTTATGAACTCTAAACACAGATCAAGTATTTCTGATAAAAAATTTAGCATCTGAATTGAGATGTGTCAAAGAGTAAAAAACACACCAGCTTTCAAAGACTACTAAGAATGAAAACATTTCATTAATAATTTTTATATTTATCATATGTTGAAAAGATCATAGTTGGGACATATTGGATTAAACAAAATACAGTATTAAAATTATTTTATTATTTCCTTTTTACTTATTTTAATGTGGCTTCCAAAAGGGTTAAATTATAAACATGGATTGAATTAGACTCAAATTGGACAGTGGTAATGCGTAGGTATAAACACTATGCCATATCTAGGGTTAACTGCCCCTCACCCAAAGGCTTCCAGATTTCTCCTTCCCAGTGTTCTGAGTCTGCAATTATCCATGTAAAATGGACTGGTCCCATCTCCCCAATCTGGCCCCACTCCCTAGTCCCCCATCTGCTTTTTAAACATGGGTATAGCATAATTCTCTCATTTTCAAATTTTGTTATTATTTTCATCAAAATTAGATTTGTACATAATTTACAGAATCACACAATTCTATGAGATATTATCAAAAACAGCATTCTCCTATAATCTACCCACCTCATCTCCTTCTCAAAAGCAACCACTTCCAACTATTTTAGCTGTTTCTTTTGTTATTCACCTCTATACATCTAAGTAACATGCTTATATTTCCTACTTGTTGAATTTTCAGTTTTAGGCATTATCTATAGAAGATGAGGATTTAGCTCTTACTCACCATCTCCCATTCCTTCATCATACACACACTACCACCACCACCACCCACATACACACAAACTCTGTCCTATGCTCCTCTCAGTATAATCACAATATGCTTTTGTTTAGATCAATACTCAGTGTTTGTGTTGTGATGACAATGGCAATGCTATTCATAAGCTGAGCTATGAACATATAGAATACTATCCTTATTTTTCCTTTCTTGCACAATTTTTTGTTTTCCGTAAAGCAATGATTTTCTTTTTTGTTTAGTTTTCTATGTATTTCAGCCCAATTTCTCCCTCAATAGTCTAAATCTGTTCTCTATTTAATCATACACACAGGGGTGTTCTACCTTTTCCTTTACTTGAATTGTTCTCTCCTGGCATTTTCTCACCTGCTACACTAGATCTGCTCCACACTTTCTTCCTAGGGTCTCATTTCAACAAACTATTGAAAATGCCTTTCACCTCTCTCTTCCTGGATCCTGTGTCTTTATGCCCTTATTTCTGTGGAACACATTATCCAATGGCCTCTTGGGAAAGGATGCATGGGACATGATTTTTCTGAGCCCCTGAAGGTCTGAAAATGTCCTCGGTTTACCCGCCTTTATTGATAGTTTGGTTAGGTATAGAAATCTAGGTCGGAAAATATACTCTTTCAAAAACTTGAAGATATTGTACCACTGTCTTCCAGCTTCTGGCGGTGCTATGAAATCTGATTCTTGATTCTTGATATGTGACTTTTTTTTCTCTTTCTCTCTGAAAGCTTGTAAGATTTTTTTCTTTATCCTCAATATTCTGAAATTTGGCAATGATATGCCATATTTTTGCCATCCTTTCCTAGAATTCCTATTATTCAAATGTAGGATCTAACGGGGGAGTCTCATAATTTTCTTGCATTTTCTCTCATTTATTTCATCTGCATTTTTCTGTGGGTTTTTTTTGTTGTTGTTCCTTTATTTTTAAAGAAATTTTCTCAACTTTATTTTCCAACTTTCTATTGAGTTTTCATTTATATACCATACTTTTAATTTCCAAGAGGTGTTTCTTGTTCTCTAATCATTGTTTAAAAATAACACCCTCTTCTTATTTCATGAACCCTATTCTACCTCAGAGGGTATTAATAATAGGTCTTTCGGTTTTTTTTTTAAGTTTTCATGTTTCTGGATAATCTCTATGTCTTCCCAATTGTTCTGTTATTTTGGTTTATAGGTTTTCTCAGATGTTTACTAGTCCTTAACTGTTTCTTCATATTTAATAATGGGATATTTCTTAAAAACTGGAAAATCTGTGCAAATGGGTGAGACTTGCTGACTGCGGTTTTTATCAGAATACCATAAATGGTATTCTGTCCGGGCCATCTCTTTGGGAAAACCTTAATGCCAATATCTTTAGGACAGGTCTCTTAGGCTAGTTGGAGTCATTAGAGATCTTCTAATCTCTTGTCTAAAGAATCTAAAGCTGGCTGTCAGCATTCTAGGAAGAGAATGAGTAGAAAGGGTTGAAGAGGTTTCAAAATTCAGCTCATAAATTTTCACTAAATGTCTGCCTTCAATTGTGCCCAACTTCCCATACTCCACAGTCTTCTTGCTACGGAGAACAAACCTCAAAACTTCTGCTGGGAGAGCAGGGGGCTGTCACTGTAATGCATGGAGTTGGGGAGGAGATCTAAGGCTTAACTGCTTTTTCAACAAACTTTAGATAACTCTTCCAGTTTTTAATCCTGTCTTCATTTTCAAAGGCACCTAATGTCATCAATTTCTGAGCCCTTTACCAGACTAAGCATGCTGCCTTCTATTTCAGGTTTTATGTATGTTTTTAATCACTAATGAGCATTGAATTTTGTCAGATTTGTTTTTCTGCCTCACTTGAGATCATCATATGGTATTTCTCCCTTATTGTGTTAGTGTGGTAAATTACATTGAACGATTTTAAATCTTAAACCAACTTTCCTTTCCTGGGACAAACTCCACTTGCTCATGATATATCATTTTTTTAATATATTGATGGATACAATTTATGAATATTTTTTGAAGAATATTTACATCTAAGTTCATGCATCTATTTTTTTCTGCCTGCTTTTAAGATCTTTTCTTTATCTTTGGTTTTCATCAGAATTTGACTTTGATACCCCTATGTTTAGATTTTGTTGTATTTATCCTTCTTGGGATTCTCTGATCTTTCTATATCTGTGGGTTGAGGTCTTCCACCAATTTTGGAACAATTGCCTCTTTATATTTCTTCTGCTCCATTCTCTTTCTCCTCCTGGGACATCAATTACATGTCTGTTAGACAATCTGATATTGTCCCATACATCTTGGGCCCTATGTTTCATTTTTTCACTCTTTTTTCTTTTTATAGTTGAATTTGGATAACTTCTATTCACCTGCCTTCCCTTTACTGTTTCCAGTTTGCTGTTAAACATACTGAATACATTCATTTGTGATATCCTTTTTTCATTTGTAAGATTTTCATTTGGTTCTTTTTTTATAGTTTCAAGCTCTCTGATGATACTCTCCATCTATTCATGGAGAGTTGTTCATCTTTTCCACCAGATCCTGTAGCATATATTTCCTGCTTGTTTTAAAGTCCCTGTCTGATAATTCTGACATCTGGAACATCTCTGGATCTGCTTCTATTGACTTCACTTAACCATAGTTCGTATTTCCTTACTTCTTCACATAGCTCTTCAAGTCTGATTGTATGCTAGCAACTGTGGGTTAGAGAATAGTAGATAATAACTCACTGACATTTACCTCCAGGAAAGCATACACCTCTTTTTGTGCCCGTCCATCAGTGTGGAGGCTCGAGCCAGTTTAACCTGCAGTTGTACTTTGTTGCAGCTTTAGCTAGATTCACTCACCTCGGCCCCACATGTTTTAAGGGAGGGATGAGGACTTTCTCTCCAGCAGGGTTTGAGATCTGCGCACTGCAGAGAGTCTGAGGATCTCTTTGTGCTGTATGGCCCAGCCACCCATGTGTTAGACAGAGGAGAGCCATCTCTGCTTAAAGCCAGACTGCCAACCTTTTGGACTGCTAGGTGGTTCTTTTTGTTCCTCAGGAGATTCTTCTCTATCTTTTTTGCTATGTCCCCAGGCCTGGAGAGCCTCTGCAGTGCACTCAGAAAGGCCCAGAGTGCTTTGGATGAGTATCTTTCGGCTCTCTTGCCCTGCCCCGAGGCTATGAAGATTTCCAGCGGTGTACGAAAGATATTTGATACATTTATCACTGTTCTTCCGCTTTCCAGCCTCTGAAATTTTGCTGCAATCATCTCCTATCACACACTCATTGTCCTTGTAGTTTATTCTTTAAAATACGTATTTTACTATCACTTTAAAGGGGTTTTTGGAAGGAGCACATTAAATATATGTTCAATTCATTCTCTTTGATCCAACATCTTCCTCTTTGCTGGGTCTTTTGTTGTTGTTCCTAATGCTGTTGTTAAGCCTCTGCGTGTTTGTTTGTAATTTACATTACTCTAAAGGGCAGTTCAATTTCTTCAATTCTTATCAATTATGTTCTACAGAAATAAGCCCAAGCTTTTAAAGTAATTCAGTCCATATAACCGAACTTTGGTAGCCGTTTAAAGGGGTTTAGTTACCAAGGTGCTCATCTTCAACAAAACGTCCAGCTGATTGGAGGGATGTATGCCTATATTTAAGTCATTTCCTCAGGTAGCAAATCAGTATTTCCCACCTTCCCTCTACCCTAACTTAAAAACACAGAAGAACTATTTAAAATTGAGAAGAAACATGTTCATCATGAACTGTTCTCGCAAACAAACAAACAAACAAACAAAACAGACCGGCTCGCTTCCTAAGCAATCGGCAAGCTCTAAGAGTTCCCCACAGTCCGACACTGGACTCACTGGCCACATACACTGGAGGCTGGCGAAACACCATGGAATGCCACTGTGGAGGCTTGTTTTTGACTTCTCAGCCTCTAACACCACAATTTCTAGGGAGAGGAGCCTCCTTTCTGACCAGCTAAGTAACAAAGCAGCCAGTGTCCAGGGACCTTTCCACTAATAGTAATCAACACATTTCTCCCCATCCCCACTGTCCTCCCAAACTTGGCATCCTGTATTTATACATCATGGGTTCCTTGTACAACATGACCGTGTGACAATCAACTTTTCCTCCCTTAGATGCCTCATCCTCCAACTCCATGTCAGCCCTGGATTACCTAGGTCTCCATCCATCTCAAATTACCGAAACCTTAGAAGGGAGAGTGACAGACCAAGAGCACGGAAGTTCAAGTTGTTAACAGAGATGTGCTGGGTTGGCTCATTTTCCAAATGACATTTGGTTCCATTTTAAAAGTCAAGACTGTCATAGAAATGCCACAGAAACTGAAGATTTAGCTTATATTGTAGAAAGCCTTCTTCAAATTTAGAATTTGGCCCTGAGCAGCTTAAAAAGTAAAATAGGCCAAGGCACATCAAAGAGGTTACCCATGATTATCTCCCCCCTCAGTAAGCTATTTGAACTCAGACTACATCCCACATTCAGTTTAGCCCAAAAAAGAAGTGACCCATGTCTGACTGTATCAAGTATCGTATCGCATTTTCAATGTGTCTTTCGTCTCAGCTCCACTTCAGTGGGAGCCTTCAATTACATTTTACATTCTCTCATCCCCAGCTCTGCGGGAAGTTTGGTTGCAACAAACTATCCCATTGCCTGTTTCCTCAAAATGGCCTCACAAACCATGGCTTCCAAAACACCACCCTGATATACTTTCTGAGTCTCTTGATCAATTATTCTACACCAAAGTAACAAGAGATGCTGAAGGGCTTACTATTCCCCTTTCTAGAGAATGAATAGTGCACCTTTTGCTGGGACTTGCTACAGGGTCCATGCCTCAGACAGTGGCTGCGCTTGATACAGTGCAAGGCTTTCTGTGACCCCTCAAGTCTCATGGCCATCTTCTCGACCCAAACAATTCCTTTGCCTCTTCCATTCAACAAAGAAACATGGGGATGAATCCTGCCACTGATGGAGCCAGGATCAGAAAAAACTAAGGTGATTTCTTCAGGTTTTATGAGATTCTTTGAGGATTTCTCATGAGGTTACAGTCAAGATGTAGTCATCTGAAGGCATGATTAGAGCTGGAGGACCTGCTACTAAGAAGGCACACTCAACATCCTGGCTTGGTGCTGGTGTTGGCAGGAGACCTCAGTTCTTTGCTAGGTGGACCTGTCACGTGGCTGCTTGAGTGTCTTCAATGATGTGGCAGTTGGCCTCCCCCAGAGAGTTTGATTCAAGAAGAATTCAGAAGCTGAAATATTGTGTATACTTTGACTCAGAAGTTGCACTCCTTCAATTCTGCATGTCCTATTGGTTACACTGTGGGGCGGGGGGGGAGGTGGAGGGATTACATAAGAGCATGAATACCAGGAGGTGAGGATCACTGGGGTCGTCTTACAGGCTGCCTACCACAAATATATGCATCAAAAAATATATAATTTTATGTGTGCTCTTGGTAACTAGTTTTTTTTTCTTTTCCTAGTTCATCATCATTGTTCCACGTCAGTACGTTTCTACATCATCATTTTTAGTGGCTGCATAATATTCTACCATATGGATTACTAAAATTTATTTAATTCCATAATTTTGAACATTTCTTTTTTTTTTTTTTTTTACTGTTTTTTAATTGAAGTATAGTTGATTTACAATGTTGTGCCAGTCTCTGCTCTACAGCAAAGTGACTCAGTTATACACATAGAGACATTCTTTTTTTATATTCTTTTCCATTATGGTTTATCACAGGAGACTGGATATAGTTCCCTGTGCTATACAGTAGGACCTTGTTGTTTATCCATTCTAAATGTAATAGTTTGCATCTACCAACCCCAATCTCCCAGTCCATCCCTCTCCCTCCCCCTAATTATTTCTGATATTTGTTTATCATATAATCAGTAATGTGACAAGCATCCCCGTAGACTTATTCACATACTACCTTCAAAGTAAATGTAAAGGGAGGAAACAATGATATCCAAGATAACTTATTCTGCTGTAAATCAGCCCATAAAAATGATGCATATAAGTCCCAGACCCTTGGCCTCTGTAATTACCATTTTATAAAAGCTCAAAGTGGATCTTTTTTTAAATCAGCTTCTGTTAGAGGTTTCAAATTAATTTTGGAATGTTAATAAGGGCATAAGGCAGACTAACCTAAACATACAAAGGCCCTTGTTTTCAGTTTTGGGGTGACAGCAAGGAACTTTTAGTTAACTATTTACATGGAGATGTTGTTACATCTAATTTGAAACATTTTTATTATTATTACAAATGTACACCTAAGAGGTAGATTTTTCCAATGGTTTGGCTGATTGCTATGACACTCTAATCCCTTTACATACTGATTGAGAATATCCAGATATAGAAAGCAGTGTTCAAAGAAGCACTCCTTAAGGCTACTGTCAGCTTCTTGTCTCACTGATCAGATGGTAGAGCAGTAAGAACTTTTGATTTAGATAAACTTTTAATTTATTATAGACCTGATGAACTTATTTTCTGTCAATTCAAAAAAACAAAGTGTACACAAGATCTCAAAACTTCAATCATTGGGGCTTCCCTGGTGGCGCAGTGGTTGAGAATCTGCCTGCCAATGCAGGGGACACGGGTTCGAGCCCTGGTCTGGGAGGATCCCACATGCCGCGGAGCAACTAGGCCCGTGAGCCACAATTACTGAGCCTGCGCGTCTGGAGCCTGTGCTCCGCAACAAGAGAGGCCACGATAGTGAGAGGCCCGCGCACCGCGATGAAGAGTGGCCCCCACTTGCCGCAACTAGAGAAAGCCCTCGCACAGAAACGAAGACCCAACACAGCCATAAATAAATAAATAAATAAAATTTAAAAAAAAAAACCTCCATCATCAAATACATTCTCAAAGAGAGTGTTGTCACGAGAACTCAGACAAGAAGAACTCGAGCCTCTATCACTCTGTTGCCATATTTACTCACATATTTAACACTTGCCAAAGGGATTTGGGTCAATTTAAGAAACTGTAAATAAATATTTACATGTATCATATATGATATGATACATCATAACAGAAGCTGTAACTCATAATCTAAGCAAACCACTGATTCTAATTTAGTCACAATTTTGCAGTGGCATCATTCCATGGAGAAAATTAGATTTTTACATATCAGAGCAAATCACAAAGCCAGAATGTCAACTTCATACATCAAGCAATTACTTGTGGTATTTATTTTGGGGGGAATGTTCTACACATATTTACTTAGAAAGCTGCATGGGTCCTCCAAAATAAATAAGGGCTATAATTCTTGCAAAAAAATCTACAGTTCCAGAGAGCTACTCATCAATTTCTAGCAGCATTAATGAGGAAAGACACTGAGACAGTCATTCATACTGCCTTTATGATAAGAGTAGCCTACAGGGCAAATCAAGATTAAGGACAAGGGCAAGACAAATGGTTTGGAAGACTCTCTCTTTTTTTTTTAATCAATCATTTGAAATCTGCATTTACTACCTAAAGTCCCTGTGGAGAATCAGAACCTGCAGGGAAGAGTGAGAATTGGTACTAAAGACATCACTGAAGTATTCTGTTAGGTTGCGAATGGCCTCTTTATGGGTACAAAAGGGTCTTATGTTCCCACACACTGGCAGGAAGATTCTCTTTGAGCTGGAGAGTTCTTTGCTGTGGGGACTTTGCATTGTAGGATGTTTAGTAGCATTCCAGGCACTCTCTTGCCAGTTGTCTTCAGGTACTGTCAAAAGTTCCATGGAGAGGAAATTGCCTCTAGTTGAGAAACCCTGACTTGATAGAAGGATAATCTCTTCTCTTAAAAATACATTTCACACTTTTTTAAAATTGAAGTATAGGTGATTTACAATGTTATGTTAATTTCTGCTGCACAGCAAAGTGATTCAGTTATACGTATATGTATTCTTTTTTATACTCTTTTCCATTATGGTTTATCACAGGATACTGAATATAGTTCCCTGCACTACACAGTAGGACCTTGTTGTTTATCCCTCCTACATATTATAGTTTGCATCTGCTAATCCCAAACTCCTAATCCATCCCCCCTATCCCCCTCCCCCTTGGCAACCACAAGTCTGTTCCCTATGTCTGTGAGTCTGTTTCTGTTTCATAGATAAGTTCATTTTTGTCATATTTTAGATTCCACATATAAGTGATATCATATGATATTTGTCTTTTTCTTTCTGACTTACTTCACTTAGTATGATAATCTCTGGTTCCATCCATGTTGCTGCAAACATTTCACTCTTAATGGCTTCACCATGTATTATATCTTTTGAAGGGTATCAAGGTGAGGGACACCCCCAAGCTGGAAAACACGCCAAGGACCCACCTGAGGAGTCTGGATCTCCTTGGTGGGATTTTACCAGGATGTGTGTTTTACATTTTCTGCTACCAAGTTCCACAGGTAGTTGATTTAAAATGGCCAGGTGGTGGGACTGTGTTTAGGCAAAGTGGGTTCATTTGCATGGGTCCCTCTCAATTAGCCACATGTTATGGGGCTCTAAGCCTTTGCTCGTTTTTCTTATGATTTGAGGCTTCATTTTAAAAAGATACATTTCAAAATGATAAATTAAGGGGGATAAAACAACCTTAAGTAAAAGGAACGTCTGTCTTTCCCAGCACGCAAGAAATTGCATTTACATAGACTCTCCCAGCATGGCCTCTGGATGTGACCTTGGGCAAGAGAAGTTAAAAGAGTGTTAGCAGGACCCAAAATCAGTTTCCCTCTTACACAACAGAAAATATTTAAAGAGAGACCAAAAGGCTTATTAAATTTCCCTCCTTGCAATACAGATTTCTTCCTTATCTGTTCAGACTGTTCTCTCCCCCTTTTCTACCTATAAGCACAGAAAAGATTCCTAACAAATTAGAAAAAAAATATGCACTAATTGGTTTAAACGTAACATTAAGCTTTTTAGTTTCTATTGACCTAGAAGGTGGGGTTAATTTATAACATTTCATAATCCACTTGCTGTACATTTGACCCAATTGAGATAAAAATGTTAAAGTAGGATAGGGAATTTAACTGCATTTAATTTGGAATCCTCACATCCCCTTGCTGATGCCACAACTTGTTCTTGCCTTTTCTTCACTCCAGATACCCAAGGGCACCCACTGACAGCCCAGTTGCCTGAGAAGCCCCATTTGTGCCACCGTGGCAGACTATCTGAGATACCATCTCCCCACAAACCAGCTGGCAGAGGAGCAGATAGCTGGAACACATCAGGCTCCCCATCACCCAAGTATAGACCTTCGTAACTGCCCATTAGCTATGCAAGCTGCCTTTGGGTCACCTGTCACATGAGCACTGGTTTCCTTCCACCTGATCTAGAGATTTTCATTCAGCCCCTGGCTTATTCCACCCCTCTGCCACACTCTCATTAGCCAAGAGAAGCAGGAAAAACTTCCTTCCAGACTTCATCTTCTGATCTCGCCAGATGGTAGATAAATAAACAACAGCAAAGAGGAAAAACATACTTGCTTTTGCTAAATAAAACACTGATAGTGTATGCTCTTGTCAAAGGAAATACACAAACGTCAAGAGCAGACAAGAATTCACAGTGCAGTGGAAGGCAGGCCTGGAGGGAGGAACTCTCACTCTGAGCCTTGGGTTTTCACTGCACAGAAGACTGGAAGCAGTTACGAGGGCTTTGAGAGCTCAGGACATGTTAAGGAAACTCAAGGCATTAAACCAAAACAAAAGACTTCTAGGGTTTCCCTGGTGGCACAGTGGTTGAGAGTCTGCCTGCCAATGCAGGGCACACGGGTTCGAGCCCTGGTCTGGGAAGATCCCACATGCCGCGGAGCAACTAGGCCCGTGAACCACAATTACTGAGCCTGCGCGTCTGGAGCCTGTGCTCCGCAACAAGAGAGGCCGCGATAGTGAGAGGCCCGCGCACCGCGATGAAGAGTGGTCCCCGCTTGCCACAACTAGAGAAAGCCCTCGCACAGAAACGAAGACCCAACACAGCCATAAATAAATAAATAAATTAATTAATTAAAAAAAAAAAAAGACTTCTATCCTCTTGGAATGACATTGGTTTGGTATTCCCTAGTGAAGTGACCACCTGTAAACAAAATAGAAATGTGAAAGAGTTTTGCCTGAAATGTAATGATGTCGTAACGCCAGCTAGATGGACCTTTTTAGATAGAAGAAACCGTGAGCCGCCCTTGCAGAAATTTCTGCTTGAGTTTGGTGTCAGGAAAATATATGTCTGCTGATGGATCTGAATGATTTCTTTGGTCAGAAAAAGAAAACTCCGTGAAAGTACGTGTTTCCCCTTTTGCCTGAGCTGCCAGGAAACATGAAGCCCAAATCAGTTCCCATCTGTTTAACATCATTATCCCAGATGCTGGGGGGAAACTTTCTGTGTGTGCTTCTTTTAGATCATCTCTGTTTGGAAACTGATTTTACTCGTAAGAATGAGACTGGTAAAAACCTGAAATAATATTGGAAGAATCCAGGGCTAGAAATTTAACCTCAATAATAACCGGTAACTTTGTCTCCCCTCTCAGATTTCACTTATATATAGAGAAGCTCTGTGATAGTGACAAATTATTATCACTGATTCACCCATGCATGTGAATTCTGCTTTGGCAATATTTTGCCATTCTAGTTCAAGTGATTGAAAATGTATATTTCTATTCCTCTCTCTTTTCTTTTCCCTGCTTCCTTCAGTAAACAGAGTATGTGCTGTGTGCCCTCAGAGTGGCAGGCACTGTGCTGTCCACTAGGGATATAAGAGCAAGAAAAATGAGATGAGGGCCTTATCTGACGAGCCGAGAGCTTAGCTGGGTGAGGGACAGTAATCAAGTAATCTCACAAGCCAAACAGGAAAAGTTCAATGCTATCACATTCTACAAGTAATAGATATACGGTGCCATCGGAATATGTAATTGGAAATTTGTCATAGGGAGGGCAATCAAGGAAGGCTTCCCTGAGGAAGTGATGACTGAGCTGTGTGAAAAGGAAGAGTAGAAGCTTGCTGACAATGAAAAAAAAGATAGTATTCACGGAGCACAAAATAATTCTACATTACGATATTTAACCTTCACTTGTAATTTAACATATTTATATTGAGCTTCAACTATATGCCAGAGAAGAGGTGGCCTTTGGATCTCCCTTTGAAAGAGACAGACTGGTAGCCCAAAGGGTACAGTACCTGACAGAGAATCATAGTAACTCGTGATTAGTCAGGACCTTGATTTTTGTATTTCTTCATATGTCTTGGTGGCGTTATAACTAATACTATACATAATGTCCCACACATATGAACAAAACAACCTTTTAGACATTCATCAATTTCTTCCCTTTTGGAGGGGGGCAGTTTGGAGCAATGTTCATTCATTTATGTTATATTCTCAGGATCACTGAGGGTTAGTACTAGAAGAATCCTTCCAACCTCTGCATCTTACACATGGGGAAACCAAATCACTAGATCATATTTTACAATTCAGAGTCATCACTAAGTCATCACTAAGTCAGGCCTTTCTCTCACTTTGTCTAAGATTTACTTCTTATTGCACGTATCACGGATCAAAGTTCAAAGATCACCCTCCACAAATGTTAGGGTAAAATTCAACAATATGGTTGGTTCATTAGGCAAGTGGAACTTCTCGTCACAAAACGAGCATCTTAGAGGAACTCTGTCGGGCCATGTGGTGACAAGGGAGAAGGCTCTGTGTCAGAGCATCTCCAGGATAAATGGGAACCAGGACTTGGGTGGCAGCTAGACCATGTTCTTTTCTAATGTAATCCCAACCCCTCTCTCCCAAGGGAGAAATGTATGTCAGGGTCAAAGAATTCAGAGACAAGATGGGTTTTTCTGACTGCTAATGATGGCTTCACTGATCACACCACCTTGATCTACACTGGGCTACACCTGAGCTCTAGGTTATGGCCTGTTCTCCTCTCAGCTTCTTCTGGAAGGTACCTGCATCCCTACAGCTTACCAATCTTAGTCTCACCTTCAACCATGCTATGTCAAGGAGGAATCATTCATATCTGAGGCATACTTTTTATGTCCCTGAACTTTAAAGTTTATCTTCTTAAGCCTGGGCCTCCAGAGCAGTCACGTAAAAAGATAAAAGATAATGCAGAAAGAATCTAATCACTGGCAAGTGAGATTATTAACATCAATCTCAGGATCAATGCCTAGATTCATTTTTTGTGGTCATTTATGATCTAAAATTTAAAAATAATGTATATGAGTTCAAATTCAGGGCTAGTGTTAGAACAAAATGCAGAGTCACTGTTATCAAATGACAATAGAGTCATTTAAAGAAGAAAAAAATAGAACCATTAAGGAATCGATTTTTAAATTTAAGGCCCTTAAGAAATTAGGAAAAGAAAAAAAGAGGAAACATTGACGTAGCTACAATTCGAAGAAATAGTTAATCATTCTCATTTTCAGTTGAAGAAATTGAAGCTTAGAGAAATTAATACAGTTCCTAGACCTTGAACTTCTTAAATACAAGGACCATATCTGATTTATCTATTTACCTATCCTCCAGCCCCAACCAAGTCTCCCACACAGCAGTTGCCCAATAAACATTTCATGACTGACAGAGTAAATCAGCAGATCTGGGATTCGGATATGGATCTAACTCTTAAATCTCAGGTTCTTGCTGGTCACCACGCCTCTTCCACAGCTACAGTAACGAGAAAACTCTGTTGAAAATCAGCTAGACTGCACATAAATTCAAAAAATATATACCTTCAGATTTTCTCAACTGAAATTTCTAAACATTTATTGAGCATCATCGTGCACTTAGCCACACATCCTGGGAAGCACAAAACATGTGGAAGGCACCGTGTTTAGGTTGGGAGACTTTCCATTCTAGGTGACAAAAAATCCAGATGATTCATAGTCAGGGAAGCATTTGAAGGAAATGCATAAGTACATGTGAGTCAGCCAAACTACATAAAAGAATGTTGGATTGAGTAAAAGAGAGGAAGAAACTTCTGTGGTGTTAGGTATGGGACAAGTGTTCAAGGAGGAGGTGGAGTCTTGAACTCAGACCTCCTGAAGTGTAGGGAGGAGAGAGGGAACTAAAGCTGGAGAAAGATCGAGTGATGGTGTGTGAGGGAGATGGGGAGGCCCTGGCCTGATGAGGTCAGATTCTCTGGGGGAGGTAGGTAACAATTTTAAATCAGAGAGGGAGAACACAGGCTTGTTGCCTTGAATCACAGCCTGAGATGCCTGGGTTCAACCTGATCAACTCTTGTATATTCTTGAGGGAGCAGGCAGGCATACTTAAGGGGATGACTATGGCAGCACCACACCAACAGGAAATTTCGAATACAGTTTCCAGTAACTAAGAGACGAAGGAATACAAAGTTTGGGATGGTGGCCAAGGGAGAATCCATCAATGACAAATTTCTTCAGAGAACTTTAGTTATTACCACTCATATAGGTTAGTCTTTTGGATATTTTTTATTGACTTACACATGTCTTGGTAACATGAAGACAGTATCATAGCTTGTTATCTTCGAAACATGAGAGAAAACACGCTTTCCAAGAAAATCAGTCAATTTCTTCTACCTTTGGGGGTTCTTGGGACTATTATTTGTTTAGCTAGTTCACATTCCCATAATTATAGAATGTTAGTACTGGAAGAAACCTTAGAAAGCATAATCCAATCCCTGTACTTAAAAGAGAAGGTGACCTTGACCCATAAAGGTTATATGCCCCTCCAAGGTCACACAGTTAATTAGAAGCCATTAAGTTTTATTTCCATGGACCAGGGTAACAACTGTTCCATGTTCTTCTATAAGCCGAGTTCAGTTTAGTAAATAACACTTACCCTTAAACAGCTACCCAAGCCACTACACAATAATTCTGTTGTCACAGACTTTCTCCCTCCTCTGAAGTCTGATCTCAATTTTCCCCTTTTATTTAAGGCTTGAGGATTACATCTACTGCATTTCTGTGGACTCAGCACTTCGCATCATGTCTGGCACATAGCAAGCATCAGTATATTTTTGTTGAGTTGAGCTGAATTTGAATCTCTCGGGGACTTCTATGATATATATTTTTTAAATAAAAGAATCATCAGATCATTAAACTGGAAGCAACCAGAGAGACTAACCCTTTTTCTGCAAGTGAAGACACTAGAGCCCAAGAAAGGTAAATGACAAATCCCAAAGACAGCACTCAAGCTGGGCCCCAAACCACCTTCTCCAGATTACATGAATCACTCTTGGGTGAAAAATATTACAGTTTTCAACATTTCTATATGGGACAGATTCCAGAGTATCAACTCTTTAAGGGGGACAAAAGTCTTCAGAATATTTCTGAGCATCTATACAAAACTCAAGGCTAACAAGTATGACGATAAAAGTCTTTGACGACCAAATGATTAAGTGACAAATAATTTCTGGAAAGAATTTCCCACTGAGCATGGGTTTGGACTTTTTGGAAATATCCGATCAGTAGGAAAAACTGATGCTGAGAGAGGCAATGACATCAAAGCTGGAAAAAGACAACTGAGCCACAGACTTAGAGGTGGGTGCATTCTTGTACAAATCAATTGCTCTACTCCATGCCTCAGCCAACAGTGACACCCTTACCCCTGACTCCCTGCCCACTCCCTGCTATCTCATGACCTAGAAGAACCAAGTGCATGCATGGGACCGGCTGAGGACAACCTGTCACTGCAACTGGGAAACAACACTCCCCCATGTCCGGCTGAATGTGGTCACAGAGCATCCTCTTCTAACACAAAGGGCTGGCCATTAATCCTTCCCCAGTGGAAGGTCAAACAGGGTCTGCCCTGCAACGCTCTGCTGGTTTCATTCAAGTTCTTGATGGCTGTGGCCCTAAAACTCTCTTCACACTGACAATGTCTAGTGGGAGAACCATGGGCTGGGTGGTTCTAGGGGGCCACCTGATCAATGGCAGAGCACTCAGAGGAAATTTGGCCCTTGACCAGGAGGGAGTATTAGTTTGCTAGGGCTGCCATAACAAACTATCACAGCCTGGGAGGCTTAAACAGACATTTCCTCACAGTTCCGGAGGCTGGAAGTATAAAATCAAGGGGTCAGCAGGTTTGGTTTCTCCAGAGGCCTCTCTCCTTAAATTTCAGCGTGCCCCCTTTTCTCTGTGTTCATGAATGGACTTCTCTCTGTGTGTGTCCGTCTCTCCCTCTCCCTTTAAGGACACTAGTCCTATCGGATTAGGGCCCCACCCTTATGACCTCATTTCAACTTAATTATCTCTTTAAAGGACTGTATCTTCAATACAGTCACACTGGGCGTTAGGGCTTCAGCATATGAATTTGGGGGTGCATATCCAGAAGGAAACCAGCCTCGCTTCTTGCCAGTCATCAGGGTGCCTCTGCTGAATACTACTTATTCTCCTTGGTATTTTCTCAAAGAGACATTTGCTAATTGAGAACTAAAGGCAAGTTTTGAGGACTGCAATACAAAGGCGAAAAAGACAAGGACGGTCACATTGCCGACAGGAGTAAAAGAGTATTTGCGTGACACTCCGCAAGGTAGGGGGCAAACACACACGCGCACACACACCCACGCCCACAGAAGAAGGAGGAGGCTCAGAAGTTCTCCCAACAGAAGAGGGCAACTTCAGCAGCAGGCTGTTGAGAGCACGCCTCGTCCGCCTGATTTACACAGGTACAGAGAGAGACTGGTCTGGAGGCTGCAGGCCCGCTCAGCCACACGCCCATGTGTGCATGAAATTAGAATGTCAACATGGGATTCATGCTGCCGAGCTGTGACTGTGAAACAAATTATGTCAGTGGGTGGCAACTGCAATATTAGTCTAAGCAGAAAACATTTAACTATAAAGAGGGGCCCCGTCTTCCAGCCTTCCCGCTATTATTATTTTAATATCCACCTTGTTAGACCTAGATGGGATAACATTTTAAGAAAAAGGAAGATGTTTTCTGTGGGGGCAGGGGTCCTTCAGGAAAGGACTCATGGCCGTTCAAGTGATTTTTGCTCCTAACCCTCTTGTGGAAACTCAGGAGTCGGGTAACGCAATGATGATTTTTACAAATCACCACCACCCACTCAACGGAGTTCAAAGTGGCTGTGCCCTTTGTGGGGTAATCTAAACCACAATTAATAATCCGCCTCTTAGAAAGGAAGCCTTTGGTTCCTGGGCAGAAGTTAGGAACTTTGTCCTTAAATGCATTTCAATGTAAAGGAAGTGGCAAGTGCCTTCAAAGGGACAGTGGGCAAATTCTTCCAACTTCCTCCTGGGGTTTCACATAAAGTAATTTTACTAGAGTGAGATCTGCGCAGATGTTTGAGTTGAAACCTGTTATTTTCTACTCAATTGATTTAAGCTTGTGCATATTTAACATCAACTTTAAATTAATATGCAGTTGGAAATTTGCTGAGGAATTTCATATAAAAAGTAGTGGCTTTGTGCATATTTTTTCTTCAGGACTTTCTCTGTGAAGCTGTAGCCTACAACTTCAACTTGGCCTCCGAGGTAACAATTTTCCCATGAAATGGGGCACACATCTATCTCCCTTTGAGGCCCACTTCTTTAACTAGCAATATGGCAAAACATCAATTTGAAGTTTTATTCCATTACAAACACCCATGTAGTTAAAGTTAATGCTGTGAAAAATCCAACTTGTAACAGTGCAACATTTATAGAAGCAGCATTCACTTAGCAGTTGAACCAGGCCAAGGTGACTAGCCACAGGATTAACATGCAGACAGAATATCGAGAGGTTTTAGGGGGACAGGGGTGCAGGAGGAGACGGGTGTCCCTTAAAACCTTGTATATTCATTTAAAACATTTTTATTTCTAATAATGAAGGCATTCTCACATCTCCTCATGGTTAACCTGAATACCCACGACAGTCCCCCTCATTTCCTGCTATAGTCTCACGTCACCACTCATATGTATCTATGTCCAAAAGTCTGGGATTGCATTTTTCTTTCTTCCGATGCAGAGAGTAAAGGTCTGAGGCCTTTATGGAAGGGGAAACATTAATAGAATTTGATTCTTTTAAACAGATTTCCTATTTGATGAAAACAGCTGTGAGTGGGGAAAAAATCTTTAAAATTTACCAAAGAATCTTTTGACACTATTATTTTATTTTATAGTCCCCTTATATGAGACAGAAAGTAATGCCAAAGCAATATAATCAGTAGCTTGATTTTTGAAATCACTTGCCTTGTTGGCGTATTTCTCAAGACATACTGATGGATTGCTCTCCTTTTATAGCTGGATGTAGTATAATATAAACTCACAAAGGTGCAAAACGTTTCTCAAGATCAGACATTGCAAAGCAGGTAGCTGCAACATTTCCATGATGTCACTGCTACATAGTTTGATGAAGGTGTAAAAGCGCTTGGCTGAAATGCCGTCCATTGTCCGAGAGGGCTGTGAAAAAGCGGCCTCGGTGGAAGGTCTCTGAAAAAGATCAGTGTACAAGGGGGAGGTCTGAGGTAAAATGCCTGTTTGACCCACCAGTCTAGTCTGTAGCTTCAGCCATGGCTACTGATGCAGAAATGTGTCCTACCCTTGCCTCTCAAGCAAGAATTTCCACTTTGAAATTTCATTCATTCTGAAAACACCCCTTGGTTAGGCCCTATTTCCCTTTCATTCAGATGATGTCAGGGCCCGCCATCCACTGAAAGCCTTAACATCTTCACAGCCATATAACATATCCTGCCGTTCATTTCAAAACTATTCACAGACCAAAAGGAATATTTTCTCTTTATGGGGCAATTGCAGGCTTGTAACTTCTGCATCCTCTGAGAACCATAGAGGCAAGTTGGCATTATCACCTGCAGTTAGCTATCAGATGCATTTAATGCTTTATCAGGAGAAGGAGGGACAAAACTGCTTTTATCAGTCACTCCACATCAGGAAAGTAGATTTGGGTTCTCCATCATGTATGGAATTAACTGTATTCCTTCAGCCAGAGATGTAAAAATCAGAAGATCAGAGAACGGAATAAACAATATTTTTGATGTACACAGATTATCAGCATGAGAGGAATGACCGGTTGGTCACCCGGGGGGCTTATTCAGTTAACACTTCTACCCCTTAAAGACAATGGTGTGCAATCAATGCATATAGGGTCTTTCAGGCCCGTTGCTAAGTGATACGCAGTGTCAACAGAAAAATGCCGGATGTACAGAGGACAGCTCCAGGCCCAAGAGAGATCAACACCCTCTGATGATATTTTAAACTTAATTCAGTTCCCGATGAAGATTGTGACAGGTTCTGTGGCCAGAGCAGAAAAGATGTTTGCACTTCAAAATCCGACTTCGTAAAGTTGCTCTGCTGTGTGCAAAGAGTGTTTAATTTGGTAACAAGTGAATCATGGCCCAAACAGTAGTTGGTTCAAATAGGAAAAGGCACCCAGCAGGGGCATCTTGAATATTCATTTCTTGCCAGGCACAGCGGTCATCTTACAAGCTCAGCGTCAGTATCAGAGCTGATCATTTGTCTCAGATTGTCTATGCCTTCTCTCATTTTTTCATCTCTAAAATGTATTTTAGGAACAGCCCCCGAAGCCATTTGCAACAGCTTCTTCAGAAATTCTAAAGAAAGGAAAGGAACTTGAATAGGATCACATCACCCCATACAACCATGAAAACCTGTTTTGTGGGGCATTCTTGAAACCAGCCCAGAAGCTCTTAAGAGTTTTTGTATTTATTTACCCATTTCTTTCTCTCCCTTCTCCCTCCCTCAATGGATTTTTATATTCAAATGCAAAAGATGTCCATGTGCACTAAAGATCCATTTATGTATTGGTTTAGAAGATCATGCCATGATGTTGAGAAATGCAACTTTTTCATAAACAGATGTTTACAAATTCAGTCTTTGTACCAGGAAAAGCACGCTCGCCACAAAGGGCCTGTTTTCCATATTTGAAGGCAAAACCCCTTTGAAAAAAACCTCATGTCCCTTAAGTCCAGGAACTGTTAACCTCAAATACATCGCTCCTCAAAGCCACCAAACGTGTAAACCTCATCCTTACGAGACACTGGTCGATCCTGTGTGCCCAGGATGCTGTTGACAGTAAACACTTGGTCGCACAGGCCCTGTGAGCTGTGTAGACGGGAGGGCTGTGGGGAGCGAGCACAGTCAATTTATTCAATGCAGGACGCTCTACTCGCCTAGCCCAAAACAAGCTTTTTAAGAGCCCAAGTCACATAATTTTCAGTGGGCAGGTTTGTCCTCTTTTGTCCTCAAGAGTTTGGTCTGTTTATTAAACCAATAAGAGCCCCAGAGCATTTTGTCTCGTGGGCTAAAACCTCCTAAAGCGAGAGTATATCAACCCAGATGGAGAAGAGGAAGGGGGAGAGGCTGGCTTCTTGACATTTTTCTTCCAGTCTCATCCCACGAAGCTAATTTTATAGGGTTGTTCCTGTCATGTTGAAGCTACAGGTAGTAAGGGGGAGATTGAGGGCAGATAAAACCATACAATAGCATTCCCAGGCCTTGCTTCCTCTCCTCACGGAGGGTGGTTTTCCCTCACACAGGCATTAAAGCATTGTGAGGTATTGAAGAAGCAGCACATAGAAACAGGCGAACAAGTTACAACAACTGCGTTCAGACCACCTGCCACCATCCTCCTATTCTAGGTCTCTCTCCCTGCCAGGATTCTGCGATAAAACCCACGCAAACTTTTCCGTGGTTTTAAGAGATGGAAAGCTAGGATTTTGAGTCCTGGCTTAGCAAAGTGAATGGGCATTATAACACCAGGGCTAAGTGGAGGCCACAGATATGTTTGGATTAATGATCAGCTGCCTGATTGAGGCTCTGTCTCCTGTTGGAGTAAGAACAAGTGAATGCTGAGTGCTCTGCAGAAGGAATTTCACTTCTAAGAACTAGGAGTATTTATCTGGGGCTACAAATAAATCCTTATTCATTGGAAGGCACAAAATGCTTGAGTATTCATTAATTGAAATTGTTCATCCAGAACTATCACAGTTTCTCTACAAATATGAAAAAGTATGAATGGGCTATCAAGTTTTCCTTAAATTCCTAATGAAATGAGTTAGACCCTAACTGTACATTTATTTCAATAAGCCAGTGGCTTTTCCTATCTCTTCCAAACTGACCCAAACCATCACACAGGAATCGGTGACCACACTCAGTTGTGTCCAGCCCCAGAACAACTGCTGAGCCCTGCAGGCTAACTTAGCAGGAACCTTATAATTTGGATAATGCTCTAACTCCGGGCATATCCTGGACTTCCAATTTTCTTTGTAGGTAAAAAAAATCTTCTGTACCATCATTTGACAAAAATCCTAGTGACTGCAGTTTGTTTATTCTGTTTAAAGATGATGCCGCCCTTCCCAACTTGGAGGGAAGATGTGTTTTCTACTTTTCCCCAGCAGTGGGGAAGTGTTTGTGCTACGCCATTCTTTTTCCTCATCCCTCTTGTGGCCAATAGGCTACACTGATAAAGAGGATAGAAAAGCAAAGACCTCGGCAGGCAGCGACAGCAACAGGACAAAAGTAACGAAGCCAAACTAACAGGAGCCTGTGATTTCAAAAGCTTTGCCGGCTTAAGTGTTGACCAGCTAACATATTTGCTTAAGTCCAGCAATTTCAGCAGGTAGAACACTAGAGCATGCCAGGAAACAACACAGCCCGAAGGAAAACAGCCATGAAACAAACCCCAAATAGGACCATTTGATGTTTTCTATGTAAATGTAGAGCCATATCAATTTATTAAACTATGAAACTAAGCTAGGTTGTCTATTTCCAAGATTTCCCACTGATACACCTAATATACATTTACTCTTCGATCTACTTTCTCTTACACAAGATTGTTGCTGATCTCTGGGTCTCGGCCCTGCTTGTATATTAGAATCACCTGGGGAACTTTTTAAACTCTGCAGATGGCCAGGCCCCAGCCCCAGAATTTGTTTTAATTGGTCAGGAGTGGAGCCGGAGAAGTGATGGTTGCTAATGTTCCCCGGACGACTCCAGCGGTTGTTAACTTCCCCCTGGTGAGCCAGGGGTTGAGGGACACAGTCACAGATGATTAAGTGGAGGTAGGTGCTGACAGAATAAGCAGAATTTATGGGAGGAAACCCTAAAGTTGAGAAAACACCATCCACTGAATGGAAAAACAAAGGATATTATTTTCCTTTCTTTCTTTTCTTTTTTTTTTTTTTTTTTTGGCAGTACTGGGAATTTTATCTTTTTTTTAAATTGACGTATACTTGATTTACAATGTGTTAGTTTCCGGTGTACAGCAACGTGATTCGGATACACACACACACACAATTATATATATAATTTTTCAGATTCTTTTCCATTGTAGTTTATTACAAGATATTAAATATAGTTCCCTGTGCTATACAGCAGGACCTTGTTGTTTATTTACTTTATATATAGTAGTTTGTATCTGCTAGTCCCAAACTCCTAACTTATCCCTTACCTCCAACCTTTCCCCTTTGGTAATCATGTTTATCTTCCAGGTCTGTGAATCTGTTTCTGTTTTGTAAATAAGTTCATTTATATCATTTTTTTAGGTTCCACATATAAGTGATATCATACGATATTTGTCTTTCTCTGACTTCCTTCACTTAGTGTGATAATCTCTAGGTCCATCCATGTTGCTGCAAATGCATTATTTCATTCTTTTTTATGGCTGAGTAATATTCAAAGGATATTATTCTATCTCAGCTGCAGAACGTCTTTGTTTAGCTCTAAAATTGACACATTTCATGGGAACCTAGTTGAGACGCATTGACTTAAAGTGATTGGAAAGAGACCCCCAGAAATCGGAAGGCAGTTCCAGGCCCTATTTAGGAAAAGTGCCCGTGAGGCATGTCAAAACACTGCGGAAATGTGGAGGGAGTGAGAAGGTGGGGCATCAGGAAAGGTTTCCTGGAAGAAGTGGTTCTTGACATGGGCCTGGAGTGGAAGGCTTCATAGGGAGCAACTGTGGGCGGAGGGGTGAAGGGAGTTGATGAGGTACAAGCAGGAAATACCTTTTCCAAAGTTCAGGGCTCTTTTTATGAAAAGGAGAAAGAGTATACCACCTTTGTTTCTTTCTTTTTTTATTTTATTTTATTTTTTTAACATCTTTATTGGAGTATAATTGCTTTACAATGGTGTGTTAGTTTCTGCTTTATAACAAAGTGAATCAGCTCTACATATACATATATCCGCACATCTCCTCCCTCTTGAGTCTCCCTCCCACCCTCCCTATCCCACCCCTCTAGGTGGTCACAAAGCACCCAGCTGATCTCCCTGTTCTATGCGGCTGCTTCCCACTAGCTATCAGTTTTACATTTGGTAGTGTACATATGTCCATGCCACTCTCTCACTTCGTCCCAGCTTACCCTTCCCCCTCCCTGTGTCCTCAAGTCCATTCTCTAGTAGGTCTGCATCTTTATTCCTTTCCTGCCCCTAGGTTCTTTATGACCATTTTTTTTTAGATTCCATATATATGTGTTAGCATATGGTATTTGTTTTTGCCTTTCTGACTTACTTCACTCTGTAGGACAGACTCTAGGTCCATCCACCTCACTACAAATAACTCAATTTCGTTTCTTTTTATGGCTGAGTAATATTCCATTGTATATATGTGCCACATCTTCTTTCTTACCATTCTTCTGCTTGCCCACCGGGAGAAGTAAAAAGTTAACATTTACTACTTATTGTGTGCCAGACATTATTCCAAGAGCTTTCTACTTAAATCCTTTGTGCTTAAATCACTTAACGGTCAAAGTAACTCTATGAAGTAGGTCTTGTAATTATCCCCTTTTTACAGAGGGGGAAACTGAGGCACAGAGAGGTGAAATAACTCACTCAGGATCACACAGTAACTAAATGGTAATTGTCTTAACCTTTCTGCTCTTTCCGAGTCTTTGCAATATCATTATTGGCGGAAGCCACCTCTTCCACCAGCAGCCCAGAGCACACCAGTGACAGATGTTGCCGTCCAGGAGCTGACCATTTACCAACCAAATCCAGCCGCTCTCTGCAGTTGGAAGAGGATGGAAGACCCGCCCAATACAGTTCAGACGACATGCGGAGAGGCCCAGTGTCCTTCCGAGCTCCAATGAGCACTGGAGTAGCTAAGCCTGCAGCCAGAGAAAGAGAACCCTGGTCCAGTCATGTCTCTGACCACCCCATCTCACCCTGCGTAAGATCATACAGAGGCTCCCTCTTGCTTTTTTTTTTTAATTATAGAGGTATAGATTATGCCATTTTCTTCTTCTCTGAAACTCTCTATAGCAGCAAGGTATTACAAATTTTGTGCCCTTACCTAAGAAATCCAGACAAAGAGCATTTCATCAGTGTTCTTAAGAATGCCCTAGAGAATTGGTATAGCAGAGGCCAACTAAATCTATTTTTTTTTTCCTCTCACCCAAATCAATTAATGCAACTTAACAGATACATATTGAGCACCTAAGGTTTCTAACCTGAGTAAGGAGATAACACAGCGGCAGAAGTGACTATAACAAAAGACAAAGTAAAAAGGATCACAAGGCAAGTCTCAAAATGCTGTGACCAATTGGAGGCAGATGAGAGGGAAGCAGGGATCCTCTAGGGCTTCCTGGAGGAGACAGTGCTTAAAACAGACCCTGAATCTGAAGGATTTCAATAAAGAGGCCGTGGGAGGGGCGAAGGGCACTTAATTCTGTGGCGAGGAGAGACCCAAAGTCACTCCTGGTTGCCTGTCCTAGAGGAGAGGGCCTCGGGCTGCACGTGCAGCCCACTGAAGAACAAAGAACATGTTTGCTGCCAACTTCCAAAACTGCAGAGGCGGCAGAGGCGGGGGCAGGGAAGCTCTAAGGTCGTCTGTACAAAGTAGCCAATTTACAGTTACGGTTACACTTGAGTCAATTAAAGTGTTTTATTAGCAGGAATCTGAATCTCTTACCTTCATTAACATTTAACAGTAAATCGGAGAAAAAAGGTAAATAAAATATTATCTGGCTTTTTAAAGGTCATTTCAGACTGCGCATTATAAAATGTGAGCTGGGGAAGGGTGGGGATGGCCCTTTGTGTGGATTAGTACACGGAGCCCGCTATGCATGTACATCTCTAGAGCGTTCTCACAGCCACAGCAGCTGGGGAACACCTCATGGCAGGTGAGGTGCTGGAGGTGCTTTCATTACAGGCAGCACATTTGGGGCAAGGGGAAGGAAAAAGGAGATCTGACATGTGAGAATGCATTTTCTGCGTTAGATCTCAGGTTGTAAATCATTCGGGGTATGCAGCCCTAAGTAATTATTCCCATGATCAACACCTGCTTCTTCACAACCCCAGGCTAGCAGCCCAAATTGATTAAATGACATACCTAATCATTCCCCCAGAGGAAAGAAACTAGAAGGGAGCTCTGTGCCCAGGTCTGAGAGTCCACAGAGGGCCCCTGGGGAGGCCCCACCACAGTCAGGAGGCAGGTCATACTCCTGCCCCAGGCATCCCTGAGCATTTTCCATCAAGGCCTGCTGTGACTGGAGGCCAGACACAGAAACATGATCATTCGGCAAGGATGGAAACATTCATCCCGAAAAGACACTTTTTATTTTTCAATTTTCCAAAGTGTTGAGCCGGAAGCAATTAGAATGCCATCCAAAAGCCACCTAGTGAATATTTCATCCCAACCTGTCACCCTTGGAGAATGCTAAGACCTAAGGTGTGACGCTCACGTGTTGTCTGACCTGAAGGAAGGCAGCAGGAAGCCAAGATGTTCCGACCGTTGGGAAAAGACCTTCTAGTTCATCCATTATTTATCAGAATGGATGAACCAGAAGAAGAGGATCCACCCCTCCCACGATGGGTTTCTGAGGATTCTGAAGTTTTCGTGATGGCTGTCCTTGTCCTAGGTGAAAGTTGTACCTGGAGATACAAACCCTGGCCAGTGGGAACTTTCCCTTTCGAGGTAGTAACAGAAAGCACAGTCTTACTCAAATGAATAAGAGCTACTGGGTTGAATCCCCTTCCTGGGCCTTCTTCATCATTAGGGTATGTGACTTTACTGCGTCCGGAAATAGAGGGGAAATGAATTCACAACAAAACAAATATTTCCTAATTTCAAATAAATATTGCTAATCAGAGCGATCGTGTCCAGAGCACAATGCAGCTGTATCCATACAAAGAACAAAATTACAGGGGAAAAGGGATATTCACGTACATAAAAATAAATCCAAAGTCTGATTTTAACGTGCTAAAAGCATCTGGTCTAGTTCTGTAAATGTCAAAGGCTGCTGCTTGCTGTCGCTCCAGCACTACCCCAATTAGCAGCTGAGGAGATGGCCTTCCGTTTATCCAAATCCGAAAGTAAATATCACGGACTTCAGCACAAAAACAACGAGGACCTTTTCCTGTTCCATTTAACAACTTTATTTTGCATTCGATCTAGCAAAGACATACAGAAAGGTTTCCGGGAGCTGGTAAACCAACGCTCTAAATAGCTCCCCCAACCTCATTCCATTCCCTTTTCTTATTTCAGAGTACACACAAGCAGCTTCTCAGCCAGCCTAGAAGTGTGGGGCTGTCATCAAGCCTGGAGGACCTTCAGCACTGAGGCGTGCAAGGCCACGGTCAAAGGCAGGGAGTGAGACTGAGACCATTTTCAATGTCATTCAGAGAAGCCAATATCCTCTAGGATGCACATAGATATATGTGCTGGCTATTATCCAAAAAGGTCGTCATGCTGGGCTCAAACAATCATCCTTTAAACATATTTATATATTGAATACACAGCAAAAGCCAGGCACTGTGTTTTTGCCTTCGTGAAGGTCACCACAGTTCAGTCCCCCAGGAATGGTGTGCAGGAGGTGGTTTTCTCTCAAATGCAGAGGATGAAGGTGGCCTCAGAGAGAATGTGGTCAGCTTTGGTCACTGTTCTACCGGCCCGTATCTTCTTTCATCAATCTTCCCTCTCGCAGGGAAGGATTTTGGAAGTAAATAAATGAAATGACCACTTATTCCTACTAATATGAAAATGCTTTCTTACTCTGGGGTAGTACCACAGACTCACTGAAAGCCAGCACCAGAAGCCACCTCAAAGATCTGGGCCCTTCCACCAAGGAGCAGGTGGAAGGGGAGAGAGGCTAGTGTAGCACTGACTGGGGGTGCCGCAGTCCTGCAGGCCTGGGTCTGTCGCGTGCGGTGAAGAACTGCACTGAGTCACTGAGAAATGCGGAGCCCCCGCCTCGCCCCACTCCTAATGACTAGTGAGGAAACCGAGACCCATGGTTGGGGCTTGGATTTAAAGCTCCCAACTCCCAGTTCAGAGATGGTCACTGTGTCCACAGTTCAGCAATAGAGAAGCAATATACCTAAATAAATATGAAAGTATAGGTATCTTAACATTGCTTCTACTTTCTTCTGCATAACCCACCTCTGTTAACTGGCTCTGGAAAGGCCCATGGCTGTCCCCTGCACTTCTGCCTTTCTTTTAAGGCAAATCAAATGAACCTCTTGCAGTAATTCGTACTTACAGAGTTTTAGTGCCCTCCCAGCTAAGGGGCTCTTCCTTACTACCTGAATTCAGCAGGAAACTTCCAATCACTCCAAAGAAAGATGTTCTGATTCAACCAAACACCTATTGGACACCTTGTATATGCGAGGCATTGAGCTTCGTACTTGTCAATACATTATGTCATTTAACTGCAACTCAACCCTATAATGCATGTACGAAGCCCATTCTACAGGTTAAAAATCTGAGGCATTGAGTGGTTTATATAAATTGCTCAAGGCTCATGCTTAGTGACTGACCTCGTGTCAGACCTAGATGTCTCATCTACCATCACCAGGTTCCCTTCACGTCTCCGTTCCGTCACACCTTGGCATCAGTCCTGTCTTCCTCAGTGAAGGGGTAGTTACAGGAAGGGCCTTTCAAAGCCCTTCTGGTGGGTGAGTTCTCAGGAGATATGCATCAAAGACTCACTGAGACACAATTTCTAAAAACTCTGGCCACATTTCCAGGTGAAAATGGAAAACTTGTGTGTATACGCATGTGACTCACTTGCCACAGAACAAAAACACGTCCAAGGTGAACTGAAAGCTCCCAAGAGAGTCACTATAGAGGAAAATCGATGACAAAAGTTCATGGCCATTTACAAGAACATGATCTCTCTCTCTCTCTTTCACACACACACACACACACACACACACACAGTATAAACACATTGACATGCTTACCTGTGAAAGCATGCAGGGGAATCAGAGTGGGGAATAAAGGCATAAATCAAACAAGAGAAGTGTGATTAACAGAATGGTCTACTCCTGAGGTTAAAATTTTAAAATATTTATGGCAGTTTAAGAATAAAGTCTATGAAAAAGATCCCCAATAAAAATGATAAAATTCCCAAACTTCATGAGATGTGACTGAAGGTACGAGAATTGGTGAGAGCAGGGAGAGAAGAACTCTCCACTGGCGAAAGGGGGAGTCCTCCCTAGAAATTTCATAATTATGTGCTCTTGCTGTTCTTTAATTACAAGGAAACCAGCCTGGCTCCAGCCCCCTTGCCTGCTGGGAGGGCAGGACAGAATCACAGACTCACACGAAGCATGGGCACTGGCGGACGGCACCCATCAGAGCGCCGGATGAGGGGTCTGAGGTTCCAGGTCTCAGATGGCCACCCCCGATTCAGGCTGCATGCAATTAAAAGGTCTGCACGGAGTCAAAACTGACCCTTGCCGTCGTAGGCATGTCAGGGGCCACTCACTTGAAGCAAAATTCTTAATTGTTTTTCCTTTGCTCTTCTAGTTTTAAAACCATCTGTAGAAATCATGTAGCTTGGCAAAATATAAAATAAATATCCTATCATCTGGCTCCTGTTTAGAGTGCAAAGGTTTTCCACGACTGGGTAGGAAGCATACACACACACACACACACACACACACAAGCAGAGCAAATACTCTGATGAATAAAAATGTGAATTTGAGGGCAAATGAGGCATGAAACATATTGGGCAATAAACAACACAAAAGAAGGTCATACTAAATTTTTTTATCTAACCAGACTGGGAAGCATTTGAGCCAGGAGACCCAGCATGAGAAGACTTTTGAAGAAGTTATATTTCCTAACAAGTACAGAGGATTGGTGTTCATTTATTTCTTATAACTCAGGCATAAAGAAGCCTAGGATCTTACTGGACTGTGTCTTTGAAGGTGAGACTCTGAAGGTTTTGTCACCTCTAAAAGCACATCGCTGACCTATCATGAGAAAATAAAAGCTGCCTAAAGTACTCCTGTAATCACAGCTCTTTCTTGAAAATGTCTCCTCCAGAAGGCCCTATGTTCCTAAAGTACTTTTCAGTCCACAAAACTCCTTCGAAACCAGTTCACAAAGTGGAAAGGGCAGGTATTATTTGCTCCATTCCCAGACGAGGAAATCTGCTCAGAAAGTTGAGGTGATTTTCTCAAGCTCCCGTGGTCAGGAACAGTACAGTCCAATGAGGATCTGACACATCTGACGTCTGGTCCAGTACACGCCTGCCAATCTGCCAGTGCTGAGGTTTCAAAGGGCCACTGGGAAATGCGCACTGTTTGGCCCCTGTGGCTTCTGTCTTTTAAGGCAAAGTTGATTTCAGGAGGCTGATTGGTACCAACACGCCGTATCGATCATCCCTTTCCCAAGGGAGGCAGGATGGTGTGAGGGCTTAGAGCCAGACAGGCCTGGGTGCAAATCCTGACTCTGAGAAACCTGCTGTGAGGCCTTGGAGTTTCCAGCCTCTGAACCTCTGCTTCCTCTTCTGTAGTACTGTGATGACAATTCCTGCCTCCCAAAGCCCTGGGCATAATAAAGGCCTTGGCCCACAGTAAGCATTATTACGATTTCTCCTCCATGTGATGCAAAGGTAAAGGTGGAAAAGCATATACTTTAAGGGTAAGATCAGAAGAGGTCATGCACAGGGCAGCCTGGGCGTCCTAGTGGAGTCTTAAACAGAAGGGCCTAGGAATGCGGACTTTTCTGCGCACGGAGTATGTCAGAACCAAAAGAACAATGAGGACGAATGGCTCACAGAATCTTCCACCCCTCCCCCACCCACCCCCCTCACGCACACCCAGAAGCATCATGGGTCGAAAGAAAACGGATTCTTTTAAGATTCCCAGACCAGTCTGAGCAAAGTGAAAAGGTTTCCAGCCCCTGTCGGTTCTGAGAAATACCTGAGCCTTGCTTGGCTGAGGTCACCTGGAGCTCCTCGGGGGGTGCTCCGGCTGCACTAATTAGAGAAAGCAATATTGTTTGAAAGCATTCCCTTCATCTGTCTTCCAGCCTTGCTATGCTCAGGATTTGGGTGTTCGCAGCCCGGGCCCAGTTCACACAGCCTGCCAGCCCTTCAAAGGTAGAGATCAACACAAGCTCACCAAACAGGTGGCGATGAGAGACGTGCCCAGACTATCCTGGCCATTCCGCACTGCACCTTCACTTTCATTATCTCCATCATTTGTCAAGCAAAGGCAGGCTGGTGAGCCGGGACTTCCACACCTTCAAAAGGAAATATTGCCTAGACAGCGAGGCTGCTGCGGCCATGACCTCCTCTTTACCTGCTGGATACCCACGGGGACTTGCATCGTCAAAAGAGAAGTCATTGTTACACTTTTCTCACTGTCATCCAGTGGCCCAAGGGAGAGCAAGAGAGATAAAGGGCCAGTCACAGGAAGGGTTATGAACCATACTGAGAAACTGGCAAAGGCAAAAATAACTTTCCAATGTAAGAACATACAGACAGGACGAAGCCACTTGGAACCTGAGAAAAATACGCTCTCTGTGATGATGGAGTCCAAAATTCCCCCAGAATTTGGCCAGTGACTCCAATGATTAATAACCTAACCTCTTTGGGGAGCTCAGGTTTTCCCCCTATAGACTGACAAAATTCCTCTTCTTAGAATTTAGGAGAAGGATCCCTAAATTGAGACAGGAACAAAATGAATTTCTCACTGTATTGGCAAGACAGTGGGTACAAAAGCACGACCGAAGACATACTCTTTGCCTGAGAAAAGGGACGCGGCTCTGCCTGAGGCTCAACTAATGGGTGTGGTGAATTAGAAAGAAGTTCTTGAGTGGAACAGGAGGAGGAGGGAAGGAGGAAGGCAGGGTGGGGTGGGGAGCAGAAGTTTTGTTCTGGTCTTTTTCTTCTTCTAGGGGGAGAGGGCTGACCAGAAATTGGAAGGTAGGTTTTCTGGTGCCATGGGCAACAGAAATTCTGCAGCCCTGGGCGTTCCTGAAGAATGTCCATGGACTTGAGCTTGAGTCTTGACGTGGATCGCAGGGCAAAAGACTAAGATCTGAGTTAGAGCCCGGGCCTCTTATCTTCCTGGTCTTCTCCATCTCTCTTCCAGAAGCTTCCTGGAGAATCTCTCCCAGCCACTCTGTTAACCATAGTAGTTCTATCCCCAAGTCACCTCAACATATGTCCTTCCTTAAGAGACAGAACTCCATCTGGTTCCAAACCTGTTTCTGTGCCCACGTAAGACCTGACAAAAGGCAGCAGAATGCGACCTTCCTCCAAGTATGGATCTTTCGGCATAGTGATTCTCGCCGGTCAGTTGCATGTAGGGGATTTTTTCTTTGCCCTCCTAACAGTAGAAATGTCATTTATCTTTACAGGTGACCTTGACAGGCCTACTCAAATAAATGAGTATTTCCCTCTTAATAAATGCACTTCCCAACAACCTGTTTATGTGGAAATACAATACAGCTGACCTGCATGACCATCTCCTCTGAAAAATATATAGGGCAAGATGAGTCTGATGCTGACCAGCACTGAAAAACTCTTGGGGCTTTTTTGGAGCGCTGTGGAAGGCATCTTCTTGTTCCTCACGGATTGGCCTCCAGCCTGAAGGAGGGGCACAGGAAAGCCCAGAAGGGTAAAGGCATGCTGCTATGCCTGGAAAGACCGGGCTTTTCTATCGAGCTGGAGCCAGAGCAGGGCTTAGGGGAGCAACAGAAGATGAGGTCAGAAAGGTCGGCTGAGTTCACATCAGGAGGGTCTCCCTATATGTCCTCCCATTAAATGGCAATGGGAGCCATTTAAGGTATTTAAGCAGGTTATACGTGGGACTGGGATTTCAGTGCTGGTGACAGCATGTGGAGGTCTTGGAAAAAAAGAGAAACTAGAGATAGAGGGACGAGACAATCCTTTGCTCATGAATGCCATGTGCCTGGCGCTCTGCCACGCGCTGAGGGCATGGCAATGAAGAAACTCAACACAATGTCTATCCTGGCGCTTGCGGTCCAATGGGATGTGGGGACGGCTGGATTTACGATATTCGCAGGGAATGTTTCCAACACAGCGCATGTGAGATGTCTGTGAAACAGCCACGTGGAAAGGTACAAGGAGGCCCAGAGTCAATATGCGTTCCCACAAGTGTAAACACAGAAGTAGAATTTCTAAAACTCATTTGATCTGAAGAAAGCCTGCTTGCCTAACCACTATCTGCATGCTTCTACTCAGAAGAGAACATTTCCCTTTCCTTGTCGAACTGAGAGGTGAGTCACTTGCCCAAGTATCAGTACAATTAAGTGGCAGAGCCCCAGGGTTAAACTGGGCCTGTGCGGCCAGGGTCTGGCCCCGAAACGGCTGGGTACAGAGTAAAGGGTGTGGGGCACGAGCCCCAAGCCTGAATTCCAGTTCTGAGACTCACTCACTGTAAGCCCCTTTCTCCTCGCCATTTCTACATAGAAGTTGATTATTATTGCCCAAGAATGCACCAAAGTCAGGGGAAATCTGACTTGGAACAGACCTGAAAGGAACCCTCAACTGGGTCTCCCTCTTCTATTAAGGAAACCTTGACCATCAAACCACTAGCCAGCTCTATTAGTCCCTTCCAGAGGCCAAAATCCAGCTCCGATTCAACACCATTACTTTCAGTGACATTTTCATATTTTATCCCACCCTCTCTAATTCATCCCATTCTGCTCTCAAAGAGTCTGCTAGTCCTTAGCAAAAATAATAGATTTACTGCTTCAGTCCCCATAATGCCCACGTGTTTATTAGGTCCTGCCTTAAAGCAAATTCTAACATTTTCTATGATCATTTCTTGCAAGTGTCAAAGATCTGGCAATCCAACTTCAGGGTGACTCTTGACTCTTAACGTACAGTCTGCCACCGGGAGCCAGGTACTCATAAATTGTAATATTTCGGTGCCTTCCAGGTACTCTATGTGACCTGCTAATTATCTGTCAAAATGTAGGGATCAGACACAAATCAAATAGGTGAAAAGAACTTGATCTAATCTCTTCTTTTTCCAGTTTCTGAGTTTCTGAATACCACATACATCAAGCCTCTATCTTGCTCTGGGACAGCACATACCTTAATGCATTCCCCAAATCACACAATTCTCTGCAAAGAACTGCTTCCTTTGCTGCTAAGATTAACAAGTCAATTCTCTTTCCTCACCCGAGAACGTCTGAACAGCGCAGAGCTATCCCAGCCCCTTCCTTTCCGGGGGGCATTTACAGTGTGCGCCATAATATGAATGTCTCTTGAACTTGAGTGTAGCACTCTCTGCCCACAAGAAGAAAACTCAGGCTTGGAGAGGACTCCTGACAAGGCTATCTGATTAGATTTGTCCTCTTCAACATGGACAGGGCTTCCCTGGTGGCTCAGTGGTTGAGAATCTGCCTGCCAATGCAGGGGACACGGGTTCGAGCCCTGGTCTGGGAAGATCCCACATGCCGCGGAGCAACTGGGCCCGTGAGCCACGATTACTGAGCCTGCGCGTCTGGAGCCTGTGCTCCGCAACAAGAGAGGCCGCGATAGTGAGGGGTCCACGCATCGTGATGAAGAGTGGCCCCCGCTTGCCACAACTAGAGAAAGCCCTCACACAGAAACGAAGACCCAACACAGCCATAAATAAATAAATAAATAAATAAATTTTAAAAACAAACAAACAAACAAAACATGGACAAATGTCTGAGCAAAGAGCTACCATGGCATTTAGCTTTTATTTCCCTTCCTGGATTCCAGGAAGGAGTCCTAACTATTGATAAGCAAACCAGCTTCAATTATGTTTGACACACCGACTCAAAAATTATTCATTCAACCAATATTTATTGAGTATTTACTGTGTACCCAAACTGTGCTGATGGAGTATCAACAAAAAACATAGTATTGTATGTAACTAACATTAATTCCTGAGGATTTTATGTAATATCAGTGGCCTTTATTTGATGGGAGTTTGGTGTCCACAACCAATATCCTCAGTTTTAGAAGGCAGTTCACCAATTTTTTAAAAGTGTGCCCTCTTACACTCCCATGGAGCTCTATAAGGGCAGAGATTTTTGTCTGTCCTATTCAGGCTGGATCTCTAGCATCTTGAATAGCATCTGTTACATAGTAGCTGCTCAATAAATGTTTGTTGAACAAATGAATGATGCCCTTGACCCGCAGAGAGGAAGGCAATTATTGTCCACATCCCTTAACCAAGTAAGTACTTGAGAAATACTAGCATTTTCTTCTAACCAACAAATTTAGGAGCATGTCTACTTTGTAGTCATTGGAAAAGATGCGGCCAATGGATTTTCAACGATGTGAGCAAGTATCTGTGATATCTAGCTGCATCGAATAGCAGGTTACAAAGCAATTATGTCCAGCGGAAGCCCATTTTTAAGCCAAAATGTAAATAAGGGCTCTTTCTGCTTGGTGGGCTGTGGGATGGTTTTTATTTTCCTTTTGTGTACTGTGTTATCTAAAGTCACTACAGTGAGCACATATTACTTTCCTAATCACATTAGAAAACTACTACTCTAAAAGAAAGATTACAGTCCAGATTTTGACCTGATTTTATTTTCAGTTTGCTTCTATTCAAGGCCTGTCACCCAGCTAGAAATAGCAAAAACTCTACTGTAGGAGAGAAAGAGAGGATGAGAAGGTTCCTAACAGAGGCTGGTATTTCATACCCAGGTCTGGAGAGAAGGGAGGCGGCCATGAGTATCATCAGATAATGAGCAATCGGTGACTAGTGTCAAAGAGCTAACTGTACCACTTATGACCCTGGGAAGGTCACCCAGACAGATAGGAGAGGGGTGAGCACAGGAAAGAATGAACCAGCAATGAAAGGGAATCCTCTTGGGATCCAGGAGAATAACACCACCAAAGTCCATTTAATGGTAATTAGTTCATCGGGTTGCCAAAACAAGACTTCTCCTAAACAAGATCAGCAATGGGAAGCCAGCTTTTTAAAATTGCTATTGTCTCATTTTCCCCTCTCTTTCTCACCTAGGAGAAAGGTTAACTAGGATTTCAAAGCCTAGCCTAGCTGCAGCTTCTCTGGGGTTTGGCAGCTGTTGGGTTTTGGTGCCTGTGTGCCAGTTACTTGCTCTGCCAGCAATGTGTGAGGATAATCACCCACTGAACGACTTCAACACATTATGTTTCCCCAGAAGCCTTTGTCTAACAAGGTAATTTATGCCCTGTTCAGGAATCTGGTCTTTACAAAACAATAAATTCACACTTGCGCTGGACTTCAAAGCTGCCATTATGAGGCTCAGTAGCAGAAGACCTCTTGCAGCTGAGAGCCAGATCAACAGATAAGTGAGTTTTTAATGATCTCTTTCAGGCAGGCCATGAAGAGGACACAGCTGACAGCCACTGCGGCAGCATTTGGCTACTCTTGCAAAATTTGACCCCAAAATTGGGTCCTCTTGACAATGTTAAAAACCATTTCACCCATCGTCTACAGAATGTGGGATCTATGGGATTTTGGAGGTTGGGGGGGAGGCAGGTAGGTAGGAACCAGGTAGTCCCCATGGGATGGCCAGTTGTTCCTGCCCCTGGTAAGGATCTTGCTGGAATGCCAACAGAAGCCTGGTCCTCCAACCTGGCAGCCGGCCAAAGCCCAAAAAGTCTCCGGAAAGCATTGGAGGAGTTGGGGGGTAGTTCGTGGTAGTAAGCGGCTCATGGTCTCCAACTGTTTCAACAGGTTCTTGAAGCCAAGGGCATCCTACTTACGCACAAATCCTGCAGAAAACGTAGGCCAGGTTTTTCAGAGTGTGGTCTGCATTCTGCTTGCATGAGGATCACCTGGGATGCTTGTTATAAAAACACAAGTGCCTGGGCCCCACTCTGAACCTGCTGTATCAGCTCCAAGCAGGTGGGCCTAGGAATTGAAATCTTTAACAAACAGTCCAGGTAATTCTTACACCAAAGTTTGAGAAACACTGGGTAAGATGAAAATAGAGCAAACTAGGAGTTTAAGCTTGGGGGCCTTGGGATGAGCAAGATCCAGAGGCAAATCTAGGAGCCACCATTTACTAGCTGTGTGACTTTGGACAAGTGTCTTAACCTCTCTGAACTTCAGTTTACTCATATGTGAAAAGGAAGGGTTATCATCTAGTTGTGTAGCGAGGAGTAGCTTCTGGCTTTGAAGATATGGCCTGCCTTCCCCTTCAGACTTCCTATGGCTCTCTTTTGAGTGTCTGGGCCTCCACCTGTAGCTTCCCTGGGCTGTCTGGCCAGACACAGTAAGCTATCAGGTTTACCATTCCAAGCAGCTCCCTCTATTCCAGCTCCTGTGAAAATATGTCTTCTGTTTGAGACACAGCGTGTGTGATGCACCTAGTTATACTGCTTTCATTCTTTTTCCATTTTTTAAGCAGCAGAACTCATTTATCAAACGATATCTTTCATAGAACTTTATTAATCAGGTATTTTTTAAAGTACAAGCTCTAGCGTGACAGTGGGGAAAGCTTCAATTCTGAGTCCGCTCGTCCCCTCCAGCCCACCCCAAGGCCCTTCCAGGGCCTCAGATGGGAGGGGTGTCTGTCTTGGGGTGGGGGCAGGGTGGGAAGCAGAGAGTGAGGAGTCCCATAGTGCTAAGGTGACAGAGAAGCTGGTGGTACCAGCGCCCACACTGGGTACACAGGACAGAGAACACGTTTGCAGAGAGAAAGGAATGAGCTCTGTTTCCGATAGTTAGAGGTACCTGGCAACCAGGTGAAGACACTTAGCGGCAGTTGGAAATTCACACCCAGAACCACAGGCAAAGGTCCAATCACAAATAGAGGTGTTTTTGCTTTCTCTCTAAGTCAGCTGTTCCCAAACATGGCTGCACTTTGGAAACATCTGGGAGCTTTAAAAATGACTAATGCCTGGGTCCCACTTCCAGAGATTCTGATGAAATTGGTCTGGGTTGTGGCTGGGCATTGGGGAATTTCAGTCTCCCCAGTGTTCAGCAAAGTTTGGGAACCAGTGCTCTTAGTGTATAAGACTTGTCCCTCATTTAGGTACAACTGTGCAGATGTAGGAAGCTTTATTAAATATCCATATCCTTAGAATTATATCAAAAAGGCAGAAATCCAAATGTTAATTACCATTTGTATTAGTGTCCTGAAGATGCTGTAACAAATTACCACAAACTTGGTGACTTAAAACACAGAAATTCCTTCTCTCACACTTCTGGAGGCCAGAAGTCTGAAATCAGTATCACCGGGTGGAAGTCAAGGTGACGGCAGGGTCACACTCTCTTGAGAGGCTCAGGAGGAGAATCCACTCCTTGCCCCTTCCAGCTTCCGGCTGCCGGCATTCAGGGCTTCCTTGTGATCACATTGCCTTCTCTTTTTCTGTGGGCAAATCTCCCTCTGCACCTCCTTCTTATAAAAATACATGGGATTGCATTTAGGGCCCATTTGGCGAATTCAAGATGATCTCCTGATTGCAAGAGCCTTAATTTAATCAGACCTGCAATGGCCTTTTCTTAACCCCATAAGGTTTTATTTACAGTTTCCAGGGATTAGGATCTGATATCTTCAAGGGACTATTATTCAATCACAGTCAATTCTCAAAGATTCACATCCATCCCTTGCGCAAATTAAATTCACCCCTCGCGCAAATTAAATTCACCCCTTTCTTAATATCCTCTAAAGTCTCAACCCCTTAGGGCATCGACTCATACCCAAAATCACACCTGGGTGTGAGTCTCAGCTCTGTCATTTACTAGCTGGTGAACTTGAGCATCATATTTAACTGAGCCTCAGTTTGCTCCTATGTAGAATGAAAATAATATAGCACCGATTTCATTGGGTTTTATAAAGTTTAAATGAGATAACATATGTTAAATGTTTATTTAGAACTGGACCCATAGTAAGCAGACCAAAAATACTGGCAACTGTCTTAGGCTGTTCGGGCTTCTATAACGAAGTACCAAAGACTTGGTGGCTTATAAAGAACAGGAATTTATTACTCACAGTTCTGGAGGCTGGAAATCCAAGATCAGGGTGCCAGCATAGTGAGAGCCTGCTGACTCCTTACTGTATCCTCACTGGGCAAAGACAGTGAAAGACCTCTCTGGAGTTCCTTTTATAGGGGCACTAATCCCATTCAAAAAGGTTCCACCCTTGTGACCTAATCATCTTCCAAAGGCCCCATCTCCTAATACCATCACAGCTGGGGGAGGGGTAGGATTCCAACATATGAATTTTGGGGAGCCACAAACATTCAGTCCACTGCAGCAACAATAATCAATAATGGCAAACCTAACGAATGTTATCCTAAGAACTGAGGCCCCTATCAGGTTATTTGATGGGCTGCTAGGTTTGAAACTAATAATACTGATATCAGCTAAGGAGTATGTAACTCTTACTTTATGTCAGGCACTATTCTAAGTGCTTTACAGATATTCACTTTGGTCTTCAAAAATTACCCTCTGGGGAATTCCCTGGTGGTCCAGTGGTTAAGACTGTGCTTCCACTGCAGGGGGCATGGGCTTGATCCTTGGTTGAGGAACTAAGTTCCCACATGCCACGTGGCACGGCCAAAACACAAACAAACAAAAATAACCCTCTGAGGTAGGTACTATTATTGTCCCCATTTTACAGATGGAAAAACTGAGGCACAGAGAGACGTTAAGTACAAGGTCACACAGCTAATAAGTGGGGAAGCCAGGAATTGAACCCAGGCAGACTAGCTCCACTGTCCTTGCTTGCAGGCACCACACCACCTCAGTTTCCGCTGTAAAAGGGGTAATTTGTGACACAGCAATAGACCACTATTGCAACCTGTCGGTCTTAAAGGTAGTTGCTGTGATTCTGGCTAGCTGATTTCTGAAATCCATCCCCGCTTTAGCACTTTAAGTAGAAGGCAAGGAGAAAATTCTGAATTCCCAATTTATCCCTGGATGGGAGAAATTCAGACTTCAGTGTTTGGGCGAAGGAACACACTTGCAAGTCCACACAGTTAACACTGGCACTCACCGCCGGGTTGTCACATTAGTGAGAGCTGGTCAACAGAAATCAGGGAGTCTGGGTTCCCACCCAGCCCATCTCTTTGAACAGGCTGCAGCTGCCTCTGAGGTTGTTCTTTGGCCAGGACGTGGTTGCAAAGTTCACACTTAAAAGTCCATTTAAGAGGATTTAAAAGAAACAACAACAGAAGCAGGTGGAGTAGAAGTGACCTAGTCACCTTTTGCCCGGAGCGCTGCTTCAACAGCTGGGAAGAACAGGGCCAGCCAGCAATGCTGGACCATAAACCTCTGTGACTCCCAGCCCAAGGCAGCTTTGAACAGACTGCCTACCAGGAACTCGCGCACTCTGTAGCAAAGTGACTGGGAATCAGGGAGAGAACTGCAGCTGGGACTCAGAGCAAACACAGACAGCGACGTGAGTCTTAATTTGAGGAACTGGAAGTCACCAGCAAAGGTGACCTGATGACTTTGTTGCCGAAGGAGGAGGTCTCTTTAGTGCCCAGTTTAAGCTTGATGCTTTTAAGGGTCTCGGGTTTGATAAGGTGTAGCGAGTTTTGCAGAGAATTCAGGACTAACTGCCTAAGATGCTGGTTTTCTCATTCCAGGGACAAAGCAGTTCAAGAGTCTGTCCATCTCAGTTGCTTTGTTAAGTTATACCCTGGGCTATGCTTCATGAGAAAACGAGATCATAAAAACAATGGGGGTGGGAGGGAGAGTTGTAGGGGCATCACTATAGTGATCCCCCCGATTCAAATTCAGAAATATTTAGATTAGAAATGAAAATATGTCATCTGTTTTGATATCACCTGCCAAATTCAAATGACAAACACTTTAGTAACTCTGCCCCCTCATCACCAAAAAATATTGCACATCATCCTATCCTTTGCAGAAAAGAGATTTTGGATAATATTCTAAAATGCTGCTTAAGAGACGCTGACTACTTTATATCTAGGGTTAAAAATAGAGTAACTAATCATCCTTACTTGCCTGGGACTGAGGGAAACTTTCAGTGCTAAACCCAGGAAAGGCCCAGGCCAACCAGGCAGTAGGTCACCTTAGTTATAAAGAAAGTAAATGATAATGATATATAAGAAGTGAGATCATGTTGGTGTAACATCATATATTGACTTTTCTGTTTTGCTACCAAAGTTACTCAGCTCCTAACCATCACAAATAAAGTCAAATTATATCAGCCATTTCTGATACCTCTCCTAAAATTGCTGTAATAAAACTACCAGCTGTCGTCTTAGATATCTCTTCTCCTCAGTCAGGACCTTGTCAGTTCATGAAATGGCAACTGCAATATTATGTTACTACAAGAGTGAGAAAATTAGGCCGTTTATCCCATTTCAAACCAAGAATGTCTTTTCATAGAAATCACAGTCTTAGTTTTTTTTAACTTAATCTTTTGAAAAACACTATTCATTTTCCTCAAAGTTACTGCATTTATTAATCTGTTCATAAAAAGGACTGTTTTGATACCTTGGCCTGATATGCCATCTCACACACACCCACATGCGTGCACACACACAGGTACAGACTTGTGAAACTTTTTTTAAAGAGAACATACTTAAACTGATTTAACATGTGATATATCAGAAAGAGCACAGACTCTGGAATCAGACTAATCTGACAGAGGGAATGCCTAATTCTGCCTGAAATTCCTCCTCTAAAGGAAGAGGACTTTAATTCTCACCATAGCCTGAATTATTGGCGATAAGCTCCAAAATGTTGGCTTCTGTGAGATTCCAGTGAAAATGCTAGAGTTCTTGGTATCAAATAGCCTTTATCTTTGTTTCTTTAAAAAAAAAAATAATGGCTTCACTGAACAGCATCTATTGTTTAAGTTGACTTTTATGACAGGTATTTCAGCTTTGAAAAAGTTTGTAGATAAACAGCCAACCCCTTTGTTACTGTGGATTAAAACAGGAACTGGTGACTGAAGAGTGATAACTGGTAACAGTTCAGAACTTTATGAATTAAAAGATCTGAGGCTTAAAAAAGACATTCTTGCAAACTAGTATATATAGAATGGATAAACAACAAGGTCCTACTGTATAGCACAGGGAACTATATTTAATATCCTGTGATAAACCATAAGGGAAATGAATATGAAAAAAGAATGTGTATATGTATAACTGAATCACTTTGCTGTATAGCAGAAATTACCACAACATTGTAAATCAACTATACTTCAATTAAAAGGAAAAAAAAAGACATTCTTCTCTTCCTGTGGGAAGAGTGTGCCTTCTGCAAAGTGATGCACCCTTGTGATGAGGATGACTTTAGGGATGATGTCACCACACAAAACTAGCAGCAAAGCAAACTAATACAGAGAGCCCTGTCATCTCAACTGTGCAAAGTGCTTGGGGGTCGTTGAGGCACTGTGACAAGCTGTTTTCCGGGTAATCGACAGATAACTGAATTACACCTTCCATTTTAACTCTGCATATTGAACTTGAATTCTAACCCGAATTTTTATTTTAGTATTCTAATTTTCCCCCAATGTTAGTGAGTTGGCCTTGAATGCCATCTCTTACATTGTCATTGTTAACCCAACAGTATAAACAATCTTTGGTGAGTAGTGTAGTTGTAGGAAGTAGAAATTTGGCTGAAGGAATGTGTGCACTGACTGCAGGTCAGCCGGTGGGAGTTTAAGTTGTTCTTAACATTTAAAAAAAACTTATGGTGTGATTTAGGACTGTAAAGGAAAGAAACCAACATTTATTGAGTGACTGTGTGATCCAAGCATGCTGCTGGGTATCCTATCTCAAGTTATTTCATGCTTGCACATCCTGAGTGATAACAAGCCTCAGTTCCATCCATTCTTCAGTGAGGGATCGGAGGCAGAGTTAGACGTTCGCCCTCTATCAGGTCTGATCCCAAAGTCTCTGCTCGTTCTAATATTCCACAGGGCAGACCTGTGTCAACTAGTTCTGTTCAAAACAGGTTCCAAAAGTCTATCAAGGGGGCTTCCCTGGTGGCGCAGTGGTTGAGACTCTGCCTGCCAATTCAGGGGACACAGGTTCGAGCCCTGGTCTGGGAAGATCCCACATGCTGCGGAGCAACTGGGCCCATGAGCCACAACGACTGAGCCTGCGCGTCTAGAGCCTATGCTCCACAACAAGAGAGGCCGCGATAGTGAGAGGCCCGTGCACCGCGATGAAGAGTGGCCCCCGCTTGCCGCAACTAGAGAAAGCCCTCGCACGAAACGAAGACCCAACACAGCCAAAAATAAATAAATTAAAAAAAAAAAAAGGCATAAAAAAAAAAAAAGTCTATCAAGGGAGAAAAAAAAATGCATGACTTCTCTAAGAAGAATCTTTTAAACCAAGAGCTAGAGAAGCGTATAACGTCGTAGGACCTAGTTTCAGTTTTAAGACCTCTTATTGTGTATTCAAAACGTAACTATCGCAAAGATGTCTAAAACTTAAAGTTTGCAAAACCGTATTCTCTGTCTCCCCCCACTGAATCTACTTGTATTCTTTTAGCCAGAGCCTGGTTATAGGGGGGTGGGAATAAATGGACTAACTTAAGTGCCAGCCATTTCATAGCACACCAACCCCAAAAGGTAGATATTAAAATTTTTGTTTTACAGATGGGGAGACCTAAGGCTACTGTCGCCTGATGTCACATCCTAGCTGTCTGAAAGCTCATCTTTTGATTACAATGAATCTCCCCTCCCCCACCATTCACAATACAAGATAGAAATTTGGAAGTCAGCACAGACTCTTCTTCCTTCCTTTCCACACCTACTTGTTCACTTCTTGTCATCAACTCTGTCTCTCAAACATCTTGCTCCAACCCCACTGCTATTATCCTGGTTTAGGTCTTCATTACTCCTTACCTGGTCTTTAGCAAGACTTTCCTAAATGAACTCTTGGATGCCTGTTTCCCCCTGACACACGTACCCATACACCTCATAACACAATACACTAGTAACTTTCTAAACTCTTATCTAATCATATCGCTTGCTTAAAATTTTCAATGGCTCACCACACTCTGCTACCTAAGGTCCAAATTCCTTATAGCAAAAAAAAAAAAAAAAAAAGGCTCTTCATCATCTTCTCTACAGTCTTTCCCCTTATCTCCAATCATTCCTTCATACAACCCCACAAAACCCCTTACAGTTCTCAATTCAGTTTTAAAAAAATGTTTCTTGAGCTCCTACTATGTGCCAGGCACTGCCTTAGTTGCAGAGATATAGCAACAAACAAGACAGAGATAGCTCTTGTCTCATGGAGCTAAATGGGTGAAACGGACCTTAAACAAGTAATTACCTGCAAGATGACTAGTACAAAACAGTAAGCACAGGAGCACATGGCAGCAAATTGCATTAGGGAAAGTATGACATTTAACCTGAGACGTGGAGAGTGGCATGAGTTAGTCTAGCAAAGACGAGAGGGAACCCCCAAGCAGATAAGCAGTACTACTGTACTTCTGTGCATGCATAATGCCTCAGACATATGTCCATGCAAGTTCCTATGGTGCACTGGACTGGTTATCTCTGCTGCGCGTACTACACTGAGGGCTTCTTGAGCACAGGATCAGTAACTAGTCACAGTTTGTAATGTGGTCAGCTGCTATGTCTGGCGCACCTGAGTGTTCAAATGTCTTTTGGTGATAATGGTGATGACATCAGGCACCTTGTATGTGATATTACCGTGACATGTTGATAAATTACTGATAAACTTTACAATACTCCACAATCATAATACACATATTTTTACAGATACAGTTCATGGAAACTGAGGACCAGAGAAGCAGAACGAGTCTCCAAAATTAAATAACTGGCCAAGGAGATGAAGCCAGATTTAAGCCCAGGTCTATCTAATTTCACTCGCCTTCCATTCCGCGACAGCACATCACAGCTACCACTTACAAGGCACGTTGTGGCAATAACCCAGCTTTGCTGGATGTTGAATACCAGGAAAGAAAGATGTTCTCCTTACCACGATGTTAACAATTTGGTCCTCCATACCACTTGGGAGTGAGTGTCAACCTATTTGCATCTCTGGGTACAGAGAAAAAGTCCAGTTTCTTGTATAAGACTGAGGACCAGATCAGCGTAAGTAAACCGAGTCTCTGCCAACTAGCAAGCAGCCTTTCCCTACCAAATCCCTGCTTTAGTTGTCAAGAGCTCCTTCTGTCGAACTTCACCTGGTGTTAAATGCTACAGATAAAGAGTTGAGGACAAGTCTTAAGAAAAGGTCATTGCACTGGGTCCCTGACGAAGTGGAAAGGAGCAGTCAGGAGAGTAGGGAGGGTGTGAGCCAGACTGCAAGGGGCTACGGAGGGAGAAGATGGTGGGTGGGCAGATTGAAGCAGCAGGTAACGTGTGTGGCAGCAATGGCGATATTAGCAGGAACTAACAGAGAAGGTATCTGCTAGAGCTGGAGACACCTAAACGTGTTGTAGACCTGAGGAAAATAGATAGCAGAGAAGTAGAGATTCTAGATGCAGTTAAGGTAAGAGAGACTCTCAGAAGATGTAAGAGGTCTGCTCTCAGCAGAGTGGGTGAGGGTGGGCTCAAGGGCAAAGCGGAGGGCTTAGCTTTGGCAGGGTGAAGGACACCTGTCACTAATAGATGAGACAAAAGGGGGAAAGGAGAGAATGACCAAGGAAAGGCTTTGGGATCAGAGGGAACTGGAATCTCCGGTATTAACGTAAGACCCAGTTTTCCTCAACTTCTTTACTGAAGACTGCATGAGAGACTTTATTAAGTGCAACATTTCAAACCCCTAAAAGTGGGTTTTGGGGAACGTTTGGGAGTAATTTTGGACAAAAAGATAAAGTAGTAAATTCTAAGCAGCTGCCGGTGGCCATGGCTAGAAGACTAGAGCATATACCATGCAACATGGAAAAAAGAACAGGATCAGATAGTCTATGGATTGTGGGCATTTGAAAGGAAAAAGAAGGAGTAAATTAGAGGGAAGATGAGTAGAAAAACACAGTTTTGCTCTCACTTTTATTGGGCTTAGGCTGCATAAATACAGAGTTTTTTTCTTCCTTCATTCCTGTGAGAAGACCACAATAAAAGCAGGTTGGAAACTATAAAGAACCTTGGGTTGTTGTATGGGTGGGTAGGTAGATGGGTACATGATGGATGGATAAAAAGGCTAGAGAGATGGATGGAAAAGCAAATTGTGTACCTAGAAAAAGAAGAAAGATAGATATTACACGGAGATATTTCAAATACGTCTCCTGATTGGAATACTATCAGTGCTGCATCATTAGGCAGATGAGGGGAAAGGAAAGTATTCTGACCTTTCCTCTGACTTTCGAATTTGGCCAGTATCAGGAAAGAGAGTTAGAGAGTGGCAAGGAGATGCTTTATCTGAATGTGTTTATTCAGTGAGAGGTAAGAGTAAGAATTACATGTGAGAAACATTTTTTACAGTGTAAATAGTGGGGAGAAGAACCAAAGACTTTTTTGGCTCCACAGCTGAATCATGTAGCCTCAGCCACTAGGTGCCGTCGAAAGGAAAACCGGTGCAAAAACCACGAGCAACACAGATGAGAGAAGATGAAGGCTCTTCTTGAAGCAAAATGGAAAACCAACATTTAGGTGAGCAGGAACTGATATTAAGTTGAAATTAGAGAGATGCCACCAAAGGAGCCCAAGGATTTAGAGTTTTAAATTCTTGCTCCATATGTGATGGACTTAAGTTTGTAATGGATTTACAGACTATTAATATTTACATATTTGTCTTGCTATGTTTTACTTTTTAAACTTATATTTCTTTTTTGATGGAGAATGCATATACGTTTTATAGGGAATTCATACTTCAGTGTGAACATTTGAACTCTTTCTTAACTATTAGCCACACTAGGAGACTTTCACTTCCAGGAGAACAAAGTTGTTCTTGTTTGGAATAATTAGAAAAAGAGAGAAAGTAGGAATCTGGAGGAAAAAGCTGTGCGATGGAGTCAGGGATGGAGAAAGAAGGTATTTCTATAACAAAGCTGTACAAAATATCTACACGCTTAGAATTCCCGAATTTGACGTCCTACCTTGCATCTCAGTTTGGATTCAAATATCCAGTTTCCTCACTTGGTTGCCTTACACACTTATTTAGCATATCCAAGACTCAGGGTCTGATCCACTCTTCCAAACCTACTCTTTCTGCAGCTGCTTCCATCTCTATTACTAACAACTTTATTCTTCTAACTGCTCAAGCCCAAAAATTGTGGCGTACTCTCTGACCCCATATTTTGTTTCACATTCCTCATCTGATCCATCAACAAATGCTGTCCTGTCTGTCTTCAGAACATATATCTAGAATCTGACGATCCCAACAGCCCCCTCGCTGGTCTCCCTGCTTCCATCCTGGCCCTCCTATGGCCTGCTCTTAGCACAATAGCCAGAGTAATACTTTGAGAACATGTCATATCATCTCACTTGTCTGCTTATATAACCTTCCCGTAGCTTCACATTTTCCTCAGACTAAAAGCCTTATCATGGTCTACCAGGACCATCACCTGGCATTTGCACTTTTGCCCTCCATCTGGAATGTTCTCTGCTCAGACTCTCCACATCCACATGCTCCTCCCTCATTCTCCATAAGTCTTTGCTTGTACATCACCTTCCCGGTGATGTCTTCCCGGCTATACCATCTAACCTGCCAACTTCCCTCAGCCCTATTTTCCACTCCCTGGTACCCCCATCCCCGTCCCCTTTACCTGATTTGTGTTTCTCCATGACACTCACCAGCATCTGATGTTTATATGGCATTTATTTATCTGGGTGTTGTCTGCCTACTCCCACTACATTTGCAAGCTATATAAGAGCTGGAATTTTTCTCTGTTTTGTTCATCGTTATAGCCTCAGTCCCTTGAACAGTGCCTAGACAGTACACAGTAGGCATTCAATAGGTTTGTGGGAGGCAGGAAGGAACAAATGAAAGCACTAACTAAGGGCTTGTAAATGCGCTCCAATAACTGTGGCATGGTAAATTTAAGAACAACTGTTGGAGGTGAACTCAGTTCACCTGAACAATAAATTCATAAAGGCATCAGATATTAAGAGAAGTATAAGACCCAGGCAAAAAGTCTGCTTAAGCACTATTTACAACAGCCAGGACATGGAAGCAACCTAAGTGTCAATCGACAGATGAATGGATAAAGAAGATGTGGCACATATATACAATGGAATATTACTCAGCCATAAAAAGAAACGAAATTGAGTTATTTGTAGTGAGGTGGATGGACCTAGAGTCTGTCATACAGAGTAAAGCAAGTCAGAAAGAGAAAAACAAATACTGTATGCTAATGCATACATATGGAATCTTAAAAAAAAAAAAAAAGGGTCTGAAGAACCTAGGGGCAGGACAGGAATAAAGACGCAGACACAGAGAATGGACTTTAGGACATGGAGAGGGGGAAGTGTAAGCTGGGACGAAGGGAGAGAGTGGCATGGACATGTATACACTACCAAATGTAAAATAGATAGCTAGTGGGAAGCAGCTGCATAGCACAGGCAGATCAGCTCGGTGCTTTGTGTCCACCTAGAGGGGTGGGATAGGGAGGGTAGCAGGGAGACGCAAGAGGGAGGGGATATGAGGATATATGTATACGTATAGCTGATTCACTTTGTTATACAGCAGCAACTAACACAACAACGTAAAACAATTATACTCCAATAAAGATGTTAAAAAAAAAAGTCTGCTTAGTATACATAACTATAAATACACGCACACAGACATGCACGCATATACAAAACGAATTTACACGTCTTCTACTGAAACTGCCCAAAGTTTCTATAGAACAAGAGACAGTCACTGAAAACCAATGATACAATTTCATTATTACTAGTTGAAGTATGTAAAACGTCATTGAGATTACCTTTATTGAAGGTGCTGTCTCTGTTGTTTTAGCTTTGTAAATACATCACTATTTGGTGGGCTTTTATAGATTTGCTTCCTCACTTGGCTCTCCAATAATATTTTTCCCCTTAAGTCCTACATTACTTAATTTCAAATTTTCTTCCAATAGCAATTATCAGGGTTCAAACCCCTAAGCTGTAGAGAGACTTCTGTATTCCATTCTAAGCCTCATAATAAATGACATCTGAATATATTCTCATTTATTCTTAAAATAAATGATATCTGAATGAGCATCTCCAATGCTGGAGCTCATGATTCTTCCATTTGTACAGCTTCTAATGAGAGTTCACGCTAGGCAAGATTTCATCTCTCCTCAACCCCATGAGATAGTAGATGATGTCACTATTATTTCCTTTACCAAGTAAGCATTAAGTTAAATAACATCCATAAAAACAAATGTAAGGGAATAGCAATAAAAAAAATTCAAAGAAAGCAACAGGAAGGAGTTAATAAAGGGGCAATTTATGAAATAGAAAAGAAATACACAATAGAGAAGGTCAACAACAAGAGTTGGTCATTGAAAAGGCTAATAAAATTGACAAGTCACAAATGACATTGATCAAGAAAAGGTACAAATTAGCAATATGAGGGATGAAAAAGGGGACATTACTATATATTCTTCAGATAATTAACAAAGAATGAGGATAGTATGAGCTATTTTCTGCTTATATATTTGATGATATATTAAATGGACACATCCCCAGCTTATATGAAACTAATATAACTTTGATTCTAATATTTCACAAGGACCAGAGATAAGAAAGGTAAATCATGGCCAATCTCACTCATAAAAACACTGATGCAAAAATTCTTAAGAAATTATTTATTTAAAAAAAAATCCAACAGTGTTTGAAGAGGCTAATGATGCATTATGATCAAGCTGGCCTTATACCAGTCTGCAAACTCAATATTTGATAATCAAAGTAATTCTTAGCAAACCAGAATTAGGAGGGAAGGTCCTTAATCTGATAAGTGATGTCTATAAAAATCCTAGAGCAAATGTCATATTTAATGGTGAAATATTAAAAGCTTTCCCTTTGAGACTGAGAAATAGTTGAGGGTGCTTGCTATGACCACTTCTATTAAACCTTGTACTGGAGGCCCTAGATAATACAGCAAGAAAAAAAAGTTCAAAGGATTGGAAAGGAAGAAATAAAGCTCATTGTTTGCGAATGATACAATTGTGTAAATAGAAAATAAATTTTAATCTACAGAAATAAATTATTCTAATAAATTATTAGAATTAACATAAATATGGGAAGTTTCTAGATACAAAATCACTATACAAAAATCAATTTAGAGACATTAATGAAAATCTAAATATGTAAAGGGATATGCCGTATTCATGGGTTGGTCCTCTATAATATTGCCAATTCTCTCTAAATTTACTTACAGGCTTAATGATAAATCCCAGTTCAAATCTCAACAGGTTATTTTGCAATAAGTTAAGAAAATCGTAAAATTCATATGAGGGCTTCAAAAATCCAAGACACTTTTGAAAAAGAATTCTTGGGATGTCTTGCTATATCAGGCACTAAGATACTATAAAGCTATAATAATCAAGATATTGTGGAATTGGTGCAGAGATAAACAAATAGACCACTGGAACAAATTAGAAAGCACCAAAATAGACCCTTACATGTATAGACATGAGATATTATGATAGAGGTAGCAAAGCAGAGCAGTAGAAAAAGGACATGTTTTTCAATTAATGATACTGGAACAACTGGATATCCACAGGAAAAATTTAAACTGGACTCCTGTCTCATCCAATATGCAGATAATAATTATGAATGGATTAAAAAACTAAATGTAAAAGACGAAGCTATAAAGATTTTAGGAGATAATATAGGTGAATGTATTTAGGACCTCAAGGTAGAGAAGGATTTCTTAATCAAGACACTTAAAAAATACTAACCATAAAGGAAAATGTCATAAATTCTACCACATTAAAATGATATTTACTAAAGACAGCATTAAAAAGCCCTGAAAAGACAGGTTTTGCCATAGAATGGGTGAAGATAATCGACAACATATAAAATCAGTGAAGATCCAGAATATATAAAGAAATCCTATACATCACAGGAAAAAGACACCCCCAGAGAAAATCTGGCAAAATATTGGACAGAAACCTCATATAAGAGGAAATCCAAGTGTCCAAGAAACACATGAAAATATGGGCCATCTCAGTTATTAAGGAAATGCAAATTTTATACCATGGTAAGAAACTACTATACTCCGTTCAGTTTGGCAGAAGGTAAAAATTCCGATCATACCACGGATGTGGAGCACAGGAACTCCGATACACTGCTGCTGAGAATGTACATTTTGGAAGCAGTTTCGCATTACCTCATAAAGTTGGAGATATGCGTAGTCTTTGACCCAGCGGCTCTACTCCCAAGTATATACCCTGCTGAAATGCAGACTATGTACAGCAAGATATGCATTCAAGACTGTTCACAGCAGCATTGTGCATAATTGCCAAAGACAGAAATAATTCTATATTAGTCAAGGTGGTTGCTGTTAATAACAGCCAGTGAAATCTCAGGGGCTTGGTACACTGAAAGTTGATCTCTTCCTCACCTAATAGCCCAACGTGGGTGATCCTAGTCAGGGACTTTCTCGGGCAGCTTTCATCCTAATGGTGATCTAGGAAACCAGGGTTTCTCCACCTTGTGACTCTACCATCTTCCACACATGGCTTCCAAGGTCACCCACTGGTCATCTCTGGTCTAGACAGATAGGAAGGATCATGCAGGATCATACGTGGGCGCTTCCTATGAGCCAGGCCAGAACCCATGTCCATACCCGACCGGAAGGGAGGCTGGGAACTGTAGTCCGGATATTCTCAGGGAAGACGAGGTACCCAAGAGAAAACAAGGGTGGTGATTCACTATTAACCTCTGCCACAAACCATTCATACAATGGGATGTGATCTGGCAATGGAAATGAACTAACTACACCTACACACAGCAACGTGAATGAATCCAACAAAAACAATGTTAAACAAAAGAATCCAGACCCAAAAGATACTTAGAATGTGGTTTCATTTCTATCTATATAAATATATACAGTTCGAAACAGACAAAACTGAACTATATAGTTTAGGGAATATACATAGGTAATAAAAGTATAAAGAAAAGCAGGAGAATTGTTCCAATGAAAGTTGGGACAATACCTCTGGGGGAAGGAGGAATTTGTGGTTGGGAAGGATACAACTGTAGTGGTTACACAGGGGTTTAATGCACTTTTCTTCACATGCATTACGATTTACATCCACACACAAAAGTTCCAAAAGCCCCATGTATTTTCTACCTTAACATAAGAGAGACATGCTATATGGTACAGAGAAAAGCAGTTTCCCTGAGGCTGGAACACCACTGCCCTCTAGCAAACCAAGCTTCACTGTCTCCCCTTCTAGAAACTGAACACCCTCCAGACCTAATTTTCTCTGATTTACCATTCTGAAGGGGAAGAAAAATCTGTGCTACCATTTGACATAATTGCCAAACATCCAATTTTGTCCCTGTAGGTCACTCCGTAAATGTTATTATCTGCTGTTGTCTTCCATAATTACTACCCCTTTCCTGAGTTGATGAACAGTTTGTGCCATCATCTAGTTTTGCAGTTAACAAATGTCATTTTGCTACCAGCGTTTCTCGTCCTCTCATGATCTCTTTATCTTTGTTTCCTATAGTAACGTGTAAATTCCAGTGACTCATATCTCTCTTGTTCCAGACACTTAACTTTCAAATCTGTATTTTCCACCCCCCAGTGCACAATTGGTTTTATATTCTGTTGTGTCTCCCTTTCATCATCCTTGAATTCTACAGCTGGGAAAAGCCTTCGTCCTGTTACCCAGCCCTGAACACCTTTGTTTTTCCATTTCACAGACCCAGGAATCCATTCTCGGGTACCAATTCAAACACTTGGCTTTTGAAGGTAGATAATTTGAAGTATTCCCATGTCTCTCTCCTTGCATAAAAGGCATTTGTACTGGTGTCCTTCAGCAGAAACTTCTCTCTGCCTCCTACTGAGATATCCAAAGGGTTTGGTTGGCTTCCAGCCCTGGGTTCCAGAGATGGTGGCATTTTAATGGCAAGATTCCCACTACTTCTTGATCGTGAAACGGACTGGAATGAAATGTTCAATGTAAATGGGAGTAAGACAAGGATACTGGAGTTGCTTCCCCTTGGCTTCAACTGCATCTTTCAGCTTACTTGTCAGATCCAAGGTTCAACCAAGATCTAGAAAAGTGGGGCTTGGAAGGTCTTTTTTCTCTCTTTCTTATTTATAGTAGCAACTGCTTTTTCTCTTTCACTCACCCTCAGGAGGAATATCTATTTGAGCCAGTAGCCTAAGAGGGAAACAGTTTGGGGGGTATTTCTTTTCTGTTTTCCCTCCCTGAGTCAAATTAAGGAGGCCTGAAAGCTGGTTTTCAGGTTGTGCAGAGTTTAACTCCAGCTGTGTTGGTACAATTTATAGGCACACTCTCTGATTGAACTACCTCTTTAGGGAAAAAGAGCTAGTTATAGAACTAACGCTCATAAAACTAACGAGTAAATAAATGAGCAGGCCCAAAAGTTGTTTTGAAACAATACAGAAACCATCAAATCAGATATAATTTATTACTTGTTATTTTCTAATAGTTTATCATATGACCTGGCTACTGTTGATTTCGGGGGTTTCATCTTCAGATTCAAGTTTCCTGTCAGGCAGATGTTGTTCAGGGCGTTTTGGGAGGAGAATCAGGCTGCAACAAAGTGTGATTTTATGCAGGGCTTCCCCACAGCTGCCCGGTCCCCCACCTCTTTCTATTGTAAATTACCTGAGACAAGCCTGTGGTAAAGAATCTGGAGCTATTATTACTTTAAAAGTCCTTTTTTTTTTTTTTTTTAATGGCACTATTTTCAAAAACAAATTGGCAAAAATCCATTCAATCAAAAATGCTTCAGGTGATTACTCTGGGCATTTAAAAAGATAATTTAAAATGTCAGAACTGTTTAAAAAAAAAAAAAAGCCAGAGATTCAAAACTGTGCCAACTAAAAAGAGAAAGCAATAATTTGTTATACCTACAGATCTCAAGCATTAAAATGCCATGAGTTGTAATCCTTATCATGTCAGCGTCCTTAGTTATGCATGACCTAGTTGAAAAAAATTTTATTTTTACATCTGATGAAATAGAAATATTTCCCATAGAAAAACATAAAAATTTCCAACTAATAGAATGCAGTGTTCATGTGAAGGCTCATCAAGCCTAGCAGATACCTGGCATTTTAACAGTGCCCTGAATCCTCAGAGATTGCTTGGAGGCAAAGTAACTTTAAAAGAACTGCGTAAGTAATATTCAAAATATCCATGTAGAGGCTTTTTTTAAATTTTATAACTTTCCCCTACCTGAACTACATAACTTCTTAAAGAAGTTTTTTTCTTTATAGAGGAGGATACATAGGATTGTTTAGATGATGTTTCATAATCAGCTGCAGTCCGGAAATGATAAATTAAGGCTACTACCCACCAGACTCACAAATTAGGCACGCACACACACACACATTTAACTGATATATTGGCAATTTTCACCTTTAAGTGTCTGGATTTTCTTGGTTAATCTTACACTTTGAATAATAATATAAAGTGTTCTGGGGTACAATCGCTTACTTTGTATTAATGGTTGATTCTTTGCACAAATAATGCTTTTTATGAAATCTTACTATTTAGGGAAAAAAGGTTGAAGGAGGAACATTCACACTTTCCCTGTGTCTGCTGTACCCTCCTCCTCTCCTAAAAGTGTGCTCTTCGATTAAAAAAAAAAAAAAAGTTAAAGATGCCCTAAAGTACAATAAATCATAAACTAAAATTTAAATATCAGTATTTAAGGGTTAGGGAAGGGACTGTGTGCATAGGAGTGGGGTGGGGGAGGGGAAGGGGGTTAGCAGCTGGTCTTCCTTCAAAGCCATAAGGCAGGTTAGTGTATTTTTCATGCTTCCCCAGAGCCGCGGCTTCTGCTCACCAGCAACCCCAAAACACACAGACTCTCCCCTCTGACCCTCACACTGTCCAGTGCCCTCGTTCCTCGCATCCTGTGTGTCCGTGCAACCAGCTCAGGGTTGTGCCCTAAATACTGGAAAGTCACAAATCACTGGTTCAAATAGACTCGATTCTTCAAAGGACAGAGTGGGGAGTGGTGAGGGAAGAGGGAGGAGAGATGCTTAAAGTGATTTACGACCCCCCTAGGAGAGGGGTTTTGGCACCTGGGCCATTATGCTGGGACAAGGATCTGGCAAGTAACAAGAGACACTGAAATGTACGAGGGGCCCATTAGGATGGTCCCATCTTCCCTGGATTAGTCAGGCATTTGATATAAATAAGTAAACATCAAAATCACCTCCACCACAGTCCAAAACATCTCTTTCCCCTTTCACTCTCTTTTTTTTTTCTCAAACAGTGAAGGGGACTAGAGATTAGAAAAAAAAGAGGTCTTGTGTATTCAAAGTGCTAATTCAGAACTTCTTTCTCTAATGCACTCATGAAACATTTTAATTGTCTGACTTTGCATTCAAAAGCCTTGTTTGCAACTCCTAATTGCAGGCTGCTTTGAACAAATAATTGAAATGCATGACTTGTGGGGCCTGCTTAAACAATTATAATGTGCTTTGCCGCTAGGTGCCGTTCCCCCTCCCACCCCCGGCCCTTTTTGCATAATGACGAGCAGCCAGCTTGATATTTGCAGGCAAGTTAAAACCGTGCTAATTTGCAGCGCTGCGATCTGGGGCCATGGCAGTGGTTGTACCTGCGTTAGTGCTTTTGCCGCAGCAAAAATAGCTCTAAGAGTTCAACTGAATGTTAAGAAGACCTTTCTGTTTTCTGCTGAGGGAATCCCACTGGGGTTTTGTTTTCAAAATACAAATCTTTCACGTGCCTGTTAGTTTTGTATCTACACACAATTTATGGAGCTATTTCGCTGAAAATGTCCCCCGACCTGATTTTAGCACAGTCCTCAACAAAAGAGGTTCCTTCTTTTCAGGGAGCTCAGGTTTAGAAATGAAACAAAAGTGTCCAGATCCCAGGAACAGCCCAAGACTGGCCACAGCCGGCGGCTGAGGACCACACACGGGGACACTGCTTCTGAAAAGGGGCTGCAACTCTCTCGCTTTTAGGATCTAGAACACGGCGCCAGATGTGCCTCCCTGTAGCCTCCTTGTCAGATTCGGAGGCTTAAGGAAACGAAGGCTGTGCTCCCTCGTGTTCTGAACATGAAACTTCTGTTTTTATTTATTGACACTGTAGCAGAATACATATAACAGAAAAGGTACTCTTTTAACTGTTAAGTGTCCAGTTAGGGGCCTTAAGTACACTCACATCGATGCGTGACCATCACCAATATCCATCCACACAACTCTTTTCATCTTGCAAAACCGAAACTCTGTACCCATGAAACTCTAACTCCCCATCCAGCGCCGCAACCCCTGGCAGCCACCTGTCTATTTTCTGGCTCTCTGAATCTGACTACTCTAGATTGAGCATTAAAAAAAAAAAAAACCCAATTTACAAGTTTTAAGATTAAAAAGGTAAACATTTTACTCTTTAAGAATGAACTATGTCTTTACTGGAATCATCTGGTCCAGTAATTGGCAATTCTCACATTATCTAATTTCTGTTTAAGATGCTGGGCGGGGGTGAACACTTAGCAGATCGAAAAAAGAAGTAGATCAAAAAAATAACTATTACATTTTAAGATGTCCATTCTGCCTGCTAAAAATAGCACTAAAAATAACTTCTTTGTTCTCAGTTACTTCTCAAGATGCCCCAGTGGTCTTGGCAGATGATTACAGTCGAAGGAGGGAGCCTCTGTGATCCAGGCACTATGTTTCGTATTTGATTAGTTCTAAGGGCTCACAATGACCTGTGAGATGAGTATTGTCTCTCCTTCACAGATGGGAAGATGAAGCTCAGAAAAGCTGGGTAAGTTGCCCAAAGTCACACAGCGACTCTGTAGGGAGACTGGGATTCCAGCCCGGTCACTGGGACTCAATAGTTCTTTTCAAGTCACTGAGCCGCACAGCAGGAAGGATCTACAGGAAGTGGTGCTTCAAAGACAGTGGCTGTTTGGCAGGGGGAGCGGGGATTAACACCAGCTTGTGCCGGGACACAGGTGTAACACGTGTGCGGGGCTGAGGGAGGGGAATTCCTCATCATTGTTATGAATACCCCGCATCCTGCCTGCACTAGGTTGCACCCAGCAGGTGGTATTAGAACCCTCCTTGAGAATCTCTGGCCTAATGTTTCTTGGTCTTAATCTCCAGAGAAGAGCCCAGAGATTCTCTTCATAACCCACTTTTGAGCTAAGAAAGCCATTCATCCCAGTAACAATAGCTGGCCTTTATTGAGTGATTACCATGCACCAAGCTTTGTGTGTGTCGCTTGCAAAAGCAGGCAGCCTTGTTCTCAAGTTCACACACTTAACACTACCCTAGGCAAGCTCTCCTAACATACAAGTAAAGCCGCAGAGCCCCATTCAACCCCGAACCTTCTGTGCAGAGCCTTTGCATGTGACCACTGGGATATATTGCCCCAAACGAGATGCTCTTATCTATAATGGGTAGACCGAGCTGTTTGAAGTACATATTTGGGTCTTTCAAACAACTGTATAGCAAATGACAGAAAGCATCCACTTTGCTTTTCTAGGCAGGAAGTCAAGTCCCTCTAGGTACCCACTGGAGAAGGGAACTATAGGACAAAAAAAGATATGAACAGCCTCTATCTTGGATGGAAATTTTGTTTTAGGCATCTTGTTGGCTGAAGTACAAACTCCGACATCCTTCTGTTCCCTAAAAGCCTAAATAAAAAATTCAAATGTGTGCTATGGAAATCAAATGATGTAGACATTTATTACAGATTTCTCCAGAAAGGATTCATTCACAGCACAGTAGTTAGAAGTACTGATGTTGAAGCCTGAAAACTCAGGTTCAAATCTTGTGTCTGTCATTTATCAGCTGTGTGATCTTGGGCAAGTTACTTCACTTTTCTGTGTCTCAGTTTCCTGACCTGTAAAATGGGAATAACAACAGCATCTATATCAAAGAGGTTAGATGAAAGGGTTACGAGTTAAGCGCTGAATAAATGATACCTACTATTATCATTTTAAGTTGAGAGGTAATTAGGCCTCCAAAATATTCTTGTCAAAAACATTTCACCAGAATTTAACCAAGCTTTTGCTTCTACCTGCAGGCTTTAGAACATACAAGGGGTAGAAGGACAAGATAAACGATACTACAAGGGGAAAACATCAGACAGTTCCAGAATTGTGATATATTCTACAGGACAAGTGGCCAGTATCTTCCTCTTGATTGTTATCCAACAGTGAGTCTTTCAATTAGTCTAATGCTTCTATATCTGCTATGTAGCCACTGGTCATCGCCATAAGCCTGGGCAGAGTAGGTCTCAGGCCCATGTTGTGGACAGGGAACTGGTGCCCTGCCCAGCGAAGAAAGCTAGCTGCCTACCCTCAACCACACAGCCAGGAAGGACGGAGGGAAGAGCACAGCATCCTTTCCCCAACACCTGTTTTTCTCAACTCCCCTTCACCTCCACCCCACCCCACCCTACCCCAACTCCTATGCCTCAGACGCTGAGATCATTTTGATTTGGCTTTCGTAACTGCAGTTAGGAGAACAGCTGAAACAAAACAAACACAGAAAAACTGAAACCCACCACACATCTCGGGTCTGATTTACCTTTTTGTAGATTTGAGTCATTGGCTACCACCTGCTGAACTTGCTACCTGACTGCATCCTCGGGTGAGGGGGGCCAGGGCTGACTCACTTTGCTCCATGTGCCTGGTGAAGGAGGGCACATTCAAAGGCAAACCTGCTCACTCCACAGTTTGCTCTTGATTATTCACTAAGACTTTCAGGACTTATCTAGTAAGTGTTACTGGAAGAATCCGAGTCTGTGAATGTCTCTGCCCAGCATCTAGTCCAATATGAGAGACAGCCAAGTTTTTAGATGTGTTTTCTGCTGAGGATGTCTTTCCATCATTTTTCATCTTCAAATATTGACCCAACTTGAAGGGACACCCACAGAGCTGGGAAATTTAAGCATCAGAATGAATAGCGGACTGTAATGGATTGAAACACAGTGAATATCTAAAAATCCACGAGTCTATAATAACACTCAAAAAAGAGAAAGCAAGCAAACAAATCCTCATTTGTTATCACTGGAGTAGGCTATTACACCAGCTCCTTACTAAGAAAATTGTAAATAACTCTATTTAGGGTAACCATTAAACCCCAGTTGATGAGGTAAGGTCGTCTTTACGGGTGAATACTGGTTAGTAAATGGAGAAGAAATGATAAAATTAGAAAAATCAACATTTTGCAATCCCTGAAGATATATCAGATTCCACCCAGGATCATCTATGGACAACAGGGGAAAGGTTGATAGGGAATTAGATTCACACAGTGTCAAAGTACTACCCCCCCCAACACACGCACACACCAGATTCCTCACCAGTCACAAGGGGAAAACAAGTGGGGCACCCGGGTGTGCGACATAAACCCATGATACTTCGCACTACAAAAGTACGACAGCCAGACATTATGGACCTCTTGCAATATAAAGTACACAGCACCACCTATAAAATATTCTCATCAGAACTATTTCACCCAAATCTGGTCACTGCCTTTATTTATTTTTAATTAATTTATTTATTTGGTTGCACGGGTCTTAGTTGCAGCAGGTGGGCTCCTTAGTTGCAGCATGCATGTGGCATCTAGTTCCCTGATCAGGGATAGAACCCCGGCCCCCTGCACTGGGAGCGCAGAATCCTATCCACTGCACCACCAGGGAAGTCCCTGGTCACTGCCTTTAAATATAGGAAATATAGAAAAACAAGATAAATGTCACCACAAGAGGAAAAAAAATTCAGACGATTCAAGAATTAGGATACATTCCTCAGGACAACTGGTCTTGTATCCTCAATAAATCAATGTCATGAAAATGAAGAGGAGACAAAGAGATGAATCCTAGCATGGATAATCCACAAGAAGCAGAATTATGGAATTCTATCATTTTCCGGAAGCCAACTGACTTTCTAGAACAGTGCCCATTGCAAGAAACAGGCCATATGGGGCACTCAATACATATCTGTTAAATGAAAGAATGAATAAGTAAGTCAATGGATTCTATAGATGAGATCTAAGAGGCTCCAAGGGCTTAGTGCTGTGCTCAAGGACAGGCAGCTGGGCAGTGGCAGAGCTGGTTCTAAAACTTGATCTATCCATTCCTAACCTTCTTCTGCAATCCTCTATTTTTGCTTTTCATTTATAATTTAGCCCTACATTTTAAAAAACCTTAAGGGACACAGCAACCAAATGCAATCTGTGGTTCCCAGTTGGATCCTAGTTTGAATAAACCAACTACAAAACACATTTTGAAGACAACTGAGAAATTGAACAGGGACTGGCTAATAGATGACACAGAGGCATCTCTGACAATTGCATCAGGTGAGGTAACACTACTGTGGTTACACAGGAAGTGGTCTGTTCCTATCTTCTAGAGATGCATAGCAAAATTTTTAGGGGTAAAAGTCATGACACTGGTAATATTCTTTAAAATACTCTGGCACAAAGAACTTGGTGGAGCATTAGTGGTGACATGTTAATAACTATAACTTTTTTTTTTTTTAAAGGTAAGCAGTCCATTTCTAATTATTTTTCTTTTTTTAAAAAAATTATTTTATTTATTTATTTATTTATTTATTTTTGACTGTGTTGGGTCTTCGTCTCTGTGCGAGGGCTTTCTCTAGTTGCGGCAAGCAAGGGCCACTCTTCAACGTGGTGCACGGGCCTCTCACTATCGCGGCCTCTCTTGTTGCGGAGCACAGGCTCCAGACGCGCAGGCTCAGTAATTGTGGCTCACGGGCCCAGTTGCTCTGCGGCACGTGGGATCTTCCCAGACCAGGGCTTGAACCCGTGTCCCCTTCATTAGCAGGCAGATTCTCAACCACTGCGCCACCAGGGAAGCCCAACTATAACTATTAAATCTAGGAAACGGGTACATGGTTTTTGTTTTTGGTTTTTGGTTTTTTTTTGGCCGCGTCACTTGTGGGATCTTAGTTCCCTGACCAGGGATCAAACCCAGGCCCTCAGCAGTGACAGTATGGAGTCCTAACCACTGGACCGCCTGTACATGGGTATTTATTAGTCTATTTTTTCATTTATTTGAAAATGTTCATAATAAGACAGAAAGATGATTGGTTGATAGACAGACAGACAGATGGATTAGACAGAGAGATAGGTAGAGACCCAACCAGCAAAAGTCTGGAATTCTTTCATTTCTCAATGTTCCTCAATTTTACCTAATTAGGATATGAATGATATAAAAGAAAAATTTCTCAAACAGCTACTTTTTAAGAACCTTGAAGTTAATATTGACTTAATTCCTGGTAGTAGAAATAACTGTATCCTTGAACACCATCAAATCACATGCATTTGCACAGCATGACGTCTTGAATAAATAGTTTAGAAGCCACTGAAGTGTCCAAAAATATTTAAGATGCGTTTCTCAAACACTGCGCTGGAAATATTTTTCCTCGTGATGTTCCATCAACAAAAACCAAAGGGGGAGGATGCCAAGGACAACTGAGTTTAGTAAACCCCAGGCTATAGCAGACTTCAGCTTTCTGCTGATGCTAATCTCAGGAGAAGCATGCGGCCCTCAGTTAAAGTACTCTGCATCACATGTGAATAGTAATGCTAAGAGGGTGCCACAGAGAGGGCCAGCAACTGGCTTCTGCTTAGCATTTTGCTGACCTCCAAGAATTCAGCTGTTTAGCAATTTGGGAAGAGGGGATGGAGAGAGACCTCTTCTTTCCTTCCTACCTATTTTAACCTGAGCACATACGTCTCCAGGTTTACCCACAGAAGGGGAAGCATCTCTCTGTGTGGCTGCAGCGATCACACCCCACCTGCTTAGAGCCAGGACACCCTAATTTGTGAGAAAAGACTACAAATGTGAACATGAGAAAATATCTAGGAAGCCTCTGACTCATCACTGCATGAGTTCAAGGAGCTAAGCTGAACATGAGAGAAAACAGAAAGAAGATTATGGAAGGAGCACGGTGTTTGGAACGGGCAGACCTGGGTTTTAGTCCTGGTTTTGCCTTCACCTGGCTACCTGTCATCAACACAGGACTCATGTGACACAGGACTTTTCTCATGTATTAGATATCTCTCAATCTATCTATTCCCTCATGCCACAAGTGTTTTGTTTTTTTTTTTAATTAATAGCTACTCTATTTATTTATTTATTTATTTATTTATAGCTGTGTTGGGTCTTCGTTTCTATGCGAGGGCTTTCTCTGGTTGCGGCGAGCGGGGGCCACTCTTCATCGCGGTGCGCGGGCCTCTCACTATCGCGGCCTCTCTTGTTGCGGAGCACAGGCTCCAGACGCGCAGGCTCAGCAGTTGTGGCTCACGGGCCCAGTTGCTCCACGGCATGTGGGATCTTCCCAGACCAGGGCTCGAACCCGTGTCCCCTGCATTAGCAGGCAGATTCTCAACCACTGCACCACCAGGGAAGCCCCACAAGTGTTTTTTGAGTGCCCAGTATGTGCCAGGCACTACACTAGAAAAACATGTCTGCTTCCAGAAAAAGACAGACTTCGAAAGCCGTGGAGATTACTCCTGAATTATCTTTGCCAGGCTCCACTTCCCCCTTCCCCTCCTTTTGCACAAGTAATTGAGAATAACTGTAGCTCAACCGTAAGGAAACTTCTGGGTGAACAGAAAGGATCAGCATGAAAACAATACAATAATTCTCTCAAGATTTAAAAACTGATGTGGTGTCAACACTAGGATGTGCAGCCCCCAGAGCAGAGAAAGCAAACGTGGCCAGTCCAGCTCACTGGTCATGCATAGGGCACCCTGCCCAGGTGTTTTTCTAATCGGGAAATATTTCTCCACACCACTGTCTTTATCAAAAGCGGGAAAATCAGAGAGAGGATGAAGGGTAAGAGATGTTTTCAGGAAAATGATACTGAGCCTACCTCGGGCCCTACCTTCTGTTTCGATTTTGGCGTTTTTTAAGCATATACCCTATCCGACATCTACAGCTATTGAGTTTGTGATGCTTCTCTCTAAAGAACAAGTTGGTCTGTACCCTGACTTTCTAAAGGGCTGTTGTTCCCTAATACGAGGAGCTGGGGGAGAAGGGGGAAAAGGAAGGCAAGTAGAAGCTGCTCTCTTTCTATAACTTCCCTGCCGCAGCAGAGACAGACCCATCTCACACTCGGAGCTGAGCCACGCTGGGGATTATCTGGCTCAACCGTGTTACTTAAGATAGGAAGAAATCAAGCCTCAGGGATGTCCAGAGCTTGAAACAAGCCAGACCGCCGAGCCGGAACAGGCCGAGCCCAGAGTGTTTTTTCCTCTCCTTTAAGATGCCTCACCCTCAAGTGAAAGCGAAACTGCAGCTTTTATTAAATCATGTTTTGTATCATCTCTGAGCACCATGACTTTAGATGCGTTGTTTCCACTCCAAGTTGCTGGTCTAAGTGAAATCTCTCCTTCTGTCCTGGCATTAGGAGCCCAGAAGAAACAAGCCCCCCGGAGTAGGCCCATTAGCAGCATGCTCTGCAAAGCTTCTCTAGTTGGCTAAGGGGCACCTCAGAGCACCAAGTTCATCTCTCTCATGTTGCAAGAGAGCGCAGGCTCTTGCAGGAATGTCACAAGTGCAAAACAAAGGAACTTGGGGTGAGCAGTAGAGTTCTGGGTTAAGAACATACACTTCGGAGTCAAACCAGACGGGGGGGGGAACCTTTTCCTTGACTCATTTTCCCCTTCTGAAATACCGAGCAAACGACAGCACCTATTTCATACCTATTTCATTTCAAATGAAATGAGATGATAAACAAGATAATGCCTGGACATAGTTAAGTACCCAAAACACATTAGTTAGCATAATTATAGCTAGGCAAACAAATGCATTATGTGCTTGAACTGCTTTTAGTTGGTTTTGTCTTGGAGAGACCAGATAATCGTAATTACCTTTCACAAGTCGTTTAGGTATCAAAATTCCAACAGAAATTTTGGGCAAAGGTTATAATGAAAGCAGAAAATTTCCCAGCATAAATCTTTTTTTTTTTTTAATCTTAATGGGACCTCAAACCAAGTTCAGCTCTAGCTAGGCACCTTGGCAGGGCTGTTAGTCTGTTCTCCCCGTAGTGTGTCACACTGGATGTACTCACCAACGCGGCATTCCTTTTCTGCATTAATCACAGTAGGCACTTCCAGAATAAGGAAGCAATCATTTCCTTCCCCAATAGGTATACTAATTACATCATTTCCATAACAAGCTCAGCCTTCACTAGCATGAGTCCTTCCGATCTGCCCATAGTCCCTTCTACAGCCAGCTCTCCCCGCTGATGTGTCCATGCCTGGAAGTTTGGGGGCATACTGGTTCCAGAAATTTGAGGGATGAATGGACTAGGGGGGATGTTGATGAGTTTGGAAGCACTTGGTGGTGGAAGAGGAAAGCAGAGTCATCTAATTTGAGCACACTGACAGTGTGGTACCATTGTGACCCACCTTGGAAACTTGCAACAGGAGAAACAAGCCAACTGCAGCTCACAGAGGTGAGCCCCATGCTTTAACCCTGGCATATAGTTACCATGTCACTAAGAGTTTGAATTCATCTTTATTAATCTACAAATTCATATAGAATGAATTTTTTCTTGCCATCCTCCAAAATACTGAGCTCCTAACAACGACAGGGGAAGTCGCTTTTCTACTTGAGGGTATTGCTACTTGCGTGATTTTGAAAAGTAAAAAAAGAGACAAAGGAGAAAAAGCCCAAGTGACACCTTCCTGTGCAAATGTCCAAAACTGCTTCCCAGCTCCAGCAGTCCCCAAGCTACCACATAAGCAGCTATTTGTGTGGCGTTGTGATGAGGGCCCTATTGTTAATCCCTAAGGTTAACAAATTCTCCTGAGAGGCAATGTGAATTGTGGATTATTAGGATGAGTAAACTTCTCAAATGATTTTTTTAGGAGACTTGGTTTCATAGAAGGCGTAAGGTTTATTCTAAAAGTAACTCACTGAACGTTTAAAAAAGGAGGGCTTCCCTGGTGGTGCAGTGGTTAAGAATCTGCCTGCCAATGCAGGGGACATGGGTTTGAGCCCTGGTCCGGGAAGATCCCACATGCCGCGGAGCAGCTAAGCCTGTGCGCCACAATGACTGAGCCTGTGCTCTGGAGCCCGCGAGCCACAACCACTGAAGCCCACGCACCTGGAGCCCATGCTCTGCAACAAGACCGCAATGAGAAGCCCGCACACCGCAACAAAGAGTAGCCCCCACTCGCCGCAACTAGAGAAAGCCCGAGTGCAGCAAAGAAGACCCAACGCAGCCAAAAATAAATAAATAAATTTATTTAAAAAAAAAAAAAAAAGGAAACAATTGTAAAAGACATAACTAACAGGGTGATATCAATATGACCTCAAATTAAATATGTGTGTGTGTGTGTGTGTGTGTATATATATATATATATATATATATATATATATATATATAATTGGTATATATATATATAATATAGCACAAAATGTTTACAGCTGTTAATATTTCCTGGATAGTGAGATAGCGGCTAATTTTTATTTCACTTTTACCAATCTGTATTTGCTATTTCTGTCTACAATAAATGTATTCCTTGTTTGAAAAAAAGAGAGAGAGAAAGATAAAAAAATCAACTCAAGAAAAATAAACAAATCAAAGCATTCTGGGGATCATAAGCAGCAGAGAGGCTGGCTACAATAGCAGAACAGCTCTTGTTTTCATTGACCCATTTTCAATGGGCCCATCTCTTAGCTGGCCTGTCAAGGAACACCTCCTTAGGACTCAGGGGCTTGATGTCTTGGTAGTGATATTTATATGTTACAATAAACATGTCTGCCACAGTATAGATTTCACACTCTGACCTTTCCCATTTCCAAACTCTGAATCTACCGTATTTGCTCTTTTGTGCCTACCAAATTTGTTCTTTTCTTTGGCAAAGGGAATTGCCACAAGAAATAGAAACAGTGAATTTTTAACAGTTAATTCCTTAAAATTGGCAATGGAGACGTAGTCTCATTAGTGCTTTGCAGTGTGAAATTCTCTGGGTTCTATGGTCTTTTCTCAAGCGACACTTCCAGATTCTTTGGTAAGGCAGTGGCACCCAATGTGCTCCACCAACTGTCAAGGGAATGAGAAGATACACCCACCAGAATGTCGGCTCTAGTTGGTTGGTGACAAGCAGATTAAGCAATAAGGAGGGGGCACCTCGTCTCATGGAAATTTGTAAAGTGGGTTTTCAGCGCTCCTATATATATTTGCTTCACTTCTACTGATGTTTTAGGCCTTGGCTTACATGTCACTTCTACAAGAATGCCCTCTCTTATTCCTCAGATTATCTGCTCCCTTGCTATACACTATTATTGTACTTTGTATTTCTCACTGTGGCATCTATCACTGCTATAATTAAACAATTACATATGTAACTGTTTGTATAACTGTCTCTCCCACTAAACTAGGAGAGGAAGGACTTTTTTTTTTTTTAAGATTTATTTTAATTAATTAATTTATTTTGGCTGCGCTGGGTCTTAGTTGCAACAGTCGGGATCTTCGTTGTGGCACGTGTGATCTTTTAGTCGCGGCACGTGGACTCTTAGTTGCGGCATGCATGCGGGATCTAGTTCCCCAAACAGGGGTCAAACCCAGGCCTCCTGCATTGGGAGTGGGGAGTCTTACCCACTGGACCACCAGGGAAGTCCCAAAGGAAGGACTATGTCTTTTTGCTGCAATATTCTCAGCCCCTAGTTCTGGGGCTAGAACACAGTTAAGTATTTATTGAACAACTGAATGAAGTGAGTGAATGAATGAATGAAATTCATTCCAGCCAGTTTCCTTACCTTATTTTGTTTGGCGGCATTCAACTTCAGATTAATTGCTACCAACCTCATGATAATACAAATTTTAAAATATTTATTGTGCATCTGCTACACAATGATTACTGGATATAAATGGTTCTTCACACTTTTTCAGAGCTCTCCAAGCCCTAAGGTGGTATGGCTGTGGTCATTGCTTTCACAGTAGATTTGAAGGACAAGAGGCTCAGCAAATGATTGACCCAAAGTCACAAGGAGCTAGAAGCACCAGTGCAGATGCCTCCCACACACCCACTGACCCTCTGGGATGCTCAGGTCATCCGCTCCCTTGAACACCAGCCCCCACCCGCAGTCTTTCCTCTGCAGAACATCTCTGTTCCTGGGGCCCCTATACTTTAGAGGTTCAGAGCTAGTGGATGTGATCAATAATGTTGTAAACTGATTCCAGATTTGTATTTTATAGAGGCCCTTGAGATGATTTTAAGTGATATAAGCATTTTTATTTTAATAGTTACAAATGTAATGTGAGTTACAAAAAAAATTGTAAATAGACACCAAATCCATAATTTCATGGATATTATTGCTTTGGATGATGCTAAGTATAAAAAAAAGTCAATTCAAAGGAAAATGTCAAATAAATAGAAGAAAAATAGTTCGTAGATCTGGCAAATACTGGGAAGGCAGTACATAAATAGCTGAGTTTGGAAAACATAATTTTAAGTCTAAGGACTGAAGAACTAGGAACATTGTAGGTACTCAGTAAATGTCCATTCATCCTTTTATTCAGCAAAAATTAGTTGAGCTCCTACTCTTTTATGTCCTAAGTGTTAGAGAAACAATGGTGAGCAAGATAGCTAGGACCCCTACCCTCACCAAGCTACAGCCATTCTCATGAAGGAACAGAGGAAAGAGGGAGGGAGGGAAGGAGGGAGGGAGGGAGGGAAGGAGGGATATTCAAATACAGGAATTTTGATGAATATATCAGGGCTAGGAGAGAAAGATTTTGAGCTGGGTCCTCAAATTATACCACCTGACTACAGTCCCCATAGAGAGAAGCATATAGACTATTGGGTTTTACTGACTTACCTTTGGAGGTTCAACAAAGATAGAACTTTCTCTATCAGTATGGATTTTCTCCTGGCAATATCTAGGCCCATTTGGTAGACAGTTTGACTGCTACATCATCTGGATGTGTGAGCCACACATATGTCCCAAAAGCCAAAGATGTCATGAATGACTACAAATGTGCCTTACAGACTAGATTCTAAGCTCTAGAAATTTTGAGAGATGTGGTGAGAGAGAGACCAAGGAAGTATAGATGTTTTCCTGTCACACTGAAGGGAGGAAAACCACATAAGCAAAACTATACTCTAGAAACCTTAGCAAAATTTCTAACATAGACACTTGACTGGCTATTAAAAAAAGGGCAAGTACCGAGACATGCATATTTGAGAAGAAAGAACAACAAAGCCCTCACATCTGATTTGGGAAGTCAGTTCAAGTTTCTGAGTCTCTACCACTCCCCGGAAAATCCATCCTTCGTTTCCAGGAAGCATTTTCCCCAGTTTGCCACTCCTTTTTGAGGAAAATGGAAGGATCTGCATCTGGCATTCTAATTAGGTTAGGGAATAATGACCAGGGAGATCTTGGGGAAGAGAGGATAATTTTCACTCACATTACTTCTCCCCTATCTAAGTATTCAGAAGTAAACTAATGCTCCTAGAATTCACTTATCACACTCAGAAGACAAAACACAAGTAGGAAACAAGAAGGGCCTCCACACTTTGGCCCTGTTACAATGGGGTCACGGTAAGAGTCCTTAGTTACTTCCAACCACTTCCATCACCTTTCTACCTGGAGAATAATGCTATCTGCAGGAAAGGGATGGTTGTAGTAGCTACCATCTATCACAAGCTGACATGCACCAGGCATATTTAATGCTCCAAATAAACCTGATGAGGGAGATGGAATTATTCCTATTATACAGAAGGAGCAAATAGAAAATCCAGAAAAGAACTCGCCCGAAGTCACGCAGGTGATACACGATGGAACAAGTGTTTGAGCTCACGTCTGATGCTAGACCCCTGCTCTTCGTTGCTCTGCTGCCCTCCCAAAGGACCACATCCTAATTAGGTCACGTGATACCCAGCAGCTACAGCTGGAGCATCACAGGGCCCAAGAGCAATATGCTAGAGTTCCTTGGCATGCAAGAACAGTGGCAAGCAGCACTAATAACTCGCCGGTCACTTGATTCATTTCAGAGCCAAAGCCTGAATTAACCAACAGAGAGGCTGCTGTGCTCTGAAGGCCTGGGAGGGGGGTGGACATAAGAGGTTAGCACCTCCTCCTTTGCCCACGTTTGTTCATCTCCTCAGCACAGGCCCTCAAGTCCTCAGGCTGCGCTGCCCCTGGCGGTGAAGCAGACGCCCTCTGCCGTTCTGAGAGTTAAACTGGCCAGGAGATTTGTTTCCTTCCATTTCATCAACCTGTAGGCTGTTTGGTGTTGGGGGCAGAGGAAGAAGGAGCTTTGGTGGGATAGAAAGAGAACCTGAGGACATAGGGGCTGGACCATTCCTTAGAAGGGAAACTTCAGGCAGGTCACTTAGTTTCCTCGTCTGTAAAAGCGGAGGATGGATGCAGATTTCACCTCCCTCGTGGGTAAGACTAAATGTGAATACGTGTGAGATGTGTAATCCAGGACTAACTGGCACAGAGAACAAAAATAAAAAGCAAATGAACATTTACGTGTCCCCTTTGACATGCTAACCTTTCGTATACCATGTGTATACAAATATGCACGACACGCTGCAGACCAGGCTTCATTTCTTTCTCACAATAGCTTGCCAAGTAGGTACTGTCACCCCCTTTTCAGATGAGGAAACAGGATACGGCAAGGTTAACTGACCTAACCAAGGTCCACAGCTAGTTTGTAGCAGACTCGGATTTAAATCGAGGTGAGTTTGACTTGATTTCCACAGTCCCACACTGCCTCGCAAGACAAAAATTGGAGACACTTGTTTTATCAAGTCATGAGCTTTCTCTCACTAGAAATAATCAAGTAAAGATAGTGGATGTAAAGTTGGGACAGATTAGCTAGCAGGCACCCTCAAACTCTAGCATTTGTAATTCTATACATCTAACTTTCATTCATTCATCGAGTCATTCATCCATTTATTTACCATATATTTACTGAGTACTTGCAACGTGTCAAAGCTTCTCTGGGTGACAAAATGATAGAGAAAACAGCTAATAAAAAAGAAAATAAACAAAGATCATTTCAGAAAGCAAAACTGTGAAGTTAAGTGAACAGGGTCATAGGATGATGTTTTGTTTTGTTTTTTTTAATTTTATTTATTTTTTTATACAGCAGGTTCTTATTAGTCATCAATTTTATACACATCAGTGTATACATGTCAATCCCAATCGCCCAATAGGATGATGAGTTTTTGTGGGGCTGCGGGGGTCATGGGTAGAGGCTCCTTTAGACGGGGCAGGGCAGGGGGGTCAGGGAAGGCTCTGTGTGGAGGGGGTACCTGAACAAAGGCCTGAAGATGAGGAAGAATCAACCATGTGGAGACAGAGGGAAGAGTTCCCCAAGCAGAGAGAACAATAAATGCAAAGGCTGTGAGGCAGGAACAAACTTGCGAGTCAGAGAGACAGAAAGGAGGATGCAGAGCGCGGAGGGGAGAAGGGACCACGTGAGGGCTGGGAGAGGCAGGCAGTAGCTGGGCCACCTGGGCCTGAAAGGCCATGGTCTGAAGTCTGAATTTTATTCTAGTTGTCCTGGGAATCTCTTAAAAGAATCTGAAATAGATGCTCTTGCCTCATCCCCACCTTGGATGAGTCATACAAAATCCCTGCATGGCAGTATTTGCATTTTTCCACAGAATTGAGGAACAGCAGCACCATGAATTACCCAGGTCTTCAGGAATCACCACTGTATCTGACAGAGATCTATCCATTTGCATCTGGGCAAGAATGTGAATTCTGTCTGGCAGGTACTAACCAGCATTACTGAGAAACCTCCAGGCAGTGGATGAGAAGTTTCCCTGCTTATCACAGGCTCAGAAAGTACTTGTCTACAGTGAGGCCACCAATCCTGGGCTGTCCCCTCTCCCCAGCAGAGGTTAGCACCCACAAGCACCCAACCCCATGACGACACCCTGGGGAGCATTTATTTGCAAACAAGCATATCATCACCTCCTCCACACCTTTCTCCCTCAGCAACGGGGTAGAACAAGCTTCAGAATCTCACAGTTGTGGTATAAACTGGATTTGAACTCAGACAGACGGATGATTTAGAATTCTATACTTTGCAGGAGCACAGTTAACTGCTTCGAGCTTCACTGCCTTCTCTACAGAATGATGGTAGAAAAACAAACCCCACAGGATTGTCGTAGAATAAAAACATGATAACATATGTGAAAGCACCCTGCACAGTGCCTACCGTGTATTCCGTGCTCAAAAACATGTATTTTTAAAAATTGGAACAGCTAAACCTTGTCACATGAACCTAGGATCGGATAAGAAACACCACCTGGGAATCTCTGTAAGCCACCTGCATCCTCTGTCTGTGAGGCAAGAAAAGAAGACGACAAGAACAAACCCATATTCAAAACATTATTTCAAAATACAAATATCTTCAGTATCCAAAAAAAAAGTAAAATTTAGAATCAGTTAAACTTGGGAGAGAGGAAAATGAATAATAAATTGCAGGTAAAAATTTAGAGTTCTGTTTTATGCATACAAGGGGAATAATTAACTAATCTCAAAACATGTAAATGAGGGCTTAAAAGCATTTTCAAAACACCACATCCCATTCCAGTTACATATGTGGAATTTGCTACATTATAATAATTAGGGGTTTTTTTCACAAAAGATTTATTTATTTTGAATAGAAGTATTAAATATTATACTAATTACTGGTTATTTTACTTTGTACCCAGGGAAAAGAAATGAATATTCATTAGCTCCTAGAGCTACTGATCCTCCACCAACTAGACAGATTTCAACATCACCGCGAAGCCGTGGGTGGGTGGAAAGTGCCCCCTGTAAAATCAGGCTCGAGCTACAAATCACAGCCCAATCTATTCTGCTAATGTGCACGTGCGAGAATCCCCAGGTGAATTCCGCTAACACTGTACCCCCAGAGTCCCCAGCTAAGTAGCCAATAAGCGAGGATAACTGTTGAACTGATCATAAGACAACAGAATTTTTCTGTCTACACAATACAGTGATCTTGAACAAGACAGTTCTTAAAATACTAAACATGATTTCACACCATAAAACTAGTATCTTTATCTGTCCAAAACATGCCTAGTTTACTCCAAAAGAATATTTCAACATACATATTTCCATCATTTTCTCACTTGGCTTTTGATCCAACCCTAAGGAAAATGACCCCAAAAGGCTTGACTGTGCCTGTGATGCTGACCTGCGGCCCCAGTGGGGCATCTCTACAGGGCAGAGACTGCTCATTATGTTACACTGGGCTGGGAAAGGGTGACTCGATCAGATGTGCACAGCAATGCTGGCTATATGGGAAAACAGCCCTGGGTCCTGTCTCCACATGGGTAGAATACTGGGATGTGGGTTTAAGTATGTGAAACATAATAGCCTGATAGAATTAGCTTTCCAGAAAGTAAAAATGCCCCACAGTCTTACCCGGAGAAGAAAGAGGAAGGGTGTGTCCTCTATAGGAGGACTCACATTGCCGGGGGTTAAGACAGAAGACGACTCATTCAACAAATACTTATTAAGTGCCAAGCCTGTGCTCTACACTCTTGCTACTTTAAGTGTGTTTCCTGGACCAGCCACATTGACATAACCTGGGAGCTTCTGAGAAATACAAGCTCAAGGGTTTACCTAGACCTACTGAATCAACATTCTGAGGTGATTCCCACATTAAAGTTTGAGAAGCACTGCTAGACACTGTGTTAGGTGTTTACCATTGGTCTCCATTTACCGTGTTATAAAAATAGAAGTCCAGGTCACACGTGCTTTCGTCACGACTAACTCACTGCAAGGGATATGGCACAGGCACTTACGATGATATGAGGTACTCAGGAGCCTTTCATAAAGACCTCGCATGCCAAGGCAAGGAAGGGCTCACCTCAAGGCAAACAAGTGTGCCTCGACCCACCTGCTACACATAAATCAACAGGGCTTCCATTTCTAAATTCAGGTTGGAAGAGTTTCCCATACAGAACCTCTAGACATTAGGAAGACCTAGGAAATAAAGGCTGGTCTCATCTGGTTTCCAGCTGGCAATGAGAGAGGGCTAGAAGGAGAATTATCCAATTCATTTAGCCAGCTCATTTATTTGGGTCTTTGACTAGTCCACGGCCCTTGCATAGAAGAAATCACAAGAGGTAGATAAACATCGGGGAGAGGATGTCTCCACTGACTTCATTGGTCAGTTGTGCGACATTTTATCTTCATTTTCTGCTCTAATAGATGCCGGTAATACTTCTTGACAGGGTGTGTACAGCCACAGATTTTCCAAAGCCAAATGGAAGTGACTTTAGAGATATTGTGGAAATTAATGACCCGTGAGGGTTTTCTATGGACTTACATGCACTCTCCCTAGGGCTTCCTCCATGTCAATCTTTATCAACTTGTCTACTTCCCAACATCTTATTTTCGCATTTTTCTTTAAATTTCTAATTACAAAAGCATTATATAAATTCATGTTTTAGAAAATATTCGAATACAAAAATATATACAGTAAAAACCCGAAAAACCTCCTTTCCTCCTCTACTCAAAGCTAATTACTGTTACCATTAGGATGCATTTTTCTAGACTTTATTCTATGCATTTATATTGTATGTGCATATCGCCACATGTAGTAGTTTTACACACCTGAACCATATTATATTATTATGTTGAAACTTGTTTTGGTTAATTGCTTTTTTCATTTTATCTTGGAGATGGTTCTCTTCCTCACTATATATTATATATATAATTTCAAAAGAGCTGCATAATATTCCATAGACTAGATTTACCCTGATTACTTTAAACAATCTTCTATTGATGAAGATTTAGATTATTTCCAATCAATTTTTAAATAATTATAAATTTTCTCAGACAGCCAGATAGGAGAGCAACATATAAAAATCAAGAGCTTTCCACATACCACCAATAACTAATCACAAAATGTAATCTTTTAAAAGCCCATTCACAGTAATAGAAGAAATGTGTAAGAACAATATTAAAAAATCTGTAAAATGTATTGACAGATATACAAGAAGACTAGAATGGTAGAGACATATACCTTGTTCCCAGATATAATATTGTAAACATATCAATTATCTCAGTTATCTTTATAAAAATCAATGCAATCCCAAACAAATAGCAGTGGGATACTTTATACAACTTGACAAATTGTGTGTAAAGTTATTCTAGAACATTAAGTGTGAGGAATAGCCAAGTAAATTTGGGGAGGAGAAAGAAGACACAGCTAAGATACCCTCAATTTTGGTGAGCAGATATGCTTTATCTCTAATATCACCATGACATCAGAGCCCAGAGCCAGCAGAATAAGCATGTTTATAGACTGGAGGCCTCAGCAAGCGAGCTGTCAAGCAAGAGAGAGAGAGAGAGACAAAGAAAGAGAGAGAGAACAATCAAAATCCAATTTAAGATAAATTTGCAAATCTAAATTCCAGAGAATGACCACTAAAAAAATCAGCCAATAAAGTTGACATATTCTTTGTGACCAACTGTCAATTACAGAAAAAGTTTACAAGTTATCTGAATGGAACATAGGTTCTCTATTTGTTGGCTAAAAAATAACACGTACGTATTCATACTCAGTAGTTAATGTCACCCAAACAAGTACAGACTTTTTGGGTCAACTTGGTATGTTGTTTCCTGAGGGATGTGAACACTTGGGTCTTTCTTCAGCTTAGGGAAATTTTATTTTATTGTAGCTATGATTAATTCCTTTTCTTTTTCCTCACTCTCTCTGTCTTCATCATCTCTCTTGTTAACGGTTCCCCTCCTCTCCCTCCTCCCCTGCCTCTCCCCCCCCCCTTTCTCCCTCCTCCTTCATTTCCCTCTCTCGCTCTCTCATTTTTTGGGTGAATTATTTTGAAGCAAGTCTCAGACACCATGTCTTTTCAGTTCTATATACTTGCATATATGCATCTCTAGAAAATATAGCATTCTCTTACATAACCATATTACTATTTTTACACACATAGATAAATGTAAAAATTTCCTTGAGATCATCCAAGACTTACGCATATTCAGATTTCTCTGTTTAAAATGTTTTCACATTTGGTTTTATGGGATCCAAACAAGGTCCACACATTATATTTAATTATCTAAAGTCTCTCAATCTAAAATTGTCTCTCCTCCCTCTCCTTTATTTTTTCCTTTTTTTCAGGTAATTGACTTGTGAAGGAACGAATGTATTGTTCTATAGAAGATCTAACATTTGGGGTTTGTCTGTTTACTTCCTTGTAGTGTCAATTGATTGTTCATTCATCCCTTGTATTTCCTCCAAATGGAAGTTGGCGTTAAAGGTTGGATCAGATTCAGGTCCAACTCTTTGGCAAGAATATTTTACAGGTCACAGGGCTTCCCCAGTGGCGCAGTGGTTAAGAATCTGCCTGCCAATGCAGGGGACATGAGTCCAGGAAGATCCCACATGCCCCGGAGCAACTAAGCCCGTGTGCCACAACTACTGAGGCTGCATTCTAGAGCCTGCGAGCCACAACAGCTGAGCCCATGTGCCACAACTACTGAAGCCCACTCACCTAGAGCCCGTGCTCCACAAGAGAAGCCACCTTAATGACAGGCCTGCGCACCGCAATGAAGAATAGCCCCCTCTCACTGCAACTGAAAAGAAAGCCCACACGCAGCAACGAAGACCCAACGCAGCCGAAAATAAATATATAAATAAATTTATTTTATAGGTCACAATCTGTAAATCATAACTGCATCATATCAGGAGGCATGCACTGTCTGATGCAAAGATGGATCAGTGGGTTTGGGAGACGATAGTCTGTTTCTTCCATTGTAGGGTTTCCAACAAAATTTCATCTAATGGTTTTATCCACTGATGATTATTGCCCCAATCCATTGTTCATTAGAGGTTAAAAATGCTGACTTTCTATTACTTCTTCTACTTTTTTTTAATGTGAAATTTTTCTGTAAAGAAAAGCTTTCACTCATCACCTAGCTCTATTTGATTACCCCAATGTAATGTTTGTACACGAAAGACAAGATAAATACTTAATCTTTCTTTATAATTGACACCTTTTAGACTAAGAAACTATTGTCCTAATTACTTTCAACAATGTGTACCTACTGAGGTGTTTTTGTTTGTTGGCGTTCTCCTTTTCTTCTTTTGTTGTTGAAGACCATTATGGAATCTATATAGCCAATGTTTTTCATTCAATACAATGCACTGGTGTTTCTGGTGCTAAAATTTTCCCATCCTTATACAGAGAAGCTCCTTCATGTTGATTCCCATATCCCTCTGACATGAACCATTAGTCTTTGACAGCACCCTTGCTTTCAGGCACAAGATGTTCCAGAGACATCTTGTAAATTTCTTATCCCAGACGTGCATTCAATCATTCCCCCAAAGAGTTCTGATTCCTTTTGGTATTAAGAAACCATGTTGACAGTGAGATATTTGTTGTCATCGGGCTTCTTAGCTTATTCGTACATTTTCTGTAAAAAAAAAAAAAAAGCTAGGAAAATGTGTACCTAAAAAAAGAGAAAAAAAATAAGCTTATACTGGTATTGCCTATTCAAATATAATATTACAAGATTTTTATGTATGGCTATCATCAAAAAGGCAAGAGATAACGAGTCTTAGCAAGGATGTGGAGAAAAGGGAACCCTTGTGCATTGTTGGTGGAAATGTAAATTGGTGCTGCCACTACGGAAAACAGTATGAAGGTTCCTCAAAAAATTAAAAAGAGAACTGCCATACGATCCAGTAATTCCACTTCTGGGTATTATATATAAAGGAAATGAAATCACTATCTTGAAGAGATACCTGTACCCTCATGTTCATTGCAGCATTATTCACAGTCCAAGACATGAAAATAACCTAACTGCCCATTGACAGATGAATGGATAAAGAAAATACGGTGTGTAAACAATGGAATATTATTCAGCCATAAATAAGAAAGAAATCCTGCCATTTTCCAACATGGATGGACCTTGAGGACCTTATGCCAAATGAAGTAAGTCAGACAAAGACAAATACTATCTTGATGTGAAATCTAAAAAACCAAACTCATAGAAATGAACAGATTGGTGGTTGCCAGAGGTAGAGGGTAAGGGATGGAGAAAATAGGTCAATAGGTACAAACTTCCAGTTATAAGATAAATAAGTTTGGGGGATGTAATGAACAGCATATGACTATAGTTAATAATACTGTATTGTAAATTTGAAAGTTGCTAACAGAGAACTTTTGGAAGTTCTCATCACAAGAAAAAACTTTGTAACTACACGATGTGACAGATGCTAACTAAACTTACTGTGGTACACATTTCACTATATAAACAAATAAATACATACATATAAAATGATATTGTACACCTTAAACTAATACAATGTTATATATCAATTATATCTCAGTAAAACTGGAAAAAGAATTTTATGTAAGTTTTTTGATGTTTTATAATTCTTTCTTTCCTCTTGTACTAAAAATCTGGATTCCTGACAATGTTAACATACTTAAGTACATCACCCTATTGTTTCCTTGACAACATATGATGTGGAGCATCTTTTCATATGCTTATTTGCCATCTGTATATCTTCTTTGGTGAGGTGTCTATTAAGGTCTTTGGCTCATTTTTTAATCCAGTTGTATGTTTTCTTATTGTAATTTTGAATAACAGTCCTTTATAAGATGTATCTTTTGAAAATATTTTCTCCCAGTCTGAGGCCTGTCTTTTAATTCTCTTGACATTGTCTTTCACAGAGTAGAAAATTTTAATTTTAATGACATCTAGCTCATCAATTATTTCTTTAATGGATGGTGTTTTCGGTGTTGTATCTAAAAGTCATTGCCATACCCAAGGTCATCTAGGCTTTCTCTTACATTATCTTCTGAGACTTTTAAAGTTTCGTGTCTTACATTTAGGCCTACAATCCACTTTGAGTTAATTTTTGCAAAGGGTGTAAGGTCTGTGTCTAGATTCTTTTTTTTTTTTTTTTTTCATGTGATATCTAGTTGTTTCAGGACCATTTGTTGAAGAAACTAACTTTGCTCCATTGTAGGGCCTTTGTTCCTTTGTCAAATATCAGTTGACTATATTTATGGGGTCTATTTCTGGGCTCTCTGTTCTGTTCCATTGATCTACTTGTGTGTTCTTTCATCAGAACCACACTGTCTTGATTACTGTAGCTTTATAGTAAGTCTTGAAGTTGGGTGTGTCAGTCCTCTAACTTTGCTGTTCTCCTCCAACATTGTGTTTACTGTTCTGGGTCTTTTGCCGCTCTATATAAACTTTAGAATCAGTCTGTCAATATCCACAAAATAAGTTGCTAATATTTTGACCGGGATTTCAATGAATCTATTGATCAAGTTGGGAAAAACTGACAGCTTGACCATATTCAACCTTCCGATCCATGAACATGGAATATCTCTCCATTTATTGAGTTTGTCTTTGATTTCATTCATCAGAGTTTTGTAGTTTTCCTTATATAGACATTGTACATATTTTGTTAGATTTGCACCTAAGTATTTCTTTTGGGTAGGGGATGGTGATGTAAGTGGTATTGGGTTTCTAATTTCAAATTCCACATGTTCATTGCTGGTATACAGCAAAGTGATTGACTTTTGTATGTTAATCTTGTATCTTGCAAACTTCCTATAATCATTTATTAATTCTGGGCCTGGTGCCTTCTGTTTTGGAAGGTTATCAATTATTGATTCAATTTCTTTCATAGATACAGGCTTTTGTAGATTGTCTATTTCTTGTGTGAGTTTTGGCAAATTGTATCTTTCAAGGAATTGGTTTATTTCATCTAGGTTATCAAATCTGTGGGCATAGAGTTTTCATAGTATTCCTTGATTATCCATTTACTGTCCATAGGATCTGTAGTGATGCCCAATCTTTCATTTCTGATATTAGTCATTTGTGCCATTGTTCTTTTTTGCTTAGTTAGCCTGGCCAGAGGCTTATTGATTTTATCCATCTTTTCAAAGAACCATCTTTTCAGTTCATTAATTCTATCAATTTCCTGTTTTCAACTTCATTGGTTTATGCTGTAATTCTTATTATTTCTTTTCTTCTGATTACTTTGGATTTAATTTGCTCTTCTTTTTCTAATTGTCGAAGGTGAAAGCTTAGATGATCGATTTCAGATCTTTCTTCTTTTCTAATATATGCATTCAATGCTATAAATTTTCCTCTAGTTATTGCTTTTGCTGCATCCCACAAATTTTGTTTTTTTATTTTCATTTAGCTCAAAAAATTTTAAATTTCTCTTGATATTTCTTGATTCATGTGTTTATTCATTCAACAAACATTTTATTGAGCTTCTTATCCTGTGCTAGATACTAAAGATACAAACCAGAATAAAACATTTTTTCTGTCTTCAAGAAGTTTTATCTAGTAAAATAGAAGGATATGAGAACCACTAACTCTAATGAAATATGATAATACACAATGGAGATAAGTATATATTATTCTTGGGAGAGAGATGAAGGAAGATGAAATCTGCCCTAGGGAGACAGGAAATGCTTTCTTAAGCTACTTTTATTCAAATGTAACCTCTATTTCTTCCTTTCCTCAATAGTTTCAAGTAGGATTAATTTACAGTGTTTCAATGTTTCCATAACACTCTTTATATTCATCAACCATATCAGTTATCACATTTTACTACAGTTTGTTTATAACTCTATCACTAACATGAAATTGTAAGTTTCTTGAAAGGGTGGTACAGATCTTACTCATCTTTGTATTTCTAGTACCCAAGAGTGTCAACAATAGTTGAGTTTAGTAAATTTTTTTGTATGTAAGTGTATACACATATAGATGGATGAATGAGGTAATATATGGCTTATCACAACTATTGTATTAACAAAGCTATATTTATTAACACAACAACTTGTGCAGATATTGTAGCTATGACATAGCTTGAAAATAGAGAGACTTAAATGAATACATGGATGACTATCAATAAGATATTAAAATTCATATTATTTTAAATAACAAATTGTAGATACTCATTTCTCTGTATGCCTTGTAGAAAAATTTCCCATTTTCTATCAAATATTTCTCTGCTATTTGAAAATGCTCTTTTATGCTAAAATTAATATATAACTACTCTTGTTTCCTGCCTAGAGTTGGAGAATCACTTGGTTACCTTTGACGCTAACACAACCATTCAAGGTGGCCATTATAATTCCAAAAAGATGAATCTAGATACATTTAGAATGACTGCCTTTAGGAAAAATCCCAGAGTCACACTTAACTATAAGCTGGAGGGAAAATTAGCAAAGACTCAAAGGGTAAAACACCAAACTCTGACATTTTAATACTCTATGGTACAAAATACGTCTCTAAGAGTCATAACACACACCATTTCTATGCTTCTCTTTGGAAATGGAATTAACATTCTTACAGTAACTTGAAATGGTAAATTCTTAAATTGTTAATAGTTTCCCCAGGCTTCTGCTCCTTTCCTGTGCAGTCATTTTGGTTACAAATTATGAAAATATTGCAATGTGTGCTCATCAGCCTGCAATCTTAAGGCTCTTTCTCCTACTGAAAACAACTTGGGCACTGGGGAGTAAACAACAGGGGTCCACTTCTGGGCAGGAAGTATTTTAACAAGAAAATCCATTGCACATTTTGTACCTGATTTCTTGGATATGGACAGGTAACACATCTGGATTTCAGGATTAACAAATTTAGTTTGCTAAACACAATGTCATGCTTAGCATATAGTAAACCTTGCTAATTGTCTTGAGTTCAATGCTTGAGGTGGCAAAAGATGCCTGCTGGTAACTAGTATGTAACTGGAGGAGTCATTGAATGGGAGAGGGAGAGGTGGGGCTCAAAATAATTTTTAAAAAGGATCTTGTTACAAGAATATAAATGTAACAAGCTTTAAGAAATTAAATGAAGAAATGTAAGCAGAGAGAAAATAAGGTAAGGAACTATTCAGATGAAGTTAAGTAGGCAAAAGGAAAGTGGATGAGAAATTAGAATTCAGATTCCCAATCATCACCGCACAGGAGGGTACACCATTTTTATGTTCTGTGGTGTCCATGAGAAAAACCAATGCTCAGCCTAATACCTGATAAAAGTTTCTCACATATGTCTTCGTGAAGAGTCTACTGCATGCAAACAGAGATGCGCTGTGTCATTTACGAAAACTTTTGAAAACCTTTAAAACAATATTACATATTGTTTGCAGACACTTGGGTACGCACTAACAAGCACACAAAATGTGGACAGGAAAGATACATACCAACTCTGGGACAATGGTTACCTCTAAGGAGTGAGAAAGGGGAATGGATTGGGTGGGGGGGGGGATGTTAAACCGTCTTTATAACATTCTATTTCTTTTTCAAAAATGAGACAGATAAAGGAAAAAGTACACTTTTCATGACACTTTGAGGTCTATTACTTTCTGTATGTTTGAGATATTTCATAAATATAAAGAAAAGGATTTGAACTTTACATGGGGAATGTAACGAGCAATGTATTTCAACAACCTTAAAGTAAACACAGTAAGTGCAAGGTCTTTCAGCCCTTTGTTTTCAACACTGTTTGATGAAAGCCAATGTAAACGACAGAAAAACATGCAATTCAGTGTAAATAACTCCATAAGGTGGAGAGGGGGTCAAAATGATGCCAACTGGATACCTTTGGTAGTCCAAAGGTGGTCTGGCCTTTGGTGGTCTGGCCACCCCAGTGATGGAGAGTACCATGTTGGATGAGCAACAGACAGCCCTGAGTTCAAAGTTTTATTCACTGCCAAGTACTTGTTTCTTCTGTTAAGTTCAGCCAAGCTGGCATAGAACATTTGTTCTCCTCAGAGGGTTGTGGAGCCTGACAAAGACAAACGCCTGAATAAAAGCAGTGCTGAGGGTCCTTGTGGGCAGAGGCTGCCTGGACTCCAGGTAGGCTGGGGGCAAGGCACCAAATTTCCATGCAGATCATTACCATTTTAGACCTAATTTCTCTTTCAAGTGGACAATTTAACCAATGATAACTGTTAGTGTCTTTTTGTATTAAGTTTACTAAATGCATAAAACAAGGGAGAAGTTTGGGAAGCTACATTAAATACTAAACAGCAGAGCCTAAGAGCACAATGTCTTTACTGTATTTTTTATTGCTATATTATTTTCATTAAAACACATCAGCAAATGCATAAACATATTCACTACCCTTTGGGCATTTTTAAGCAGATGTAACCAAACTGCCACCTTGGTCATTAAAATAATAATATTGTTAAAAATTCCAGAAAAGCAGCCATAGTTCTAGGGATCTCAACACATACATCCTCCTGTAAATCTCCCTGACAAAGGGATCATGTTCCTATTTTCCCTTCCGTCTGCTCTATTCTTGTCCATTTCCAGACTTCCTGTGATAATCACTTTAATTGACTGCACATATAATAGTAACCAGAAGGGGATCCATGTGATTTTCCTTTCTCCCCATCCCGACCCACTATCCCTGAGAACGGCCATAACTATACAAACTAACTTTTTTAGGGGAGTCCTTTATGAGCATTCAAACAAGTGGCTTCACCTTGGTATGCTGTGGATGCTAGAGAAACCAGGAGGTGTGAGCCTATGGGGGAGCCCCAGGTGCAGTCCCCTACCCCAATGAACAACACTCTTTCATAGGCCAAAGAATGCTGAGGTGTATAGGGCGTCTAGACCTTCAGGGTTTTGTGTCTCTGGACCAAGGGTTCTAAGTGTGGTCCCCAGGCCACCAGCATCAGCATCATCTGGGAACTTGTCAAAAATGAAAATTCTCGAGCTTCACTCCAGACCTAATGATCCAGCCGTGAGGATCAGGATTTTGTGTTTTAACCAATCCTCCAGGAGATTCTGATGCTTGCTAAAGTTTGAGATGCTTGCTAAAGTTTGAGAACCATAGATTATTCTCAGTTTTGGTTCATTGGAGGTGGAATAGTGTGAAGAGTGTGGATTTTGGAGCCAGACTTTCTGACTTCAAATTCCAGTTCTCCCACTCACCATATGCTATTGCACAAACTGCTTCCCCTTTCTGTGCCTCAGTTTCCTTATCTGTAAAATGGGGTTAATAGTAGTATACCTTTCCAATGGTTGGTTGTAAGCATTAAATGAATTGTTTGAATAACTGTTAGCTACTGCTATGGAGTTAAACTACTTATTGAGGAATATTCTCCTAAGGAAGGAAGATCTGCCTCAAGTTCTGTCTTGGGCAAACCCCTTTATTTCCCTGAGACACAGTGACTTCATCTGTAAATGGGACTATTACATCTGAACCACTTACATCACTGGGCTGGTGTAAGTTCTTTGTAAACCGAAAGAGATATATAAGGCAGAGTAGTAAACGTCTGCCACATTCACCAACGTGATTGTGATTTCCCCGCCATCAGTGCAGTACAAATCCAATGAACTGTCAATTCACACCGAGCACTCAATTCACACTGAGAGCAGCTGCCACAGTCTACAAGCTATTTTCCCAGTGTCTTCTGCAGTACTTGTTTAGATACTAGACATTCTCTCTCCTCTTCAGTGACATCATTCTCACTAAATAAATATTTGTTATTCCCCCAGTGGTTTCCATCTGAGTTGAAAATATGCCATAGTTAGCAGCAAGACTCACTTGTTGATATCCTGTGAAACTTGTATAGAGTAATTATACTGAAGACACATTACAATAATAACCATTTATTGAGCAACTATTAGGAACAAGGTACTGTGTGCTAAGGCTCCACATACCTCATTTCATTCATTCCTCAAAACATCCACATGGAGCAAGCACTACGACTATCCCTGTTTTATAAATGAGAACCCTAAGGGTAATTAACTTGACCAAAGCTTTCCAGCTAGGAAGATCTCTTTGATTCCTAGAGTTCTTTCAATGGCCCACCCTGTATAATAAAATCATCTTCTGCTGGAACTCTTTGGGCACTTTGAAAACCAAACATGCTAAGACAAGGACAAAGACAAATGAATCAGCTCATATCACATGCCTCTCAATAAGAAAACGTGTGTTTGGGTAGACTTCGAGTGACATTTTAGGAATTTAAGAAGCATTTCATCCTTCTCTACTCACTACTTTTTCACCTCAAAGATCAAGGCTGTGTTTCAGGTGGGCACCTAACTTTACCTAAATAAACCAAAATTAAATTACCACTCTCATAATGTCACACAATTACTGGGGGGTTTTGTTTGTTTGTTTAAACTTAATCACGTTGATTTATCTGTTCCCCACCCCCAACCCTAGGGCATATGCTTTTAACCAACAATTGAAATGACATCACTTGTCCATTCAAAAACATCTTTTATTGACTCTTTTATTTTTCACATGGCTTTCATCACTGAAAGAGGCCAGTATGCAGAGAGTCACTTGGAAAAACCTAAATATCAACAAAATCTTAAAGTGTATTTAGAAATGTGAGCTACCTGAGAAAATTCTATTTACTCATAACATCATCTTAGGATGCGGGCAAAAAATGTCCAACGATCACCAAATGAGTGTTTATAAAAACCTACAACCGCAAATATTTAAATAGAGCCAAAAGATGTCTCAACCAGCCTCTTTACTTGACAGATGCCGTCTCTGAGGGTTTCCAGAGATTCACCCATGATCCCTCAACTGGTGGAAGCAAATACTTAAAACTCAGTTTTATTTAAATGGGTTTTTTTGCTTTGCTTTGTTACAGTGCCTTGAAAAACAAATCTATGTAGTTTCCCAAGTATACAGACCTGAGAATTGCCCTCCAGAAATATCTGAATAAATTAATTTGCTAACTCAAATGCAAATGAAGTGCAATTCAGTGGATCTTTTCATCCCAAGCCTGAATTCTGTCGAGGTTCAGAGTGCATTTGCTTCAACTTTTGAAGTAGATTTTGTAAAGATCCTTGGCTGTTACCCATGGATGGTATGAATTCTTGGAGTGCTAGTCTGGATAAAAACAGCATTATAACATAAAATGCATCATTAATACTTTAAAACCCAGTATGATTTATATTTATATAAATAACATAAAAGAAGCCAATTAAACCAAAGTCACTGGAGTGTAAATAACATAAAAACTTATTGTTCTGTAAGCTACTGAAAATAAACTAATAATGAAAGTATTTATCATACATCTAAAAACCAAGCAGGAATGAGAGGGTTAAGCAGACTGCAGGGGGAAACATTTTTATTTCTCTGACATCTTTTAAAGCAGGCCCAACATTTTCATCCAGTTCAGATCCATTTAAACTGTGACATTATATCTGAAAGTTGCCTTTTGTCCATTTGAGTAATTAATAATTTAATTATAACAAGGCCATCTTGATTCAAACACTTTGTAATCTGACTAGGAGGGTATTTAAAATTCATTACAGTACATTAAACTTGCACTGAACAGTTAGCTTCATGGCAAAATAAATAAATAGCCAATTTGCTTTCATCAGCAGAAATTCTGATAAAATCAGCAAAACACCAATTAAAATGTGAAAAATGTCCCCTACCGTAGTTATTCTAATGGAACATGGACTTGGAGGAAGGAACTGATTCGATGTTTATTTTCATACCAGCTGTGGCTTCCAAATGTAAATCATTCCATTTTTGCTAGTGTGGCGAGCTGCTGCCAAGGTCCCCGCATTGATCCTGCGGTGGAACAATTTGTGTTACATCATACGGCCGCTCTATGGGGGCTGCAGTTGAATTCCCTTCGTTTACTGGCAAATCACTGTTCTCTTTAAATGTTTTACGAGTCTTCCCATCTCAGGCAGTACTACTGTCAACTGATCGAGGGCACGAGCTGTGTGACCAAATGACCCCCAGTCCTTCTTGGCACGAGTGAAGGCTGGTCCTAGGCGGGGGCAGCTTCTCTTGGAAGAATCACAACCCTCTGATCTTGCCTCTTGTCATACCAGTCATTTTAGTCCATCAGCACAATGCTGCTCTCTGTCCACAATAATTCAGACTTCTGTCACGGCGCGGCAAGTTCAAGTTCAGTATGTGTTTGTTCATTCCTAGTACTTAACCTAGTGCCGAGCGCCAAGGGCCTTGTGGGTGCTCAATAAATCAGTGCTGGAGGGACCAAGAAGTCCCACCTGAATGTCAGTCTCTTTCTAACTCAATGGCAGGTGCTTGAACCTCCTGATCTCAGAATCCAGAAAGCAAGTCTTAGGACCCTCAGTGCCTCCAAAATAAAGAGAATAATTATGGTGAAAGAGGAAAAAAAAACACTTAAAATTTCACTGCATGCCCTGTTTATGGAATTTAAAAAAAGAACAAAAAATAGAATTGCTTCAGATTGCAAGATGAGTTTTCTTCCCTCATCTGCCTTTTCTTCCATGTAGGCAGTTTCTTCTTGACAGAAACCATGAGTTCATTTCTAACGAGCACCGTGGAATCTCTGTCAGTTCTGGCCACTTCAGAAATTAGTAACAGGAAAGGAATGTGCAAAAATGAAAATAATTGTGCTGTGTCGTGGGTGCTGTTTTCTTCTTCTGAATTTTTTTCACCATGCTGTTTCATCATCTTTTCAATAATCATGCACAGTAGATATTTAAGAAGAAATGTCAGGATGAGACCCTCAGCATGGAACTGGGCCCATTTGCAAATGAACTTGCTCATTATCCAATTAGAAGATGGAGCCTATGTTTAAGCAAACCCACAATTCAAAAACCCCCAAATTAAATGTAAACACCTCCCGGCCACTCATAATGAGTTTAAAATTAAATGAAAGAACTGCCGTTTTACTGAGTTCAAAACAACTAATTGTTTGGGAGCTGCTTTCACTCATTTGTCCAATTACTGCCATTCCATTTCACGCTCTGAATCTACATTTTTGCCATAGTTAAGAAATTCCTTTTGATAATAAGGGAATGGGCCAGTCCATTTGCCCATCAGATGAGTTCTGCATGTACGCCTTAACACGTACACTGCAAAACTCAACCTTGAATCTGTCCATATGAACTTAAGACTGTATTTGTATCCTTAAAGAAAAGTTAGTGAGACACAAGATCTCATCTGCAGCCGGTCATTTGTTTTCATTTAATTAGAATGCATAGTGTAGTGAAAACAGAAAGGTCTTTGTAAAGAACCTCAGCCACCAGCCACCACCCACCACCACCGCCTGTTTGCTGAGATCTTAGGCGAGTACCTTAACCTCTCCAAGCCTCATTTTCCTGTATTTATAAAATGGGATAACACTGCACCTAAATGGCAGGATTATTGTGAAGCCTGGATGATCATAAACGCAAAGCATGTAGGAGAACGCTGGGCACATAGTAATCATTCAATAAATTCTAGTGACTGGGACTTCCCTGGTGGTCCAGTGGTTAAGATGCGACGCTTCCAACGCAGGGGGCACTGGTTCAAACCCTGGTCAGGGAACTAAGATCCCACATGCCGCGAGGCCAATAAATAAATAAATTAAATAAACATAAAATAAAACAGCAAAATATTTAAAAATAATAATAATAAAATAAATTCCAGCCACTATAATTAGTCACAACCATGCCATGCTTCAAAAAACATGCCATGTTAATAAGATACAGGGTCTTGGTCCTCAAAAGGGTTGCCAGATGTAGCAAATTAAAATACAGGACACAATAGTTGGGGCACACTTGTACTAAAAAATTATTCAGTGTTTACCTGAAATTCAAATTCAATGAGGGCATTCTGTATTTGATCTGGCTTAAGTTCTGGTATTTAAAGACCTTACAATTGCATATTATCCTTTAAATAAATATTTGGGAATCAAGCAAAGGGCAGGTTAGAAGTGAAATGCTTAGATTATTACCTTAATACTTTACTTTACGCATAGAGGCAGAAAGTTTCCACTGTCACTCTGGATGTCCTTGGGACACCATGACATGCAATCAACATCACCTGTGCTGGCTGATAATTCAGAGGATATGATGCCCTTGTTTATAGCACCTTCAATTCCACAGACATTTTTACTTGACTAATTCACTGTTTCATACCAGGCAGGGGGTGGGGAGGAAATCATTCAAACCACATGCTACTTTGAAGTTCAGTTACTTGGCTGGAAAACAGCAGATAAATTGATAATTGCAAATGGTCTGAAATTTGAATGATTCTTTTTCCACTTCAGCTAAATCTATTGAGCACACCCAAATAATTAAAAAGTGCTGAAAATAAGCAGTATTGGGGATTAATGAAAGCACTATATTCACTCTGTTGCATTTATTATTTTTAAATTATAGTACTCCCACTTCAAGGAATGCAATGAGGTTGAAATGAAGCCATTTTGTTGTTAAATATTGTCATTTAGAATAAAGTGCACGTGACTCTGGAACTGAGATAGCACAAGTTGTTGCTGTTTTCTGTTTATCCTTAGTTATTTTCCAGTGAACCAAAAAACAAAACAAAAAAAAGAGTAATAACAAGGAAGTCCCATGTCTCAATGATCCCACAGGGAACTGGCCAGACTTGGCACAAAAGTTGCTTAGGGTGTGAGGACCAAGGAGGCAGAGATGAGCATTCAGATCCCGGGCAGCTCCTTCTGGGGTCCAGCTAGGAACGAGGGCTCCTCTCCGCTCGTGGATTGGCTCTAACCTAGTACGTCTGAGAACGGAGCGGGGGTCATAGAGAGGAAACAGTGGGCAAAGAGAGAGACCTGGTAACATGTTCTTTGGGACAAAGACCCTACCCTCACTGAGCTTACTTTCTAGTGGCGGAGACAAACAAAACAATATTTTATGTTAGATGATGATAAGTGTTACAGAAGGAAAACTGGCTTTTTGGCTGTGTGGCTTTAGGCAAATTACTTATCCTCTCTGAGCTTCAATTTCCTTATCTGAAGAATGGAAGACACTACCTACCATGCAAGGTTCTTGTGAGGACTAGAAATGATATATGCAAAGGGCACATAGTTCCTGGGGAACAGAAGTGGTAACTGTAATGGTTTGTATTACTATTATTTTCATTATTATTATTTTTTGCTCTGTCTCATTAGAAATGGAAACCAGCAAATTTTTAAAAATTACAAATACCATATGATATCACTTATACGTGGAATCTAAAATACGACACAAATGATCATATCTACAAAACAGTAACAGACTCACAGACATAGAGAACAGGCTTGTGGTTGCCAAGGGGGGGGGAGGGAAGGAGTGGGAGTTAGGGATTAGCGGACGCAAACTAGTATACATAGCATGGATAAACAACAAGTTTCTACTGTAGAGCACAGGAAACTATCAATATATTCAATATCCTGTGATAAACCATAATGAAAAAGAATATGAAAAGGAATATATATATAACTGAGTCACTCTGCTGTACAGCAGACATGAACACAACACTGTAAATCAACTATACTTCAATAAAATTTAAAAAAGAAATGGAAACCAGAAAAGGTAAAGTTGCCAGATAAAGTATAGGATGCCCAGTTAAATTTGAATTTCAGATAAATAATGTATAATTTTTTTAGCATAAGCGTGTCCCACACCATATATGGAACATGCTCAATACTGAAAAAAAAAATCATTCATTGCCTATCTGAAATTCAAATTTAACGAGGCATCTCCATTTTTCCCAAAATGGCAACCCTAAGCAAAAGGTCCCTTCCAAGAAGCCTGCTGAAACTGAAATCCTTCTGAGTCAAGTTCTCCTTTCCTATTAACTTTTTTTTGTAATGTGGATGCTTTCTTAATTTCATTTTATTTTTAACTTTGTGTGTGACAGCAAATTTCTTATTAGGAAGAAGGTGTAGAGTGCTACTATCCTCAGGTCAGCTTTGTACTCCTTACAGCAGAGTCTGTGCATGTAGGATCACTAGGAGGGCATCCTTGTCTGTAAAATGGGGTATAAAATAGCAGTCACCTAGCTTATAGGGCACTGCAGTGTGTGGGGAACTCAATGTGGACAGTGGCACAGGGAAAGTGCACAAAAAAGGAATGCTATTATTGTTATTATTTACGCACTCATTCAACAAACATTCATTGAGTTCCTGCGCTATGGCAGGCGCTGGTGAGGCACTGGGAATAGAGCAGTGAGTAATTCTCAACTTGCTGGGAGCTTCCATACAGCACAGACCCCATTCTCACAGAGCTTAATTTCTAACAGGGGAGACAAACAAACAAACAAAAATGATATGTCCAGTGATGATAAATGCTATGGAAGGAAAAAAAACAGTGGGGTTAGGGATTTCCCTGGTGGTCCAGTGGTTAAGACTCCACGCTTCCAATGCAGGGGGCGCGGGTTCGATCCCTGGTCGGGGAACTAAGATCTCATGTGTTGCGCAGCCAAAAAAAAAAAAGAGTGGGGTTAGAGAGTGATAGCAAGCTGTTCTTCTCAATAGGGTGGCTGGGGGAGGAAGGCAGCGCTGACGAGTGATATTTGAGCAGAATCCTTCATGAAGTTAGAGGGCAAACCACACAGGTCTCTGGGAGAAGAACATTCTAGGAAGAGAGAACAGCAAGGGCAAATACCCTGATGCAGGCGAGCGTTGACAGGTCGAAGGGAACCCGTTATTGATGCGACTGACCAGGAAAACCTATTTTGGTTTCCACAAGCAGGTTTACCTGGAAGTGCTGGCCTCACAGAGACCTCAGGTTCTCAATTTCAGCCCAGCTGGAACCACTGCCTACAAAGCTTACTTTAACGACCCCAAAGCTTACTCTGACGATGACCCTGTGTATGTGTCTCAAGGTCTGAGAAACTGCCACTTTGGGGGCTTGTTCTTTCTTTTTTTTTTTTTTTTAATTTTATTTATTTATTTATTTATTTATTTATGGCTGTGTTGGGTCTTCGCTTCTGTGCGAGGGCTTTCTCCAGTTGTGGCAAGTGGGGGCCGCTCTTCATCGCAGTGCGCGGGCCTCTCACTATCGCGGCCTCTCTTGTTGCGGAGCACAGGCTCCAGATGCGCAGGCTCAGTAGTTGTGGCTCACGGGCCTAGTTGCTCCGCGGCACGTGGGATCTTCCGGGACCAGGGCTCGAACCCGTGTCCCCTGCATTGGCAGGCAGACTCTCAACCACTGCGCCACCAGGGAAGCCCGGGGGGCTTGTTCTTAAGGCGAGAAAACATTCTCCCAGCTGCTGCCATGGCCTTTATCCAGCCCCAACGACACTAAAAGGTGATGTTCCCATAGCCACCCGAATGTTGTGCTAAACGTAGGATCTTACAACAGGAAGACAACTTCCAGCTGCCCTTGTCCAGCTCCACCTTTGCTTTCTATTTCAGCCATTTTCTTTCTCAACTTCTCATGTCTATCCTTTGCCATATTAAACGATTATTACAAAATTCTGTCCCTGCAAGTGTCTCGTATTCAACCTTGACCTCCAGCATTTGTCCATTATCTCCATTTCTTTGTCATCATGCAGTGCAGGTGACTTAGTAAGATGACCTTCAGGAGAAGTCTAGGTTATTTAAAGTCTTTTAAAAATGCAGCTTGACTAGTTTTTTAGTACCTTCACATTTTGCTTCCCCTAGAGCTCTTGAAAGTGCTTTCAAGAATAGAGCAGAATTATTGAAAATAATCAAATTCATTTTTAATATGCCAGCACTATATTAAAGTGGTTCTTGGATTCAGTAGTTGTATCTCACTCTTAAGCAGTGTAAACATTTCTTTCATTTACATTACTTTCTTCTATTTTTCTTCTATATAAAGTATAAAGATCAACTCCAATAAATTAACCTGTTAGGATCTAAACATTCAGTGCTGTGAAGGGCTTCTTATTTTTAAAGTTCCTTTTATCCTTTTCAGTAAACATTTTATCACTGTGGTGGTGAGTAGAATAGATACTAGGACATTTTTCCTGCTGTTACTCCTATCAGAATTAACCCTGATACCTCCCCCACCCTGGGGTATAAAAGTTTCCCTCTGATAGAACTTCTGAAAGTTTAGTAGAAGCAGATGAAGATCTGGGAACAATGGTTCCTTGAACTTTCTGCGCAAGGGCTTATTTATGCGTGACTGACTGCTTTTATCAAGACTTCCGAGCAATTTCCAGTGTTAGTGACAACACAGGAGCCCATAAGGGAAAAGAGTCATTTAGACTAGAAGTTCCTACACTGAATCCTTTAACCTATTGAGGATTCCAAGGTGAAAAGTGTACTGCTAAGTTATGGGAGCTAGCTAAGACATCCTTCAGGGAGGTGAAACCTCCTCTACCTTTTGCTAGGATCCTTTCTCCGACCCCAATGCTTACCAAGGGTTTCCATTTCTATGAGAAATGGCCACCATCTCACATTTCCTTGGATTGAGATCCTTGGCTACAGCTCCTATCGTCCTCAGATCTGGTTTTAATTCTCAAAACGGAAGTCACAGAAAACAAACAAACAAAACCAAAAATCAAACAAACAAATACACAGACTCTCAGCCTAATCTACCAGGCTCATTATATCTAGGAGACCTGACTTACAAAGAGTGTGCCATACTGCATTTGTACCCTATAGAAGCACCAACCTATAGAAGCACAACTTCCATGGTAATGATCTACCGTAAAAAAAAATGCTACCTGAGGGACTTCCCTGGCAGTACAGTGGTTAAGACTCTGTGCTTCCATTGCAGGGCCCACAGGTTCGATCCCTGGTCAGGGAACTAAGATCCCGCATGCCGTGAGGCCAAAAATAAATAAATTTTAAAAAATATCCATCTAAAAAAAAAATGCTACCTGAAATTACAAGTGTTCCTGAACAGCTTATTTTTGAAGATGAATCCCAGCCTCCCAGAAGTTCTCTGCATCTCACAACAAAAATAAGATGCAGAGCAACCAAACAACAACAGCATGCCCTCCCACCTCCAAAATAACCTGGAGAGTGGAATGGTAGCTCGCTATAAGCAAACACCATGAAAACATAAGGTACTGATCAGTAAAGAAAAATAAAGTTTCCTCTCCATGCTGTTCAGTTATCCTGCTCATTTCTGTAATAGTCCTACATTCATAAAAGGCCAAAGGACTCTGACCTTGACAAGCTAACTGAGCAGGAAAAGGCAATCATGTGTACAAGGCTGTCACCCACCCCACAAATTATGATAAAATATACCTCGGCATCGGAGAAAAGAGTTGCATATCTCCAGTGACATCCACAGCAGTACGTTTAAGGATTTGAACAGAACAGCAATTCATTTTGCACTAACATGTTTTATGGTTATCATCAAGCATTATGTCTTCAGAGACTGAAAAGTGATGTTTTTATGGACTCTGGCTCCTTGTTGCATTATCTTCACAGCTCAGAAATTATCTCTCTCTCTCTTTTTTAATTCCCCTCTTCTCACTCCCTACCTTTGCTCCTCATTTAAACAAAGCAGCCGTTTTTGTAAAGGAAAAGAAAAAAAAAAAAAATGAAATGAATCCACATTACACAAAGGGCACAAAATGAACAGATTTCCAACCCTGAATAGTTTCAAAATGAATGATTATCTGGCTAATTAGTGGAATAAATAATAATAATTGCCTGTCCCTCCTCATTAGAGCCCTTAATAGTAAATGAAACTCCAGTGCAGAGTTCCAGAGAGCTGGTTTCACAGCACAAGACTTAGTTCTGAGAGGGGAAAAAAGCGAGATGACCCTATCTTGCAGATGCCCACATGCCAGCCCCTAAAACCAGAAGAGCAAGAAAAACAGGGGCTTCAGGATGTGCAGGGGAGATGTTTGGGGGCTGAGAGGGAGTATTTCTCATTTCCTCTCATGCTTAAGGACTATACTAGTTTCCAGGCATCCAAGAAATGAGCACCAAGTGCTATGGATACAGACCACTGGGGCCAGAACATGGAAGGAAGGATTCCCCCTTGTTCAAAGATAACCTAGTCAGCAGTGTCCATGTTCTTAAAGTCTGATCTAATTTATCCGCAACATCATTTAGCCGAGCTGCTTGTTAAACCTGTGAGTTTCAGGCTCCCTCCTAGACTCGCTGACTCAGAAGCTCTGGGGGTGCCCCAGGGTCTGCATGTTCGACAAGATTCTTGGGTGCTCAGTCTGCACCTGAAGTGGAGCGCCCCTGCAAGAGTCAGTGGATGGTGAGACTGGGCAATGCTGTGAAATAAAGCACGTGCCTGTCTTGTGAGGGAGATGCTGTAGCAGGCAATCTCATCGAATTGGACCATCTCCCCGTAGAGATTTTTATCCTGTGGTTCAGCCACAACATCCGCGTGCCAGGGCTCCGCTCTGTACCAGCCTCGCCACCACATCTGAAATTAGCAGAGAACCTCGCTGCTGTTCTGTTTCTGGAGCCAGCTCAGCCAAACCTATTACTCAACACTGAAAGCATCTGACTGGCTTCTAATGAGGCAGCAGATCAGCTTTTAGGGGTCTCTTCTCCAAGTGATGTATGAATGGAGCTCCCGTTAATGTTCATCAATGGGGAGTTCCCACTGCTCAGACAACTGTATTAGCTCTTCCTACCTGATGCTCAAATCCTCTTCTTTCTGTGCTTTGAAGTCTACCAGTGTTCAGGCACTAGCCCAAAATGAGAATAAAAAGACTGTCTTTAACCTTCTACTGTTTTCTTTCTTTCCTTCCTTTCCTTGGCTGCACCGGGTCTTAGCTGCGGCAAGAGGGATCTTCGTTGCAGCATGTGGGATCCTCAGTTGCAGCATGTGGGATCTTTAGTTGCGGCTTGTGGAATCTTTTAGTTGCAACGTTCAGGCTCTTAGTTGCGACACGCGGGATCTAGTTCCCTGACCAGGGATCGAACCCGGGCCCCCTGCCTTGGGAGCATGGAGTCTTAACCACTGGACCACCAGGGAAGTCCCCCGGTTTCTAAATAAACCTCCTTTGAAGACTCTCTGAGGCCCAAATCCATGCTGTTCCCTCCACAACGACACATTTTATCCAACCACATTAAGTAATGAACTGGTGTGACTACAGCACGCTTAGTCCTGGGGAGACAGAGGTGTTCCTTGAGCTTGAAGAACTTATAGTCTAGCCTGGGCGACAGATGGGTAAATGCACAATTATAAGACTGCAGTACACATAGGATGGACCAAGAAGAAAGCTTGGGTGGAATCTCAAATGATGAAGAGGAGCTGCTCAAGAGGAGAAGAAATGATGCTCAAGAGAAGATGCCCGAAAGAAGAGCATTCCGGCAAGGGAAGGAAGAGCTTGCACCGGGGACAGCTCGGCCTATAGCTCCAGCTTGTCTGAACCCTGCACAGTAAGTACAGTGCCCAGGACCCAACCTGCTTTTAGGGGACTGCAGCAATGGTTTTGTTCTCATTTATTTTAACACATTATTGGCCGGGGGATTTTTTTGCAGAAACTAACGCCTGTGGCCTTAATATGACTCCGGTCAAAAATATGTTAAAAGCAAAAGCGAAAAATGAATACAATGATGATGAATATATAATAATGAATCTAGCCTGGATTCTACTCAGCTTTATATCAACAAGGTCATAAAATATAATGCTTAATTTTTTTTAATGGAAGAAGAAGTCCATAAAGGCAAAAATACCTAGGGCCTTCAAAAGTCACAATGCGTTAAGTCATCAGCCCTGGCTTACACAACGACACAGGTGAGCAATAAGGTGTGGAAGGGCAAGTGACAATACCTAAAACACTCTGACCCCTTACCCTGCACAAAGCACTTTTCTAAGAGCCTTGAAACTACTAAGCTCTTTACTCCTCACAATCCAATGATGCAGGTACAATTATCACCACCTCCATTATACAGATAAAGAAAGCAAGGCAGAAGAGGATAAGCTCCCCAAAGTCATGCAGATAATACACTCACACAGTCATCCAGACAACAAGGGCACCTATCCAGGACCTATAACTCCAGAGTCCACACATTTAAGCTTTCTGTGGACACACTCTGAGTTATTGAATTATCTGTGATGAAGAGTCCATTTTTTTCCCCTTCCAATCAGTCATGGGTCAATACTTTTGTAAAAAAGCAATACAAATGAACTGTTAGAAAAATGAAATACAAAACAAAACAAAGAAAGGGCAAGCCCAATTTTTAACAAATCAAATTCAAGAGCTCTGATAGCTCTGGTGTCCAAGAGGAAACTGAGGAGACCCCCAGGGCCCCCAGAAGCAGCAAACAAACAGGCATAGTAGGCACCTGTGAGCTGCTTGAGCTCGCTGCTTTCTCGCTGTCTCCGGAGGTGTGGGTAAGTCCCTTTTAGAACCTAGTTCCGAAGTTTTTGCATTATGAGCTTTCAGATTTTATTTAAGCATCTCTTTTTCCAGACTGGGTCCAGAAATCTGCTGGTCTCAGACTGAGTCTGACTTAAACAAGACAGGATCTGGGGTCAGACTGGGCTGACTCAGAAACCAGATGGGGTCCAGGGTCAGACTGGGTCTGACTATAAGCTGGCCTAGGTCCAGTGTGAGGCCTCAAGTGAATAAAACTTTGTCTTAAGGCTGAACAGGTAGGTTAACCTTACCAAAGATAATCTGGAATTACAGTGGCCACAGTAGAGAACTTTTAACCTAGATAAGCTTATCCATTTAGGAGGTGCCCTAGAGGGTCTCAGCTAAGCACTCACCATAAAGAGTACAGGAAAAATGATCTTTCCTCCCCTACAGTATCTGGTGACCAGGATGAAACCCGCTGGGACACCCACTCTCTCCAGACCTGCCGATGGGATCCTGGGAAAACCGGCAGAAGCCGGCAAAGGGTGAGAATTCGAACCAAAGTCAGTCAGTTCTCCCAGATCTCTATCTGTAGTGCCTGATGGAGAGAGGATGGTAAAATTTTATGTTGTCCCTTTCTTTCCAAATTCAGATTGGCAGGCAAAAAATATAAGAATTAGATCTTTGAATTATAACTCATGACTGTGCTTTTGGGTACCCACTGGTTGTTGATGTGTTCTCTTCTAGGACAGCTTTTGCCCTTGTTTGTCTCATTTTGTGTCCTGAGAACTTAGGTTGGCAACCATCACACTGGGGGCCCTAAAAATATGGCCAGACACCAGGTGAGTTGCATTCTATTTTCAGCTAGGGTCCTACCAACTGCTGCCAGCTCTCAGAGGAATTATCTAAATCTCCCTTCCTCCCTCCCTCCCTCCCTCCCTTCCTTCCTTCTGTTATCTTTGGAAATGGCTCTCGATCTTGAGAAGGTAGTATTTTTTGCACCCTTTTTGAGGATACCTCTCATGTTTATGAAGTTGTTCAGTACTGCCAGGGGTACTTACTATTTGTCCTGTCTCAAACCTGACAAAGATATTCAAAAGGATTTTTTTTAAGTAGCTCTATGGTCAGAAGTTGGCCAAATTGGAAGCTGATATTCAGAGCCTGAAGGGAACTTTTTTTAGACTTTCTCCCCTAACCTAAAATGAAACTATGTACCCAGAGGGAAATAAAAACATTCTGAAGGTTTTTGTGGGAGGATTTACTAAAAACATTCCAAAGAAACACAGCTCTAAATCTAGAACATAGGAATATTTTGATTTCCCTCTTGAAGATGTTCTCTCTGATATAAAGAAGTAAACTAAAGGTGATGTAGTTGGATGAGTGGGTCGGCACCTTGATATCATTCAGGTTGCAACCCAATTTTTTTGAGGAATTAAACACAACTGTACTGTCTTACAAATCAAGTCTTCACAAGAACAGAAATGTGGCTCTAGAAACAATTCAAAGCCCACCTATCCTTTTTACCAATCCCAGATCCTCCCCTATCATCTCAAAAGGCTTGCAGATATTGTAAAAGACCTGGGCTTAGGGAACAAAAGTCCTTCTTGGTGGAACTTGCATTCTTCCTCTGTGCATTTTAAGATATAAGTGTTCTCCCTGGTCTTCTCCATGAACCAAGGTAATTCTTATCAGAAGGAGAAAAAAAAAGAAAAGCCTATCGCGAAAACTTGGCCTGTGAAAAACCTTAAAATCTCTTCTACAAATATTAGTAAAAAGTTTAAGCCATCCAAGCAGATAACCTTAACTTATATCATCTGCCAGAAACACAATTTGGATGCAACTGTTCTTTTATAACCTAGTGAGTTTGCATTATCATACCTGTTTTGTGGCTAAAATTTTAAAACAAAAGCTGTAAGATCTCTGTTTACACCTGCTTGTATGTTTATGTATTTCTATGTATGTATGTTATAAACGTGATTTTTTTTCACCTCCAATGGCATTGCCAAATTAATTTGTAAAGAGCTCTGTTTAATTGGCTTAAAGATAAATGTTTATATAAATCAAATACACTTTCAGAAATATAGAAACTAACCCAAATGTTTTTCAAGTTCACATGATCTAGGATAATCATTAGTAAATAAAAGCTAGTTTACGTTTGTTGGTTTAATTAAAATAGGCATGGCATAGAGTTACCAGCATTAAATACAATACTTTTAATCTACCTAGGCTTACTAAAGGTCAAAACAGCTGATGTTATCTCTGTTACAGAATCTGTCAATAAGAAAAATAACTTAAGATGACGGTTAGCTGTTTAAAATCTTGTGAAATTTTCATGACTAATCTAAATATAATTATTAAGAACAAGTGAATTAAATAGATGTAAGACAAAAGTTTATAAATGGACTTCTCAACAACAATTATGTTTCACAGTATGTCTTTTTAAAAATAGTTTCCAAAACCTTTTTGAGAGCTTGAAACTTTAAAGTTATACTGAGATAAATAAAATGATGGATATTCACTCAATATCTAGATCATTTTCAAATAAGATAAAATACTGAAACATCAATTTCTGAACACAGGTTTATCCACTTTTGGTTTCCTTTTACAGAGGAACCAATGATATTTGGGTCTATCAGTAAACATGTTTTGGTCCACAATGGAAAATTTACTACTAGGAAAAATATGCTCCTAGAAATTATGAAATGTATTTATAAATTTGCCAATCCACAGAATGCTAGCTTAGCAGACAGTCCACAATTGCTTTGTACTTTTCACTAGGAATAAAGAATTCTAAGGGTTAAGAATTCTAATCAATATATGTAATTAAAACTTATTAGAAATAATAAGGATGAAAGGAAACAACTGTATATGAAAAGTAGGTAAGGAAAGTAATGGGATTGCCTGTTCCAGAATGAGAAAGAAGAAAAAAAATAAGGTGAAATTTGAATGGATACAAAAGAGTTGTGAAAGGTTTGCGGAAAAGGAATTTTGGGAAAGGAATTTTATGTGTGGTCAAGCTAAGATTGGAATGGATGTATTTGTTTTTAAATAATGAATTTTAATATCAAACGTACACTGGTATTTTTTTTTTTTTTTTGGCTGTGTTGGGTCTCCGTTGCAGTGCGCAGGCTTTCTCTAGTTGCGGCGAGCATGCTTCTCATTGAGGTTGCTTCTCTTGTTGCAGAGCACAGGCTATAGAGCGCAGGCTCAGTAGTTGTGGTGCATGGGCTTAGTTGCTCTGTGGCATGTGGGATCTTCCCAGACCAGGGATCGAACCCGTGTCCCCTGCACTGGCAGGCAGATTCTTAACCACTGCGCTACCAGGGAAGTCCCTGGTACAAAATTATAATTTTGTTTTCTCTCTGTTAACACAACAAAGTTTTATTGGACTATTGGTCTGCTCTTGAAAAGAGATTATAGAAGTTGGTTTCTGTTGGTTCGTTTGTTTGTTTACCTTTTGGACAATCTACCTAGAAAGCAAAGATTTTGTGTCTTACCAAAATAATTTATTATGCTTCACATTCTCTTTATCTGGTCTTTAATTACTCAAGAAAACCCAGTCTTCTTAGCTTTAAAAGAGCTAAGTTTTGTTCAGAACTGTATAACTTTCTGTATCTGCCTTTAAAATTTTCTATTGTCACTTCGGTTAAATAGATAAATAAGGTATTATTTCATAATAATCCATGATCCTAGCTAGTCAAATGTTCAAACCTTTTGACCTTTTGACAAATTCCCAAAACCAAATTCTAAAAGGAGTCTTTTTGACCTCAAAGTAACTTTGAGATTTCCTAAAGAATCCATGGAAATCTCAAAGGATTTGTCTCTCACCTTGTAAAAGAGAGCTTTTAAACCAATTAGGCGTATTTAGTATATTCAATTACATGGGAAGCATTGTCAAATAAGTGATGATAAGCCTTCTTAACTTATATTTGTATGGATGCATGTTATTAATAACAGTGTTCTAGAAATTGTAGGAAATTCCTAAAAATCTAGTACGTCCTGGTATGTTATCAGTCATAATTCCAGTTATTATTTTTAAATGCTGTATGTCACAGAAATAACCAAATTTCTTTATCAGTTCCATTATAATGAACTCTCATCAGATCTTTAACCATGGGCATTTTTAAGTCTTTTGTAGTTTACAGACAGTTACTGTTTTACTCTGATGCTTTTGCAAAAGTGAGATTCACAGAAAGGACCCTATCAAGTACTCTTAACCACTGACATCATTGCCAAATTTCAAGATGTTGACACTTGGGTGTGTATTTCAAAACTGAAGAAGGCTCCACATGACATCTGGTCCTATGTGAACACTGGAGAACTCAAAATTGAAGAAGAGAAGTAGCCAACATCAAGGTAAACTGCTTCCTCCCAAGATACTAGATCAAGAACATTTTTTTCCATTCCTCCCTCCTTTTCTGCCCATACTCTTCCTAATTCTTAAGGCATGAAGGTCTTTATGATTCTTCTTTTGTCTTGCTCTGGCTTGGAAAGATAATGGCATTGTTTACATATCTCAGGCCATTGCAAGGGGGAGTAATCCAACCTCCAAATGACTGCTGGATTTGCCACAATGCTAGTGGTACTGTACTTCGGCCCATCACAAATTTCTCCCTGATTTCCAATGCCTCGGTTCCTCTGGAACAAACTCAGCCCCTTCTCTATTGTGTCAGACTCCTTAACCAGGGGAGTCCATTTCCCTGCCTCTGATTAACAACCAGAAACCCACGGAAACTTGCATCCAGGCTCTGTACAAAAAAGGTGCACAGGCAAGGGTGACTAGAATAAAACCACCTGTGCATTGTACAGAACCTTCCATTTTACTGACCTCCATGGCTGTCACCTTTCCAGTCCTGGGCCACAGACTCAAATGGAAATTACCAGGAGGCATTCACGATTCAAAATTAGTTTCCTGTGGCAGATCCCTACTGCCCTGGCTAAGAGTAAGTGCAAATGAAGCTATGATCAGGAATGTCTCCTTAACTCTGGAAGATATTGTAGAACCTGCTGCTAAAGCTATACCCGCCCAAAAATGATCCATAGATTCTCTGGCCAAAGTTGTTCCTGATAATAGGAAGATTATCTTTTAGCTTATCTTTTAGCTGAGCAAGGAGGTGTTTGTGCTGTGGCCCACACCACTTGTTGTACTTGGATTGACACTTCTAGGGAAGTTGAGACTCAGCTACGTAAGATCACTGAACAAGCCAGTTGGCTTAAAGTGACTCCTTTAATGGAGGTTTTTCTTTGACTTATTTGATTCTGATTGATTTGGGTCATGGGGATCATGGCTCCAAAGTACACTCCAGACATTGGGAATTATCCTGCTTATAATAATCATAGTAGTCTCCCTGGTGTGCTGTATTCTCTCAAAAGCTTTAAATGCTTATTCACAACTTCTAACCACCAAGCAAATGACTAGACTCCCTAAGATTAGAATGTAAGAAAAGGAATGAAGAGAACGATTTAAAGAACGAGAAACCAACATGGTGACCTGTGAATACCACAGAGAGGATCAGAAGAAACGGTGAAAACCTCAGAGCAGGGACTACGAGTTGTGCTAATGCCTTAAATTTCGTTCACATCTCTGTTACACTGAGAATCTCATCAAAAGGGGGGAATTATTCAAAACAAGATAACAGGCCTAAAATGGAGTCATTTACGCCAAGCCCTACGTCACCAAACCAAGACTTAATTACGGTTTCAGCTCTCCCAGAAATGGAATCTTAAACCAGCCAATCAGGAATCACCTGATCAGCACTAGTTAGGTAATCTGACCGATAGATCCCTGCCATTCCCTAACGGAAAGTGACTTTTCAATAACCAACGCACTTTTTTGTCTAGTATAACTTCCTTGTTCCGATTCCCTCTGGCTATAAGAGTCTTTGATTTCGTACAGCTCCTTGGAGCTCCTTTCTATCTGCTAGATTGAATACTGCCTGATTCAAATTGATTTTTGTGCAAATAAACTCAATCCCAATATGCCCCAGTTTTTTGTTTTTTTTTTTTAACAGTGGTATTCTCTTTGGAAATCCAGCCTTTCATACCAAGGTTTGTATAAAACAAGATGCACCATTATTTCTTGGTATCGAATTATGGTAACTGTCTTAGATCACTTGCTGCTTCCCATGTTACCTTCAATCAGGATGTTGTGTGGTGGTCATCATCTTTATATTGAAAGGAATTATTTCAAGTGCCTAAAGAAAGGATTTTTACATGTGTTATTTCATTCAGTCCCCTGCCTGAATAATCTTAACATCTGATCTTAATTCCACCATGTTTTCATGCATCTACTTCCCTTGCATCAGAAATTTCACCCGGATAGGATGGTTCCATTTGGTGTTGAGGTGGGGAAGCAAATCTTGCTCTTTTCCCACAGATGGAGACATGGCTGCCTGGGATTTGGGGATTTAGAATTTCTTATTAATGGCAAAATCTGGAATGTTGTTGTAACTCAGGCAGCAGATGGTCACTGTCCTGAAGGAAAAAGGGCAGTCTAGGGTAGAGACACTGCTCATAGGGATCAACGCCACACAAAACATCTACCCAGAAATGGCCCAGCACAACCACTCCGAAGGTGCCAATATGGTACCCCTGAGGGGGAGATGGAACTGCCCCTGGGGAGCAGGACAGCAGCAGCTCCTAAGAAGGGATGAGTCACATGTGTTCTCATCCTATAATCATGGAAGGTATAGAGCTGCCCAGGAGGTTTGGGGACCTGTTATATCAACTTCAGAGCACTCATCTAAGTGCATTACAGTGCTCTGCCTTATCTAATTCTCATGACAACCTTGTGAAATAAGTACTGCTGGTTTACAGATAGAGAAATGGAGACACAGAAACGGCGAGTAACTTTCTGGGGATGGCACAGCTAGTCACTGGCAATGCTGGGATTTGAATACGGATGCACAGATGTTTAATGTAATTTATTATATTGATATGACCCCTATTCTTCCATGCAAGTGCTTTACACAGCTCATGGGAGGGCCCTCTTTTTCGAGACTATCACCAGAACTTCAGATACAAGAGACAGGCAAGCTAGTACTAGCGGCACTAGAAACAATAGTTGTAAAGAGCATGTACACAGTAAAAATTTGTCATTATTGTATTTATTTCTGTAAATTGCCTGAAAACTAGTATTTTATCAGACCCATTTTACAGATGAGCAAACGGTGGCTTTAAGAGGTTAGGTAGAGGGAGGAGAGAAGATGGCGGAAGAGTAAGACGCGGAGATCACCTTCCTTCCCACAGATACAGTAGAAATACATCTACACGTGGAACTGCTCCTACAGAACACCCACTGAACGCTGGCAGAAAACGTCCAACCTCCAAAAAGGCAAGAAACTCCCCCCGTACTTGGGTAGGGCAAAAGAAAAAAGAAATAACAGAGACAAAAGAATAGGGACGGCACCTGCACCAGTGGGAGGGAGCTGTGAAGGAGGAAAGATTTCCACGCACTAGGAAGCCCCTTCGCGGGCAGAGACTGCGGGTGGCAGAGGGGGGAAGCTTCGGAGCCACGGAGGAGAGCGCAGCCACAGGGGTGCGGAGGGCAAAGCGGAGAGGTTCCCGCACGGAGGAGCGGTGCCGACCAGCACTCTCCAGCCCCGAGAGGCTTGTCGGCTCCCCCGCCGGGGCGGGCGGGGGCTGGGAGCTGAGGCTCGGGCTTCCGTTGGATCGCAGGGAGAGGACTGGGATTGGCGGCGTGAACACAGCCTGAAGGGGTTAGCGCACCACAGCTAGCCGGGAGGGAGTCCGAGAAAAAGTCTGCAGCTGCCGAAGAGGCAAGAGACTTTTTCTTCCCTCTTTGTTTCCTGGTGCGCGAGGAGAGGGGATTCAGAGCGCCGCCTAAACGAACTTCAGAGACGGGCGCGAGCCGCAGCTAACAGCGCGGATCCCACAGCAACAGGGGCGCAGAGGAAAAAGCGGAGAGGTTCCTGCACGGAGGTTCGGCGCCGAGCAGCGCTCACCAGCCCGAGAGGCTTGTCTGCTCCCCCGCCGGGGCGGGCGGGGGCTGGGAGCTGAGGCTCGGGCTTCGGTCGGATCGCAGGGAGAGGACTGGGGTTGGCTGCGTGAACACAGCCTGAAGGGGTTAGCGCACCACAGCTGGCTGGGAGGGAGACCGGGAAAAAGTCTGCAGCTGCTGAAGAGGCAAGAGACTTTTTCTTGCCTCTTTGTTTCACTGCGCGCAAGGAGAGGGGATTCAGAGCGCCGCCTAAACGAACTCCAGAGAAGGGCGCGAGCCGCGGCGATCAGCGCGGACCCCAGAGACGGGCGTGAGACGCTGGGGCTGCTGCTGCCGCCTCCAAAAAGCCTGTGTGTGAGCACAAGTCACTCTCCACACCGCCCCTCCCGGGAGCCGGTGCAGCCCGCCACTGCCAGGGTCCCATGATCCAGGGACAAATTCCCCGGGAGAACGCACTGCGCGCCTCAGGCTGGTGCAACGTCACGCCGGCCTCTGACGCCGCAGGCTCGCCCCGCCTCCTCTGTACCCCTCCCTCCCCGCGGCCTGAGTGAGCCAGCGCCCCCGAAGCAGCGGCTCCTTTAACCCCGTTCTGTCTGGGCGGGGAATAGACGCCCTCAGGCGACCTACACGCAGAGGCGGGTCCAAATCCAAAGCTGAACCCCAGGAGCTGTGCGAACAGGGAAGAGAAGGGGAAATCTCCCCCAGCAGCCTCAGAAGCAGCGGATTAAAACTCCACAAACAACTTGATGTGCCTGCATCTGTTGAATACCTGAATAGACAACGAATCATCCCAAATTCAGGAGATGGACTTTGGGAGCAGGATATATTAATTTTTCCCCTTTTCCTTTTTTTTGTGAGTGTATATGTATATGCTTCTGGGTGAGATTTTGTCTGTATAGCTTTGCTTTACAATAGCTTTATTTTACTTCACTATATTATAGCCTCTTTCTTTCTTTCTATTTTTTTCTCCCTTTTACTCTGAGCCGTGTGGACGAAAGGCTCTTGGTGCTCCAGCCAGGCATCAGGGCCGTGCCTCTGAGGTGGGAGAGCCAACTTCAGGACACTGGTCCACAAGAGACCTCCCAGCTCCACATAATACCAAACAGCAAAAATCTCTCAGAGATCTCCATCTCAACATCAAGACCCAGCATCACTCAATGACCAGCAAGCTACAGTGCTGAACACCCTATGCCAAACAACTAGCAAGACAGGAACACAGCCCCATCCATTAGCAGAGAGGCTGCCTAAAAGCATAATAAGGCCACAGACACCCCAAAATACACCACCAGACGTGGATGTGCCCACCAGAAAGACAAGATCCAGCCTCATCCACCAGAGCTCAGGCACTAGTTCCCTACACCAGGAAGCCTACACAACCCACTGAACCAACCTTAGCCACTGGGGACAGATACCAAAAACAACGGGAACTACGAACCTGCAGTCTGTGAAAAGGAGACCCCAAACACAGTAAGATAAGCAAAATGAGACGACAGAAAAACACACAGCAGATGAAGGAGCAGGGTCAAAGCACACCAGACTTAACAAATGAAGAGGAAATAGGTAGTCTACCTGAAAAAGAATTCAGAATAATGATAGTCAGGATGATCCAAAATCTTGGAAATAGAATAGACAAAATGCAAGAAACATTTAACAAGGACGTAGAAGAACTAAAGAGGAACCAAGCAATGATGAAAAACACAATAAATGAAATTAAAAATACTCTAGATGGGATCAATAGCAGAATAACTGAGGCAGAAGAAAGGATAAGTGACCTGGAAGATAAAATGGTGGAAATAACTACTACAGAGCAGGATAAAGAAAAAAGAATGAAAAGAACTGAGGACAGTCTCAGAGAACTCTGGGACAACATTAAACGCACCAACATTCGAATTATAGGGGTCCCAGAAGAAGAAGAGAAAAAGAAAGGGACTGAGAAAATATTTGAAGAGATTATAGTTGAAAACTTCCCTAATATGGGAAAGGAAATAGTTAATCAAGTCCTGGAAGCACAGAGAGTCCCATACAGGATAAACCCAAGGAGAAACACGCCAAGACACATATTAATCAAACTGTCAAAAATTAAATATAAGGAAAACATATTAAAGGCAGCAAGGGAAAAAAAACAAATAACACACAAGGGAATCCCCATAAGGTTAACAGCTGATCTTTCAGCAGAAACTCTGCAAGCCAGAAGGGAGTGGCAGGATATACTTAAAGTGATGAAGGAGAAAAACCTACAACCAAGATTACTCTACCCAGCAAGGATCTCATTCAGATTCGATGGAGAAATTAAAACCTTTACAGACAAGCAAAAGCTGAGAGAGTTCAGCACCAACAAACCAGCTTTACAACAAATGCTAAAGGAACTTCTCTAGGCAAGAAACACAAGAGAAGGAAAACACCTACAATAACAAACCCAAAACATTTAAGAAAATGGGAATAGGAACATACATATCGATAATTACCTTGAATGTAAATGGATTAAATGCTCCCACCAAAAGACACAGGCTGGCTGAATGGATACAAAAACAAGACCCATATATATGCTGTCTACAAGAGACCCACTTCAGACCTAGAGACACATACAGACTGAAAGTGAGGGGCTGGAAAAAGATATTCCATGCAAATGGAAATCAAAAGAAAGCTGGAGTAGCAATTCTCATATCAGACAAAATAGACTTTAAAATAAAGACTATTACAAGAGACAAAGAAGGACACTATATAACGATCAAGGGATCGATCCAAGAGGAAGCTATAACAATTGTAAATATTTATGCACCCAACATAGGAGCACCTCAATACATAAGGCAAATACTAACAGCCATAAAAGGGGAAATCGACAGCAACACAATCATAGTAGGGGACTTTAACACCCCACTTTAACCAATGGACAGATCATCCAAAATGAAAATAAATAAGGAAACACAAGCTTTAAATGATACATTAAACAATATGGACTTAATTGATATTTATAGGACATTCCACCCAAAAACAACAGAATACACATTTTTCTCAAGTGCTCATGGAACACTCTCCAGGATAGATCATATCTTGGGTCAGAAATTGAGCCTTGGTAAATTTAAGAAAATTGAAATCGTATCAAGTATCTTTTCCGACCACAACGCTACGAGACTAGATATCAATTACAGGAAAAGATCTGTAAAAAATACAAACACATGGAGGCTACACAATACATTACTTAATAACGAAGTGATTACTGAAGAAATCAAAGGGGAAATCAAAAAATACCTAGAAACAAATGACAATGGAGATACGACGACCCAAAACCTATGGGACGCAGCAAAAGCAGTGCTAAGAGGGAAGTTTATAGCAATACAAGCCTACCTCAAGAAACAGGAAACATCTCGAATAAACAACCTAACCTTGCACCTGAAGCAATTAGAGAAAGAAGAACAAAAAAACCCCAAAGCCAGCAGAAGGAAAGAAAGTATAAAGATCAGGTCAGAAATAAATGAAAAAGAAATGAAGGAAACAATAGCAAAAATCAATGAAACTAAAAGCTGGTTCTTTGAGAAGATAAACAAAATTGATAAACCATTAGCCAGACTCATCAAGAGAAAAAGGGAGAAGACTCAGATCAACAGAATTAGAAATGAAAAAGGAGAAGTAACCACTGACACTGCAGAAATACAAAGGATCATGAGAGATTACTACAAGCAACTCTATGCCAATAAAATGGACAACCTGGAAGAAATGGACAGATTCTTAGAAATGCACAAACTGCCGAGACTGAACCAGGAAGAAATAGAAAATACGAACAGACCAATCACAAGCACTGAAATTGAAACTGTGATTAAAAACCTTCCAACAAACAAAAGCCCAGGACCAGATGGCTTCACAGGTGAATTCTATCAAACATTTAGAGACGAGCTAACACCTATCCTTCTCAAACTCTTCCAAAATATTGCAGAGGGAGGAACACTCCCAAACTCATTCTACGAGGCCACCATCACCCTGATACCAAAACCAGACAAAGATGTCACAAAGAAAGAAAACTACAGGCCAATATCACTGATGAACATAGATGCAAAAATCCTCAACAAAATACTAGCAAACAGAATCCAACAGCACATTAAAAGGATCATACACCACGATCAAGTGGGGTTTATCCCAGGAATGCAAGGATTCTTCAATATACGCAAGTCAATCAATGTGATACACCATATTAACAAATTGAAGGAGAAAAACCATATGATCATCTCAATAGATGCAGAGAAAGCTTTTGACAAAATTCAACACCCATTTATGATAAAAGCCCTGCAGAAAGTAGGCATAGAGGGAACTTTCCTCAACATAATAAAGGCCATATATGACAAACCCACAGCCAACATTGTCCTCAATGGTGAAAAACTGAAACCATTTCCACTAAGATCAGGAACAAGACAAGGTTGCCCACTCTCACCACTATTATTCAACATAGTTTTGGAAGTGTTAGCCACAGCAATCAGAGAAGACAAAGAAATAAAAGGAATCCAAATCGGAAAAGAAGAAGTAAAGCTGTCACTATTTGCAGATGACATGATACTATACATAGAGAATCCTAAAGATGCTACCAGAAAACTCCTAGAGCTAATCAATGAATTCGGTAAAGTAGCAGGATACAAAATAAATGCACAGAAATCTCTTGCATTTCTATACACTAATGACGAAAAATCTGAAAGTGAAATTAAGAAAACACTCCCATTTACCATTGCAACAAAAAGAATAAAATATCTAGGAATAAACCTACCTAAGGAGACAAAAGACCTGTATGCAGAAAATTATAAGACACTGATGAAAGAAATTAAAGATGATACAAATAGATGGAGAGATATACCATGTTCCTGGATTGGAAGAATCAACATTGTGAAAATGACTCTACTACCCAAAGCAATCTACAGGTTCAATGCAATCCCTATCAAACTACCACTGGCATTTTTCACAGAACTAGAACAAAAAATTTCACAATTTGTATGGAAACACAAAAGACCCCGAATAGCCAAAGCAATCTTGAGAACGAAAAATGGAGCTGGGGGAATCAGGCTCCCTGACTTCAGACTATATTACAAAGCTTCAGTAATCAAGACAGTTTGGTATTGGCACAAAAACAGAAATATAGATCAATGGAACAGGATAGAAAGCCCAGAGATAAACCCACACACATATGGTCACCTTATCTTTGATAAAGGAGGCAAGCATATACAGTGGAGAAAAGACAGCCTCTTCAATAAGTGGTGCTGGGAAAATTGGACAGGTACATGTAAAAGTATGAAATTAGAACACTCCCTGACACCATGCACAAAAATAAACTCAAAATGGATTAAAGACCTAAGTGTAAGGGCAGACACTATCAAACTCTTGGAGGAAAACACAGGCAGAACACTCTATGACATACATCACAGCAAGATTCTTTTTGACCCAGCTCCCAGAGAAATGGAAATAAGAACACAAATAAACAAATGGGACCTAATGAAACTTCAAAGCTTTTGCACAGCAAAGGAAACCATAAACAAGACCAAAAGACAACCCTCAGAATGGGAGAAAATATTTGCAAATGAAGCAACTGACAAAGGATTAATCTCCAAGATTTACAAGCAGCTCATGCAGCTCAATAACAAAAAAACCAACAACCCAATCCAAAAATGGGCAGAAGACCTAAATAGACATTTCTCCAAAGAAGATATACAGATGGCCTACAGACACATGAAAGAATGCTCAACATCATTAATCATTAGAGAAATGCAAATCAAAACTACAATGAGATATCATCTCACACCGGTCAGAATGGCCATCATCAAAAAATCTAGAAACAATAAATGCTGGAGAGGGTGTGGAGGAAAGGGAACCCTCTTGCACTGTTGGTGGGAATGTAAATTGATACAGCCACTATGGAGAACAGTATGGAGGTTCCTTAAAAAACTACAAATAGAACTACCATACGACCCAGCAATCCCAATACTGGGCATATACCCTGAGAAAACCATAGGTCAAAAAGAGTCATGTACCAAAATGTTCATTGCAGCTCTATTTACAAGAGCCAGGACATGGAAGCAACCTAAATGTCCATCGACAGATGAATGGATAAAGAAGATGTGGCACATATATACAATGGAATATTACCCAGCCATAAAAAGAAATGAAATGGAGGTATTTGTAATGAGGTGGATGGAGTTAGAGTCTGTCATACAGAGTGAAGTAAGTCAGAAAGAGAAAAACAAATACAGTATGCTAACACATATATACGGAATCTAAGGGAAAAAAAAAAAAAAAAAGGCCATGAAGAACCTAGTGGCAAGACGGGAATAAAGACACAGACCTACTAGAGAATGGACTTGAGGATATGGGGAGGGGGTGGGGTGAGATGTGACAGGGTAAGAGAGTGTCATGGACATATATACACTACCAAATGTAAAATAGATAACTAGTGGGAAGCAGCCGCATAGCACAGGGAGATCAGCTCGGTGCTTTGTGACCACCTAGAGGGGTGGGATGGGGAGGGTGGGAGGGAGGGAGATGCAAGAGGGAAGAGAAATGGGAACATATTGTATATGTATAACTGATTCACTTTGTTATAAAGCAGAAGCTAACACACCATTGTAAGGCAATTATACTCCAATAAAGATGTTTAAAAAAAAAAAATGAAAAAAAAAAAAAGAGGTTAGGTAGTTGCCACAGTCACACAACATATTTGGCCTAGATCAGAGATTCGAATCTGCTATTTCTAATTCTTTTCTATTTTCCAACCACCACTCTGGGTTTTCAGGACAAGCCATTCCTATCTGGGGCCCACACCCTCTCCTCCACCCCATCCTGAACAAATGCAGTTTCCCCAGATTCCCTTTACCTACTCCCCTTTGTCTCTGTCACCCCTGAGGCCCGAGATGAAAACTATTCAGACAGTTTAAAACTTAGTTGCAAATTTTCAGGTAGGGAAATACTGTCCTACCCCAGGCAGGCTCCTTCACTGTGAATCAGGTAGTCAGCGGAGCCTCCCAAAAGGCACGGACGCTTTGTACAAGCTGAGCTGAAACCAAGCAACTGCAACTCCTAGCACTAATAACTACTGAAATTTGTTGAGAATAACAATAGCTCAGTAAAGCCCAGTGTTTCCCTAAAGGGCAACTAGAATAGGTCTGTAACTTCAAACGTGTAAGAATAATTTGTTATTCATGTTAATCCCCTCGCCATTGCCAGCGACATCAATCTTTTTCAAAGGGGGACACTGGAAAAAACCACTGAAGTCTGAAGGGAAGAGACAGGCACGAAGGTGAGCAGTAGCCAGCACAGCAACTCTGCGGTTCTGCTTGTCGCTGCCCGAGACCTGGAGTGTTTCATTCGGGTTCATCCTCCACCCCAGGCCCATTTGGCTACAACTCCCCAGTAAGGCAGGGAGGTGGACCAGACCACCATCAAGCCATTCCCGGCCATTTTTTACAAGGCTAATGTAAGTTTAAGAACTTTTACCACGGAGGTCCAGGCAAGATTATTCGCCCTAGTTAAAGTTAATGAATTCTTTGCAGATTCTGTTTCAACTCGGAAACGGCACCCACTTTAAAAACTGTACACACACCCAGCCAGCCACACTGGTTTCCAGGACTTCGTTTTCAAAGTCGCACAAGTGTCTCAAGTAAAAACGATGCTTAGGAACAGGCCAGAAGCCGGCAATAGAAGAATGAAAACGTAACACGGATGAAGGTGACTCTGGAAAACCAAGAATTCGAATAAATTGAAGGGACAGCCTGTGGGCTAACATCTCGGAAAAGAAAGGAATGGTGTTGGTCATTTTCACGGCCTCCCCTCCCCCCTTTTACTCAAATTACGTATGAAGGTTTATAGGAGATGCTTTCCACTCACAGTCACAGATGGGCCACCCCATACCTTCCTTTTCTTGTTCCATGTACATTAGAGAGAAAGCAAAGGAAAGATTTTTCTTTTCTGCTTTACTTTGCCTTGACATGGTACCCGAAAACAGGAGCAACGGTGATATCTAGCTTTCCCAGATCCTGGCACTTGGGGGAAAACAAAGCTCCTTTCTAAGTGGATACTGATCGAAGGACCTAGAGCGTGGGAAGCTAATTGAATGTCCACTTTCATAAAACAGGGCGTCAGATCCTTCCCTCTGCCATCAGCATGCAACAAGCCATACACCCTTCCAGGCTCAGAGAAGGCGAACCCCGGCCAGCGGCCCCTCCTGGGGAGTTCTTGAGCCAGTAACCTCGGCAGCCTATAACTAGGCTATCTCCTTCAAATTGCCCAGGAAATCACTCGAGAAGGGGTGTTGGTCCCGCTGTCTGGATGGGAGACCGTCTGGGGCCCCCTATTGGCAGGGGCAGGCCCGAGAGACAGAGGGTTGTGTGCTGGGCACAGTGAAGGAGAGCAGGTGCCAGCCGTTGTCTAAATAAATTATTCAAGATTCGCCCGGCCTGTAGCTGAGAAGCTGCAAATGGTTTTTACCTCTGGCATACATTTTTTCTCTTTAGTAATATTTATAGCTCCTTAAATTAAAAAAATTACATGCTCATTATATAATATTTTAGCAACAGGAAGAGTACAACGTAAAAGTAAGAACGTTTAAGTCTCCTTCTCCTAGCACCCCATTCCCCAACACTATGAACACTTAGGGATGTATCCTTCCAAAACTTTTTTCTAAGCACACATACCAGCATATCTTTCTGAAGGTTTGTGCTCCCAGCCTCTGAAACCTGCGCTGCTCTGAACTTGCCCATTCTCTTTTATGTCCTGGGCTCCAACATCGGATACGGCCTTCACGTCAGGTCTGCCATGGGACCTTTGGGTGACGTTTTCCCACAATACCCCCAACTTGGCCCTGACAGCTTGCCTCAGTTCTGAGTCAGTTCAGCCATTGATCATATTTAAGCTGTGTTTCCTGCAACTTGAATGCCTTTTATTTGTTTTTAGAGAGTTGCCCGGCCTTCCTCTCATCAGCAGTAGAAGAGAGCTGGCCATGGTGATTTCATAAGCCAAAACGCAAACAAGTTGTGAATAAGACCTTCCAGCCTAGAGAGAGTAAAGAGTATTTCCTAAATTCTAAGAAAATGTTGCTTATAAGATTTAGTCACAGATATATGGGGAGAAAAGAACAAAATACTATATTAAGCATATTTATGAAGTATAAGATGATTTTATGAACTATAAAACAAAAGTTTTTCTTAATGTGCATTTTTGAATCCAGAAAATATGATGCTTTCACTCCCTCACCTTTCATAACCTGAACTGCGATCTCATACCCCAACCCCCTTTTTTTGGCAGGCTCTACCCCACTATGCTATCTTAGATATCTGCGACCCTAAAAGATGAATAGTCTCAAATACTGGATGTTTAACGTGAACGTGAGTTGGGACCTGAATTAATCTCAATCATCTTGACATTTCACAGTGGCAAACCCATTTCTGCTATGAAAAGGCTGTCTGGAATGACTTCTCCATTAGGAATCCTGCCCGTGGCCCTTTAAAAATAAATCATATCTGTGGGTGATCCTACTCTTCATGGTTGTGGGTGGCAGAAACCACGGGTCTTAGTCGCGAGTCTAGAAGTTAACGACATAGATAGAATCTAGAAATGCAAAGGTTATGGAAGAATATGAAGCCGAGAGGGATTTTTCCTGTTTCAGGATGACGTTCTCAAACGAGGTTATGAGATGAGGTAGTAACTGGTCATATGGCAACAGGTACCACTAAGCCCTGCTCCGTCTCCCCTCACCAGTCAACCAGCAATTCCTCTCACAAATAGTCCAGTGCCCACGTACACGGGATGATGAAGGAATAAAGCTGGCCTGATGAATGGGTGTGATTTCAGACATACTAAATATCATGACCCCACCCAACCTATCATGACATTTAAAATTCTACCCCTAGAAATTCATTTATTTGCATCTATGAGTCCCTGAGAAGAACAATATCTTAAGCTATTTAACTAACTCGCGATTAGAAAGCTACCAGGACCTAACGATAAGGAGCAAGATATTGATACAAAGGAAATGCCGGGAAGGTGAAGATGGATATTTAAAAGGAAGTTAAGGTGTCAAAAACAAACTGCAGTCTCTTTTTCATCTTACTTATGGCTTGCCCTTTTTTGGAAAAATTTCTTCTTAGCAGTGCAAAACCCCTAGGGAAAAAAATGGTTCACTCTAAGGAAGCTGGAGGAGGATTAATTCTAAGCAGATACTCATATTCTTGGGAACCAAAAGGGGAAGCCTTTATGGATTCCAACCATCCTGACCCTCTTTTCAGCATAGCCTTGAATGTCGATGATAATGTTAATACACATAAAGAGATACCGGGTAGGGGAACAAGAGCTTCGACTGAATCCAACCAAAAGACAACCCCACTTGGTTTCAGCACCCTCCCTGCTATGGGGCTAATTCCTAACAGAAGACAACAAAACTATTAAAAAATTTAATAAAGTAACCAATTAAATATTTCAGAGTACCTCATTACAACATTTCACTATTTGCACTGATTATCATGTGGCTGCTTATACAGATGTCCATAAATCTGACTGCATTAGGTTCTCAGGCTTTTATTTGAGATCATTTCTTCTCCCTATGTGGACTTGCCCAGGAAATGAGATTTAATGAGTCACCGTCCTCTGTGATAATCACAGGAGAGCTCATTAGCTTTTTTGTCAGATTTGTACCTACTATCTGCCCCCAATATGCCTATGACTTCTTTTGAGTTAAATATATTACCAAAAGGGAGAGCTCAAAAAGAGCATGTCTGTGCTGAATGCTGCAGATCTGAAACACTATATAAATATTTTTACATATGTTAAAAGGCATCTGAGAGCAGAAGAGAAAAAAAATAACAGAAACACATCCCCTATTGATAGCATCGCTACTTAGATGACATACATCATTAAAAGAAATAACGTTAGACATTTACACCTTTAGAAGCCCTGTCAAATCTGTTTAAATGCCTGGGCTGAATCAAAGCAAGAAAGGGTTCAAAGGATAGAGGAAAAGAGTGTCATGATTCTTAACAATTTATCAAGTTTGGTGCATCCCCCATTATGAATCTTAGGATACTTCACCAAGGTCTCCCAATCTCATGACCTTTGGTTTTCACTGGAAATGACCAGACGGCTCTCATAGCACTTCACGAGAAGGGATGAAGTCCTACATTACTCTCAAGGAAAGATGAAGTGAATCTTCAGTCCTTCCACAGACCATGTTAGTAATAAGTTTGACTCACCTTGCACTGAAACTTCCCATAACAGAAGTCACGACATTAATCGCCTTCAGCAGAAATCATCTGAGTGGTCTTCTGGGTTGCCGTTTGGGTCCTTCCTAGGTACAGAGTTACCCGGGTGAGAATGTTTCTCCAGCAAGGCTGAATGACTGCCATAGACCAGTGCCCGGCTCCCAACCTATGTTTACTGAGCTAAACAAGAGCCATAAAGCCTTTAGGGAATGCAAAGACTATTTCACCTCTAAGGTCCTTAGATTCAAACAGAAGTACTTCTGAACCCTCTTTGGGTTTCATATCTTTTTAAGAATCTGATGAAAAAATATGAACTGACTCCAAAGAAAAATGTCCCACCCCCTTACAAACGCATGCACAAACACAAAGACACACACACACACACAGAGAATATTTGGGGGTACAATTCTGGAGAGTTCCCCAGCACTCTGATCTTATTTCTAGAACTGCTTGGGGTCCCTGGACCTAAGACTAGGTCTTGTATAGATTATGATATCAAGGGACGAAATAAAAAAGTAACACTCATTGAGAACTTACTCTATTAAGAACAGGTACTATAACATTTCATTCAACCCCTACAACAACCCTAAGAGGTACATCTGTTATTATCCCCATTTTAGAGACGAGGAAACTGAGGCACAGATAATTTAAGCAACATTCCCAAACAGCCAGCTGGTGGCAGAGTTAGGGCTTCAAACTCAGTGTGGCTCTGGAGTCCATGCGCTGAACCACTAGGTCACTGTGTCTCTCTTATGCAACACATTTTTATTTTAAGGCATGTTCACTTCTGTTTTCTCATTTAATTTTTGCAACCCCCTCTAGTAGTTAGATTAGATAGCTATCCCCACTTGAGTGGGTGTTGAAAGCATTTCCAAAGTGGAGCAGGAGATTTGCTTTTCACTCTCTTTTTCAGACAACGAAGTCACAGTTGATGAAATTAAAAATTAAAAGCAAAAATTCTGACTTGAGTCTCCTTCCTCCATTAACTACAGGTTGAAACGCCCTGGAAACACATCTAATTCCTTTCTTCCCAACCGTCCTCTGCCTTGAGGACTAAGTCAGCATGGTGAGGTTTTGAAGCCATGTGGGGTTTCCTGCAGAAACCTGGCTTCCTGCGGTTCACAGAGCAGAGTTTTGTTTCTACAAAGGAAAAGGCAAAGGGAAGAGCAGGAAGAAGAGGAACGGTGTCAATCTGTAGAAAATAACAACACTGTGTGAGTATGATCATGCTGGACATTAGATGGACATCTCTGTCGTCTCATGTAGTTGTGAATCTAACTGACGTGTAAAATAATTTTTTTAAGTATTTAAACCCTCCCTTATCTGAACTCTACCTAGCATTTTTCCGTGCTCGGCTGTTCCCACTCTTGAGTCAATTTCTCCTTCCTTAAAACCCCTATCAGCATGTACTACTAGTTCTTCCCTGTCATTCAGTGTCAGACATTGGTCCCACCTTCTTGTTCCAATGAAACAGCAGACTGCACTAACACAGTCCCCAATCTCCTTCCTCTAAACATGCATAGAAATGTTGGGGGAAACATAGCACTTTTCTGAAAGAGAACCAAACATGAAAGAAAGAATGAGAAAGAGAGAGCAGAGAAGAAATCCCCAGGTAATAGAAATGAAGAATGCATAGCCAGAGTCGCCATCTTGGCATTTGTAAACTGATACTCCAGTGGCCCAGCCGGATATTGGGTCTACATATTGGCCCAAATGGCAAGAGGCGGGGGTCCAACTGCCCACTTAGTAACAGGAAAGGTAGAATAAAGCTTGTGCAAGATGGGGAACTAGGAATGACAAGCCCATATGAAGTCAGGATCCTAGAAGGCATATTTGGGCATGCAGGGTACAGAGTCTGAACTCATGTTATCCACCCAGATGGAAACCTCAGTGTAGCAATTAAAATAACTGGCTGCAGACCAATAAAACCACTGAGATGCCTATCATAAGAAAATGCAAAACTACTCTGTAGAAGTATTTTCACAACCCAAGGAGCACGGGGCGTCCCCCAAATGGGGAAAACCCTTTGCTAAAAGTAAGCTTGCCAACTCAAAGAAAAAATTACAAATCACAAGAGGAAATAATCCTTCAAAAGAGAGAGTAAGCAGACAGGCAGAGCAAAAGGGGAGATTAATACTCTAAGAATTTAAGATAATAGAACAATCTGAAGCAGGCAATAAAAATAAGCATATTCAAAACAAAGACATAAAAAGATTGGAAGCCATGATGTAAGAACAAGACGCCATAAAACAAAAAGAAATAGCTTTGACTAAGTCATGTTATAACTTCTGGAAAAAAACAAAAAACAGAATTATTGAAATTTAAAACTAAATAAATGGTATATCAGTTTTCTAGGGCTTCCATAACAAAGTACCACAAACTGGGTGGCCTGGAACAATAGAAACGTATAGTCTCACAGTTCTAGGGGCTACAAGTCTGAAATCAAGCTGTTGGCAGGCCACGTTCCCGCTGAAACCTGTAAAGGAAAGATGGATCCTCCCTTGCCTCTTCCAGCTTTTGGTAGTCCCAAATGTCCCTTGGCTTGTGACAGCATAACTCCAATCTCACACAGTGTATTATTCCTCATGTCCCTTCACACAGTCCTCCCTCTGGGCATGTCTCTGTGTCCAAATCCACCTCTCTTTTTATGGACACCAGTCAGACTGGATGAGGGTCAACCCTAATGACTTCATTTGAACTTGATTACCTCCATAAAGATCCTATTTCCAAATAAGGTCATATTCTAAAGTACTGGCGGTTAGGACTTCAATGTATCTTTTTTGGAGGACACAATTCAACTCATAACAAATGGGTTTAACATTAGTCAGATACAAGAGAAGAGAATCAATGAAAAAAATTTCATCAGTGAATGAAAGAATCAATCAGAAAATTATCCAGAATGCAATATAAAAAAATTAAGAGATAGAAAATATAAAAGAGAAGTTCAAAGTTATATAGGACAAAATAAGATTCAACCTATATCTCTTAGGAGTTTCAGAAAGATGAAGAAAAAAGGCATGAGAGAGATGCAATATTCACTGAGATAATAGATGGGATTTTTTTCCAGAATTTATGAAAAATAAGTGTTTAGATTCAGGAAACATGCCAAGAGAAAAGTAGGGCAAAGAGAAATAAATACACAGCTATATATATATATATATATATATATATACACACACACACACACACACACACACACACATATGTGTATCTACAACTTAAAACGAAACTATAGATCAAAAATAAAATCTTAAAAGAAATGAGGAGAAAAGATTAACTATAAATAAATAAAGATTAGATTGATGGCAGACTTCTCATGAGCAAAAATAGAAACCAAACCAAAACTAATCTATGCTGGTAGAAGTCTGGATAAGGTTTAACTGTTGGTGGGTGAGGGTGGGTAGTGGCTGGCAGGGGGCATGAGGGGCGGGCTCCTGGGGTGTCGGCCAGGTTCTGTTTCTTGATTTTGATTTCTAGGTTTTGATTACATGGGCTCATTGGGCTGTATAATAATGCTATATGGAGGGCTTCCCTGGTGGCGCAGTGGTTGAGAGTCTGCCTGCCGGTGCGGGGGACGCGGGTTCGAGCCCTGGTCTGGGAGGATCCCAGGTGCCGCGGAGCGACTGGGCCCGTGAGCCGCAATTGCTGAGCCTGTGCGTCTGGAGCCTGTGCTCCACAACAGGAGAGGCCGCGATAGTGAGAGGTCCGCGCACCACGATGAAGAGTGGCCCCCGCTTGCCACAACTAGAGAAGGCCCTCGCAGAGAAACGAAGACCCAACACAGCCATAAATAAAATAAATAAATTAATTAAAAAAAAATAATGCTATATGTGCTTTTCTATATGTATATTATATTTCAACAAAAAATTTTAAAAAGAGAGACCAGAAGACAAAGGAATAGTATCTTCAAAGCACTGAGGAGAAAAAGTCAGCAAAATGATCATTCAAGTAGCATGACAAAATAAAGACATTTTTCAATCCAATGAAGACTGTGAGACTTTACTATTCACCACCCACGTTGAAAGAACCACTAAAGGATGTATTGTAGTAGGAAGAAAACTGAACCCATAATGAAGGAATAACATTGCAAGGAGCAATACTGAGGGAAGAAATTGATAAACATGTAAGGTAAATCTAAGTAACACTTACTGAAAAACCAAGAGTAAAGAAGACAAGTTTTTAACCAAGGAAGAATTAAAATCCTGAGGGGAAAAAAATATCATGGATGATGAGAGGGACCTTTGGGTACAAAGGTCCTTGTATAATTTGGGATAAATTTTGGCTTAAAGTATACAAGTTAAAAATTTAAAGATGTTAAAAAATAAAATAAAATTAAAAAAGACCAAAAAAAAAAAAAAAAAGGAGTTATACAGCAGAAACTAACACAACATTGTAAAGCAATTATACTCCAATAAAGATATAAAAAAAAAAAATTTAATGATAACTAAAAGATAAGAAACAGAATATATAAATTTCAAACCAGTAGAAAGGGGAAAAGGGATAAAGAAAATTCAGACTAACCAAGAGAAGCCAGTAAAGGAGAAAAACTAAGCCAAGAAAAGGCAGATATACTGAAATAATAAACAAGATAATAGGGAAAAGTCCAAAGAAATCATGATTTAAATAATGAAATTTAAACGGATTAAATTGGCCAATTAGAGAGATTCTTAAATTTTTAATAATTCAGTTATATGCTGTTTGAAAGAGACATGCATGAAACACAATGATACAAAGTTGAAAGGTAAGGAATGAAAAAGATACTCCAGTCAAATACCAACCCAAAGAAAGTTTAAAAATACTAAGATCAGAGAGCATTCAAGAGGGGAAAAAACTTACTAGGAGTTAAAATTGTCATTAGTTTATGAGAAATAAAAGGACCAATTAATTCTTCAAAAAAATATAACAATCATGAGATTGAATAAACCAAACAACCTGGTCTCAAACTACATAAAGAAAGAAATTAACCAAATTACAAGAAATTGATCAATTCTCCATCATGCTGGGAGATTTCTTAAACACTCCTGTTTTAAGTCTGATAAGTCTAGTTGATGTGCATACATTTCATGTTACAACTAAACCCTAAAATCCTTGAAGTAGGGTGCGTATCTTCTGCCATGTTCCCCAGCATATGAAAGGCACTTCCCTGCCCCTCAAAGTAACCGTACATAACCCCTTCTCATATAATGGATGGAAGGCTAAGCGCTATAAGCAAGTGCAAAGCACAAAAAGTGCATACTAATAAGTTATTAATGAGAGTAGACACTTTTTTTAACCAGCAAAACGAATTAATAGTAGAATAATTAGTGAAGATTTAAGACAATGGATTGAAAAGAGAAAAAATGTATTATCTCACTGTACTTCTTTTGCAGTATTTATGAGACACCAGGTTCAGACCAAATTATAAAATTACTGTATTAACCAGAGGATCACTTATATTCTTTCTAAATGGGAAAAAAATTAAACCTGGAAAGATTAAAGAACTGTAAACAGAATTCGCATTTAAAGGACACACGACAGTAGCAATTATGCTACCCCCTAGTGGCAGAGAGTGGCAACCCAAAGCGTTTTCTATCTTCTGGGTCATTTTCCTAACAAAAAAACTAAGCTACAGACCATAGCGTTGATAGTGATAAGTGTTCGATTAATGTCTGTTGTTATTGTCATCATTATCATCATCATTTTCATCACACTCAGCCTATAGCTAAGCGCCTTTGTGACAGCCAGCAATTTCCAGGCCATCAGCTGTGCCCAGGGCTGCAGGGTCACACCACATAGAGAGGGCAATTTATATTCAGGGAACAGCTTTTGGCCACTTTTCTCAGAAGGTGGCAGTATAACCATCAGACACTTGGAGACTGCCTGGCCTTTGTAGTATATCATGCAAAAGCAGCTCTTTGAAGATCAGTAATGTGAAGTTCTATCCTAAAGAACACTAAGGGTGTTCATCATGGAATAGAATGCCATTTTCGTACAGCCCTAAACTAAAACGGAGGCAGACATTTCGGTTATAACTCAATAGGTCCCATCCCATAGGTATGCATGCCCCACGTGAAGGGTGTAAATTCATGTTAAAAAGGAGTTAAAGCCCCTATTTGCCAAGAGAGTCTCTTATAGTAAATGCCATAACCTCTAGGTAGCGGGCAGCAATTTTATCATTTCTTACTTTAGTGAGGACCCACACTCGAATTTGTTGAGAAGGTCTAGCATGTGGTTTCCATTAAGCTTCCTTCTAAGCCCAATGCCTCAGTGCAGGCTTTGCAAAATCTATTGTGCTTTAACAGAAAAGCACCGTTAGAATCCCTGCATATCTTGCCCTACACATGAAACAGTACTCTTTGTGACTTGAGTAATTTCCCCTAGGCTCTAGGTCATTCTAGTTGTGTGTTTTAGACTAGTCAGGTGGAATGCTTAACTAAAAATATTAAATATTTTCATGAATTAATACTAATCAGTGGGCAGAGCAGCTAGAATTGGAAACAAACATGGAAGGAATGTGATCAAAGGCAATTTGAAGATGACCTGGCAGTCTAAAAGGCAATGGTCAAGTATCCTGCTTTAAACGTTTAATGCGTGCACGTCACACAAAAACGAATGTGGCAAATTGTGATTCCAAACTAAACACAAATCCACCCAGTTGCCAACCTGCCTATTTGGTCATTTTTAAGTTTAAAAACACCGTTGATCGTGAAAACCACAATTGGCTGCCATTTCAAACCCACCAGAATGACTAAAATGAAATGTGCAACGCTGAATGTTGCCAAGGGCATGGAACATCTGGAACTCCATTCCACACTGTTTGGGGGGACTACAAAATGGAACAATGGGGAGAACCATTTGGCAGTTTCTTACACAATAAAACCTACATCTACCCTGTGACTTAGTATGCCCACTCCTAGGTATTTACTTAAGATAAATGAAAATGTAGGTCCTCAAAAAGATCTGTACACAAAGAGCAGAAGTTTTAAATTTTGACAAAGTCCAATTTATTGGTTGTTTATTTCATAATTCATGCTTTTGGTATCTTATCTAGGAAATTTTTGCTTATCCCTAGGGTTGTGAAGATTTTATTTATTTTCTTCTAGAAGCTTTATAGTTTTAGCTTTCACATCTAGGTCATGATCCATTTTCAGTTAACAAAAAAGACGTGTACATAAATGTTCATAGCAGTTTTATTTATAATGGCCCAAAACTGGGAACTACGAAGTGTCTCTCAACAAGAGAATGGAAAAACACAATGTGGTATATATATCCATACAGCAATAAAAAGGAATGAGCAACTGATATACATAACAACCTAAGTTAATCTCAAAAACATAAGTTGAGTAAAATAAAGGGAGACACAAAAAAGTATACTTTATGTTTCTATTTATATGAAGCTCAACAACAAGCAAATCTAATCCAAGGGGACAGAAGCCAGAACAATGGTTGCCTGGGTTTAAGAATCAGAGGATGCTGAGTGAAACAGAGCACAAGAGAACTTTCTAGGGGAGATGAAAATGTTCCATAACTTGTTCTGAGTGGTAATTACACAGAAATTCAATTGTCAAAAGTCTTCAAATTGTACACACTTTGGAATTGTGCATTTTAGTGTATACACATTATGGCTCATTAAAAAAAAAACACCACCATTGCTGAGTTCAATGCTGATGTTTGATCTGATGAATTTAATCCACTAGAGAACACCTTCTAAGGCACAAGGCTACTTTCCTGGAAGTGAAGTAAAAGTTATTTTTTGCATTTTGGGGCCTTGCACAGTGTTGTCAGAGAGAGAAGCTCTAAGGCAGAAAAGTAAAACCAGGGCAGCGCGGAGTTCCATTTCAACTTGTTCAGCTTCTAATATTCAAAAAATTCACTAATGACAGGTTGTTGAATCTCTGCCGCTTTCTTCCCTAGGAACAGCTGAGTGACAACAAACAGGATCCATTTTTTTATATTAACTTAATACTAAATAGTTTTATTTTCAAAACAGGAACATGCAGCAGAATCCCAGATTTCATTTGAATTCAGTGTACCCGTTTCATCCATTATTCATCCACACTGCACTTTCCTGGTTTATGATTTTACTAAATTTCTTCATTTGAATTATGGCCTTGTGGTCAACAGCGGGCGATATATTATTCTTATATAATTTTTAAATACAAAGGCAAATGGCACGGAACAATTAGAATGGATGGCCTGGGAGTCTGGCTCTCGGATGTCATAGGCAAACACCATGCTCTTGACTTTAACCTATGGGTTCTACTTCACGTGGGTTGTATTTTTCATACATCAGGGGTTTCTTATAAATTTACTATTCAATCCAGCAGCCTTACTTTGTTCGCAAAATATAAGCAAAACAAATATGTCAGGGTAATGATGCCAGGACTCTCCCTTATTGAAAAAAGCAGTTTATTAATACCTTATTGCTACAAGCTAGATCTTATTATCATCTTGGGTCATTTAGAATCTTATTAGGTATTCTGCTGGTGGATGAATAATCCTGTGATAAATTCTTTGCCATGTCCTTCACAGTTGTCATAGCAGGATCATAAACAGCATTTATAACAATCTAGCCTAGAGGAAGCAGCTGACAATGGTCTGCTTAGCATGCAGGAAATATTCAGATCGGCTGTGTCTGGTTAGACACAAGCCCACGAGCGAGAGCCCAAAGTTAAATGCAGCATGGGTTGCTCTGAAGATTCCCCTTCGAAAAATGCATGAGGTCAGGGACGTGAGGACCAAAAACACTTTGGAAGCCGCAGATACTTTCTTCCCATCAGATCTGCCAGGCAGCAGGGGAAGGCCCAGACACAAGCCATGCTATTCCTGACAGACTGTTCAGATCTTCATTTGAAAACTCAAGATCAAGTTACAAATGATTTCACATTGACCAGTTTTTGTCCTCATTTTGCCTTCACGTACAAAAGTGAGATTCACCTGTGTTACTACGGCTCTGTGTCTAATGAGTACAATTTGATGCGTCTGAAGGAAAATAAGATTATGGGTGTCATGCCCAGCATAAGCCAAGTACTTCTGCTCTATTTCAGAAGTGTAGATTTCAGCACTTATAAACTTATATGTTAAATATATATGTGTGTATGTATATATACATATAGTTTGGTGTATGTGTGTGTATATATATATATATATATATATATACATATATAAAAATGTGTATATATATGTATTTTTTCCTGTTCACATAGGGAGAACTATAGGTCGACTAGCGAAAACCTGCTACCACTATTCTTAGAAAACTCCATGCCAAGAGGCAAATGAGCCAGTCCAATATTTTTTCAGCCTCATCTTCTGCTACGCCCTGCCACTTACCTCACAATTAATCCATAATGAATTTCTCATTATTCTCTAGATATGTCAGGCCCTTTTCCAAGTCTGGGCTTTCATAAAAGCTGCTGTCTTTGTCCAGAATACCCTTGCTCTTTTTTTTTCTTTGCCAAATATTCTAAGTTGGATTCTCCCAGGATCAGAACCTAAAACAAGCATGTGAGTGAAAGAACTTTATTTGGGAGGTGACCCCAGGCAGCAAGTAGAGAAGCGAGGATGTGAGACAGAGAAGAGAGGGAATTCAACAGCGAGTGCAGATGGTGAGTAACCAAGGCTCAACCTTCCTGGGGATCTCTGACAGTGTAGAATGCATCGGGGTTACCCACCTACCCAAAGGGCAAGGAAGCAAGTAGTCATTGATTGTGGGCTGCTCCTGGCAGGACTTAACTCCCCAGCACTTCCAGCCTGCTCTCAGACAAGTCAGGAGTAGTGGGGTCATGGAACATCCTGCTGGTGAATGTTAAGGGGGTGTGGGTAGCACACTGATATCCTCTATTCCCCAGGTCGAGTCCTCCTTATTCTTTAAGTCTTAGTCTAAGTATTATTTTCTCTGGGAAAGCTTCTTTGATTCCCCCAGTCTGAGCTAGATGGTCCTTCATTTGATTCTTATAGCATGATGCTTAATCATGGCACTAATCAGATCATGTGATAAGTGTGACTATCTTCCCTTCTAAGTTGTAAGCTTCTCTAGAAAAGGGTTTGTGTCTGACTCATGTTTGGATCACCAGTACAGTCCCTGACAACATTAAAGAAACTCAGTAGATCTATATATTCCACAAATATTTACTGAGGACCCACCATAAGCCAGACCCTATTCTGGGAGCTGGGGGATAGAGCAGTGAACAATATATTCTACCTAGGGATCTTCCAATGGAAGTAGAAGTAAAAGAAGTAGGTAAAAGCCATTAGCCAAAGTGATATGATAATTTCAGGTGTTAGTAAATGCTATAAAGAAAACAAAAGAGAGTGAGGAGTAGAAAAAGACCAGGGTGAAGAGAGGTTGCTATTTTGGCGAGGCGGCTGAGGAAAGGCTTCCCTGAGAAAGTAATCTATGAACAGAGATTTAAAATAATAATGAACAGGGACTTCCCTGGCGGTCCAGTGGCTAAGACTTCACCTTCCAATGCAGGGAGTGCAGGTTCGATCCCTGGTCGGGGAGCTAAGATCCCACATGCCTCGTGGCCAAAAAACCAACATATAAAACAGAAGCAATATTGTAACAAGTTCAATAAAGACTTTAAAAATGGTCCACATCAAAAAAAAAATCTTAAAAAATAAATAAATAGATAAATAATAAAATAAAATAATAATGAGCAGGAGTTACTGGAAAGGAAAGGATGAACAGGCGGAGAGATTTTTAGGTAAGTAAACTACTCTGTATATTATAATGGTGGGTACATGTCATTATACATTTGTTGAAACCCACAGAATGTACACCACCTAGAGGAACCCTAACGTAAGCTATGAACTTGGGCGATAATGATGTATCGGTGTAAGTTCATCAGTTGTAGCAAACGTACCACTCTGGTGGGGATGTTGATAATGGAGCTGCTGTGCTTGTGGAGCAGGAGGTATATGGAAATCTCTGTACCCTCTGCTCAGTTCTGCTGTGAACCTTAAAACCGCTCCAAAAAATAAAATATATTTAAAATAATAATAATAATAATAATAAGGACTCAGACTTGTGAAGACATGGAAGAAAGAAAGCTCCAGGTAGAGGAAATAGCAAGTTCAAAGTCTTGGAGATGGGAACAATCGTGGCATACTGGAGGGTCAGAAAAGCCAGGAAAGCTGCACTGTGGTGAACAAGGAGGAAAATATCAGGGAAAGAGCTCAGAGGGGTGGGCAGGGGCCAGGTCATGTAGGGACTTTCTGGTGTTATAAACTAAATCGATCTAACATCCCAAAATGAACTAGAAGAAAATTCAAGACTATGTTAAAAAAAAAAAAAAATTTCCTCCATGGTCTGGATATTTAGGCTAATGTTAACTTGTGGATTTATTTATCAACATGATACCTGCCTCAGTCTGTGTGGTGCAACCACGGGGCTGCAATGCTTTCCCAACTACCTATTACTCACACATTCAAAAAATTTAAAAAATGTAAAAAAAAACCCCACCCAAAGTATCATCTTCGAAATAGCCACAGCAATGAAAAATAAGTCCCTTATGGTAATTGGCTTCTTGCGTCTGTTACAAATGACCTTTGGAAGTCCTGTACCATCACATCCTCAGTTTCCTCTTCAGCAAAGTAAAAGGGCAGGGACTAAATGGCCCTTAGAGTATCTGGCAGCCCTACAAGTCTACGCATCAAAACAAAGTGAGAATAGAAGTTATATGGCCGATTCTTTTATGTAACTTTGTAACAGGAAAATTTTAAAACATGCATAGAAGTGGAGAGAATGCATAGTGAAGTTGCGTGAAGCCATTATCAGTCTTCAAAATTTACGAGCATTGTGTCACGGCTGGCTTTTTCATGTCCGTCCGCATGAATTTATACAACCAAATATCCACCATTCCTTCAAGGTGGATGCCCTGTGAGTCCATCCACATATCAAGTGATGCAGCACACTCTTACATATATTCTCCACAGGGGAGGGTTGACTTGGGGACATGGCTTAGAACCAAGGCCAAAGAATAAGGCAGAATAAGGTAGATGACCATTCAGATGATAAATGTTAAACATTAAATAGTATATATTGAGTTTCCATATTGAAAACAAATAATTTTTAAAAAGGAAACAGCTTATTTTCTGTGACTCAGTAAAACTGGCCTTGAAAATATTGAATAAATACATATTTTGAGCAGTGGTTTATCCACTATTGGAGTGTTTTCATGTGTTCGTTCAATAATTATTCAGTGTGGGACTTCCCTGGTGGCGCAGCGGTTAAGAATCCGCCTGCCAATGCAGGGGACACGGGTTCGAGCCCCGGTCCGGGAAGATTCCCACATGCCGCGGAGCAACTAAGCCTGTGCGCCACAAGTACTGAGCCTGCGCTCTAGAGCCTGCGAGCCACAACTACTGCAGCCCGTGTGCCTAGAGCCCGTGCTCCGCAACAAGAGAAGCCACCGCAATGAGAAGCCCGCACACCGCCACGAAGAGTAGCCCCCCGCTCGCCGCAGCTAGAGAAAGCCCGCACACAGCAATGAAGACCCAACGCAGCCAAAAATAAATAAATAAATTTTTAAAAATAAATAATTATTCAGTGAGTTCTGCACATTAAGGCCCAGAAATAGGTACCATGACTGTGCATGAGTCACAGTCCTTTCCTCAAGGAACTCACAACCCAAATGATGAGAAATGGAGGGGTCTGGTGCCTACATTCCAGTCTGCTTGATCACACGGCAGTCCCACCACGGCATCTAGGCACTCCAATTTACCTTTGCTTCCCTCTCCAGGGCAGCTTTTGCTATAGTTGACAGTCACCTCTGTCTCCATCTGGCTGAGCAAACATTTCATTCTAACACATTTCCCTCTCTAGCACGGGGGCAAGGACAATCTGCTTTTCCTCAAACTCTGCACACGGAGAAGGGTGAGATGCACGCGGCACGTGACCAGGCGCTGACGGACGCTCGCCACCAGGGCTCTATGCAACGTGTACTTCCGCTCTGAGTAAGCAGTGGCTCCTGAAGTGTCTGGCAACAGCTAGATCAATTGCTCCCACAATTCCCAGTGAGTCAGCGTGCAGCCCTCTCACTGACTGATTGACTTAATACCAGCCAATTAGAGCTTAAACTGTCTAATTAAGCCGGAGAGGGAGCCATCAACTCGCTGAATTCTGAGGCCTGTTAACTTCACCTAAACAATAGAATGATGTCAGGTGTGTACTGGCAACAAGAATAACTAGTAAAATCAGAAGAAAGCACTTTGCAAATGTAAAACACTCTGGGAATGTGACCAAGGATAAGCAAAAGATATGTGTGGACTAAAAAAAGTCAAAACCTGTACCAAATTCATACACAACTCTTTCTGATAGGCTCTTTCAACATATGTACTTCTTTTTTTTTTTTAACATCTTTATTGGAGTATAATTGCTTTACAGTGGTGTGTTAGTTTCTGCTTTATAACAAAGTGAATCAGCTATACATACACATATATCCCCATATCTCCTCCCTTTTGAGTCTCCCTCCCACCCGTCTAGGTGGTCAGCACCGAGCTGATCTCCCTGTGCTATGCGGCTGCTTCCCACTAGCTATCTATTTTACGTTTGGTAGTGTATATATGTCCATGCCACTCTCTCACTTCATCCCAGCTTACCCAGGGAGGGGGAAGAGTAAACATATGTACATCTGAATTCATTTTTTGTTTAAATAACAGAAAGCTAAATAAACATCATTACATAGGGCTCTACCATAAATGGTTTCCATTTTTATTTCTGTTTTGCAATTCGCATTGACCAGTGTTGTTTACCATATAACAACCATCAATAATGCTCCACTACACTCGTTTAGCCACAGTTCGCGATTAGTATGTGCCTCTTTCTCAACTCCTACATTAACATCATAACAACTCCCCATTTTCCCTCCTCTGTGAACAATAAAACTGCTCACTTCAGAAGCATAATGACTGCCATCCTCTTCAAGAGCAAATGATAGAAAATATGGATATGCTTTAAAATCAGACAGTTCACCTATGAAAAAATTTTAACTGTCTATTCAAAACACTCTTTTTGCACTGTAAAACTGGCACCTGCAAAGAAAAGAAATATACCTGGAGAGATGTTGGAACCTGATTTCTTTAGCCAAGCATGAACGTCTTATAAATACCACCGCATACAGAGACACCACCATCCTAGTTTGTCCCTAAAGCTATAACTGCATTGGCCCCTGAGATAATATTTAGCAAAGAGGCTTTTTAAGAAAGTCAGCATGAGAGAGAGAAAAAAAATCTTCTCAGGTATGTGTATGTTATTAATCATAATTAAGGCATATTTGACAGCTTCTTGGCAACAGAGACGATGAGTTCCTTTCTCTGACATCAAAATCCTAAAGGGATACTTGCTGTTTCATTATCAACTTCACTGGTTTTTACACCTATAATATCCACTTTGAGAATATGAGGTCTTAGAGAAACCTGAGCTCTGGCAATTACTGTTTGCCACCGCTGACACCGTGTAAGGTATAACATAAACCGGGATCTTACTAAGGTAAAGTATAGGAACCTTGCTGGGGTTAAAATGTGAGTTCCAGGAAAACACATGGCCTGCCCCATAATGCATTTCCACTGAAAGGGCATCCTTCAGAGTTGCTGGGTTTTGTCTGTGCAGGTAGCTCTGCACTTTTGATTTCCCGTTAAATTGGAAAGGGAGCACTTGGTTCCCACTGCAATGGCATCCTCTGATAAGAGGGTGAGAAATGGGAAATGGATCCAGTTCAAGAGATAGACTCATTTTAATAAAATCAAACAAAAGACCCACTTCCTTTTAATCATGCCCAATTCCATTAATGTGCTTTCTAAAATGATGCCACTTTGGAAAGGTTCTTATGATGGCCGCATCCTAAAGGAGGCATCTCCAGGATTTCTGTGTGGTGCCTTTACAGGTGATTTCAAGGAATTTATTCTGTTCATTTACTGATCACAAATTTCAGCCAAGTTTCGCTCCAGCCCAGCAGGGAGATGTGGCCTGTCGCATGCAAACTCCCCAGCTCACCTTCTGCTGTTATCTTTCACAGCAAACAGGGGCTTAAAAGACCTTTGCCTCGGGCTTCCCTGGTGGCGCAGTGGTTGAGAATTTGCCTGCCGATGCAGGGGACACGGGTTCGACCCCTGGTCTGGGAAGATTCCACATGCCGCGGAGCGACTAGGCCCGTGAGCCACAATTGCGGAGCCTGCGCTCTGCAACAAGAGAGGCCGGGACAGTGAGAGGCCCACGCACCGCGATGAGGAGTGGCCCCCACTTGCCGCAACCAGAGAAAGCCCTCGCACAGAAACAAAGACCCAACACAGCCATAAATAAATAAATAAATAAAATTTTTTTTAAAAAAAGACCTTTGCCTGTTTTGGCACCTATTTAATAGCATAGGTTGAGATTTGGATGGTTCTCAAACATAGCATGTTTCTACCTGGAAAATGGTCATTGCCATTCTCAAATTTCTCTCTCTTGCTCATCACCCCTCTCAAGCTGTCTCTTACTTTCTTTCTCACAATTTCTCTCTCTCTCTCTCTCTCTGCCTTCTGTTTGAAACTCTCTCTCTCTTTCTCTCTGTCCTCTTCTCTCATAATGTCTTTTTTCATCAGGCCAGGCTGAGAAGCCTGGGGGTCGAGAGAAGACAAATGGTTTTGCCTCCATCACATAGGTGAATTGAAAGAAAGTAAATTTTTCAATCTTAATTACTCAGTCTTCAGCTTAATTTTCCCAAGGAGATCTAGAAGTGGAATCTGGGATGTCCTGGGGTTGTCAAGGGGGGAAAAAAAAAAAACCACGTTCACTTTCTCCATCATGCAGGCTACATGCCCCCTGGCAGATCAGTTATTCAGTAATGAATGGTTTTTGCCTCTACCAGCTCAGCATCATGACTATAACGCACCTTTAAATGTAATCTTCAAGATGTTAAAACCACCACCTCCGCTGACTTGGCATTTTATTGTCTATTCTTGGCTGTATTTCATCTTAGTGAGATCCCATGGGATTTGGCAATTAGCATGAATATAGCAGTCTGATAATCAAAAGTAATTAATGGCATCAAAATACAGTCTTGCCTGCTTCTGAGGACTTGTTACACACATCTAGATCTTTTTTTTTATTTTTTTATTTTTTATATTTTTTTAATCAGTCATCAATTTTATACACATCAGTGTATACATGTCAATCCCAATCGCCCAACTGCGGTGGGGTGGGGATGGTGGTGTGCTGAATTGGGCAATTAGATTTTTCTTTTTAAATGAGTACTTTATTCCTGTTAGAAAATTATCTACCACAAAATTGTATTTAGATAGAAAACCAGTTAGCTTAGTATATTGACATGTTTGAAACAACACATGTGCTGAAAGTGACTCAATATGTCAAGGGTTAGCAGTAAGTTCTTAGTCCACGAATAATTAATAATTCTAACAACAAAAGAATCACCAAGGTTACTTTTTGCAACTATATACAATATACAATACAGGCATTATGGTTTCTTTAAAAAAACAAAAGTAAAATTGTCAAATAGGGATTCTGTCAAACTGTCAAATGAAAATTTAAGAAAAATTATGGTTATTTATTTTTTCTGAGAACTCTCATTTAAATAGTGCTGAGGAAAGGAAAAGGGGAGGGAGATACTTTATTGTAAGTGTTCAATTTACCATGAATCAAAGTTTTTAAAATTCTAGGGACTTCCCTGGCGGTCCTGTGGTTAGGACCCGGCGCGTTCACTGCCGGGGACCCGGGTTCGACCCCTGGTCAGGGAACTAAGGTCCCACAAGCCATGTGGTACGGCCAAAAAAAAATTCTAAAGTTTCTCATAGTAAAAGAGAAGTGTAGGGCAGGAAAAAGTTTTCCTCAATCCTTAGGGTGCCTGGCTGGGTCTGAAAATTAAACTGACAGAGACAGATTAACAGAAGAAAAGCATATGCATTTATTTAATATAAGTTTTATGTGACGCTGGAGACTTCATAAGGAAATGAAGATCCAAAGGAACAGATAGACCTAGTAGTTTTTGCTGGGTTTAATGAAAAGTAGGCAGTCATGGAGAGATACAATGGGACACAGAGTATGAGGGAACTTCAGTAAACTGGGGGAAACTCAGCAAGGCCTGTTTGTTCAGATTCTTCTCAGCTTCTCTTTGTCTCCAGAGATAAGGACGCTCCTTTCCTCTGGGTACAGAGAGGGCACCTCTCACATGAGGGTTTACGACTTGTTTCAGAGGAAAAGGGCAAAGAAAAGGTCAGAATGACCATTCCACTTCTGCTGTTTTCTCAAACTCCTTCAGCTTAAAATATTCAGTATGTACAGCTGCCATATTTTGGAATACCATGTCCTGAATCCCAACAGAAGTAAATGTGGGTTTCAGTTTAAACAGATAAATGCACTTGTTATCTGAGAACCTTGGATTCCCTTTAACAAGTCACTGCTCATCATGTCACTGGTGAGGTTGACCTGTCTTCATAGCAATAGGGTATCGGGGGTGAAGGTCAGGAAAGGGGAGCATGTTTCCAGATAGTCAAGCCTTCCTGCCCCCAGGAGAACTTTCTTTTTGAACTGATTTTCATTTAAAATATCCCTAGTTTCAGAAAGACTGACGCTTAGTACACATGAGCCCTTACAGTTCTCATCTGTGACTCATTTCCATCTTTAAAAAAATTGATGATGTTTGCTTTAATGCCAAAATCTCCCCGGACCACAAGAGATGTGAGCTTCAGGCAGCTGCGTATCATTATTTATAAAGCTCAGACTTGGACTTTTACAGAAGAACCAAAAATGAGAGACTGAGTTAACTAGCTGCTGTCGGAGAAGCTCTTTCGAAGCTCTTCTGGAAGCTTCCGTGTTCGGCATTTCTATTTCTTGTGCCACTAATGTTAAGGTAAACATCAAGTTTGGGCAATCTGAGTAAACCTCGCATGTCATCTGCTAATCTTCAAGACCACATGGCGTAAACGTAAAGTTGTCCTATCAAGGATTTAAAGTCTCTTTGGTATGAGGATTATGAAAATATGCTAATCTGAAACAATACTTAGTTTTTTAAGGGTACTTTAATCATATTTGCAACCTGTTCTGTGCTCAAGAGATAGATGAGAATAATTTCTGAAGCTAAAAGCAACTAAAGGAGATTAACAGTGAAAGACAAAGGGACTCAGACTCCCTTTCTCCAATCTAGGGAAAGGGAAACATGGAAGTAAGTTGCTGATTTTTTATAGGCAACTGGGTCAACTGTACCTTCTAGCTCACCTATATTACCACCTCCCAACAATAATATATTATACTTCACCCAGGTTGAAGGCAACACACATAAGAAATAAAAAGAGACTCAAAAACTTAATATTAAAACCAAAATTTTAAAAGTAGGGGCCTTCCATGGCCCCTGCAGACATTCCTATTTGCACCTCCTTATAGCTGCATTCCTATAAAATGAGCATTCCTTATTACGTTTCCTTCTAAGAATTACCAAAGGTTATTTTTAGTTTGAAATGTTTAATGGAAATGAGGATAGAAAATCATTGAAGAATCACAAATGTAACTTACCATTTACTTTGGCACATTATCATTTTGCCATATTTGCTTCAGATGTTTTTTTCTTAAGGAAATACAACATGACAGATACAGTTGAGGTCCCTCAAGTATTTCAATCTAATTCATTGCACTGCCCCCCCCCAGAAGCCATTGATCATCCACTGTGGACAGGGCAGCTGTGTTGTGTAACTCACACTGGCCCCTGGAGTTGTTCCTGGCAGCGTTCTCGATGCTGGGATTGTACTTTATTTAAAGTTTTCTTCATTTTCTTTCCATCGCTAGATCATCTCCATTAGAGGAGGGAGATACACAGTATTTTAAACACCTAAACTTCCCTAAAATGAACTTACATTCCCAACACAGAAGGCCAATGCTTGGTAAAACCAGAATTTAGCTTTTAAAAGCAGGGAGACATTAGGTAAAACTGCCCATGAAGTGGTCCCCTCCTTTTCTTTTTCCCTCTCCTTCCCTGACTCTATTCCCTTTCTCCTAAAAAAAAGGATTTTATTTTTTTAATTAGAAAATATTTTCATACTTACTTCCATACCTCCAACTCACATAAAATAATATAATGGTTCCCCATATACCACAATGCATGTTTAACAAATGTTATTATTTTGCCATATTTGCTTCAGATTCTTTTTTTTTTTTTTTAAGAACTCATTACTGATTGAGCTAACAGAGCTAAAGCCACAAGAGAGCTTTTTCAAGTGGTTGTACCCATATGCTCTCCCATCAGCATCTTGAAAGAAGACCTATTTCTTCCTATTAGAGCACATGATAATGGTTTGTCACCCCCATCCCATAACACATTAGGGGGTCTTTAATATCTCAAACCAAGGGAAGTAAGTTTTAGACATCAGTGACAGGCAGATATGGAAGGTTTAGGCAAGGGGCCTTTCAGTAGGTACACAGTTATTATTTTTAAAATGTTCCCATCATCTCTCGTCCTCCTTTATCCATTCTTCACACTTTAGCCAGAGTGATCTTTAAAACCAAGTCCGATCATGCCACTCCTAACTTTAAACTCTTGGGTACCTTCTCATTATGTTAAGAAGAAACTCCAAGCCCCTTACCTGATACGGCCAACAAAGACCTCTCACCTCTCCCCTTGTCCGCTGCACTAGCCACACTGACCTTCCTTCAATTTCTTAAAGGCACCACACTCACTGCATGTTTCTTTCACCTGACATGTTCTTTCTCCCCTGTAGTTATCCAGCTCTGAGTCATCTTTTAGGTCTCTGCTTGAAAGTTCCTTAATAGAAAAACTTTCCCTGGTCTCTCCTCACATCTAAATCAGGTTTCCTTATACAATCTTATTGAATCTCTTGGGTTTTTAAATCATAATTTGCAAGTGTATATTTATTTGCATTAGTATTTGTTTAATGCCTGTTTCTCTTATTAGACTGCAAGCTTCATGAAGACAGGGACCTTGGTCATTTTTTTCTTCCACTTCTAAATTTACCAGCATAGTGCCTATCTCTTACATAACCAATAATTATTTAGTGAACAAATGGGTGGAGATTCCTGTTTCAAACCTCAGGATTTAAAGTTTCCTTTCCCAAAATTGTGGAATTGCCCTAATCCATCCCTCTTTTTCTCTAGTAACTTACATCTGTCTCCTCTGCACTCTCCCCCTCCATTTCCTTCACCCACACATTTGCTTCTTTCCCCCCATCTAGAGAAATGAACCAAGGGTTGGTAATAAAAAAGTACTATATCTTATGTTGACATATATTCTAGCCTATTTCTACTAAGTAATGCAAAGTAGATTGTCATTATCACACAGTATATATGCAATGAAAGATTTACTTCAAATTTTAGAAGGGCCTCTTTTAGAGATACCGTAAGAATATCGCCATGGGTTCAAGATGATTTTAATAAGCAAAAAATGGTCAAACAAATAAGCCAAACAGCTCTTTTGCAAAAATGGAATGAACCAAGAATTCTCAACTATAAGCCGGAAGACAAAATCAGTCCATGAAGCAACCATTAGGCAAAAAAAAAAAAAAAAAAGATGATTCTGAACAGAATTGCAAGGATCATTAACTACAACAGAACAGTCATATTCCCATAGGAAGTTCATACAAACATGATACACCATCTTATCCAATATTCAGAGAAACATATGGAGGTTTGAAATTGGATTTTGACCCTGGGTATAAAAGTTCTCTAGTCATAGTTTAAAATAAAAAGCAGCAGCAGTAGCAAAAGGTGGAGCCTCACCAAATTAAAATCCCGTGCTTAAAATGAAGTCAGTTAGTACCCTGAAGAACACTGTTTTTTCAAAAACTGACAGATGTTTTCGTATACATTTTCAGCCTTCATTGTTCACCCTCACACAATTCCACCCACCTACTGCACGTTTCCTTTTCCTGCAAGAACTCTGGATATGACTTCAATGCGATTCTGGAGCTCATGCCCCTCTCCTTCAAAACGGAGACGTTCTCAAGATTGCAAAATGTAATTGCACTGAGGAGGAGATACAGCAGAGACACGTTGTTCCTATCCCCAAAGCCAAAGCTACAAACAGAAAACAGAATGTTGAACCCACAATCCAAAATTTTGACTGGAGGATGTTGCTAGCTGTGTTCTTCTAGGACTTTTCTTTTGTTGCCCAGAAACCCACAATCCCTACTGATCAGAGAGATGCTCCAGACCAAGGAAGGACCAGACTTCCAACTTCCTTCTTGATCTTGCTTCCAAACTAGTGATTAAAGGTAGACGGCTGGGAGAGGTGAAGGAGGGATCCTCTAATGAAACCTTTAAGACACTCATTCGTTCATTTACTCATTCAACAAGTGCTTATTAATCTGTAAGTGCTTGAGCGCTGTGGTCACAAGCACACGTTGGTGAACAAGATTCCCCACCTTCATGAAACCTTTCTAGGGATAGAAGACCAACATAAGTGAAACAATTACACAAATGAATATAACTCTCCAAACTATGGTTAGTGCTTGGAAGGAAAAGTATAAGCGCCTATAGGAAATTACAAAAGAAGGAGCAGACTTTGTCTGGATTTTTAAGCTGAATTATAAGTAAAAGAAAGATGAATAGGTAGGAGATTGGGATTGACATATATACACTAATATGTATAAAATAGATAACTAATAAGAACCTGCTGTATAAAAAAATAAATAAAATAAAATTCAAAAAAAAAAGAAGACGAATAGGTATAAAGGGATGGGTGGGGCTTCTCGCTGGCACAGGTAATGGCAAGTGCAAAGGGTCTGAAGCAGGAAGGTATGCAAGGTGGCACATCTCCTGCTGTGTCAAGGAGGTTCAAGGGGACAGAGGTAGAAAGGAAGCTGAAAGGTGGGCCAGGGCCTGATCACCAAGGGCCTTGTAGGATGGTGTAAATATTCTGGTCTTTGTCTGAAGAGGAATTTGAAGCCATCGAAAGGCTATGAATAGGGACATTCATGATGTAATTAAGTTTTCAGATCACTCTGGCTGTCGTGTTGAAATGTATCAAAGGGGGTCAAAGAAGAGAAGTAGGAAGACCAGTGACAACATGATTTGATATGTAATTTTTAAGATCACTGGCTACCAAGTGGAGAATGAGTTGGAGGGTAGCCAGAGTACACTCGGGAGATGAGTTCATCGGCAGGTGCAGCCACCCAGGTGAGAGATGCTGACGGTCTGGGCCAAGACGGAGGCAGCATGCCCGGAGAACGGCCACGGTGACACATGAGTTGGCTCACTCCCACTCTCCCCTTGCGTGGCACTGTGTGGGTCCTGAGAGGGCTGCCCTCCAAGATGTCTACACGGACAGAGAGAAGCTCCTCTTCAGGAAGACTCCTCTAAGAGACAGCAGTCTTCAGTTTCAGGGCCAAAAACCCTCTTGGCCCTCCTGAGCTACTGACTTATTTTAGCCCCAGGCACATGAGACAACCACCAGTTATGGTGCCTTTGTTGTGCTGGTGGAGAAAAACTCAACGAACATCAGGCCTACATTCACCAAGCACACCACTCTTCCCTGCCTGCCTCTTTGTGGCTGAACTCAGTCTTTCTTTCAGTTTGCTTTTCCTATTCTTATTTTCTTCTTTAAAATTTTTTTGTTTTATCTAGCAGTTATATGTAATTTTTAACACATTGCTATTTACCATTTAGCAAGATTCCGTAAGAAATCATTTTTTAACTGGCTATTTATTAGTTAACACTTACTTTGTTATTTAAAATATATAAAGGGGAAAACTGTTTCTCTACTTACAGCACCTCTGTCACCAAATGTGTGGGTTTTCCACACCAAGGAATTCTCCAATTCCCTGCAGACACCAACTGAGTGTTCTACAACTTAATTCACTGCTGACACTAACTACCCCAAGTTAGTGCAGACCCCACAGGTTAAGGGCTCAGGCCCAGAAGACTGCCCACTTCAGACTCCAGTCACAAGTATTAGGTGCCCAGGGTATCCACACTTCTGTCTTTCATGGCTACAAATGAGAGTTTCCCACAATCCCCTCCTAGGGTACAACAATTTGCTATAATGGCTCACAGAACTTGGTGAAACACTTTACTTACATTTACTGGTTTATTATAAAAGATACTATAAAGGATACAAATGAACAGCCAAATGAAGAGGTACAGAGGATGAACTCCAGAAGGGTCCCAAGCACAGGAGCTTCTGTCCCAGTGGAGTTGGGTCATGCCACGCTCCCAGCACATGGATGTGTTCACCAACCCAGAAGCTCTCGGAACTCTGTAGTTTAGGGATTTTTATGGCCGCCTCATCGTGCAGGCATGATCATCAACTCAATCTCCAGTCCCTCTCCCCACCCCAGAGGATGCAGGGTGAGTCTAGAGGATGGTAGAGCGGGGGTCTCAAAGTTCCAAGCTTCTCATGCTTGGTCTTTCTGGTCACCAGTCTCCATCCTGAAGCTACCCATGAGTCCCCAGCCATCAGTCGTCTCACTAGCACACATGAAATACACTCTTATCACTCAAGGGATTCCAAGCGTCTTAGATACTTTTGTGTCAGGAACCATGGACTAAAACCAAGTATTATAACAAAAGATGGCCCTATCACCCCTACCAGACAGGAAATTATAAGGGTTTTAGGAGCTCTGTGCCAGGAGAGAATGTAGAAAAGCTCAAGAAGAAAATAAAAATAATCTATTATCCCACCATGTAGAAATAATATTAGTTAACATTTTGGGGTATAGTCTTCCAATCTTATTTCTATGCCTATCTATATACCTATCATCTTCCAATCTTTCCCACAGAAAAGAGTGTGTGTGTGCGTGTGTACGCACATGTGCACGCATTTGTGGCTGTATGTGTTTGTATAAGTCTCTTAACAATTAGAGAAATGGATAAATTAGAGAAATGGAACAATTAGAGAAATAGATAAAAAGATAAAGAGAAGAAAGAAAGAAAGAAAGAAAGAAAGAAAGAAAGAAAGAAAGAAAGAAAGAAAGAAAAGAAAGAAAAGAAAGAAAGGAAAGAAAGAAAGAAAGAAAGGGAAACAGACATTTTCCCCTGAATTTTGAGTACTAGATGATTTAAATCCTAGGCTGCTTCTTTGACAAAGTCAAAATTGTTTCATTCCAACTACTTCTATCAATAATAATACTCTTGCTTGTTCAATCAGAAGCAATTGTTTGGGCAAGTGATGAATGATGACTTAGAGGTTATGTGATTCCTGTCTTTCCATCTTGAGTCCTAAGAGTATTCAGGTTGATGGAAGACTGACCACAGGTAAAAAGTAAACACTCCCAATGGTCATGTCACATGCTCCCAGACCATATGGCACATTATATTTTAAATTGTTTATACAGCAAAACTAGATTGTCATTGTAAATGACAAATCTCTTAGCTTTCTTGCTTATGGTAGCAATCTATGAAAAAGCAGAAAATTGCTCTCAGGTTATACCAAGACTTGTTTTGTTTTGTTTTTAATTGCAAACCAACCTGAATTTCATTCCCAGAGGAAAGAATAACCAAGAACTACAAGCATCTGTACTACCTGCCTTAGGCAGGCTGTGGCAACACCACCACCTAGAACAGGTGTCACCTGGAACTCATGCAGTAAAAGCCCATGACCAAACTGCTCTTGAACAGATACTTAATCCTGCCTGACTCCTCCTCTGATACCACATGAATCTGTTTAAAAATACAAATATCTAATAGCATACTTAGTCCACATGGTTGCAATATGGACACATCAATGTGGCCATTTTGTATAGAAATCCATAGAAATTGGTGGCCACTATGCCATTCCCCAACCCAAAACCAGAAGAGTATAGTGAAGAGTTTCCAACATGTCTTAACTATATTAACTAGAAGGACAAAGGGCTCACTTCCAGGGCTTTCCCATCTCAATTCTTCCTCCTCTCTTCTTCCTTTTCTCCCTTCCTATATTTATTTATAAAAGCTCAACACTTCAAGCGTTTACTGTTGAGATGAATACAGTTTTTTTAATTATTCAGTAGAAAATTGGTAACATGGAGAAATTTTTACATCCTAGAATTACCACCAAATCATCTTCTAATTCCCTACCCCTAATTAGTCAGGATATGTTTAGGAGAGGTGATTTTATTGGAATATAACTTGGCCAATGTGAAAACTTTTATTGACCATGTAACTTATTCCAGACACTATTCTAGGCACTAGGGACATAACCCATCCTCATGAATCTCCCGGTTTAGTAGATACCCCAAAAAACCCTAATTGAGTGCAATATCCTAATTTTTTAAAAATATACTTTGATTATTAACAAATTTTAATGTGTCCTTGAATTTTAATATATAAATACATGGGTCTATTTTTCAATTTTGTATTCTTTCTGATTAGCCTAATATATGGTCTTCCTGACAATGAGTGATAAAAGTTGATGGTATCTATGTAATACATACCTTCAAGAGTGTCTGCCTAGCTCACCCTCTCCTTGTGTGTGTGTGTGTGTGTGTGTGTGTGTGTGTGTGTGTGTGTGTGTGAGAGAGAGAGAGAGACAGTGAGAGAGAGACAGAGACAGAGAGAGAGATACTGAGAGAGAGAAAACATAACACGGCCCCAAAAGTTAAGCTTAGGCTATAAAACCTGACCCTCCTGATCACAAATAAATGAACCAGGAATAAGCACTGGACTCAAGTTGGTTCCAACCAGATTTGGTTCTTCCTCTTATGGCTATAGTAGACAAGCTTGGTTCAGAACAACCCTCCCATTGAAATCTGGAAAAGATAAATAATAAAGAAAAAATCTGTTTGAGGGCAGAAGAACACTAAAAGGCATCAAGACTTGGGGAAATAGGATCCCAGAGAGAAAGAAAACTCACAGAGTTGAACCACACACTTATGCCTTTTAGGCATCTGCTGATCCTAAAGCAATGGCTGAGGAGCTTAGAAAACAAGCAGAATGTTCAGGAGCTTCACAGGACTGTAGGAAGCAGAACTGAAATTTAGGACCCACCAGAGAACAGTAGCTATGCTAAGTATCTCAGAGTTTCAGCTGGGAATTTTTAAGAGTGTACATCCTACTTTAAGAGTGAACTGGGATCAGCTCCTAGGAATGGCCACTGCCAGTGTCTATGTCTCCAGGGTGAGCTGCAGCAGCGCCCCCCTCCCCTGGAGACTCTCCAAGACCAGCAGCCGTGTGGCTGACAGGATCCTGGTACTCCGGCCTGATGTCAGGCCTGAGCCTCTGAGGTGGGAGAGCCGAGTTCAGGACATTGGTCCACCAGAGACCTCCCAGCTCCACGTAATATCTATCGGCGAGAGCTCTCCCAGAGATCTCTGTCTCAACGCTAAGACCCAGCTCCACCCAATGGCTAGCAAGCTCCAGTGCTGGATGCCCCATGCCAAACAACTAGCAAGACAGGAATACAACCCCACCCATTAGCAGAGAGGCCGCCTAAAATCATACTAAGTTCCCAGACACCCCAAAACACATCACCAGATGCAGCCCTGCCCACCAGAAAGACAAGATCCAGCCCCAACCACCAGAACACAGGCACCAGTCCCCTCCACCAAGAAGCCTACACAACCCACTGAACCAACCTCACCCACTGGGGGCAGACACCAAAAACAAGGTGAACTACGAACCTGCAGCCTGTGAAAAGGAGACCCCAAACACAGTAAGTTAAGCAAAATGAGAAGACAGAGAAACACACAGCAGATGAAAGAGCAAGGTAAAAACCCACCAAACAAATGAAGAGGAAATAGGCAGTCTACCTGAAAAAGAATTCAGAGTAATGACTGTAAAGATGATCCAAAATCTTGGAAATAGAATGGAGAAAATACAAGAAACACGTAACAAGGACCTAGAAGAACTAAAGAGCAAACAAACAATGATGAACAACACAATAAATGAAATTAAAAATTCTCTAGAAGGAATCAATAGCAGTATAACTGAGGCAGAAGAAAGGATAAGTGACCTGGAAGATAAAATAGTGGAAATAACTACTGCAGAGCAGAATAAAGAAAAAAGAATGAAAAAATTCAGAACAGTCTCAGAGACCTCTGGGACAACATTAAACGCAACAACATTAGAAATACAGGGGTCCCAGAAGAAGAAGAGAAAAAGAAAGGGACTGAGAAAATATTTGAAGAGACTACAGTTGCAAACTTCCCTAATATGGGAAAGGAAATAGTCAATCAAGTCCAGGAACCACAGAGAGTCCCATACAGGATAAGTCCAAGGAGGAACATGCCAAGACACATATTAATCAAACTATTAAAAATTAAACACAAAGAAAAAATATTAAAACCAGCAAGAGAAGAGCAACAAATAACATACAAGGGAATCCCCATAAGGTTAACAGCTGATCTTTCAGCAGAAACTCTGCAAGCCAGAAGGGTGTGGCAGGACATATTTAAAGTGATGAAACGGAAAAGCCTACAACCAAGATTAGTCTACCAGCAAGGATCTCATTCAGATTCGATGGAGAAATTAAAGCCTTTACAGACAAGCAAAAGCTAAGAGAATTCAGCACTACCAAACCAGCTTTACAACAAATGCTAAAGGAACTTCTCTAGGCAGGAAACACAAGAGAAGGAAAAGACCTACAGTAACAAACCCAAAACAATTAAGAAAATGGTAATAGGAACATACATATCGATAATTACCTTAAATGTAAATGGACTAAATGCTCCAACCAAAAGACACAGGCTCGCTGAATGGATACAAAAACAAGACCCGTATATATGCTGCCTACAAGAGACCCACTTCAGACTTAGGGACATGTATAGACGGAAAGTGAGGGGATGGAAAAAGATATTCCATGCAAATGGAAATCAAAAGAAAGCTGGAGTAGCAATTCTCATATCAGACAAAATAGACCTTAAAATAAAGACTATTACAAGAGACAAAGAAGGACACTACATAATGATCAAGGGATCAATACAAGAAGAAGATATAACAATTGTAAATATTTATGCACCCAACATAGGAGCACCTCAAGACATAAGGCAAATGCTAACAGCCATAAAAGGGGAAATCGACAGTAACACAATAATAGTAGGGGACTTTAACACCCCACTTTCACCAATGGACAGATCATCCAAAATGAAAATAAGTAAGGAAACACAAGCTTTAAATGACACATTAAACAAGATGGACTTAATTGATATTTACAGGACATTCCATCCAAAAACAACAGAATACACTTTCTTCTCAAGTGCTCACGGAACATTCTCCAGGATAGATCATATCTTGGGTCACAAATCAAGCCTTGGTAAATTTAAGAAAATTGAAATCGTATCAAGTATCTTTTCTGACCACAATGCTATGAGACTAGATATCAATTACAGGAAAAAAACTGTAAAAAGCACAAACACATGGACGCTAAACAATATGCTACTAAATAACCAAGAGATCACTGAAGAAATCAAAGAATAAATCAAAAAATACCTAGAAACAAATGACAATGAAAACACGATGACCCAAAACCTATGGGATGCAGCAAAAGCAGTTCTAAGAGGGAAGTTTACAGCAATATAATCCCACCTCAAGAAACAAGAAACATCTCAAATATACAACCTAACCTTACACCGAAAGCAATTAGAAAAGAAGAACAAAGAAACCTAAAGTTAGCAGAAGGAAAGCAATCATAAAGATCAGATCAGAAATAAATGAAAAAGAAATGAAGGAAACAATAGCAAAGATCAATACAACTAAAAGCTGGTTCTTTGAGAAGGTAAACAAAATTGATAAACCACTAGCCAGACTCATCAAGAAAAAAAGGGAGAAGACTCAAATCAACAGAATTAGAAATGAAAAAGGAGAAGTAACAACTGACACTGCAGAAATACAAAGGATCATGAGAGATTACTACAAGTAACTATATGCCAATAAAATGGACAACCTGGAAGAAATGGACAAATTCTTAGAAAAGCACAACCTTCTGAGACTGAACCAGGAAGAAATAGAAAATATAAACAGACCAATCACAAGCACTGAAATTGAACCTGTGATTAAAAATCTTGCAACAAACAAAAGCCCAGGACCAGATGGCTTCACAGGAGAATTCTATCAAACATCCTTCCTATCCTTCTCAAATTCTTCCAAAATATACCAGAGGGAGGAACACTCCCAAACTCATTCTACGAGGCCACCATCGTCCTGATACCAAAACCACACAAAGATGTCCCCAGAAAAGAAAACCACAGGCCAATATCACTGATGAACATAGATGCAAAAATCCTCAACAAAATACTAGGAAACAGAATCCAAGAGCACATTAAAAGGATCATACACCACGATCAAGTGGGGTTTATCCCAGGAATGCAAGGATTCTTCAATATACGCAAATCAATCAATGTGATACACCATATTAACAAATTGAAGGAGAAAAACCATATGATCATCTCAATAGATGCAGAGAAAGCTTTTGACAAAATTCAACACCCATTTATGATAAAAGCCCTGCAGAAAGTAGGCATAGAGGGAACTTTCCTCAACATAATAAAGGCCATATATGACAAACCCACAGCCAACATTGTCCTCAATGGTGAAAAACTGAAACCATTTCCACTAAGATCAGGAACAAGACAAGGTTGCCCACTCTCACCACTATTATTCAACATAGTTTTGGAAGTGTTAGCCACAGCAATCAGAGAAGACAAAGAAATAAAAGGAATCCAAATCGGAAAAGAAGAAGTAAAGCTGTCACTATTTGCAGATGACATGATACTATACATAGAGAATCCTAAAGATGCTACCAGAAAACTCCTAGAGCTAATCAATGAATTCGGTAAAGTAGCAGGATACAAAATGAATGCACAGAAATCTCTTGAATTCCTATACACTAATGATGAAAAATCTAATAGAGAAGTTAAGGAAACACTCCCATTTACCACTGCAACAAAAAGAATAAAATACCTAGGAATAAACCTACCTAAGGAGACCTGTGTGCAGAAAACTATAAGACACTGAGGAAAGAAATTAAAGATGATACAAACAGATAGAGAGATACACCATGTTCTTGGATTGGAAGAATCAACACTGTGAAAATGACTATACTACCCAAAGCAATCTACAGATTCAGTGCAATCTCTGTCAAACTACCAATGGCATTTTTCACAGAACTAGAACCAAAAATTTCACAATTTGTATGGAAACACAAAAGACCCCGAATAGCCAAAGCAATATTGATAAAAAAAAAAAAAAAAGGAGCTGGAGGAATCAGGCTCCCTGACTTCAGACTATACACAAAGCTACACTAATCAAAACAGTATGGTACTGGCACAAAAACAGAAATATAGATCAATGGGACAGGATAGAAAGCCCAGAGATAAACCCACACACATATGGTCACCTTATCTTTGATAAAGGAAGCAAGAATAAACAATGGAGAAAAGACAGCTTCTCAATAAGGGGTGCTGGGAAAACTGGACAGCTACATGTAAAAGAATGAAATTAGAACACTCCCTAACACCATACACAAAAATAAACTCAAAATGGATTAAAGACCTAAATGTAAGGCCAGACACTATCAAACTCTTAGAGGAAAACATAGGTAGAACACTCTATGACACAAATCACAGCAAGATCCTTTTTGACCCACCTCCTAGAGAAATGAAAATAAAAACAAAAATAAACAAATGGGACCTAATGAAACTTAAAAGCTTTTTCACAGCAAAGGAAACCATAAATAAGATGAAAAGATAACCCTGAGAATGGGAGAAAGTATTTGCAAATGAATCAACAGACAAAGGATTAATCTCCAAAATTTATAAGCAGCTCATGCAGCTCAATATCAAAAAAACAAACAACCCAATCCAAAAATGGGCAGAAGACCTAAATAGACATTTCTCCAAAGAAGATATACATATTGCCAACAAACACATGAAAGAATGCTCAACATCATTAGAGAAATGCAAATCAAAACTACAATGAGATATCATCTCACACCAGTCAGAATGGCCATCATCAAAAAATCTACAAACAATAAATGCTGGAGAGGGTGTGGAGAAAAGGGAACCCTCTTGCACTGTTGGTGGGAATGTAAATTGATACAGCCACTATGGAGAACAGTATGGAGGTTCCTTAGAAAACTAAAAATAGAACTACCATACGACCCAGCGATCCCACTACTGGGCACATACCCTGAGAAAACCATAATTCAAAAAGAGTCATGTACCACAACGTTCACTGCAGCTCTATTTACAATAGCCAGGACATGGAAGCAACCTAAGTGTCCATCGACAGATGAATGGATAAAGATGTGGCACATATATACAATGGAATATTACTCAGCCATAAAAAGAAACGAAATTGAGTTATTTGTAGTGAGGTGGATGGACCTAGAGTCTGTCATACAGAGTGAAGTAAGTCAGAAAGAGAAAAACAAATACTGCATGCTAACACATATATATGGAATCTAAAAAAAAAAAAAATGGTCATGAAGAACCTAGGGGCAGGACAGGAATAAAGACACAGACCGACTAGAGAATGGACTTGAGGACACGGGGAGGGGGAAGGGTAAGCTGGGACGAAGTGAGAGAGTGGCATGGACATATATACACTACCAAATGTAAAATATAGATAGCTAGTGGGAAGCAGCCGCATAGCACAGGGAGATCAGCTGGGTGCTTTGTGACCACCTAGAGGGGTGGGAGAGGGAGGGTGGGAGGGAGATGCAAGAGGGAGGGGATATGGGGATATATGTATACATACAGCTGATTTACTTTGTTATACAGCAGAAACTAACACAACATTGTAAAGCAATTATACTCCAATAAAGATCTTAAAAAAAAAAACAAAAACAGAGTGAACTGGAGCTAGACAGGCCCTCACAATGACTGAAGTTCACTTCTCAATCAACGTAACCCCTGACTGGGTCAAGGTGATCTGTCCCTGTGGTAGACAGTCTCTAAGACGGCCCCCAGGGATACCTACCTCCTGGTACTCATGCCCGTGGGTAATCCCGTGATTATCTGGCTGGACTTGGTGACTGCACCCTAACAAACAGAACTGGCAAAATGTGATGGGTTATCACTTCTGAGATTAGGTTTCAAAGAGACTCTCCTTTTGTCTTGCCCTGCCTCTCTGCTTCTCTCACTTGCTCAGGATAGCCAGATATCATGTTGTGAGCTGACCTATAGAGGAGGTCTACGTGGCAAGGAATTAATATCTCCAGCATATAGTCAGTGAAAACCTGAGGTCAGCCAACAGTCATAGGAGTTAGCTTATTAGAAGCAGGTCCTCCCCAAGGGGACCCTTCAGATGAGACCACAGCCCCTGCTAATACCTGAATTTCAAATGTGTGAGAGACTTAGAGACAGAGGCACCCAACTAAGCCACACCTCGATTTCTGATACACAGAAACACTAAAAGGATAAATGTTTTTGTCTAAAGCCACTGAGTTCCGGGGTAATTTGTTACTCTGCAATAGACAATTAACATAGCCTGTATCTTAATGCCTTACAGGGTATAAAGCAATCGTCTCTCAAAGACTATAAAGTTATCCAGTTTCAAATTAGCTCTAAATGTTTTATAAATATTGTCTGAAATTTAATAAATAAAAACATAACCAAATATGCATAAAGATAAAAATAACCTCACCAATTAACAGGAAAAAAATTAGTTTCAGACGCACTAGACATTCAGATACTGGTACTATCAGAGAAGGACTTTAAAAAGACTGACATGTTTAAAAATGTAGATGGTATGACAGAGAATTTCAGCAGAGAACTGAAAAGTATTATTTAAAAGACTCAACTAGAGGGGCTTCCCTGGTGGCGCAGTGGTTGAGAATCTGCCTGCCAATGCAGGGGACACGGGTCCGAGCCCTGGTCTGGGAAGATCCCACATGCCGCGGAGCAACTGGGCCCGTGAGCCACAACTACTGAGCCTGAGCGTCTGGAGCCTGTGCTCCGCAACGGGAGAGGCCGTGACAGGGAGAGGCCCGCGCACCGCGATGAAGAGTGGCCCCCGCTCGCCGCAACTGGAGAAAGCCCTCGCACAGAAACGAAGACCCAACACAGCCAAAAATAAATAAAAAAATTTAAAAAAAAAAAAAAGACTCAACTAGAAATGACAATACCAAAATTATAATAACTAAAATTAAAAATACAGTGAATTGGTTTAACAGCAGATTAGACATAGTGAAAGGGGAGAACTGGGAACTGGAAAATTGTTCACCAAAAGGAAAAAAGAGAGAGAGAGAAAGAAAAAAGCCAGACTAAAGAACACAGTAAAAATTAAAGGTGATGATAGACGAATGGATAAAGAATATGTGGTGTATATATATATATATATATATATATATATATATATATATATATATATATATATATATATATATATATATATATATATATATATATATATATAATGAAATGCCATTTGTAGCAACATGGATGGACCTAGAGATTATCATACTAAGTGAAGTAAGTCAGAAAGAGAAAGACAAATATGATATCACTTATATGTGGAATCTAAAATATGATACAAATGAAAACAGACTCACAGACATAGAAAAGAAACAGTTACCAAAGGAGTAAGAGAGGGATAAATTAGGAGTTTAAGATTAGCGGATACAAACTACCATATATAAAGTAGATAAACAAGGTCCTATCACTGTATAGCACAAGGAACTATATTCACTATTCCATAACAAACCGTAATGGAAAAGAATATGAAAAATACATATATATGTGCATATATATATATATAACTGAATCCTCTGCTGTACACCAGATACTAAGACAACATTGTAAATCAACTATGCTTCAATAAAAAATAATAAAATTTAAAATTTTTTTAAAATTAAAGATGGAAAATACAAAAAAATCACGTGCAAGAATTTTATAGGTAAAAATATAATCCTATTAAAAGACAAAAAAGAAGATATATAAAAAAGAAGCTTTAGTGGTAAAAAATTGGAAACACCTAAATGCCATCAAGACAAAAATGAAAAAAAGTGGTATCTTCAGTAAACGGAATACTGCATAGAAGTTAAACTAAATAAACTAGCCATATGTATAAATAAGGATAAATCTGAAAACCTTAATGTTTAGTGATGAAAAAGTTACCAAAAGATAGTACAGTATCATAACATTGATCTAGAACTTGTTATTATACCTAACTATCCTATCAGAAGCAGAATTACTCCGATGCTAATGAAACTTAAGTTTTAGGGCCCCTTACTTTTCTGGGCCTCTTCTAAAGCCCTGGGAGGAGCTCTGGCAATGTGTTCACATGGTCATATGTTTTGTAAAAAGTGTATAAGTAAATATTTTAACCACGCTTGGTTAAGACAACTGTCTCTTCCTACGCCAACTTTACCGTGTCTCCCTTCCCTTCATATCAGGTAGCACTGAAGTAACCATGGGCATTTGGGGGATCTGATTTAGGAGAAATTAAGTTGGGGCACACATTTAGGTTAGGTTTTGTGAGGCGTGTTCATCGGCTTCACTACATCCGATGTAGGAAGTGCTCCCAGAGATACTCCTGTTGCTCATGTGGACCCTCAGGTGTGGCATCATGACTCAAAGGTACATGGCCCAAGGTCAGATCAAGATGTAAACACGCCCTACAGCACCAGGTCCTGGAAGTATGCTGAGAGTTGGGGGGGAAGAGAAAAAACCAGTTTAGACCGTATGCAAGCAGAAACTGGTCATCGGAAAATTCTTCCAGTCAGATATGTAAAATTGTAAATGGGACATTTGCTTTTCATTGATGCCTAATCAAAACAAAGTTCTCTGCTGTCAGGAATAAACTTACAACGCAGCCTACACAATTACAAACACACTGTTTTGTTTTCTTTGGGAGAAAAATCTTACAAAAGAGAATTTATACTGATTCTAATGTTTCTAAGGCAAAAACACATAGCAGTAGCACCAAAAATGAGTATTTTTGTCTGCAAAGTTTCAGGCTGTATAAATTTCAACTATCAAGAATTTTTAAAAAATTGATTAACCATGCTAAAGGAAAAATTGTCTTTGTATTCAGATTACCATTTAGGTAATAGAAGTTCTCTAAAAGTTCAGGAAAAAATATCTACTTAGAAAAAGCTAATTTAGAAAATTAGATAATATATTAAATCATTTCATATGAAATAAAAAGTATGCAGCCAAAAAAATTAGAGAAAAAGTATAACAGAGGTATGTCAAATAGTTAATCAACAAAAATATTATTTTTCTAGATTTTGTGATATTCATGAGTTTTTGAAACTTGTAATTTGTTATCATATCTTTTCTCATTATAATTTTTTTTTTGGCTGCACTGCCAAAGGCTTGCAGAGGCTTGCAGGATCTCAGTTCCCTGACCAGGGACTGAACGAGGGCCCCTGGCAGTGAGAGCGCCAAGTTCTAACCACTGGACCAGGGAATTCCCAAATATTTATTTTTTAAAGCTACTAAAATTTTATAAATTTCTGGTGCGGAAAATTGAGGTCTGCGCTGACCACTGTATATTATCGATTTGTGATTTATATATAATAAAAGCTGAAAACACATGTGGGAAGAATATGAAGCAACTTTGGGATCTTGTTTACCATAAGAATAGGAAGAGGGGGCTGGGTGATGGGCATGGTGCTTCCTCTGTGTTCACAGCATTTTAAATACTCACTAACTGGAATTGCCGAACTCTGGTGTGAGTAAGCATCAAGCTAAATCTGAAAAATGGTTCCACTGATGAAATTACCTTTTAAGAAATCAGGTGGGATAAGATTTGCCTCATTCTGTAATATGGGATGTCTTATCTCTATTCTTATTAAATAGATGCAGTGAAATTAAGTGAGATCATAGGTAAGAGGGCTCTGCACATTATAAAGTACTGTCAAATGTTATACAGGTTGCATAATGACAATCTGTACACAAGTATTAATAATGTCAATAATATTATCCAACATTTATTGAGTACTCACTTTATGTCAGGTACTCTTCTATGTTTCTGACATGCATTCATCTCACTTAATACTCCCAATAAGTCTATGAGGGAAGTACTATTATTATTCCCATTTTACTTATCAGATCAAATATGTAAGTTTTTGATGGAACTATGAAATATTAACTATATTTATTTAATACCTATAAAATATTTAAATAAATGAGTTAGTTGTCTCACTCATGTCACTCAAAACCCATCAGTCCAAGTATATGATGTTATGTTAAGGGTGGAAGGCAAGAATGCTGCAAACAATTACTGAGTGAATTTTCATTTTCTCAGTAATTATTATATCATCTATACTCAATACACGTCACGATAAATCTCAGTTTAAATTCTAGGTAATAATATGAAGTAATGTATATAGGTTTTTGGCTTCTCACTTAAATTTTTAATCCAAATTCCACACTATTTCTTCTAAAATCGAAACTCAGCAAATTCAGAATGTTCTATCAAATTCAGAAGCTCCATTTTGGTGTTTATCTGTGGACTCTCTTACTTACCTAAAGCATTATGAAATGCCACAACTTATATCAGAATATTGCAGCATTATGGACCCCACAGTTCCATTAAGTATCATGCATCCAACAACCATATTTGTATGAAGTAGGAATTATGTGCCACGAACCGGGGTGGCACATAGAAAGAGAAAAATATTCCCTGTCCTCACAGAGCTCACACAACCAGCCAATAAAATAATAAGTAGTAACGAGAAACCCAGAGAACTCTAAAATAAAATGGGGTGGAGGGACACAGATATTTAAGTGGGGGCCTGAGAAGACAAAAACTGGAAAGAAAAAAAAAAATCACCAGGCCAGATTCTTGGTAGACCTCACCCTGCCTCACTCCTAAACTGATACAACCGTCCAACAGCTTTATTCCCAATGGCCTGAGTCAGGAGCAGGAGCTTTGACATCTCCTATCATGGTCACCAGTGGAAGGGTGAAAGGGATCTCTGGTGAAGCCAGTGGGGAGAAAAGAGCTGGACGGAAAATTTCCTGCTGGAACGTGTTGGGAGCGTGTGGTGTTTCAGCCACAGGCTCCTGATGATGGAACTTTCGCTGCTAAACATGAAGATCATTGCAGCACCCTACAATTATGTCCCTAATTAAAATTAAGAAATTAGAACACAGTTAAAAGGAATAATATTTTGCTCACAGCTAATTTCATTAAAGTATTAATGAACAGGACTCTTTTTATGGCCAGAGGGCAACCACTTTCTAGAGTACTTCCATGCTAGCTAATTTATTCACGCATGAAAAACAATCCAATGAGAAATGAGGGAGCTCAGAGCTGCTGGTCCTAATTAAAATATTTAAAACACCATGTCTCTTTTCTTACATCTAGCCAAATACCTAAGCTTGAGCCAGCATGGTGCCAATTAACATGGAAAAAGCAAACACAAACACCCATGGTTTCTGATTAAAGAGCACATTATGGTACCATGCAATATATTGTTCAGCACATATATGTAAATGTTTAATTAACCCATGTCTGAATCTCAGCAACATTCAAAAATCGATACTTTAATCCCTAAACAAGTGGCAATCTGCGCAGAGGAGACACTGACTTATTTATCACAGTGTTTTATTCAAACCTAATTTGAGGCCCTCATGTGCTCAACATGCTCAAGTGTTTCTTAAGGGAAAGAGCAGGGAGGAGATTCTTTGCTTGGCAGACTACTCTTTGGACGGCAGCAAGATAGTTAGTCGCCAAAGACTTGTGAAAGGAACTAGGTTAGCCTCAGGTGACAGGAAATTTTTCATTAATAATGTAGGGGGAAGTCTGGACCTAAACCCATTTGTCAGCCTGGACAGCCGCACACACACACACACACACACACACACACACACACACACACACACACACACACACACACACACACACACACACACACACACACACACACACACACACACACACACACACACACACACACACACACACACACACACACACACACACACACACACACACACACACACACACACACACACACCCTCTTCTCTTTGTTAACTAAAGACCAGTCTGTCAGAACAAACTCCAGAGACATCCCTGCCATGGGAGCATGCTGCAGAGAAATGTCTGAAACTGCGAAATTCAGGATTTGAAAACCTTACCAATAGTAATTCGAACTTTACCAATATGTTAAAACCAATTCTAAAAGGAAAATTAACATTTTCTCAGCTACAATGGTCTGTAAGCATTTTCACTCTAGTTATCTCTATCTTAACAGTCCCCTGAGGCTGGTTGAGCAAAGGAAACCAAAGATGAGAGCAGTAAAGTGACTTGGGGAAGGTCATGTCCACACACGCTGGAGCCAGAACTTGAACCCACGTCCTTTAACTCTAAAATCACTCTACTACAGACCACACTGATTTTACAGAGCTATTAAGTTTTTGTTTACATAAGAGATAATCTTAAGAAACCTAGTTAACCACCCATTTAGCTATTTTAAAAATCATTTGTAGTTTGCTTTCAAGCACTTCTTCAAAGGTACTGAATGGGTGTGAGGATATATTACACAACTTTTCCTCCTTCTAGGATTTCTCATTGTTTTTCCAACAACTAGAATCACAGAGTTTTAGACTAAGATCTGAGAGGTCATTTTGTCCACAGGGTTTTAAACGGTAAAGCAAGCAGAATCCTTTTTTCCAACATAATCTTTCATGAAACACCAGTATGTTGACACAAGTAAAAGCAGAGCCCTCCGACAGAGAAGGTGAGTCTCACTCCCCAAGACGGCAGCTGAGGCATCACCCCAGAACCCGCCTTCTGAAAACCATTGTGCTCCTCAAAACTCTTGTGAAGCAGCTGGAGGAACTAGGGTCCAGAGACGTGAGGACACAAGGTAAGTACGTATGCAACCTAACAGACCTGGAATACGCCTGTAGTAACCTTGACTCCTTGCCAGTGTTCTTTTCCAGGACCACGGTCCCTAACGGAATCAACAGAGACTATAGTGCATGGAAAGTCACGAGAGACAGAAAGAGGCAAGAGGGTTCATGCAAAATTACCGACAACAATACAGGAATGTGTGCCCATGAGGCAGGCTGGCCTGGTGCAAAATGCCAAGAGGTGAAATCGGAGGCAAGAGGCTTAAAAGAGAAACGTGTCTCTAACCCATGACTGCAGGCTTTTCATTTCACCTCCCTGGGCCCCGGATTCCTCATCTGAAAATGGGGTTAATATCTCACAGAATTGTTTTAAGACCCAAACAAGAATTAATGAACATGCCATTACAAAAGTACTTCATCACACTGCATTGCAATTGCTCTCATATTTCTGCCACTAGACTGCGTTTATTCCAAGATAATGTCTGTGTTTTACTATCTCTTTATCCTCAGTGCCTATCCAGAAAAGGTGTTCAATTAGCATTGATGTTGTTGAATCCTTAATGGTAGTAATCATGGCTAACATATTTAAACATTTAGTATAGCTAAGCATTGACACCAAGTACCTGAAGTTATTTATTTATTTATTCCACATAACAATCCCGTAAGACTAATATTATTATTGTCCTCATAGCATAACTGAAATCCTGAGACACAGAAAAGTGACTTGCTTGCCCAGGGTTCCAGAACCACTAAGCTATGGAGAAAAGATGTACATTGAGATGGTCAAACCTCAGAGTCCAAACTTTTATTCACCATGTTCTTCAAGAGCAGCCAAAATGGGGTAAAAGAGTTACCAGCTAGAGAATAAGGCAAAGGTCATAGATGGGAAGGCATGTGAAACATACCACATACCCACTGAGAAACAGGAGATGCAAATTCAAAGAGAGTTTTGTTTTCTATGACTGTTGTAACAAGCAGAGGTTAGGGACGTTCAGAGGACATCTCTAATCTCTAAGGATGATGTTGTAGAGTCCAAGTTTCCATCAACGCACTCTCAGAAGGACCGCTGATCTGATTTAACACGTCTAAAAGAGAAAGACTCAAATACGCAATAGCCAAAGCAAGAGAGGAATCAGGAGTGGGGAGGAAGGAGGGAACACAAGAGCAAGGTTCACGACGCACCAAGAATTATCCCTGTGATCATCAGCCTCGCCATTCTCATGCCTACATACACGGAAAGCCGGGCTAAACAATGAAGCTGATGTGTCTGGTTAGAATGCAAACTAATGACAGTCAAGAGAAACATGGCACGGATCCTCTCTCATACTGAATCACTCTTTTAAAATATAAGCAGACTCAGCAAGGCTTTACAGCAACTCTTTAGTGATGTAGCCATACTTGATCATGAAGGCAAGTTGTGCACACCTGGGTTACATCCCAGATATTTTCAGGGGCTTCTTATTGGGCAATCATGCTTCATATTACGGTTGGAAACTGAATAAGGGGCTGGACGGACCACTGGTCTAACCCTATGTAATATTCTTCATCAGATTTGGTATTTAATTGGTAATTAGCAACTACACTGATGCATACAAAGTCTCTCTTTGAAAGTAAAATGCATTATATGTTCCTGGGTTCCTAATTTGCAGCTGGCATTGACTAAGCCCTTGGTGATTACAGTGTTCCAATGATTAAGATGATTTCAAGGAAAGAGCTAATATCCCTTTATTCCCTACAACTTAGCTACATCCTAGGAAATTTCTCAGTTACTTAGAATCTGAAGTATTTTAATTAAATGCTTTTTCTTATAGTCTACCAACATGTAAGTATTTCAAACATTTGACACGTCCTCCAAAACAGCCAGTACGAGACAACTGGATTTTTTCAAAAGGTTCGTTTGTTTGTTTTGAATTCTCTCTCCATAAGCAAGTTTGGTTTTTCAAATTTTCATGTTCAAAGAAAAAAAAAAAAAAAAAAGCAACCAAGCAGATCTCCAAGATAGAGTTGGCATTTTTATGCATCTTTAGCCAGGTAAACATTAGTCCTCCCCAGAACTGGAACAGCTATTCTGAAGAATGTAGACTTGCTGTTTTCTCAATATGCAGATAGGCTGTTGTCTCAGATCCCCATAGTAATGAACAACTTCTGAATATTTAATAAGCCCGGCATTTCTGTCCCCAGGCAGAGAGCGCAGACGGTTGGTAGCCAGCTACTAACTGACCATTAAAATACAGAATCTCTCTTTAAAATGTGCTTCACAAATAGCTTCCATCACCTGCAGTGGACAGTGAGCGCCGTCCTCTGCGAGGTGGTGGCCTGTTCTCTCGCCTGAAGAGGGCTGGCAAGGAGCAAGCAAAGCTAGCCTGCTGGATACTCAAACAGGGGCTACAACACAGCCCTGCTTTGCAACAGAGTTTTCAAAAGGAAGGGGAAGCCCATCAGCAGCCCTTCTCTTTGCAGTGTTGTTACTACCGAGAACCGCCAAGCAAGTAGAAATTAGGAAATCAGCCTTGGGGTTTATTTTAATGTAAAAAAATGAAACTGTTCTGGAACTCTGTTGTTTTCATGTTTGCTTGTCCACGGGAGTGTTTCATGCTGTCTCTGGTGTGCTGTGTGAGTATGAATGTATTGCAACAATAATGCTCACTAATTGGACGGAGGAGCCGCTAATTCACAACAATATTTGAGCATTTTAGCAGTGGCTTTTTCCCCCTTTAATCCAAGGAGTAAAAAACTAATGTGAATATGATTATATGGAAATTCAAAAAATCATTAATACAATTAGATCATTTTCTGAATAATGGAAAAGCTAACATAATGAGTTCTCCTTGCTCTTACTGAGAATTAGCAGAAGTTGTTGGGCTGTAACTGTAATTCCACGTAAACACAAATATTCCCGGGATCACACAAAGCATACAGAGTCTGGAAACCCTTGAGTGGTCCTACCACAAAAACTCTTGTTACCGCCACTTCGCGAGATGTGATTGTCTCTTCTTCTCTTTGATCAACAGAAGTAGGAATTACTGTGTTTTTCAGGACCACTCTTTATGAGGAAACAAGGTAATTTTTTTCTTAATCATTTCAGGAGAATTGCTGCACATATAACGAAGAGGGGAAATGATGAAGATGTTGATGACTTCCCAGCAGAGATCGGCTCTCATCACCATTCTCCAAGAGTGTGAGACCCCATCTCGTGTCTCTAAAATGACAACTCTATGACCCTGTGGGCCACTTTCCAGGAGTATTAATTCTGAAACTATTTAGGGTCATGTGCTGCCAACCTGCTCTGTGGTGTCAGGAGACAAACCAAGGACAAGGGGGTAAAAATATAACGAAGCTGGTTCAGGGCCCTCATGAGAACTTCAGAGCAGAACTGTGCAGGCATGCGATGAATAGGGTAACTTACAAAGTAGGGACCCTCAAAGAGAGGCTGAATGACGGTCTACCGTGGAGGCTACTAAGAGTGTTTTCAGAAAAACATTAGTGTATTTTTTTCAAAATCTCATGTGAAATCCCAAAATATAATACAAGTGAAATAGCACTGCTGTGGTTGAAGTAGAGGGCGTAGAACTCCATTCAGTTTTAACCCTCAAGGCTCTTCAGGCAACCCCACAGGGCTCCAAGGATCACAGTTTAAAAACCACTGCTATAAAAAAAATGCCTAAATTATGTGGGAGATCATACTAAGCCAGCAATTTTCAAATGTCCTATACTGGGAAATACTGGGGAATGATAATTAACATATAAAACTTGAACTCGTGTGCATACCCAGATTCAAATATTCCCCCCATGATGTTGTTGGCAAGTAAAGCACCACAAAATTCCCAGGCAAGTGTTAAGTGTTCAAGCAGGTCTCAGGGAGCTAATTTTAACTTGGCCCACCTCACCCACTCAAGAAACCTCACAGAAGAGTGTTAGAAATATTACTGAGGTAGCCTTGAATCTACTCTAAGTTGTCGAAGTAATACATTTAAAAAATATTCACAACTTTGAGTACCTTATCAATAATGATCAATTCTTTGGGTCACACCTCACCAATGACCATGACACATCCAGGTGTGGTGACCCTGGGCTGAAGAGACACCCACAGCCAGGCCAAAGACCCCGAGCTGATTCTACATGCTGGCTAACACTGTAAAAAAGGTGAACATTTTTATGAAATGATGCGACCATTCTGAAGTCTCCAAATGCTCAGGGTTTTACGTACAAAAGCAAACAGTGGTCAGTTTCTCTCTATTCAGCCAGAGGTTTGGGCATCATATAAAAATCAGCCTGATGAAATTTTACTGCTCCTGCTTCTTCAAAATTTTTGCAAAGTACTCAAAGCTTAGATCTATCTATGCGATATAATTTAAAACAATGGTGTATCTTTTAAATAAAGAACTTTTTGGAGTATTTATGAGGTACCAGGCACAGTTCTGAGTTTTCCACATGCATTAATTCATGGAGGTTTCACAAGAACCCCACGAGATAACTATTGTTATTACCCCCTTTTTATAGATGGGGAAACTGAGCCTCAGAGGAAGGAGCTAAAGTAGCTTAGTGAGCCCTACACAATAGTTAAGTTGCGGAGCTGGGATTTGAACGCAAGCAAATCTGACCCCAGAGCTCACAAGCTTAACCTTCACACTATATTGTACAAGAAGCCTGAAAAATCCTTCTGTCCACAAGGAGACTGAAGAGGTAGTTCATTCACCAAAGGGCTAATTCTCAAATTGTTACGTGAGCTTCTCATCTCTGCTCTATGCTGTCCACGAGCAACAAAAAAGAAAAAGAAATAAAGAACAGAGGTGAGGAACTGGAGCAAGGGTGTGACTAAGCTACTTTTCCTGCAAAAGGCAAAAAATGCCAAGAATTCAGACTAATTCACCCAAAGGAAAACAGAGGGTTTGTTTTTTTTTTTCTTTTGAGACGATGAAGATGAAATGTGCTGACTCGCCCAGAGGCTAAAGGACAATTAGAAACATCCCTTGGCAGCTACCTGAGGAATCCAGGGGCCACTGGCTCCCTGCTGGACTCAATCCAGGCCTGGGGAGCCTCTTGGAGGGCCAACCCTGAGCAGGACACAGGAGACCTGTGGCTCACCGCAGGGACTGTTGTCAGCCTTGTGACAACCACAGCAGTAACAGAGCTGACAAGTATCTAGAGAATTCACTAGAATTACGAAGCCTCCTAGCCATCACAGAGTTGGAGCCTCACAACCAACCTGTGAAGTACAGATTATCACCTGGTTTACAGATGAAGAAATTGAGAAGCTAAGGGCTGTACTCGAGTCTCGCAGAGGTGAGACTCAGATCTTCTGATGTCAGAGCAGCTCCCTCTTAGCCCATCCCTCGGTGCAGGCGTTACTCATTCACTAGACGGGCAGTAGAATCTCGGTGTAGGTGGGCAGCCTCTGACCTGGGCTCACACCCTAGCGCCACCATTTCCTGGTTGCTAGATAACCCTTGGCAAGTTACTCAACCTCTCCAAGCCTGTTTTCTAAGCTGTAAAATGGGAATCATAAGAGTGCAAGCCTCACAGGGTTTTTGCGGTAATTAACTAAAATGAATGAGTAACTGTATATCAAGAGTCAAGCAAAATGGCTAGTCATAGTAAGCAGTCATCAAATGTTCATTTTCATTATTAATTCTTCACTCATTTAACAAACTTTGACCAGACAGTTATTCTGCTCCAGGCCTGTGTGCTTGGGCCTGATGACACGTAACAAACCAGGCATGATATGTGATAAACCCTGCCCGAAGGTTACTCATGGTCCTTGGGAGACCAACACAAGGAGAGGATTATAAAGCAAGGGGGGAGTAAAATGATACCAGCAAGTTATGACATCATATAGGCATATAAAATGGCATTTTATCAAGAGCAGCCCACCAAGATGCTCTGAGTTTGCGAAGCAAAATCTTTAAATTCCCAGAACGATGCTACAAACTGAAACATAGCTTCAAATTAGATATCGACATCACAATATTTTATAAAAACAAACAATAAGCTCCTAGGATTTAGAGTTGAAGACCCTTAGTTCAAATCCCAACTCCATAACCTACCAACCTTGTGATTTGAAACAAATAATTTAACTTCTCTGGACCACACTTGACTCATCTCTAAAACTGGGATAAAATAATGATACACCTCACAGGCTTGTTAGGCAGATGGAACGATGTACGTGAAAGTGCTTTGTAAATTTTCAAATGTCATTATAATTATTACTCATTACAGGGGAAGGGGGAGGATAAAGAAGTAGAGGAAAAGGAGGAGAGAAGGAGAGGGAGAAACACCTCAGCGTTTGCTGAGGTACCTGCGTAGCCACGACGAGCAGGGTCCTGTGCATGTCCCAGGCGTGCACAAGGACAATGCTTCTCGTTGAAAAGGGCAGACAGGGATTTACCCCAAATTTTAAATATACACAACTAGCTCCCTCCCATGGAGTCAGCTTTCTTCTCATTCTCAGGCCCTATGGACTCTTCTGAGATTCGAGCATCTTTACTTGGGGAAATCACACTGCCCGCCTGTGAGTGTTTGCAACTGAAGGCCGCCACCTGCCTCCATCCTGGAGGCTTTTTCTCCCCTGAGGCTCACTCCCTAGTTGCAGAGAATGCCACTACCGGACACAGGGACACGGGTGGGCAGCCCATCCCAAGCCATCTGCAGGAATGTTTCTGTTCACCATACCCTTCTGGAGGCCCCACCAAGCAACACTGACTTGGGTCCCAAGAGGGGGACTCTGAGGTTGCTAAGTGGACAGAGGCAGTGAGCCTGGGGAAAGACTCAGCATCACAAAAGAGCCTTCGGACTGAGAGAATGGTGTGCAGAGCAAGGGGGTACAGAGCAAGGGGGTACAGAGCAGACGGAGGGGCGGAAAGTGAAAGCCACGCGTGCCAGGCTAGGGAGTCCAGACTTCATTGTGCACAGGGTATAAAGGTATTTCAATCAACTCAGCAAAAATCAGTGGTGAAAGTTGCTCCGAAAATTTTCGGAGGCTATGAGTTGACAATTTTTTTTCTCAAAGAAGCAAAACATTCTCTTAAGCAATATACAGAAGTAGGAAACTGAGGCTAACAGCGGTAAAGAGTGCAGGCTTTATAATCAAACAAAATTCCAGCTCTTTCATTTACACACCATGTGGACTTGGGAAAGTTTTTCATTGCTCACAGCCTCAGTTCACTCACCTGCAAAATGGCCACTATTTACTCCAGAGGGTTTGATCAATCTAAAATGAACACATGTATGTAAAGCACTGAGCAAAGTTCCTGGCACACAGTGAGTGCTATGAATTGGAGTTACTATGTGGACGATTTAAAGCAACATGAAAATATGATGAAGTTTACCAACACATTGACTAGCATCAATTGACATGAACTTGCCTCCCCAATGCAGCTTCCTGATTATAATATTTTCTGTCTTCCTAGAATAGAATAAAGACTTCTAGAATTAAATTCCATCTGGTCTATTCATATATTGGATCATGTATATAATAAACATCAAAGTGAGAGGCAGAAATTCAGACCGAGTTGGTTCAAACATCTTGGTGTTGTGTAAGCACCACTAAATATTTTTCAATCATTTTATGCGGGAGTCATCATTTTCTGTATAACGTAGCAAATTAAAGTTCTCATTTCACACTGGAAAACGCACTCGGTCACAGGAGTTAAGAAACTAATGAAATCACTATTTTTCAAGCCCATAATACATACTTAGCCTGGTTCTAGACATAACATGGATAGACGAAAAGTATAAAATAGGCCTCCAATGTATAATTTATGATCTCACATTGGAGATGTGACTAGGCAAAGGGATTCCACTCAAGAGCCATAATCAACAGGGTATAATCAAGGGCCAGCAGCGAGGGTTCACCCCACAACCAGAGTGGTGAGTCAGCATGGAGCTAATATTTGGAAAGAACTGGATTTGCCAGTCATTATCAGAAATACCCACTTAGGGAAGGAATCCTTTTGAGAAGAGAAGAATCCATTTTCTGACACCCTCGGGCAGGTGACCATGGCTGAAGAGAACATTACCCACGTCCTCTGGGCTATTTATCTTTACTGGCACCATTCTGACAGGCAAGTGAAAGGAAATATTTGTTCCCATATAGAATCCCACTATTAAAACTTTCAGAAATCCCCTCCCTGCCACTATCACAATCACTGCACACACACACACGCAGCTGTGGGATTCTCCTACATTAATGTGACCCTTTACGGCTCTCCTGCACACTACGTGAGGCTCTTGTTACAACTTGGACCAACTTCTGGAGAACCTACTGCTACACTCTTAAGTTGGAAGCATTTCCGCCTACCCCTTGCATTCAGCTATCAGAAAATCCATGAGACAACCTTCTCCCTCAGAACAAAAGGGCTTCCAGGATGTTTCACAGGCTCTTCTCTGTGGGTTTGAAATTATACACAGCAGTGCCAAAGGGAAGGCATTTCTAGAGGTTTTTTTCCTTTTCTTTTTTTATTACCGTTCTGGCTGTTATTATTATTATTTTTTTTTTGTTCCTGCTCCCTCTCCCTCTTGTGGTATCTATTTGTGGCCTACAGCAATCACTTTAGACTTTTTAGACACGTCCGGATGGAGATAGATGACACAAGTGATCTACTTATCTTCCTTTCCCATCACCAATAAAAGTGACAGCCCGCCTAATTAGGCCTAATAAAGCAGCCGCAGAAAGAGTGGCGCCTCTGCGATCTGAAGAGATATGGCACTGACCCGGAGATACAGGTGCTGCCTTAAGGCCTTGCTGCTATTACTTTATCTCCAATACATTACAGCTCGGCTAAAGCCATATTCAAATGCAAGTAGCATGTTTTTCTCCTCGATTCTTAGATCAAGAATAAAAAAAAAAAAAAAAAAAAGAACCCCATCTAATCAAAAAAGGCGCTGACAATTTTTCAGCCCCACATTAAAAGCAAAGAGTCATTCAGAACAGCGCAGTCCATAGTCTATTTTATAATATCACTTTAAGCTATTGCTTTGAATCTCAGACATTTCTTTGTTAAGAAGGAAAATCAAAAATTCATCAGAAGAAGTTCTTTCTTCCCCCTTCTCTCTTTTTCTTTCTTCTAGGGCTAGCATGGGGTTTGGAGCTGGAACCAACATTTGTAGAAGTTAGGAGTCCTTAAGCAATTATTGGCGGTGAGAGGCTGACACACGGGAGAGTTGTCAACAACTGACTTTAAACAAAGTGGAAGGAAGGAGAAATAAACGGTGCTCTCAGCAAAATTAATATACAGGCCTGCAAATTAATGATGCCGTGTATTTTTTTAAACAAGGGGAAAAAAATCTGAACTTTGCATGAAACAGCATTTTAAGTACATCTTTGCAAAAATTATCAGATCGTCAAAGGGCATCAAAGCGAATTGAGTCTGCAACTATTCATAATATTTCCACATATGCTAAATGCAAAATTTATCTTACTTTATTCGCCTGTTCTGCAGCAATTATTTAGACCTATTAGAAAGGGGAAAATGTCCTTGATCTGAAGTGCCAGTGCTTGTTCTACAGCATTTATTATAAGAAACATAAACCCCCTCTTACCCACATAAGCAAGCAGGCACGTGTGTGCATATGCACACGCACGCGCACACACCCACGCACAAATACACATTCTCCAATACTTATTACTGGCCAGATGTTACTTGCCCTGAGCATCCTATCTTACTTTAACTTATTCCTGCAAACAACCCATCCATGGTTTTCACTGCTACATGTATGCAAATAAATTCCCCCAATCTCTACTGCCAACTATTAGTTCTAACCTTCTTCTTCTGTATCCAGAATGACACCCATGATCTTCCCACCCCTGCCCAATGTGAACCCTCTTCAAACACTCCTCTCCAACGCTCCCCCGACACCAATAGTAGTTACAGCCCCCCTGCTGATAAGCTGTGATCCATCCCAACTCTTTTCTCTCTGCTGTGCTCGCGAAGATGAGGATGCTGTGTGTAATAGTCATGGCCATCATCTGTGGAGGGTCTGTCACGTGTTATGCACAACGACATATGTTACATGCGGTAATTAATTTCCCTGACAATTCTGTGCAATAGGCATATTTTGTCCACATGTCCTAACCAGTGAGGGAACTCTCCGAAGTAATGTAATTTGTGCAAGGCTGCGCAGCCAATACGTTTCAGAACTGGAATTGGTGCCTGCTGACTATTATGACAGATCAGTTAAAATGGGAGGAAGGAGAGCGGCTTTGGAATTAGTGGCCAAGTTGTCTCATTTCATCATGTGCATCCTCACAATTATGCACCCCAATCACATCTCCTGAACAGTGGGATGGGCCTTTAGCTGAGTTTCTTACCTCTCGTGTCCATCCAAATATATCCTGTCATAAGACCAATCCCCATTTCTTCACACACAGAATTCCTGGCTCTGCCCCCTATCAGCTGGGTAATGCTAGGAGACTTACTTACCTTCCCTGAGTCCGTTTCCTGTTCTACAAAAAGGGGATGTATGACGTCCGCCTTGTAGGATCAGAGAGGCTGCGTGGGAAGGGCCTGGCACAACTGCCATCATCCAGCAAGCTCAATTGAGAGCAATTGCTATTGTTACTGTCATTCCTTTCTGTCATTCATGCCTCACAACTCCTTACAAGATGTGATGCACAGCTTACGAGGCTTTCTAGGAGATAAAGGAGGGTAAGATTGGGCTTAGAATTTCACAGACCTAACTGGATTGCTGAGTATGCCATTTATTACCTTGTGATGTTGGACAATCACTTACCTCTCTAACCCTCAGCTTTATCAATAGTGAAAAATGGGGGGACTTCCCTGGTGGCACCATGGTTAAGAATCCGCCTGCCAATGCAGGGGACACAGGTTCGAGCCCTGGTCTGGGAAGATCCCACATGCCACGGAGCAACTAAGCCTGTGAGCCACAACTACTGAGCCCGCGCCACAACTACTGAAGCCCGTGCGCCTAGAGCCCGTGCTCCACAGCAAGAGAAGCCACTGCAATGAGAAGCCCATGCACCGCAACGAACAGTAGCCCCCCGCTCGCCGCAACTAGAGAAAGCCCGCACACAGCAACGAAGACCTAACGCAGCCAAAAATAAATTTTTAAAAAAACAGTGAAAAATGGGTATGATAACACTGATTGAGCACTCAAGAGTTGGCGAAAGCTCTAAATGTGATAACAAAGAGTTCCTAGTACTATGAGGTCACTCCCAGAATCTCTGTTTTTTAGATGAGAAAATTGAGGCTTAGGGAGATCCTGTAACTTCCCCAAATTACAGAGCCAGATAGTAGCCAGGCTGGGATTTTAACCTAAGCAGCCTCCCTGTGGAAACAGCACTCCAAGTGGTCTTGAATGATTATAGATCCCTTTTCCTCCCTCTATGAAAATGTCATTGACTAGCAGCCTCACTCCCCACCCCACAGACTCAGGACACACACACACACACACACACACACACACACACACACGCACAAACTGCTCAACTCAGTCACATCAGGAATCCCTTCAAGTGCACACCTACTATTGGCATGTATACATGTGCCCATGTTTCTGTTACTTGCATTTCTGTGCATCCCTCTCTTTTGTCATCCACCCTCCCCCTATTTCCTCAAGGACCATGATCGTGTCTTTTATTTCCCTTCCCTCTCTCTGGAGCTCAAATCCAAACAGAAAGCATTTAGTAAAGGCTGTCAATGGAGCAAATGCGGGCACAGGATTAGTGCCAGCACAAGAGGGACGATTTCTGTATGCCAAGGGCTCTTCCTCATTTTAAAGACAGAACACCCGGCTGCTACGTCCCATCATTTCCACATCAACTCCAGATCATCTTCATGTGGCTGACAACGGCCCTTACTGGGGAGTACAACCTTACAGGAAAAACAACCATCAGGAAAACTCCGTTGGTTTTGGCGTGCTTGCGTAAAAAGGGAGAAAAAAGCTTTCAGATCCTTTTTAACATGCAGTTTTGGTTGTATGCTGAATCTGGGGCCTGTGCCAGGGTTTCCTCAGAGCTGTGTGCAGTTGTGCCCTCTATGTTTCAAGTGGCAGCGCCTCAGCTTTCGAGTCAGAGACAGATGGATTCAAATCTTGGTTGGGGTACCTACTGGTTGCAGCCTTGGGCAAGTTACTCAATACCCTGAGACAGTTTCTCATTCGTAAAATGGGCACTACAATATATACCTCACAAAGACCGTTTTAAGGATGGACATTAAAGGGAAGATTTTTAAAACATTTTGTTTAATGAGAGAAGCCGGCCACAAAAGAGAGTATTCTCTATGGTTCCACCACATGTAGTTCAATAATAGGCAAAACCAGACCATACCTCAAGGAATCAGAACTGTGGTTGCTTCTGGGCTGAATTCAGGGATTAACTGGGAAGGACATAAGAGAACTTTTGGGGGTGATAGAAGTTTTTCTATATCTTAATTAGAATATTGGTTACACAGGTGTCAAAATTCATCCAACTGTGCACTTAAGATGTGTGCCTTTTAATGTACATAAATGACACTTCAACTAAGAAAGAGATAAAATGAGACACACATATATATAAAACTAGCAAGTGCCAAGCAAACAATGGATGCTGTGTCTTAAGACATTCAGTAACTATTTAATAAGCGCCTACTAAATGCCAGACGCTGTGCTTGGTGATGGAAATAACAGGGTGGTAAATCATTATTATCATTTATGTGGTACCCGTACCTCTTCTTGTGTAACAGCATGGCTGGGTACAGAGGGTACGCTACAGAAAGTGGACATTCAAAGAGCTGAGGCCAGAAGCTGGCTATGCCCAAGCTAGGCAGGTACTAGGGAGTAAAAAACATGCCATGGGAATGGGTGCCATCAAAAAGGCAGAAACTAGAAGGGAAGGACAGTCATAGGAAATGGAGGGGAGTCCAGGTAAGCATTAGCAACAGAAAGGGGAAAAAGAAGGTGCCCAGACAGGCAGGCAGAGCACAACAGTGTGTGCCAGTGATGCTTAGGAAAAGTCCCTGAGCAGGTACCAGGGCCCCATCATAGAGCAGGTACCCATTTACCAAACCACTGGACAAGGTGAGGCCTGACAATGAGATTGGTCCAGGCACCAGGTTGGGACAGACTAACCCAGCGCCAGCTGATGCAAGTCCACGCTCGCCTCCTCTCTGAGGTTGCAGCAGGAGAAGACAAAGGACTCCACCCACATACGGGGAGAGAAGAGATATGGCGTCAGGGCACCAAGCAGATCCTGACTCTTCCCAGGCTTTGAGGGTAAATATCTAATCTGAGAGAAGAGCCATTGGTCCATAATGTGTATACTCAGACTGACCATGAAATTCCGTGGGAATATTAGTACATCTAGGGACTTGCATTAGGGCTCCTGGCATATGTGTTCTGTGTTCAAACCAAAATGGTCACTTTGGACTCAGATGGACCTGGATTTAAAATCAGCTCTGACTTGACCTTGTGCCACGGTTCTCCTCAGTAACATGGAGATGATAATGGTATCTGCCTCTTAAGGCTATTAAGAAGATTCAGTGAGATAATGTATGTAAAATTCCTAATATAGTGCCTGACACACAGGAAGTGTCCAACCATGTAAAGCACTGTTATTAAGAGCTGAGTGATAATTCAAAGCAGAGGGGCCAGCACACAATGACCTGTGCTTTAGCTTCATGTAAAACACAAATGGCAACAATGTTGAGGCTGTCTTATTTATTTATTTATTTATTTTGCTGCGCCACATGGCTTGTGGGATCTTAGTTCCCCAACCAGGGATCGAAGCTGGGCCCTCGGCAGTGAAAGCGTAGAGTCCAAACCACTGGACTGCCAGAAAATTCCTGGGGTTGTCCCTCTTAGTGTTTTCTTCGTGCCATCTATGCATATGGTCAATAGGAGAATTTTCATTCATAACAGTAAAAGCTAGTTTATCTCACATTCTAACAGTAGGAATCTCTAGCCTACAACATTTCCAGATTTACTAGAATCAAAGTCCACCATGATAGCCTTATGACCTAGAAAATTCTAATGTACCTGATCATGAACAGAATTTGCTAGTGTCTCTTCTTGCAATCTCATTGTTTGCTAGTTGGCAACACATTTTAGTGTCAAAATAAGAAGAACCTCATTCCCTGATCATTCGATATAACTGAGTTCACCATCATCTGAGAAGACACGATCACAGATAGTTCAGATATTCAGCATCAGTTGATGACTATTTTTAACATGACTCAGTTGTTCATCAGCTCTGATTTTGGTCAGCTAGAAAATTTTGAGGAAGATGGGAAACCAAACTCAGACACACAGAATATATTAGTTTTGTTTAGTTTGGGGTGAGGATGCTAGTTTGGGTGGTCCATTCTCAAAATACATCCCCGAGCCTCAGATTTGAAGTTGTCAGCCTATCCACTCCATCTTAACAGCAGTCCACAGAAGTGGGTTTTACCAAAAGATTTCACAGGTTTCATGCTTCCTCCTAAACCTTTTGATGTATTTTTCTAACATTTCACAGCTGGATTAAAACGTAACAAGGGTTCTATTGCCCCTCCCAAGTCTGCCCCAATTATGAAACAATATGAAGAAAAGAGAAACACTGGGCCAGACAATAAAGGGGTCACGTTACACGCTGCACACATGCCGCGCACACACTCTTCTCTCACATTCACAGTAGCTAGTGTTCTGCACACAAGAAACTCTCCAGAAAAGCAAATGATGAAAATTGTGGACTGTATAGCAAAAGCAGCCAACTAAAATTATAATTCCATATTGAGTAAAACAGAGGCTGAGCTTCCTTTGTGGCTGTTGGAAGTCCTGTATGGATGAACGCTAGGTCAGAATATTACCATTAAATGTTTTTCACCATCTTTTTTTTGAACTCCCTGCTGTTCGTTTAGCATCTTTTCAATACCTCGGGGATTCAAAGGTCAAATGATTCCTTCCTGGATATATTTCCAGCCTCCACCCTCAAGGGTTTTTTTTTTGTTTTTTGTTTTTGTTTTTTGGTCGCACCATGCGGCATGTGGGACCTTAGTTCCCCGACCAGGGATCGAACCCACACCCACTGCATTGGAAGCGCGGAGTCTTCACCACTGGACCGCCAGGGAAGTCTCACCCTCAAGTTTTTAAACACACATGTTGTACAAGGAGTCTAATAAATTCCTTGTTTTGTGTAGTCTGATGATCTTAGCCAGAAGCAATTAGAGAGCTGTATTAGTATTTGGTTTATTTCAAAATGTGTGGGCATGCCTCGAGTTTTGAAAATCCGTATGTGGTAACTCTTGGGAAGAATCCTTGGGGCCCCTTTGGGGTGTGCTCCTGTACCCAGGTTACCAGAGCAACGCCTACCGACAAGGATGTCACGCTCATGGCCCGTCTGTGGAAGGACTGAGTATGGGTAATAGTACTGCTGCTCTTTTCTCCAGCGCTGGTTAGAATCTACCCTAAGTGGCAACTGGCCTTTGCACCCCCCACCCTTGGCTTTCTGCTCCCTCTTTTGAATACATCTCTTTCAGTAACTCATCAACTCATCAGCACACCAAATGCAAAAAAACACTCTTCTTTAAAAACACAAGTGGACACTGAGGGCCCAGCATTGCTCTCTCAGGATTAACTAGTAACAAACAGAACTAAAGACTTTAATCCATTTTTTTTTTTTTTTGAACTCTGCCTTTTTTTTTTTTTTTTTTTTTTTTTTGGCTGCCATGCAGCTTGCAAGATCTTAGCTCCCCAACCAGAGATTGAACCTGGGTCCCGGCAGTGAAAGTGCCGAGTCCTAACCACTGGACCACCAGGGAGTTCCCAAGCCTTTAACCTTAATGAAATGAAGCCACATGCTCTCCAGTATGTGCCCTTCCAAGGAAGGTGCACAGAGCCTCCCACGCAGAAGTAACATTTATCATCATCCTTTTAAAGAGATAATGGAAGCTATGACAAGAAAACAAAAAACAACTTCACCTGTAAAGAGTTCTGTAAATAACCCCTGGCAAGGCTGGGTCTTTCCCCTTTTGAAGGTCATGTGCTCAGACATCCCAAGTTCCAGAACAGTTTGGTGAGCTCCAGAGCAAAATGGGAAATGGCAGAGTCCTGGGGTTTAATTCTTTTAGCGACTGTACATCGAGGACATCTTCCATATCACAAAGAGAAGGTTTCACCTGGCCTATGAGGCCCTCCGCCTTCCAACACTGACAGCACTTCTTGCCAGAGGGGAAAAAAATTACTTTTTAAATATTGACTCTCTCAGTCACTGCCAAGGCCAACCAGTCAGCTGTGAACCACATTTGTTGCTGCCATCTTAAACAGATCTCGAACTCTGCTACTTGCCAAGCAGCGTCTCTATGGCAAAAGCAAAGCTGCAGTAACGATCCTGAGCTGAGATTCTAGGTATCCAAGCCAGAAGTGCAAGGAATCATTGCCTTACTTCACTTTAGGCGTCACCATTGAACCTCCTAGTGCCATGTCTCAATGACACCTCACACTTGTGTATTCTGAGTCCTTACCCTTCACTGCAAGGCTCCTGAGCCCACCTTGCCCTGCGGAGCTCCTCCTCCTCCCCACCCCCCATCATCATCATCATCATCATCATCATCATCATCATCACTAACAATTATATTAAGAGTTACTATGTGCCAGGCACTCTTCTAGATTATTTTACATCTGTTACTGTCATCACTACTACTAAGAGTAATTGCTAATACTTGTACAGCACATATTGTCAGGCACCATTTCACGAATTCCACACATGCAATCCTCACAACACCCCTAGGAGATAGGTACCCTTATTATCCCGGCTTCATAGGTGAGGAAACGGCACACAGTGGTTTACACACTAGCAAGTGGAGGGGCTGAACTTCAAAATAGGCTGCCTAGCTCTAGAGCCTGCTGTCTACGTGTGCTCTCTGATCCCAGGGGAGAGGCAGACCTAGAACAAGCAATCGTATTTCCAGGTTCCTTTAGAGAGGGACTCAGAAGGGGTTTCTGAGACCTGGTCCACCTTCTTGGAGAAGGTGACTATACGGCTGAGTCTTGAAGGACCAGGAGGAGTAAGTCAGGGAGAAAAGAAAAGGCAAAGTGCTCCTGACGGGTGGAATGGTGCACACACAGACCTGGGGGGAAGGCTTACTCAGGGGGCTCCAGGCGGTTTCTGTAAAGTTAGAGCAAAGGATGAAGAGGCGAAGGATGACGAGATAAAAGTAAAGAGTACTGAACGCAGTCCCTCATGGCCCTGATGGCTCATCTAAAGTTAGACTGTACCCTGAGAACAACAGCAGGCTCCAAAGGGTATGAAGCTGAGGGGCTATCACACGTGGGTTTCCTTTTCAGAACAATCCCTTGGTAGCCCTGTGGCAATCACACTAGACAAGAAAGGGAAACTAGTTAAGAAGCTGTGAGCACAATTCAGGGAAGAAATGATAAGCGTCTGAATGAATACAATGTCAATTATTAGAAACATAAGAAAATTCTCAGTCTTGAACATTTTGATATTGCTTTAATTAAAAATACCTGTATAGGGCTTCCCTGGTGGCGCAGTGGTTAAGAATCTGCCTGCCAATGCAGGGGACGCGGGTTCGAGCCCTGGTCTGGGAGGATCCCACATGCCACGGAGCGACTGGGCCCGTGAGCCACAATTACTGAGCCTGCGCATCTGGAGCCTGTGCTCCGCAACAAGAGAGGCCGCGATAATGAGAGGCCCGCGCACCGCGATGAAGAGTGGCCCCCACTTGCCACAACTAGAGAAAGACCTTGCACAGAAACGAAGACCCAAACGCAGCCATAAATAAATAAATAAATAAATAATTTAAAAAAAAAAAAAAAAACCTGTATAGACGGAACTTCCCTGGTGGTGCAGTGGTTAAGACTCCACGCTCCCAATGCAGGGAGCCCAGGTTCGATCCCTGGTCAGGGAACTAGATCCCACACTCACGCCACAACTAAGAGTTCGCCTGCCACAACTAAGGAGCCCGACTGCTGCAACTAAGGAGCCCGCCGTGAGCTGCAACTAAGACCCAGCGCAACCAAAAAAACCAAAAAACCTGTACAGACATGGGATCCCCGAAGTTCTTGTCCTTTAGAGGACTTGACTGTAGCCAGCTCTTCCTCCCTGGAACTCACAGGTGTAGCACCATATCATGAAATCAAAACGAGCTCACCATTTCAAGTTTTATTATACTAGAACTCAATGGCTTAGCTACTGTCATTGCATAATAAAGATTTAATTAATCAAAATATTAAGAGCTCATGTCTGTCTAATCATCCCCTTTTACATGAAGCAACTTTTACCATAGGAGTTTAAAGTACATCCCTATATCTCTCTATAATATGTCTCACTTTGGGCCACGGCTCTTAAAATAATGTCCATAACTACCAGGAAGCCACAGGCTGGCTGACTTCTTACAACACCTATGCAGATAAGTGACACCACACCGGGCTCACACTAGATGCTCAAAAGGTTTATTGAAAGAAAATACTGAAGTCAATGAGTGAAACCTATCATTGGGCATCAACAATTTTCATTTAATATTTCACAAACCTACATATTATCCCATCACGTGCTCACAAAAGTCTATGCCATTTTACCTCTTTCCTTTGGAAAGGTCTCTCATGGGATGCCTTACTGTAGAAGCAGTGGTTTAAGTGACTCTGTAAACGGTGATCCACTGACCAAAAGAGTTTGAGAATCACTGCTAAGGGACTTCAGAGACTTCACAGAAATGATTCCTGATTAGCTTCATAACCACAAAGAGCAAGATTGGGGGGGTCACTTGAAATAGTAGGTAACTCAGAAATATTCCATAGATCACTGGGATTTTAGAGCTGGAAGACACTGGCCCAGAAAGGTGAAGGGGTTTACCTAAGGTCACGCAGCCAATCAGTAGCAGACTGATTCTTAATTCCTAGACCTGTATTGTTTTCACTATTCCATGCTGCCTGCTCTTTTTGTGTGAAAATATTAAGAAAAGGTAACTAGAAACTTGATGGTATACAAGCCAAGGATGTTCAAATGACGGTAAACAAGCCTCAGAAATCCTAACGTTTAGTCCTATTTTGCTGCTTAGTTGGGTGGCCACTTAATTGTTTTTAGAATCTCAGCTCTCCTGTTTGTTCATGGCAGGAAATTGGTTAGCCCCGCTTCTCACTGTCCACGAGGCTGGACCCTTCCATCTCCACAGCTGCTTCCCCTCTGCTCAAAAATCTGTGCCTCCGTGTCTCCAAGCCCTGTCTTTACCTCAACTTACAGCCAGGTTTTCCCTCTTTCTTTTCATAACGAAATTCCTTGAAAGAACCTACACTCACAGCCACCACATGCTCTGGGTCATAAGTGGCCCCGCCAGTTCTTAGCTGTGTGACCTGGGACAAGTCACTTAACCTCTCCATGCCTTGCTTTCCTTCAGTGTAAAATGGAGGTATTAATAGTTCCCATCTCCAGATTACTGCCAAGTTGAAATGAGATAATCGAGGTAAAGCACATAAGCATTCACTCAGCAAGTATTTATCCAGCGCCCGTGCCAGGAGAAATTCCCAGCACTGGGGATACAGCAGTGAACCAAAATAAATGAGTTCTCATTTCCACAAGGCTTCAGAATTCCACTTTTGAGAGTTTTCCTGCACCTCCTCAACTCCCATTTGCATGCTTACAATAAGGACCTTTACTTTCAGGTAAATAGGGTGTGCCTCTTTGCCTTAAAACTTGATGAAACTACAGTTGACTCTTGAACATGAGTTTGAACTGTGTGGGTCCACTTACATGTGGATATTTTTCAATAGTAAATACTACAGCACTACACGATCCATGGTTGGTTGAATCCACGGATGCTGAATGGGCGGGTATGGAGGAACCTCGTATATGGAGGACCAGAGCACAGACTGTAAATTACATATGGGTTTTTGACTACCCAGAAGATCAGCACCCCTAACCCCCACCTTGTTCAAGGGTCAACCGTACTGTGAAAACTGTAAAATTCAACACAAATATAAGGGATTTTATTAGTACTCCTCAAGCTTAAGCAAAGATCTGGCAAACCAATCCCAACATCGTCTCTCTTTCCTTGGGATGCTGGAATCTATAATAAATTGGAATCTTCCTCAGGTAGCTGGATAACAAACCAAGTAAATTATCATACTTTCTATTCGAATCTCCAGGGCACAAATTTGCAAATCTGTTCAGAGTGAAGCCTCCCTCAGCAGAATTTCCTTAACACTGCTCCGAATCTGTCTCCTCATGCTGTCTTCTCCCCCGCTCTGCTGTATCGCTCCCATGAGGCCGGAAGCTCCTGGAAGGCAACATGCCTGTCTGGTTCACAATCTCCCTCTCCCAGACACTCGCCTTGACACAGAGTAGGCCCACAAAAATATTTATTGGTGAACAGGCACCAGGAGCAATGGAGGGGTTGGGCCCTGCAGAGGGCAGTGTGTGTTGGTGCCAGCTCCCTGCCACACTCACTACGTTTTCCTTTTAAGCCCATCCGTGTGCTTTATAAGTAAATAGAAAATGCTAACCTTAGCATATTCAAAAGAGCGTTTTAGCCTGCAGCAATTAGGTTACCTCTCGGTTATTTATTTCTTCGGCTTGTTATTAGCTCTGCGCAGAATATTATTCTAATTATGTCAGCCCAATCAGCAGTATTGCATGTCCAGGCTCATTTCCATTAGTTTGAGCTTTGTCTTTCACACTGTGATACTAATTCAATGAGACATCAAACATTTAAATCGACCCGGGATGCCGAGGTCAGGCAGTTTTGCCCTTCCACTCTATTAGCACTCGGGTGTAATTGTGTTTGTCACTCCCCACATGACGGATAGTATCAGGGTGGCCACTGGAGCACAAATGAGCAATGTGCTAATATATTATTTTGTTCTATAATATCAATATGTGTTTATTCAGTGCCTGTGCTAGCCAACTTGAAACGGTCACTTTAATACAGCCGCATCAAGTGCTTCTACTCCCAGTGAAGTATTTATTTGGAACGTTTGCTAGATTTTCAATGGAATTAGACCAAAGGAAGGAAAATAAAAATGGATGCCAGGGAAAGGAACCATGAAGGTCTCAAAAGCCTCTAGTGGCACCAGTGAGGACTTGGAAACCACAAAAATCGAAGGTACAATGCCATTTTCTTTCCACCTCAATGCACTTTGCAAAACTCTTCTATTCTCTGGTAAATAGTTTAAAACTCAAGGTGCAACCTATGGTATTTGAACAAATATAAACTTGACCTGGAGTTAGTGGGCACCGTTGATTTTCATGACTGTGTTTTTGACAGTGAGGAAAATAGAGAAAATTGGCAAGCAGTGAAAAGAAAAGTTTTGGGAAATCTGTTAGCTTGTTTTTGTTTCCATGACAGGTAGATATTCGACAATGAATTTTTATCCCTGAGACCCCAACGAACCCAAACTGTGCTCTTGCCATGTTATTTACCCTATCATTATGAGACTTAAATTTCATTATTAGTATAACATAGTGTTACCCAGAGTCTTAGCGTGTTATTTCACATTTTAACATCTAAAAAATAACTAGGGAAGCTGGTGTGCCAAGAAGTCCAAGTCAATATGGTGCACTGACTGACCAAGAGGCACTGTGGATTCCAACAGGAATTCTATTACTGGGTCTCCATGCCTTTTCACAATCACCATAGGACAGACTTTGTTACTCTCATGGTGTAAATGAAAAACTTAAGCCTGGAGAAGCTCGTGTCTAAGCTCAAGATCCCACAGTTTGTCAGCGACAAAGCCAGAACCGGCTCCGGGTTTTTAGATCCCTCGTGGTCATGACCTGCTCTAAAACCCCCAGCTGTCTACCCACATCTCTTAACTGCTGGCCAGGAGTTCGGGTCACCCCTGCTCTGCTGCCATCCCTTATCCAGGCTCTGCTTCAATCTTGGCTCCCCACACATTCCATGTAGCCTGTGCTTGGCACTCGGCCCAGGCGGACTTATCTATCTTCTCCAAATCATAAACTTCTTAAACTAATGCTTGCATGTGCAAAGATATGCATTGAAAGAAAGGAAGAGGATAAATCATCCCTAACCCCTACCGACAGGTTCAGTGAATTACACCAATGTACGTTAATTGAAAAATCGCTCTTTATAAATATAGATAAACCTAAAAAGACAAGACTAAGTACTTCTTAATAGCTTTTTTTAAACTCACCATTGCTTTACATGACCCTTCGATGCCTTTCTGTTCTATTGATTTTACCGTTTTAAATACAGATGCATCTTTTAACTTACTTTGAGGAATTAGCTGAGAATCTCCCATTTTCTGTTTGGGTCTCAGTTTTGCATGCCAAAACTGCCTCTAATGTAGATACCATCCAACTTAGTACTTCCACAGTTTAAGATACAAAGTTCTAATAACTGGTTCTACTGTGGGGGAAAATGGAACTTTTACTTTTGATACTGTAATTGGACCAGGAAACTGAAAACAAACCCATAAATAAGAATGTGATGCTCTTACTAGTCAATGATTTTTGCATTCAAAGAATGGGAGGAGCTTCATATCTTTAACAATTTTTCCGCAACATTTCTGCATACTGATATCTGCATATTGAAAGCAGCACATTAGACTTTTGTTCTCAAAGATCACAAGTTGAACAGAAATGCAAGCAGAAATAAGAGACGAACTCCAAGATGAAGGCCAGCCCCCTGAGATGCGCACAAAAACCTTTGAGTTCACAGCACTTTAGAAAGGTGACAGGAGCAGTAAATAAACCATTGGATTAGATTGGAGGTCAGCAACCTTTTAAAAGGGGTGTGCTGAAGAGTTGACCCCTTTCCTTCTGGCATGCTCCTCCTGTGCTGACCATATCTTTGCAAAGAAAAAAAGGTTGAACTGCCACCTGCCAATGGTTGGGGGCGCAGGGCTGCTGACCCTTGTGGCTACTGGTGGCCCAGCCATCCATGGGCATGTTGAAGAGCTTGGCTTAAGTGCCACCTCGGGCAGTGACCGGCCAGGCTCCCTCGCACCAACATGGAGACATGTGATGGAAAGAGCAGAATCCATCACACGTCAGCTTCCAACATATTTCTTTCTTTTTTTTTTTTTAATTTAATTTTTTTTTTTTGGCTGCGTTGGGTCTTCATTGCTGTGCGCGGGCTTTCTCTAGTTGCGGCAAGCGGGGGCTACTCTTCATTGTGGTGCGCGGGCTCCTCACTGCAGTGGCTTCTCTTGTTGCAGAGCACGGGCTCTAGGCGCCCGGGCTTCAGTAGTTGTGGCACACGGGCTCAGTAGTTGCGGCACGTGGGCTCAGTACTTGCAGTGGTGCATGGGCTCTAGGGCACACAGGCTTCAGTAGTTGTGGCTTGCGGGCTCTAGAGTGCACGCTCAGTAGCTGTGGTGCACAGGCTTAGTTGCTCTGCGGCATGTGGGATCTTCCCAGACCAGGGATCGAACCCGTATCCCTACACTGGGAGCCGAATTCTTAACCACTGCACCACCAGGGAAGTCCCCCAACATATTTCTGATGACAAGGAAAGTACTAGTAGCATAAAATAATAGACCAAAAGAAAGGGAGAAAAGACTAATAGACCAGACACCAGAAAAGTTAGTGATCATATCCTACCCTTCCTTCCCTTCCTATCAAAAAGAAATCAGACAGTGGAAATATGGGACAAGTTCCCTCATGGGGGGAGGGTGGCACATGGAAATCATAGACTAGGAAATGAAAAGAGAAACCATAGTCAACGTAATATGCAGAAGTAGCCATTTATTTATGCACTCCTTCCATTTATAAAAGATGTGTTTCAGCCTCTGGCTGCATGTACATAATAATTAGCGCTAATGAATATAAATGATACTCACAACTCAACCTGTTTACAGAGTCCCCTCTCCCCCGTGTTATTCAGGGAAGAACTGAGTTTGGAAATGAGACATATGCTGTGTTCTTGGGCTTGACGATGACCCAGAGGTTACAGAAACTGAGGACAAGGAAATCAGTTAGCAATTAACATGGCAAGAAAAAGCCGAACCCAAGGAATTTGGCACTTCGAGTCACAGGCACTGCCTCAAAGGAGGACACTCTTCCTTTCTCTGCGGACATTTGTCCACAGGGTAACACGATTATTCCTGCATAACCCAGCACCTGAGAGATGCTGAGGGCAGAAATTCAAGGAGCAACTGTAACACCATGAGAGGTCTGAGAAAAAGAACACAGAACATAAAAAAGATGAAAAGAATGACACTCACATTCTACTCCTATTTATTCTTCCACCCAAGCAAAGGAGGTGATCTGGTTTAGCTAGCTCAGTGGATTTTTGAAGCCAGAAACTCATATGTATGAGAAGTTAATAGTAATAGCACAAAGACAATGGCAAGAGGTAATATATAATGTGATAGAGACTAAAAATACCCCAGAAAATCAGATATAAGATCTCTTGAAAATAACAACCATTTAGTGCAAAGGAAAGAATCTTTATATAACTCAATAAATACATCTGAAAATTTTACAGCACAAAAAATGGTCTGGACTAGAAATGAAAAGATCAGTGATGTTTGATATGCTCTGTTTAATAAGAAACAAAAAGCAGCACACATCTCAGGAAACACTTCTGTCCTCAGTTAGGTATACAAAACAAAGTTCGAGGGTTTAAAAAGGCCAGCCTCAGGTATTTGGAAAACGCATTTACAGGACACCTCATATTCCAGTGGGCCCAGGAGCCAATGCTGGGCGTTCTGACATTCCTGAGGAAACTTTATTTCCTCACCACTGGATGCAGCTGCTGTGTCTGAGGACCTTACAGTCTAGGATACTGCACAAGTGGAAGGGCCCTGGGAAATCAGCGTTCTCAACTGCAGAGGAAACAAGTGAGCTTAGGGCAGGGTGGGCACCTCCCAAGGTCCCACAATAACATGGGGGCAGAGGTGGAACCAAGAATCCAAGCCTCTAGCGGTTTCTGTGAAGTTAAGTACAATGCACAAAGACAGCAACAGGGGATTCCCTGGCGGTCCAGTGGTTAGGACTCAGTGATCTCACTGCCGAGAGGGCCCGGGTTCAATCCCTGGTTGGGGAGCTAAGATCCCACAAGCCACACAGCGTAGGCAAAGAAAAAAGAAAGAAAGAAAAGAAAAAAAAAAAAAGAAGACAAAAGAAAAGACAGCAACAAATGTGGCCCCTTCAAGCTCACTGCCTTCCTATCCTAACCTTCTGAAGGAGTGAGAGAAGCCAAGTCAGGGGGCAGGAAGCACGTGGGGCATCTGAGCATGTGACTAACAAGAGGAAGTTGAACTCACGTCACTTGCCCTAACCTCCTCGCTTGCCCCTGTCCTTCTCTTTCTCTAAACTGTGCTTCACACTTGCTTCATCCAGGAAGCCCACCAGGCTCGCCTCTCCTACTCCCAGCTGTTCCTAGCGTCCCAACCCTTACATTGACTGGCCACGTGATATCTGCCTGAAGACTCCAGCCTCCGTTTCCTCCTCGAAAAGATGGGGATACTAAGACCTACTTCCTAGGATGTTTGTGAGATACGGGGGAGATAATCTGTATAAAGGGCCTAGCACAACATCTGACAAATAATAACAAAAGAAAAATAAGTGCTCAGTTAAAGGAAGGTGTTAGTACATTATTACAGCAGCAAATAGATCTCCACAGCCAAGTTGCTGGGTGACTCTCTGTGGGTGACTGCAGCACATCACATTTAGTTTTGTCACTGTGGCGCTTCTTTGGTCTCACCCACCATGTGCATGTGGGTTGAACTGAAGTCCTCCCCTCTCCTGCCTCTCTTCTCTCACTTGCTTGGAATCTTCTCCAGAACAGGGATTCTGTAAGGCTTCTCATGAATATGGTTGGCACAGGCTGGCTCCCTGGCACTGACGATGCCAAGCTGATAAATAGTAACTAACTTTAAGGGTCGTTAGAATCATTTACAAGGCAATTTCACGTACAGAAATTCATTTGATCCTTGCAGTTACCCTAGAAGCCAAGCAGGACTTTTATTATTATCCCCATCTTAGATAAAAGAGGAGAAAACAGAGGCTCAGGTAGGTTGAATGACTTGCCTCTCACCTTGAGTGGGGCTGATACACTTTTGGAATCAGGGGCCACCTTGCCTGGCTTGGCAGTTTTCAAAAGGGGGTATTAATCCTTCCCCTAGATGACCTTTAACACATATGACTGCTGCTGTGCAGTGTCTACTCAATGAGGAGTCCCCAGACACACTTCTCTACGATTTCAGCATCTCCCCACAGCAACTTGTTTTTACCTTACCAACCATCTATCGAACAAAGGTCAGCAAACTACAGCCAAATCTGATCCACAGCTAGTTTTCAGATGGTCTACAACCTAAGGATTTTAAAGGGCTGTGAAAAACTAAACAAAACAAACAAACAAACAAGAAAATGCAACAGAGATGTATGTGGCCCACAAAGCCTAAAATACCTACTATCTGACCCATTAAGGAAAAGGTTTGCTGGCCCAATCAGATTGTGGTTCTCTCCTGCTTTGGCACCTTGGACACTTAGAGCCCAATCTGAGGCCCTTCTCTAGCAACAGAATAAGACTTCATGCAATGTCTTTTGGGACTCTCACTCTGATTCCAGTTTTGCTCTCAAAGGAAGTATTTGATGTGACTCTTTCGATGCTGAAGAAATTAGTACCACCACTGGTAACCCTAAAACACAAGCCATTAAACTCATCATACTCCTTTATCACCAAGTAATATGTGCAACAGACACCCTTGCCTTGTCCCTTAACCAATGCATCCTTGGGCCTTAATCATGTCCCATGATTCATTCTTAAGGGAGCTTCAAAATGTCCTGCCTAATGTTCCCCTTCACTAATTTTTTTTTAACATCTTTATTGGAGTAAAATTGCTTTACAATGTTGGGTTAGTTTCTGCTGTATAACAAAGTGAATCAGCTATATGTATACATATATCCCCATATCCCCTCCCTCTTGCTTCTCCCTCCCACCCTCCCTATCCCACCCCTCTAGGTCGTCACAAGTCACCGAGCTGATCTCCCTGTGCTATGCAGCTGCTTCCCACTAGCTAGCTATTTTACATTTGGTCCCTTCACTAATTTTTAAACTTATTTTTTAGTGTTTTATCTTGCACCATAATAATCACTTTTGAAAATTACTGAATCCTTTCAGGAACCAGGATTTAAGGACTATACATTGAATAGCCTCCTTAGAATAGCCCACGTAGTACAGAGCAGGCTTGAACCCAGCTCACCTCATTCCACACCCAGGGCTTTTCCTCACTATCCCTAAAAGTCAAGAAGGTTCTAAATGGAAATAATTAGGGACCGAACCCTGTTAGTTAGAGACGCTCCCCAGCTGTAGCCCACTATCCTGGAGGGCCCATCCCGAAATAGCCTTCCGGGCTTTCTCTTAGATAGTCAGCCCTCGTAACCATAGTTCCTCATTTTCTGATTCAACCAACTGTGGATTGAATCTGCAGATGCAGAACCCATGGTTCCAGAGGTCCACTGTACTATGCCATTTTACACAAGGGACTTGAGCATCTGCAGATTCTGGTATCCAGGGAGGGTTCCTGGAACCAGTCCCCCATGGATACTGAAGGATGACTGCACTGCCACAGAGGCACACACCACACCAGCGTCCCCTCATTGCCAGGGCTCCAGCTACTCACCAGTCCAAAGGAAGAAAAGGAGGACAAAAACCTGCTCCCAACCCTCTTGCACTGTTAGTGGGAAAGTAAATTGATACAGCCACTATGGAGAACAGTATGGAGGTTCCGTAGAAAACTAAAAACAGAACTACCATATGACCCAGCAATCCCACTACTGGGCACATACCCTGAGAAAACCATAATTCAAAAAGAGTCATGTACCACAATGTTCACTGCAGCTCTATTTACAATAGTCAGGACATGGAAGCAACCTAAGTGTCCATCGACAGATGAATGGATAAAGAAGATGTGGCACATATATACAATGGAATATTACTCAGCCATAAAAAGGAACAAAACTGAGTCACTTGTAGTGAGGTGGATAGACCTAGAGTCTGTCATACAGAGTGAAGTAAGTCCGAAAGAGAAAAACAAATACCGTATGCTAACACATATATATGGCATCTAAAAAAAAAAAAAAAAAATGGTTTTGAAGAACCTGGGGGCAGGACAGGAATAAAGACACAGACATAGAATGGACTTGAGGACACGGGGAGGGGGAAGGGTAAGCTGGGACGAAGTGAGAGAGTGGCATGGACATATATACACTACCAAATGTAAAATAGATAGCTAGTGGGAAGCAGCTGCATAGTACAGGGAGATCAGCTCGGTGCTTTGTGGCCACCTAGAGGGGTGGGATAGGGAGGGTGGGAGGGAGATACAAGAGGGAGGAGATATGGGGGTATATGTATACGTATAGCTGATTCACCTTGTTATATAGCAGAAACTAACACACCATTGTAAAGCAATTATACTCCAATAAAGATGTTAAAAAACAAAACAACAACAACAAAAAACCTGCTCCCAGTTATGTGGAGGGAATCACTGGATGTGGGACCAAGTGGCTGGGTTTCAGTTCTGCTCTCACCACCCACCAGCTATATGACCTTGGATCAGCCACTTACCCTCTCTGACTCTACCCTTGTCTAGAGGAACAGAGGGGTCCTCCTAGCGCTGTCATGAATTGCATGGGTGCGAGTGGATGACAAAGCATTTACTAACATTTGGAAGCCCTGTACAACTGTAAGAGCTTGTTATCACAGCAACAGCCATTCTGCAATCAGCCTGAGATGCTTGGAGCTGGAGTAATCAGCCCTCTCGCCACCCCTTCCATCAGTCTAGCAGGTCGAAGAATTTGGACAAGTGGGTTTTTCAGGGGAAAGAGATAGAGTTACGCTCTCTACTTCACCTCTAAAGTACTTGGGTCTCCAGGGGCTAAACGGACCTTCTATTTATAAGGAGAAGACAGAAGACAATGCACACACCCCAAAAGGCTTTAAATGACGCCCCACACCTCCATGGAGAATCTCTGATTTTAAAAGAAGCATGGCAAAAGAACCCTTATCCATGCTGCCAATTAGATAAGACAAAGTGATATCAACCCCACGCTGGCTCCAGGGACCGGCCAGGATAACCTTACACATTATCCACTTCAAATTTCTGTGATTATGTCCTACATATATTATATACTCTCACACAGAATGAACATATTATTTGTGATTTACACCCACCCCCCCCCCCACCCAGCCCAGTAATTACACCCCTGTGTATTGCATCTATTCACTTGAGAACATGCCTTTCATTTGACAGATCAAAGGATTAAGCATATATTTTTCCTCTTCTCTCAAACCAGCCATTGCCTCCATGGAGGAGCATTGACTTCCTTCCTTGAAAATGCTGTTCTTTTGAGTAGTTTTCACCTTGGGACTAAACATCTTTTGCCCTCAGACTTGGTCACAACATAGGCTGGTCCACAGAGATGGGGGAGACCAGGGGGGCCACCACTGTCTGCAAGGAGAGGAGGCTGTGTGGCACAGGACTGCTAGGAAAGCTAAAGGGAAACTGCTAGCTACCAACAAGGGCTGCTTGAAGGCCTCTAAGGACCCCATGCACTCTTGCTTTTTTTGCAAGCCATACCTCTCTCACATTATACCAAATACCCTGCATCCCACATTTAAGGAAATGCGCGTAAAACTATATGAGTTTTAAGGAGTTGTAGTTGATGGGTAAACGTGTTTCATTTTGTAAAAATTTGAACATTAATTAATGTCAATTTCACAGTTTCATATTTTTCATTCAGTAATTCCCTTCCAGAATTCCAACACTTTATTCAGCTCTTGCCAATTCCAAAGCCCCCAGCTCTGTGTTTATGGATCCAATGGTTAAATGGTCCTATTGTCAACTCTCATTGCTTGGGCTCTAAGAGAAGGTTTTGAAAGAGGAGTGGAGGGTAGGAGGGTATAAGAGAAGCCCAGAGTTCCTGGAGCAGAAGGGCAAAGGACTAAAAGGCTCAGAGTTCTAACAGTGAATGCTGCTCACTTCCTGTTCGCCCAGGACCAAATCTGCCACCAAATACTGGGGAAAAGACTGTGTTTAAAGTTGCTCCATTTTTCAGTACTGATCTAGAGTATCCCATAAATCTCCCCAAATTTAGCAACATGACACACTAATGCTGGAAACAGCACTGTGCTAAGAGCTACGGCTCCCAGCTAAAGTTCCAGGCCTAGATGCACCTGCTAGCTACGTGACCTCTGGCATTACAGATTTCCTGTGCCTCATTCATCCATAAAACAGGGGTAACGCCACCCAATCAGCCTTAGCGTTGTTGTAAGCATGAAATGTTATGAGTTGAGCGAAAGTTCTTTGTAAACTGTAACATGCTATAAAATGCAAAAGAATATTGCTAAGAAGGTCTCTTGATGAGCCAGTCATGTGGTAATTCATAGGATACACAATTTAAAAGGAGGTATGTGTATACCCAAGATGCCTCATGGTTCTTTGTGGAGACAATTTCCTACTTCTTTCTGAAACTAATGGGGAATTCCCCAGCTGTCCAGTGGTTAGGACTCCACACTTTCACTGCCAAGAGCCTGGGTTTGACCCCTAGTCGGGGAATAGCCACGTCGCATGGCCAAAAAAAAGAGAAAAAAATGAAACTAGTGGCATAAGAAATCCTCGAAAATGAGATGTATAAAACTGACCTAGACTAAAAGTTGGAAGTATTCTAATATCCAATCAAGCACCTACATTCTACATGCATAAACACATATTCTATTTAGTTTCTTTTGGTTTGAAGAACTCAGACAACCTATTCATGCTTACCTCTGGAAAAGAAGGGTTAGCAGTTGGAACTATTGACTGTGAAACTGTCAGGAAGTAAATGACTTGAATTTTATCTAATCTGTATATAAAGACTTGTGCTGAGCTGCAACCATGTATCACAGTCCATTTCTGCTTTGGTATGTTTTGTTTTGTTTTGTTTTACCAAATAGCTCTTGTCAAAGAGCCATTAGCTCCTGAAAAATGACAGAACATTCTCACAGAAGTTTGAAATTGGTACCAGATTATTTGACTTTATTGAGAGGGTTTTAAACTAAATTTAGGTGTGAAAAGGGAGTGCCAAAAAAATACCCAAAGAAAATCAACTGAAAGAGCTCCCAGTGGTCAAAGCGGGAACAATTTGAGGAACAAAACAGATAAATTAGCAGTGGGTTATAACACCGAAGTATACAGTAAAATATCCTTGAGTCCACACTGATATAAATAAATGACTGAATAAATAAGTATATTTGGGAAAACAAGCAAATCTCCTGTGCAGAAGAATTCCAAATTATTTATGTAGATAGATACCATGGCCTCAGGAAGTAGAGCATTAACTCTCCATTCTTTAAGTGTGAGCTAAGCACGGTGACTTCCTTCCAAAGGGGATAGCGTGGAAAGGGGCTGAGGGCTGAGTGTCAACTTTACAGCGGAGAAACAGGACAAACACTACCTCAGCTAAGTGAACAAGGTCAATACCAACAGTGGTAAGTCATGTTGCTAGTAGTAGCCTTCATTTGATATAATGAGAATGGCACTTTACCTCTGTGGTCTTCCTCCCAAAAACCCACAACCCCAGCCTAATCAAGAAAAATCATCAAACAAACATCAATAGTGAGACATTTACAAAATTTCTAACCAGTACTCTTCAAAACTGTCAAAGTAATAAAAAACAAGGGGAGCCAAAAAAAAAACTGTCACAGCCAGAAAGAGCTTAAGTATACTAAATGGCGTATGATATCCTGGATGGGATCTTGACACAGAAAAAGACATTAGGAGAAAACTAAGGAAATCTGAATAAAGTATGGACACGGTTAACAAATATCCATAAGCGTTCACTCATACTATCAATAGTGGTTCACTAATTGGAACAAATGTGCCATCCTAATGTAAGATGGTAGTAACAGAGGAAACTAGGTATAGGTACATAGAAATTCTCTGCACTATCTCAGTAATTTTTCTGTAAGTTTCAAACGATGTGAAAAAAAAGGTGAATTTTTTAAAAAGACCGAAAAGCTATCCCTCCATTCAATCAACAAATATTTAAGTGCTTACTATAGGCCAGGAACTGTCAGATAAAGTCACTGCCCTCATGGAGCTTACGTTCTAGTGGGGGGAGGTGTCTCAAGTAATAAAATTAATTTATAATATCAGAATCTGAAGATGATTTTTAAGCCATGGGACAAAATGAGATCATCTCAAAGAGGTACACAGTACATTATAATTTGGAAAATGCTTAAAGTACAGATTTAAAAATCAGTGTTAATATAAAGACAGGTTTATCATAACACAGCAAAATGCTTTCTCCTTGGCCCTATCTAGACTATTAAACAGATGACTTGTAAACACTTATTTTAAAAGTTATGTGATTATTAAGAATCAGCAAGGGTTCTCACAGAACAAAGAATGCCAAAATCACACATTTCTTTCAACAATTTGAAGAAACAGAAAGTATACATTTCATATTTCACATAATAAAGTCCAAAGGGATCTTGAAAGGGTAGAACTATGTACTAAAATCAAAGGTGAAATTTAATAAAAAATTTTGCTGCAAAACTTCCACTCATGTCCAAAAATTTCAATTGCACAACTAAAAGAAAAGATGAAGAATCAAGATGAGTGGTATTTTCTATGAACAAAAACTCAGAGCTCTGGTTGACCATGGGCTTGATTGGTGCCAACAGTATGGTGTGGCTAATGCCACTTCAGGCCAAACTGATAGGAATTAGTGTACAGGTCAAAGAAGCTAGTAACCCTATTCATCTCTGCTGTTGTCAGGCCACACCTAGAGGTTCGTCACCATTTATAACCACCACACTTTCAAAGGAATACTGGCAAATTAGTGTATACAGAGAAACATGAAAGAACAGTGAAGAATCTGGTAACAAAGAGTTTACATGAGGAATAATTTTAAGAGTAAGAAATATTTACCATAAGAAAAAAACTAAACAAAGACATATTTGGAGGTAGCTATTATCTCGTTATAAAGTAGTGAAGAGGTTCACAAACCCTTTCCTCAGAAAACAATGATAAAACTGGACAAAACTTTCAAAAGAGCAACCATGTCAGGGCTCTACAAATTGACCAAATCGAAGCAACAAATTGAAAAGAGTTTATTCATGAAAAGGTGCTGAAACAATGGGAGTGTGTGGTGTTCTTACCTGGGGTGATCCTTAACCCCTCCACCCCACAGCTCAATCAGTACTGGAGTGTTACCAGGACATAGCTGCTCAAGAGAACCAGCAGATTGCTGTTGGCAGGTGAGGTTCAAGGGGTGAATGGATTTGAAAAGGAAAATGGAAAATCCCCTCAAAGGAGTGAATGGGGAATGCCTGCATTTCTCCTAGTCTGAGGTTATGGTCCTAGGAGGGGAATGCAGAATCACAGGCAGAGCCAGAAATTTAGCGGGAAGATACTTGATTAGTTTCCCACACAACCCTGGCTGACTGGTTGGCTATGTTCATGCACAGGGAAGACCAAACAAGGCCCGAGAAAAGGTAAAAACGGAGGCCAGTTTGAAAACAGCATGAACACTGAATGTGCTCCACAGACGACACAGAGATCAACTGGCAGAGAGTGGACGCCTAGTGTTTGTGCCAAGTCCATGGCCAATTATGGGTTAACCAATAACATACACGTACCCATGGCAACCTCTAGGAGGCCAGGTTGAAAAATAAAAAGAACTGAAAAACGAGAGCACAGATATCATCAGTGGCAGAACATCACAGCAGACAGAGATTCCACAGATTTTAAGTCCAGGAAAGTTACTTCAAAAAAAAAAGAAGGATTTTTAGTTTCCACTTCAACATGTAAAGAGCTCAGAAGTCATCACTCCCATCCTGAACACACAGAAAATCAACGGCTCTTCTCAGACCCATCAGATAATTGAACAAACAGAGCAAACCACCATCCTAAAGGCTGGAGAGACAGATCAATACAGAGAACCATACTTAAGCGGAGCAAAAACAATGGAGATGGTAACCTACCAGTTAGTACCAGAACATTTAATGGTAATTAAATATTAATTTAATTAATGGTGATTAATAGCTGGAAACTGAGCATGGACTAGCTTGAGGGTTGAAAGTTTCAGGGACTCAGTCTTTAAGGGTCTCCCACATTTTCATGAGTTTTACCTCCAGTAGCCTTACCATGTTCTCACAGTGAAGATGGGAGAAAAATCTTCTCTTGTTTCCAGCAGGGAGAGGGAGGAAGTAACCACCATGAAATATGAAATACGATCATTGTATTCTGTTCGCCATAACAAAACACTGCCCTCAAGACCCTTATCTGACCAGACCCCTTACCAGACCCTTATCTGACCTATGAGAATGACAATTAGACAACTGGAGCCCCTGGAGCCTTTCTGTCTCACATTAGGGAGGGAAAAGAAAAAGCTAAAAGATAATTCTGAAGGGACTCAGGCCCACCAAAAAAAAAAAAAAAAAAAAAAAAACCTCTAAAATTTAATCATAAAATTATAGATTGCTTACCCTTTCCAATACTTAACACCACATCAACAAGGCTACAGTATAATGACAGTGGATGACAACTGAGAGAGATGCAGGATACCAACTCTACTTAAGGAGGAGTTTCTAGGAAAACCCAAAGAAACAGGGGAAACAGCAACAAGGACACAAGAGGAAACTGAATCCTCTAACACATACATCTAGAGTAAACATTAAACACAGCTTAACTCCTAACTAGATAAACATAAAACCTCACCCTTAAAGTTTTTTTACCTCAGTTCCTATATACCAATGCATCATGTCCAGCTTTCAACAAAAAATTACAAGTCATGTTAAAAGGCTAGAAAGAACACAGTCTGAAGAGACAAAGCAAAATCAGAACCATTCTAAGCTTTGACACTGATAGTGGAAATAAGCTAAGGGATTGAATGGAAAAAATGGACAACATGCAAGAACAGATGAGAAATATAAGCAAAGAGGTAGAAACTCCAAGAAAGAATCAAAAGGAGGTGCTGGAGATCACAAACACTGTAACAGACATTAAGAATGCTTCTGATAGCCTCATCAATAGACTGAGCATGGCTAAGGAAAATGTGATCTTGAAGGTACATCCCAAACTGAAAAGAAAAAAGAACAGAATATCCAGTAACTGTGGGACAACTGCAAAAGGTGTAACATATGTATAATAAAAATGCAGGGGGAAAAGAGAGAAAAGGGCAGAAAAAATATTTGAAATAATAATGGCTGAGAATATTCCAAAATTAATGACAAACACCAATCCACATATCCAGAAAGCTCAGAGAACACCAAGCAGATTAAATACCAAAAAACTACATCTGGGAATATCATATGCAAATTGCAGAAAACCATAATCAAACATGAAATCTTGAAAGAGGCCAAAGAGAGAAATCACTACAGAGGTGTACCTGTAGAGGAACAAGGATAAGAATGACACTGGACTTCTCTTCAGAAGCCAGGCAAGTGAGAAAAGATTAGAGTGAAATATATAAACTGTTGAAGGAAAAAAATCTACCAATCTAGAGTTCTGTACCTAGTTAAATTATCCTTCATGGTAGAGGAGATACAATGATTTTCTCAGGAAAAAAAGAGGGGGGGAGGATTTGTTGCCTGTAGACCTGCAAGAAATGTTAAAAGAGGTTCTTCAGAGAGAAGGAAGTAATATAGATCAGAAACTCGATACTACATAAAGGAAAAACAGAGTTAGTAAAGGAATAAATGAAGGTAAAATAAAATCTTTTGTTTTTCTTAACTGCCCTGACAGATAACTGTTTGCTCAAATAATTAACTGCAACAATGTGTTGGATACATATAGCTTATGGATAAGTAAAATGAATGATGGCAACAGAATAAGGGATGGGAGAAAAGAATTAGAAACATTCTGGTATAAGTTACCTGCACTACTCATGAAGTGGTACAGTGTTATTTAAAGTAAACTTAGATTATTGTAAATGTATATTGCAAACTCTGGGACCACAACTAAAAAAAAAAAGGTTAAGAAGAAGGATAATTGATAAGTTAACAGAGTAGAGAAAATGGAAACATATAAAATGCTCAATTAAAACTAGAGAAGGCAGAAAAAGAGAAGATGAAAAAAAGAGACAAAGAATGAATGTGACAAATATAAAACAATTTTTTAAATGGCAGACATTAATCCAAGTATGTCAATAACAACTGTAAATGTGAATGGTCTAAATAAACCAATTAAAAGATAGAGACTATCAGTATGGATTAAAAAAACAAGACCCAACTATATGTTATCTATAAGAAATCCACTTGAAATATAAAGGACAGATAAAGTAAAAGTAAAGGAATGGAGAAAGTTACACCATACTAACACTAATCAAAAGAAAGTTGTAGTATCTATGCTAATTTCAGACAAAGCAGACTTCAGAGCAAAAAAATAGCAGGAATGAAGAGGGGCATTACCTAATGATAAAAGACTCAACTGTCCAAGAAGAATAACAATCCTTAACATGTATACATCTAACAACAAAGTGTCAAAATAGGTGAGGTAAAAACTGATAAAACTGTAGGAGAAATAGGCAAATCCGTTATTTTAATTGGAGACTTCATCACCCCTGTTTCATTAATTGACAGATGATCCTGCAGGTAGAAAAGTAGTAAGGATATAGCTGAACTGAACAGCATCCATCAATAAAAATTGACATTCATAGAACACTTCACCCCAAACTGGCAGATTATGTATTCCCAATCTAACCTGGAACATACACCCAAAATAGATCCCATTTTGATTAATAAAATACAATGAATGAATTCAAAAGAATAGAAATCATAAAATATGCTCTTAGACCACAATGGAATTAAACTGAAAATCAGTAACAGAAAGATAACTGGAAAAGGCAAAGTATTTGGATATTATACAACCCACTTCTAAATAACACATGGGTCAAAGAAGAAGTCTCAAAATTTTTTTTTAGTGTTTTGAACTAAATGAAAAGGAAGATACAACTTACTGAAATTTGTGAGATACAGAGTAAGCAGAGTTTAGAGGGAAACTGATAGTGACAAATGCATATACTAGAAAAGAAGAAAGCTCTATAATCAACAATCCAAGCTTCCATCTTAGGGAACTAGAAAAAGAAAAGCACCAACAGCCTAAAGCAAGCCAAAGAAAAGAAACAGTTAAAACTAGAGTAGAAAACAATGAAACTGAAAATAGGAAATCAATACAGAAAATTAACAAAACCAAAAGCAGTTTCTTTGAAAAGATCAACAAAATCAATAAACCTCCAGCAAGGCTAACCATGAAAATAAGAGAGAAGACAAAATTATACTTCCCAGAAATGAAAGATGGGCCATCACTACTGATCCCATGAACATCAAAAGCATAGTAAAGGAACATTATTAACAATTCTATGCCTACAAATTCGATAACCTAGATGAAATAGGCCCATTCCTTGAAAGACATAATCTGCCAAAACTCACATAAGAAGAAATAGATAACCTGAATAGGTCTATCTCAAAATTTGAATCAATAATTAACAACCTTCCAAAGCAGAAAGCATCAGGCCCAGGTAGGTTCACTCATGAATACTGCAAAACATTTAAGGGAGAAATTACACCAATTCTCTACAGTCTCTTCCAGAGGACAGAAGCAGAGAGAATACTTCCTAACTCATTCTATGAGGCCAGTATTACCCTAATACCAAAACCAGACAAAGACATTACAAGAAAAAAAAAATAATGACCGGTATCTATCATGAACATAGATGCAAAAATCCTCAACAAAATATTAGCAAATCAAGCCCAATAATACATAAAAAGAATTGTACACCATGATCAAGTGGGATTTATTCCAGGTATGCAAGGCTGGTTCAACATTCAAAAATCAATTAATGTAATCCACCACATCAACAGACTAAAAAAGAAAAATCACATGATTATATTAATAGATGCAGAAAAAGCACTGACAAAATCTAACATCCATTCAGAATAAAAACTCTCAGTAAACTAGGAATAGAGGGTAACTTTCTCAACTTGATAAAGAATATCTACAAGAAACCTACAGCTAATATTATACTTCATAGTGAGAAACTCAAGGCTTTCCCACTAAGATCAGGTACAAGGCAAGAATGTCCCCTCTAAAAAGAGAACTACCATAGGATTTAGCAATTCCATTTCTGGGTATTTATCCAAAGAAAATAAAAACATTAACATGAAAAGATATATGCACCCCATGTTTACTACATCATTACTTCCAACAGCCAAGAAATTGAAACAACCTAAGTGTTCACAAATGTGATATATATAATGGAATATCATTCAGCCATAAAAAAAAAGGAAATCTTGCCATTTGCAACAACATGAATGGACCTTGAGGGCATCATGCTAAGTGAAATAAGTCAGACAGAGAAAGACAAATGCTGTATAATCTCACTTATATGTAGAATCTAAACAACAAATAAGTTAAAAACAAAAAACAAAAAAAAAAAAAACCATGGTTTCATGGATACTGAGAACAAATGAGCAGTTACCAGGGGCAGGGGTGAGGAGTTGGTGAAATGGAAGGAGGAGGTTAAGAAGTACAAACTCCCAGCTACAAAATAAATAAGCCCTGGGAATGTAATGTATAGCACGGTGACTATAATTAATAATACCAAAAAATAATAATAATAATAATAATAATAATACCATGTATACTTGAAAGTTGCTAATAAAGTAAATCTTGAAAGTTTCCATCACAAGAAAAAAATGTGTAAATTGGATGGATGGATATAAATTACATTTATTTTGGTAAAAATTTCAGGTAGAATTTGAAATTAAAAACACAATACCTGGGGCTTCCCTGGTGGCGCAGTGGTTAGGAATCCACCTGCCAATGCAGGGGACATGGGTTCGATCCCTGGCCCGGGAGGATCCCACATGCCACAGAGCAACTAAACCCATGAGCCACAATTACTGAAGCCTGCGTGCCTGGAGCCCATGCTCTGCAACAAGAGAAGCCACCACAATGAGAAGCCCGTGCACCACAACAAAGAGTAGCCTCCACTCACTGCAACTAGAGAAAGCCCGCGTGCAGCAACAAAGACCCAACACAGCCAAAAATAAAACAAATAAATAAATTTATTAAAAAAACAAACAATACCATTTACATTAGCATGTAAATAATGAATTACTTACAAATCTAACAAAACAGAAGATCTGAGGAAAACTGTAAATCTCTGATGAATGAAATCAAAGAACTTGATAAATGGAGAGAGATTTTATGTTCATGAATAGGAAAACTCTACATTGTCGAGATGTCAGTTTTTCCCAAATTGATCCACAGATTCAAAGCAAACCAAATCAAAATCCCAGCAAGTTATTCTACGGATTTCAACAAATTCATTCTACAGTTTACATGGAGAGTCAAAAGACCCAAAACAGCCAACACAATATTGAAGGAGAAGAACAAAGTTGGAGGAGTGACACGACAAATTCAAGACTTACTATAAAGCTACAGTAGTCAAGACAGTGTGGTACTGGCAAAAGAACAGACATATAGGTCAATAGAACAGAATAGAGAGCCCAGAAATAAATCCCTATCATATAGTCAGTCAATTGATCTTTGACAAAGGAGCAAAAGCAAGACAATGGAACAAAGATGGTCTCTTCAACAAATGGTGCTGGAACAACTGAATATCCGCATGCAAAAAAAATGAATGTGGGTAGAGACACAGAATATGTACCCTTCACAAAAATTAACTCAAAGTGGATCACAGACCTAAATGTGAAATGCAAAACTATTAAAAGTCCTAGAAGATAATATGAGAAAACCTAGATGACCCTGGGTATGGCGATGACTTTTTACATACAACACCAAAAGCACCATCCATGAAAGGAATAATTGATAAGCTGGACTTCATTAAAATAAAAAAAAAAACAAACTTCAGTTCTATGAAAGACAATGCCAAGAGAAAACAAGCCTCAAATGGGGAGAAATATTTCCAAAAGACATATCTGATAAAGGACTGCTATCCAAAGTATACAAAGAACTCTTAAAACTCACTCATAAGGAAACAAAACAACCCAGTTTTTAAAATGGGCCAAAAATCTTCACACCTCACCAAAGAAGGTAATACAGATGGCAAATAAGCATACGAAAAGATACTCCACATCATATGTCATCAGGGAAATGCAAATTAGAACAATGAGATACCACTACATACCTATTAGAATGGCCAAAATCCAGAACAATAACACCACCAAATACTGGTGAGGACACGGAGCAACAAGAATTCTCCTTCATTGCTGGTGGGAATGCAAAATGGTGCAGCCACTTCAGAAGACAGTCTGGTGGTTTCTTACAAAACTAAACATACTCTAACCATATGATCCAGCAATTGCACTCTTCAGTACTTACCCCAAAGAGTTGAAAACTTTTGTCCACACAAAAAATCTACACATTGATGTTCATAGCAGCTTTATTCATAATTGCCAAAACTTGGAAGCAATTAATACGCCTTTCAGAAGGTGAATGGATAACCTGTGTTATATCCATACAATGAATATTATTCAGAGATAAAAAGAAATAAGCTATTAAGCCATGTAAAGACAAAGAGGAAACTTAAAGGTAAATTACTAAGTGAAAGAAGCCTATCTAAATACTATATGATTCCAATTATATGACATTCTGGGAAAGGCAAAACTACAGAGGCAGTAAAAAGATCAGTGGTTGCAAGGGGTTGGGGAGAAGAGTGGATGAATAGGAGCACAGAGGACTTTTAGGGCAGTGAAAATGCACTATATGATACTATAATAATAGATACATGTCAGTATATATTTGTCCAAACCCTTAGAATGTACAACACTAAGAGTGAACCTTAATATAAACTATGGACTTTGGGTGACTATGATGTGTCAATGTAGGTTCATCAATAGTAACAAATGTACCGCACTGGTGGGGGATGCTCATAATGGGGGAGACCATGCATGTGAGGGGACAGTGGGGATGTGGGGAATCTCTGTAACTTCCTCTTAATTTTGCTGTGAACCTAAAACTGTTCTAAAAGATTAAAATCTTAACTCAATAAGATGAGATAAGATGAAATGAAATAAAAATCAGTGGTTGTCAGGGGTTTGGCAGAAGGGGAGGAAGGATGAATAGGTAAAGCCCAGGGCATTTTTACGGTAGTGAAACATCATGGGAAACTGTAGTGGTGGATACATCTATGTGTCAAAACTCATACAATGTACTACATAAAGAGTGAACCTTAAGGTAAAGCATGGACTACAGTTAATAGCAATGTATAAATATTGGTTCATTAATTGTCACAAATATACCCCACTAATGCAAGATGTTAATAGTACAGAAAACTGGGCAGGTTGGAGGGGATGCTATGCTATATATGGAATGCTATGTACTATCTGTCTAATTATTTTGTAAACCTAAAATTGTAATTTAAAAGTCTATTTTTTAAAAACATTGAAATATCCTTACATACACACACACACATACACACAGGAATGGCTACTATCCAAAAACAAAAACAAAAACCGGATACTACCAGGTGTTGGCGAGGATGTAGAGAAATTAGAACCTTAATACTACTGGGAACAGTAACATTAATGGTATAGCCACTTGGAAAACATTTCGGAAGTTTAAGGGTAAACCTAGACTTACCATACAACCCAACAATTCCACTCCTAGAAATCTACCCAAAAGAAATTAAAGCATAAGTCTACACAATGACTTATTCATGAATATTCATAGCAGCATTATTCATAATAGCCAAAAACTGCAAACAATCCAAATGTCCTTCAACTGGTGAACTGGTAAACAAAATGTGGTATATCCATACAATGGAATGGATCAATGGATCCGTAAAAAGGAATGAACCAGTGATATATGCTATGGTACGCACAAACATCAAAAACATTATCCTAAGTGGAACGTGTCAGACACAAAGGACTACATAATATATGATTCCATTTATTTTTAAATTCCAGAAAAAAAAAGAATCAGACCAGGAAAGCAGATACGTGGTTGCCTAGGGCTGGAGGTGGGAGAGGTGCAAGTGGGGACTGACCGCAAAGGGGCACGAGGAACTCTATGGGGGTAAATGAAATACTCTAAACCGGAATTGTAGTAATGATTATACAACTCTTTAAAGCAAAGCCATTAAATTGTACACTTATAAGAGGTGAGTTTTATAGATATAAATTATACCTCAATAAAGCTATTAAGAAATACTTACAGAGTTTTCTAGTGGAAAGGAAAATAAAATCATTCCATATTGTTCAAATAGTCAAAATGAAATTTCATGGACAGTAATTCTAGGGAGTTAGAATTTTAGCCAATATGTAGAAGTAATTCAGTACATATGCCAAGAATCAGAGTTCTTGAACAGGAATAACTGTGATTCTAAAGCAAATGCACTGATACTGTTGGGTGACCGACCCATGAAAACCCCTTTTTTGTCAACAGAACCTAAACGATGACTAGCTAGATATTCTATTATTTGCACCTGAGTGAATCTTAATGGATAAACCTACTTCTCAGTAGAAGAAGTCTGAAAGAGTTGAATAACTTTCTTCCAGGGAAGGTGTGAAATATTCCTACTGGAGTGAGAGGATGATAGTGGTTGGGTTAAAAAAAAAAATTTTAAGCATACTTTCTGAAAAACACCTGCAGTATATAGGTGTTCTTTGAAGAAAAAAAAACAATTGTCACAGTGGAAATGTATTTACAGATATAGATACATAAATATAGATAGGTAGATAGATATAGATATTTATAGTCTCTTTTGTTCCCTGGGGGACCCTGAAGATCAAACTAGGAGACTACTTTTACTAGGAGATGCAAGGCACACAAAAGTTTAAGATTGGTCTTCTGCCCCCAAGATGCTGGAAAAACAATCTTTGTAGAAGCAGGCGAACACACCTGAAGCAATTAGCACATATCAGACACTGTAAAATGAAGCTAAAGACTGTAAGGTATAAATATAATTAAATTCTGTAGAAGCCAAATCACAGACAGCTTTAAGATCCACCAGGATTAAAATATGCTACCTGATGGTGAAACCATGCAATTGATTGAACTGTCTACACCCAAAACAGTTATTTTGAACCAGATGTTAAGTGGTCCTCTGAAGGCTTCTGACACCAACATGCTGTTAGATAATATGCCTCAAGTGGTTTCACAGGAACAAGAGAAATTAGTGCTTTCAAAAGAGGTCATTTAAAACAGGCTCCCAAAATCATTTCTGGATGTGCAAATTCCATGGTGGATTACTGCTTGAATTTCACTCACCTCTAATATTTACACATGAGATACAACAGTGAAAGTTTTGATAGATCAATGTAAGTTTTTAAAATAAATTTATTTATTTATTTGTTTTTATTTTTGGCTGTGTTGGGTCTTTGTTGCTCTGCATGGGCTTTCTCTAGTTGCGGTGAGCGGGGGCTACTCTTCCTTGCAGTCCATGGGCTTCTCATTGTCATGGCTTCTCTTGTTGCAGAGCATGGGCTCTAGAGTGCAAGCTCAGCAGCTGCAGCGCACGAGCCCAGCTGCTCCACGGCATGTGGGATCCTCCCAGGCCAGGGCTTGAACCTGTGTCCCCTGCATTGGCAGGCGGATTCTTAACCACTGAGCCACCAGGGAAGCCCTAGATCAATGTAATTTAAGCATTGCTATCATGACAGTATCACAATTGGATTTTTTTTTTCTTTACATTTTTCCATCTGCAATCTTGCCTTCTTTACTCTGGGATTTTTCAGAATGGCATCATCACAAAGACCTGTGTTATTTCAATACCGTATGGAAAAGGCTCCAAGCGAAGCAATTTTTTAGAGTACTGTTAGCAGAATTAAAGCCCTTTAACGTATGCAACGGTAGGGTTCACGAATCATCTACTGTAAACATTTTCTCATTTGAAGCTGACTCCAGTAATCAGTCAATGTAATGTGAGTTGCTTTTCCAGAAGTTGTCACCCACTCTCCTCCCCGCCTTGTCGCATCTCTCCTCCTCCCTCTACCCACTAATGAATTTGATTTCAAGAGGTCTGAAGAGATGGTAGGTGGCATGGACTCCATATCACTTGTTCCCTTGCAAAGCTGAGAAGCTCTTTTGGCACTGAACCCACAAGCTTTGCTCCTTTAACACCATGATCACCCACTGAGAGCTGAGAGGACCCATCTCCCCAACGAGTAGTAAATGAGCTGCTGAGAGCTCACCTGCCCCAACCTTCATCATGGCAGATTTGGTGTCTAAATTTGCAGACAACTTTTACCTGCTGATACAGAGAGCTTTTGAGATGAAAGCCCCTAGAACAGAATAAAAACAGCTCAAGAACAACGCTTCCCTTAGTCCTGAGTAATTATCTACATAACAGCTATTTGCCATGAAAATTAACCAAAAAAAAAATCATCTCCATTGCCTTGTTCATTCAACTTCTAACTAGCACACATGGTCTGACTTCATTATTCCTCATACCCAAATCTCACTTTCTAGCAAACAAATCAACTTTTGGTGCCCTACGCAAAGGACTACTTCCCAAGTGCCTTGAGGTACTTGAAGAACTAAAGCTAGTCACTGCCGATAGATATTTTTAATTTTTTTACTCTAGGGGAAATACGCTGCAGTGGTATATTTTATTTTGTTTTTTTTATTTTTTATTTATATATTTTTAAAATTTATTTATTTTTGGCTGCAGTGGGTCTTCATTGCTGTGCGCGGGCTTTCCCTAGTTGCAGCGAGTGGGGGGCTGCTCTTCGTTGCGGCGCACAGGCTTCTCATTGCGGTGGCTTCTCTTGTCGCGGAGCATGGGCTCTAGGTGCGTGAGCTTCAGTAGTTGTGGCTCACGGGCTCAGTAGTTGTGGCTCACGGGCTCTAGAGCACAGGCTCAGTAGTTGTGGCACACGGGCTTAGTTGCTCCGCGGCATGTGGGATCTTCCCGGACCAGGGCGCGAACCCATGTCCCCTGCGTTGGCAGTCAGATTCTTAACCACTGAGCCACCAGGGAATCCCTGCAGTGGTATATTTTAAATCTGATATTTTCCCTGATTTCCTTCTGAAAGTTGTTCCATTTTTTAAATTTTCTCAACTTAATTTTCAACTAAATAAGTACCTGATAGAATTTGTTCTGCCTTCATTTTATATGGTATTTCTTACGTCTAAACTGGTTGTATAATTATGCCACATATCCCTACCACAATGACCTTCCTTGTCTTTAAAATGTGTATATCAGAATTTAAATGCTAGTCACCATGGCTTTTGTGGATTTACTTGCCTCTACTAGCACTGAATATCAGCTCAAATAATACTTTCAATTTATTTCTCTTACAGAGAAATAGCCTAATAGAGTTAGTGAATAGAACTAATATCCTAGGATCAAAATGACCCATGAATGAAAGGAGTCCATTTTTTTGCTTTTATTAGAACCACAAATTTAACTTATAATGATTTATAAGTGGAGGGAAATGTAACTTCTTTATTTAATCTATAGTTGATGTTTTCCTTCACAAGTTCTTATCCACTATTTAGTGAGAAAGAAAGAGCTAAATATTTGAATTCAAAGCTAAGTCTGATCTGATTATTTCTTCAGCCCTTTTAGAAAATGTTCAGCCTGTCAGATAGCATCATTTCCTTCTTACTATTTGTCTCTCAAGAGAACATTCTGGGTTTCTGGAGAGGATGATGTCTACACGTGCTGGTGAACTAGAGAAAAAGGGACCCTTGGGCATGTGCTGGCTGGCACTTGTGGGTCTCCAGGACAATGTCCAGCTGTTGGGTGTCCAACCAGCCTCAAAGCTGGAATGTGCAGCTAGTGTAGCTGTGGTCCATTCTCTTGGCTTGGCCAATACTCTCTGTCATGGTCCCAAGAGTGGCTATCTGCTCTGCAGACCCAGAGACAAAGGTATCTTGCGCTTTTAGGGTAAGCCTCTCAGGCAAGTCGCTAGCCACTTCTCCTTGTCATGCCATATGCCCGAGTTTATTTCATGGGGCTGCACCCCAGGTTAATGAACGAAGGCCTGTGAGGTGACCTCATCCCAGAGTCTTCAAGATGGGAGAGAGGAAGTTGGAAGAATCCCTTCGGCTTCAATGTTAGATTCAGTCACATAACATATGTGCAAACGCTCTGGCTCTTGACATTCTGGACACATCAGCAATCACTCCTCCGGTTTCATACTTTGACTATAGTTATTTCCACTTTTGATGTTCAAGCTTGCTCTTACTTGGCCTCAGCACACATTCTAAGGTACAATTTCTTGTATCTGCCGTTGAACCCCTCCTTCCTCACTAAAAAATCTTAGATATGAGGATTCGGAAATGCGCAAGGACAGACTGACTAATATAAAATAGAACCTCACTGATTTGTGATTAACTTCACGAAAGAATATTGAAAAAGAAATCCCACTTTTATCATTTTTCTCACAATATATATAATAACTCACAGGAAGCTAATTATATCATCCAATAAGCCTTAGAAAACAATGTAAGAAATAGAAAAGAATAATTTATCTAACGTGCTTGGGAATACTTAAAAACTGTTTCACTCATATAGTATATACTGAGCTTAACATTCACTTGCAATCTTTATATTCATTATCATAGAAGTAAAGTTTGTTCACTTCAAAGGAAACTACAGATAGGCCATAACTTGTCTAGGCCATAACTTGTCTAGTTTCAATCACATTACAAATGACTAAAGCAAAATTAATGAAATCCTTCACATTGCAAATCGAATATAAACTGACGTCCAAGTGGAAATGTATACAACATATTGTTTAATAAAGAATGCTGGAAAAAAATGAAAGGAGTGATTTTCTGAAACCATGTAATTTTGTAGAACTTGAGACAAAGCTCCTGACTCAGAATGCTTGGGCCAGGCTGGAAGTTCTAACCCTGCCAAACTCCTGCCTAGCTTTCCAAAAGTGATGGCCTTATCCCACACTTAAAAAGAAAAGATACATTCCCTAGAACACCACACCCTCAGTTTTTAAAAAGTGCTGCTATAATATCTTAAAACATCTTGCCAACAGTCTAATCTAAACAAGATCAGCCAGCAAAATCATTGTTTCCAGAGGCTCTGAGAGACACGGTCCATTCAAGATGACCAGTCTCATCCCTCCAGTGGAAAATTAGGCGGGCACATTTAAAGTCTGGCCTTTGGGACTACAAGACAAGACCAAGCATCACATCCTTCTCAGGCAACCAGCGTGAAAAATTCTACAAAGCATTTTTAAAATAAGCAAACTAAATTCACCATAAGCAAAATACAGGAAAATTTCAATTAAACAAAGTGCTTTGTAAATAAGTTGTCCTTAGATGTCTACAACTACAGGATTAGTTAAATCAATTAGAGTATATCCACACAATAAGACACAGGAGTCACTAAAAATCATGTTCCAGAATTTTAACTGACATTGGAAGTGTATGCAAAATCTTCATATATGAAAAGGTCATAAAAAAGTAGGATAAATTTCTTTGTGTGTTTTCTTAAAAACATATATAGAGACTAGAAAAAGGCATCAAAAGGCTAGCAAAGTTTATTTTATATGATAGGGTTTTTTTCTCCTTTTTCTTTAGCTCAATTTTCTAAATTTTATGCAATAAATGTTCATTATTTTAATGTTAGAAAATATAATGATAGGAAAGTGATTAATCTGTTTAATTATATTTTCTAGTTAACTGAAAAGTAAGCAAAAGAACTTTGGGATGGTGTAAGTATTTTAGTCCATATCCTGCCTACTAAGTCAACAAAAACCCAATGATCTAATTATATTCAGTGAAATCCATCAGCCAATCAATTTTGATATATGTGATATTCAAAGCAGTTAAGACTTAAGTTTTTACTTTCATTCAGTTATTACAATGTGAAGCTGATAAAGAACTTGATATAAATTTGAGACAAGTGAACACAAAGACATCTTTCCTTCTTATTTAAGCATCTCATAGGAACTACAGCTTATGAAGAAAAACATCACTAATCATAACCAGAGAACCATGAATGTTGGTGTAAGGGTTTAATATCCACTGGTTCAGCCATCACAGTTTGGAATGATGTTTAGTGACTAAATTCCTGGTTTACACTTCTTGTTTACATGGTGTTTGTCTCAAAAGTTAAATGCAACACAAATTCCAAAGAGCATAGCTCTTTGGGATTCCTGTTGCAATTCTGTTTTAATGTAAGGGCTTTTTTTTTTTTTTTGGCCATTTCAAATGTGCAAGTTCTATTTAAGTACTTATACCTCTAGATATAAGTACTTATTCTATTTAAGTACTTATACCTCTACTTCTAGATTTTTTAAAATATATATTCATTTACTGTTTTGAATAGGTAAAATCTTCAGGTGGCTTAAACATCAAAAAGTACAGAATAACATACTCTGAAGCTTCCCTCCCATCCATCTACACAGTTCCCACCCTCCTCCAACAGACAACCACCATTACTAGTTCCTGGTTTATCCTTCCAGAGACTTTTTAAATACATATGCCAGCACAGTATATAATTGTATGCATCTTATTTTATCCAAAATATTATGCTGCTATTCACCTTCTTTTTATTACTTAACAATGTTCCTTAGAGATCTTTCCAAATCAGGATATAAAGAACATCCACATTCTTTTTCACACTTGCAAAGTGTTTTTGTATGAATGTGCCATAATTTATTAAACAGTCCCCTATTGATAGACCTCTAGGTTGCTTCCAATTTTTTGATAATGCTGCAATAAATTGTCTTACGTGCCTGAATTATTACTGTAAAGTAAACTCCTGGATGTTGAATTGCCAGGTCAAAGGGTATATACATTTTTAACTGTCACACCATTGCCAAATTGCCCTCCAAAGGACTTGTACCAATTTACACTCCCACCAGCAATGTATGAAAGTACTTGTTTCCCCACATCCTTGCCAACATAATACATTATCTAACTTTTAGCTTTTGCCAAACTGGTTAAAAAAAGTATCTCACTGTATTTTTGATAGACCTTTCTCTCTTATCATGTGTGAGGTTGAGCATCTTTTCATGTATTTAGGGATTATGTTTATTTCCCTTTTGGTGAACTCTCCAATAATTGTTTTCTTACTGAAATTGTAGGAACTCTTCAAACATTAAGGAAATTAGACATTTGCAATATGAGCTTAAAATAGTTTTCCTGATTTGTCATCTTTATTTATTTATTTATTTATTGGCTGCACTGGGTCTTCGTTGCTGCGTGTGAGCTTTCTCCAGTTGCGGCACATGGGCTTCTCATTGTGGTGGCTTCTCTTGTTGTGGAGCACAGGCTCTAGGCACGCAGGCTTCATCAGTTGCAGCACACGGGCTCAGCAGTTGCAGCACGTGGGACCTAGAGTGTGCAGGCTTCAGAAGTTGCAGCGCATGGGCTCAGTAGTTGTGGCTCACAGGCTTAGTTGCTCCACAGCATGTGGGATCTTCCCAGACCAGGGTTCAAACCCGTGTCCCCTGCATTGGCAGGAGGATTCTTAACCCCTGTGTCACCAGGGAGATCCGTCATCTTTCTTTTGATTTTGCTTATCACGAGTTTTGCCATGTATAAAAAACATACAGACATGCGTATTAATACACATACAAATGTACCGATCTTTTCTTTTAAGGCTTCTAGATTTTGTTACAGTTTATACAACCTTCCTTATTCTGAGATATAAAGTGATTTTTTTGTGCTTTCTTCTTTAATTTAATGGGTTCATTTATTGATATTAAAATTTCTATGCATTTGGATTTTTCTTGGTATATAGTGTGAACTGTGGATCCAACTTTATTTTTTCTAAAGGTTACCACACTGTCTCATCAACAGTTTTTGAATAGTTCATTTTTCCCACTGATTTGCATCACCACCTTTCACATATTAAAACTGTACATAGTTTAAATTGGTAAAGTTCAAATATCCATTTTTATTCACCTTTCTTATTTCATGTTTGACTGAAAAAATGCTTTTAGAGATTTTTGTTGAATTTTTAAAAATTTCTTCCCCCAAATTTTCTGCAACTTTCAGATCACTTCTTTATTGAATAAACAAACATTAGTTCTACTATTGCAGTTCTGTGCTACACACCAATAAATATTGTTTAAAATTCTAAAAAAAAAACACCTGCATATATTTTGAGACCTATCTCTGGATTTTCTATTCTATTCCATTGTCCTACTACATGCACTAACAACACACTAATTTAAAACTAAGGCTTTATAACATACATTGATATCTGGAATATCTAGTCCCACTAATTTTTGCTACTTTACAAAGTTTTTCTAGCTGTTTTTAGGGGAAAAAAAAAAATCTTACATGTAGCAATAACTTTGCCTGATTCTGAAGAAAAAGAAAATTTCTTTTGTATCTTTGAGGCACTGTGTTAATTTTATAAATTAACTGACATGTCTATAACATTGAGTCTGTCTACCCAAAAAGAGGATACGCGGGGACTTCCCTGGTAGTCCAGTGGTTAAGAATCCTCCTTCCAATGCAGGGGATGTGGATTTGATCCCTGGTCGGGGAACTAAGATCCCACATGCCGTGGGGCAGCAGTCCACATGCTCCAACTACTGAGCCTGCGCACCACAATGAAGATCCCATGTACTGCAACTAAGACCCAACGCAGCCAATAAATAAATAAATAAATAAAAGAACAGGATACGCTTTATCCCACTTTTTTCAATTACTTTAAGTCCTTCAGGAATGATTTAAAGTTTTTTTCATATAAGACTTGTACCTTTATTGCTAAATTTATTCCTAAGTATGTTATCTTTGGGGTTGGTATTGCAGATGGGTGTTTTCTTTATCTTCTGATTGCTCTTCGTGTATATGAAAACTCTTCATTTCTGTTTGTTCATTTTACACCCTACTATTTTACTAAATGCTCTACTTGCTTTTAGATTTTTAGTTTTTTCTCATAGGATTTTTAAGTATACAACAATATCATCTGCCAATAGAAATAAAGCTCCTCTGTAATTTTAATTTATTTCTTATTTTGATGTTGAGGAGTATCTCCAGCCTCCAACACAATGGTAACTGCACTACATCTTTGTGTTATTCCTAACTTTAATAGGTAATAAATCAGGAATAAGTCTATGGTTTCCCCACTAAAAATAATGCTTAAGAACCTTGGGGCAGGACAGGAATAAAGACACAGACGTAGAAAATGGACTTGAGGATATGGGGAGGGGGAAGGGTAAGCTGGGACGAAGTGAGAGAGTGGCATGGACATATATACACCACCAAATGTAAAACAGATAGCTAGTTGGAAGCAGCCGCATAGCACAGGGAGATCAGCTCGGTGCTCCTAGAGGGGTGCGATAGGGAGGGTGGGAGGGAGTCACAAGAGGGAGGAGATATGGGGATATATGTATATGTATAGCTGATTCACTTTGTTATAAAGCAGAAACTAGCACACCATTGTAAAGCAATTATACTCCAATAAAGATGTTAAAAAAACAAAATTAAAATAATGCTTCTTTTGGGGCTGAGACAAAAATATTTTACGTCAAAGAAATACCCTATTTTACTATGGGTTTTCTATCAAGGATAAATGTTGAATTTTTTCAAAAGCATTTTTAGCATTTGTGGATATATTCATATGATATCTTTCTTGGATTTACTAATATTATGAATTATGATCAAAGATTTTCTAATATTTGAATGTGTATTTCTGAAATAAAACCCCACATGATTTGTACTTTCAATATGTTTCTGGATTATGTTTGTGAATATTTTATTTAGAATTTTAAGGTCTATATTTATAAGTGACATTAGCCTGTAATTTTCTTTTTTTGTCTAATTTCTTTTAGGTTTTGGTATCAGTTTTACACTCACTTCTTAAAGAGATGTTGGAGACTTTCTTCCTTGATCGACATGCTGGAAAAACTGAATTATCATTAAAATGACCTGACCTTTAACAGCATCCTGGAATTTCTCTGTGAAACCATCTGGTCTTAGTATTTGGGGGCTGGTTCTTAGACAATTTCCTCTGTTTCTATGATATAGCTGTTTTCCAATATACTTTGGAGTCTAGTTGATAAACTATTAATTTGCATTAAATTTAGCAGAGTAGTTTCTTATAATTATTCTAGTTTTTACCTTTTCTATAATTTCCCATTATTGTTGACTATTTTTTGTATCTGTACTCTATCTCCTTTTTTACTGAATAAATAAGCAAATCGTTTATCTTGCCAAAGCTTCTGGATTTATTAGTTCTACTAAACTCATTATTTTCTGTTTATATTCCTTCCTTCATTCTTTCAATTTATTTTTCCTTTCTAACTTTTAGATTGGATGCTTATATCATGTATTTCTATTTTTATAGTGTGTGTATACACGTACACTTACACACACACACATACATATATGTTTTCCAAGAATTGCTTTAGTTATATCCCATAGTTTCTGATATGTACTATTTAGAAATCATTTTCTAGCTATCCCGGCATTTGAGTTTATACTTTCTCTTTCACTCAATTATTGCTTATTAGAGAATTATAAGAGGATACATAATAATTTTTTTCTGTCATTCTAATCCCCACATTAGTCTTAATTATACTGTTAAATATATTCAGCACTTACCTCCAATCCTTTCACTATTATTAACCTAGCCATAGCTTGGTTAGCTAAAATTTGTGTTCTAGCAATTTCCTCAGAAAGGGCTCCTGAGAGTGCTGTTCCAAGCCATACTGGAGCCTGGGGCAAAAGAAAAAATCAGTAATAAAGATCCTGTTTTCCCATTAAAATTTTGATACTTTATTTATCATGGATATTTTTCCATTAATTTTTATTTAGTTTAATATTGCATTAAATATTATTCTTGATTACTGAACCTTCTGACATCCTCTTAAACTTGGTGCCCAAAACACGAAATATTCCTTGGGCTCTGTAGGTTCATGCTTCTCATTTGAAGAACAGCTTGACTGGCTCACTCTTTCTTTCCTTGAGGAATTTCCAGGTAGTTAGTATTCTATAATCTTCTGGAGTTAAAAGATGCTGTGGAAAAGTCTGATTCCAGCCAATTTTTTTCTCATCTAAGTGGTCTTCAGGTTTTTTTTAGTTTTTGCAATGATTCTTTATCTTTAAAGTCTAACAACTTTTCTAGCATCTGTCTTACTGTTGATCATTCTGGGTCACTTTTCCCTGGCACACAGTAAGACTTTTAAATATGGAGATTCAAGTGTTTTTCTTTCTTGAACTGTATTTTAAAATATTTGTTATGAACCATTTTTTGGTTTTCTTCTTTGGATATTCTATTTAAGTGCTTACTGGATCTCACTTGTATATCTTCTATCCTCATAATTTTTTTAATTCTTTGATTTCTACTTTACTGTGTTCCCTCTTCTTACTTTTATCATTTATGTCCCTAGCAGTATTTTCCATACTGTTTGTTACTTCTTCCAATTTTGTATTTATTTTTGTGTTGGTGTATTTTTTCCCTCTACTTCTTTCCTGAGTCCCACAAATTTATATTTCTTCTCCTCCTGTCTCACTACCTCTTCTTTCAAATATTGCACTTCTACCTGGTGGGACTTGTTAGTAGAAGTGATTGCTTCATTGAGTTGTTGTTATTCTTTTGACGTCAAAATGTTCGTTCACAATTTTTATCTGCTTCATGACAATATCTCTCTGGTGAGTGTTGATCATCTGCTAATACATTTTGCTGCACCTTTTCTTCTTTTTTTTCTTATAGTTCTTCTTTACAGACATTGTTTTAGTTCCTTTCTTATTACTTATTATTGATAATAATAGAGGATTGAAAATTTTTTATCTGATGAGGTTAAAGCAAAGGGTATTTGGACTTAAAACTACTAGGTACAACTGCTGGTGGATACATCATTTATGAAACAGGGGGAACACATGGAAAAGACAATCCTCCCAGCCTTACCTGGCTTAGCTTAGAGGACCCTAGCAGCCAGGCAATCAGCCTCAAGCAGAGCCTGGAAAATTCTATGCAGTTTTATCAGCCCAAGAGCAAAGACATGTACATACGGACATCAGGGGTTCCTCACTAAAAGCTCAATCTAATCATTCGAAAACAAAGTTCATGGTCTCCAAATCCACCCATGTTTGTCCACCCACGGTTTGGACAACATTCCAAACCGATCTTTAGTCCCTGTCTTAGTCTGCTCAGGCTGCCATAACAAAAGACCATAGACTGAGCAGCTTAAACAACCGACTTTTTAAAGCCTATTTTCTCACACTTCTGGAAGAGAGCACTCCATGATCAAGGTGCTAGAAAATCTGGTTTCTGGCGCAGGCTCTCTTCCTGGCTTTTAGACAGCCACCACCTTGCTCTGTGCTCACACGGCCTTTCCTTAGCACCGTGTGCATGGAGTCAGAGCGAGAGTGAGCTCTCTGGTATCACAGTTTTAAGGACACTAAAACTGCTGGGTCAGGGCCCCACCCTTATGACCTCATTTAATCTTCATTACTTTTTTTTTTTTTTTTTTTGGCCCCATCTCCAAATACAGTGACCTCGAGAGTTAGGGATTCAACATATGAATGGGGGTGGGAGGGGAGACACATAAACATTTAGTTCAGAATAGTTCCCCAAACATTGTCAAACCAAACTAACTTTATCTATGGGGTTTCAGTATATTACCAACCATCGCCTCTTCCCTTATTATTTGACTGTTTCTCCTCTGGGTGTGCTCAGTAAGTCTCCACTACTTTCTGTTTTAGAAACAGTATATTCAGTTCCATTGGGTCTAGAGTAGATGTATCTGATGTTACCTTCTGTGGACACTACTATGCCTTTTTCCTGAGTTTTAAGTCTGTTGAAGTCTTGTAAAACTGGTAGAGATGGAGAGCTGAAGAACGCTGATTAACTTTCTCTTTTCAGTGAATATAAGTGTGCTCAATTATAAGGCATTGTTCAAAAATATCTATTAATTGGTATATGGAAATATGCATCTATCTATATACCCTGTGTAAAACCTGTGTCTGTTCTGTTGATGTACAAACTCTTCACCCCCTAATAATCCTTCAGCACAGGTAGATCCTCCATCATCAACAGAGGCTGATGCCAGCTTCACATTAGAATGGGTGAGCATTGCAAAACAACCCAGGTTGGGATATCCATATGCCTCTCCATCAACAAAGTCATCCCTTCAAGGTACCCTCACCTCTACTTTTGTGGGTTCTTTGCCTCCCTCCCATCTACCTGTAGGGCCTGGAAGGAAACTCTGATCCTCCAGCAAACCCAGCTCTGAACAGTGAGTTTATGTGAGATATGTTGTCCCTTTGTTTGCTGCTGACAAGCATAAAGAACCACTTTCACTGCTGATAATAATGGTTAATTTATCACATCCAGCCGAGGCTGACCTCTGGGTGTCCCAGCCCCTCCATCACCTTCACACCTGCTCAAGCTAATTGTTAGAGCCAAGTGTAAATGAAAATCAACTGGGCTAATAATGAATGGAGCCCATTACTTGCAACAGCACATTGCTTTACGAAGGTTTATCAAGACCCATTATAACCAGTCCCCCGGTCACAGTTCCTTGTTTCATAGATGAGAAAAAGCAAGCAAACAAGAAGGGACCAGCACATAAAACCAGGCACAGCGAATGGAAACAGAATGTCTGGCTTTAGCTTCCAGAGCTCTGGAATAACCATCTCGGCATTTTACCAAAATTCACTCATAAACAAACAGAAAAGGGATTAAGATATTTCTCCAAAATATTGTTGTCATCTGTTTGTATAAGCAAATGAGATCATTACTGGATATGAAACCCTAATTAATATGCTAATCTCATTCCTCCATCACAACCATTTTTAAGGCAGTTACCCCCATGGCTTCTCCAGTCACTGCCACCTGCCCTAGAATGGCCTTGCCATTCCCTTCTCAAAGCACAGACCCAGCTCCCAAATGCTGGAAATGAAGGAATCAGAACTCTCATTAAAGGAAACTGTGTCAAAAGAAATTCAGCGAGCCTTACTTGATTAGATTTCACTGAACAAGAAACAAACTGTTAGTTCTTGGCACTCAGTACTAAGAGCTCAGATGATAAAGTATGAATGAGTAAGTACATTGTTTTCTATTATAATTTGTTATCAGACACTTACATTCCTTTTCATTACATAAGCTTACTTGTTTGTAGCTGATTAGCTAGGAAGCTGCAAGGTCCCACTGGCATGAAGAATGCTTTATTTTTGTTAAGGCCAGAGACAGCATTTCAGGGAAATCAGGGCAGTTTTATATTTTGGTTATGCGACTATGAGTGTTTGGACTAGGGGTATATTCAAACTGTGGCCTCCATTTTAATTTCTTTTTGACAACTGAGTATCTTCAAGAAGCAGATACTATATTAGACTATCAGGAATTGTCAACCATAGTTTGAAGAAATAGCCTGATGAAGTGCAAGAAATCACTTCCCATCCCCAATGTGGGGTTTGATGTATTTGAGGAATGTTTTAAAAGTTTTTTCATGTTGTACTTGTATTTGTTCATTTTTAATGCTGCTTATAAGCAGTAAAGATCCCTCCTTCCAGCCATAAATTAGAAAGAACATTCATCCCACAGCAAATTCAGTCACAGCAGATAACACCTTTAACTCCATACGTCTGAACAGCACTTTATATGGACTTCTACCAAGTGATCCTCTGGACTTACAAGTCAGACCTCCAAATCAGCAGTTTGAGATCAATGTGGGCCAAATATCAAGTCATTCTGTATTAGATTGGAATCGATCATTCATAGGATGCAAATAACCACCTTACAACTTGAGCAAGTAGGACTGATCCTCCCTTGGTATTTGTCAAGAGTTTATCCCTTACCCCCATACCAAACTTATGATAAATGATTATTAAAGTAAGTTATCTATTTTCTCTCTAAGGATTTAGTACATAAAAGCCATGGGAATGTATAAAATTACTTCCAGAAAGAGTATAGGGAAAGAAAGGGCCAAATGGCCCGAGGTTGTCCCTCTCCGTGTGGCATTTCCTGTTTATCGTAACTTGGAGCATTTGTATTGGACCTGCCTGTGTTTATGTCATCTTTGGCTTTCAAATGTTTGTAGAACACAAAATATTCTTTCTTTTTTATTTTTATTGAAATATAGTTGGTTTACAATACTGTGTTAGTTTCAGGTACACATCAAAGTGATTTGGTTATACATAAATATGTATATATCTATATTCTGTTTTTCAGATTCTGTTCCATTAAAGGTTATTACAAGATACAGAATATCTTGCTATGCTATACAGCAAATCCTTGTTGTTTATTTTATATATGGTAGGAATGCAAAGTATTCGTAACCTAGGATATTATAATGGTATCATAGTATTATAAATTGTTATCATATGGACTTTTCTATCAATCAGCATTTTAATAAATACCAAATTTCTATCAATAGAAAGCAGTAATTTCATTCTAGCTACTCTTCAGAGTCAAAGAGATATATAGGTATTGAGGTCTTGTCACAGCAAAGTAATTTTTGGTTAAATATTAGGGTTTTCTAAACTATAAGAAATATTTGAAAAGGAGCAGCGGGGAGGGTCCTGGGTGCTGATGGCTACCGAGCAAATTGCTTATTAGCAGGGTAGTATCATAATGTTAGAAGAGAAAGAGTGTGAAGAACAGATTTCCTTCCTAACACTATTTCAGTCTTCTGTCTCTATATTGCCAACAGTAAGCAGAGTACCTAGAGCACGGGAGTCATTCACCAAATGTTTTGGGATGACTGACTTTTAGTAAAAGGAAAACTACCCTAAACTTCAGTTATTTCTTTTACTGAGACCATGTCTGTGTGACTGAATGAGAAGTGAAAATTCCAGTCATCATCCGGTTGTTAAATATTTAGGGAAATTTCCATGGTCAAATGAGACTGGACAATACTGGGTTAAATTACATTTAGTAGGAGTCCTTTTATCAAGACAGAATTTCTTAGCTCTAATAAACGTTATCAGTCTTTTAACTTCCATGAATATAGAATCCTTGTTTCACAAAACACCAGTAAACATCGTAAATAACACTGGTATTCAACAGGACATGAGTTTGGAAACACTGCTCTAAAAGGTCCTGCCCTATAAAGACCCAATATACTACTGTAGTAGGGAAGAACAATTAACAAATTTATCTACTTACACTTAAAAGTGAGGGGCAAAAACTGTGCTAGTTTCATTTATAATCTAATATGAATGAGTTTTTGAATTTTGGATTATTCAGATATTGTTGCAATAAGCCTGCAGAGCAAACAATCTCCAAATCTCAGACACACATAACATCATTTACTTCTCGTTGATGCGTCTCTGGATGGTCTGGGACCATTTGACTTCAAGCAGTAGGTCAAATGCAGGCGTGTCCCAGGTGTTTCTAATTCAGGAACCCAGGCTAAAAAGCGGTGTCTACTATGGGTGTGCTTTTCTCGTGGGATAGAACAGGAGCACAAAATTGCTATCAGACATTTGCCAAACCTCCTAAGCCTTAGTTCAGAACTTGTACACTATCGCTTTTACTGTGTTCCATTAGCCAAAGCAAGTCTAATGGCTAAGCTCAACATCAACAGGTCAGGGAAATATACTCCACCCACAGCGAAGCCAGACAAGGACAGAGAGGGAAGAACCATGGTGGGCAAACAGTATTTACCACACTGACCGTAAATTCAAATCCTAAGTGTAACCGTGTGTGGGAATTCAACCATACTTCTACTTTCTTAAAACACAAATGTCCTATTTAATAATAATTCAAATAGACAAATGATTAGACTTGACAATAGGAATATAGACTCCATTCCTATTCTTTATTCTTCTTGCTGCCCTGCACAAGTCAGTATTCAGTATTTCTGTGTGCTAATCCACAGGAGTTAGCGTGTTAGGACATTTTCCAGTTGTTTCTTCGGTATGTATCCAGTTGTTTCTTCGGTATGTATTTTACATAAGAACAATGAGTAGTGTATACATTTTGTATGTAGCATAACAAACTACCACCAACAGCTTAAAACACATGTTTATCATCTCATAGACAATGTTCAGACACAGATTAGCAGGGCCTCTGTGAGGCTATGATCAAGGCCTGGGTTCTCCTCTGCAAGCTTGGCTGGGAAAGGATCTGCTTCCAGGCTCACTCAGGTTGTTGGCAGAATTCACGTGCCTGTGGTCACAGGACGCATGGCATCTTGCTTCTTCAAAGCCATCAAGGAGAGCAAGACCCAAGAGCAATTCTGCTAGCAAGACAGAGCCTTATATAACATAATGTAATCCCAGGCGTGCTAGCCCATCACCTTTGCCATATTCTATTGCCTATACACAAGGAGTAGGGATTATACAAAGGCATAAACACCAGGACACAGAGATTATGGGGACCACCTTCAAGTCTGTCCCTCGTAATGAGAAATCTAAAAAATATATTATTTGTGTCCTACTTTATCCCAACTCTGCCCAGCTTCTCTCAGTGGTGAGTCCTTCTCCATCATGTTCTAGAACTGCATTTACTGAGATGAACCCACATTCACTGGACAGTTCTATTTTACTTTGTATTTTAAGATCTTTTTGGGGTAGGAAACTGGCCTATGCTATTCAATGATTGAGTGTAGTCAGTGCCATTAACACCAGAATGGCCAAGAAATCATTCCAGCCAGAAAAGACCCAAGCACCAATTATTAGACTGTCATGCTTTATGTTTGTGCCTGATGTGACCAACGTAAGTCCACTGGTTATACATGGAAACGCAGCCACTGACTGAAAAGAACTACAGCATATGACTCATGCTGTGCCTAGCTAGAGCCAAAGCAGTCAGTCAATTCCAAAAGTATAAACATCAATCAAATAAATGGTTCGGCAGCCTAAATATTTAACAACCGGGTGATGACTGGAATTTTCACTTTTCATTCAGTCACACAGACATGGTCTCAGTAAAAGAAATAACTGAAGTTTAGTTTTCCTTTTCCTTAAATTCAGCCATCCCAAAACATTTGGTGAATGTCTCCCATGCTCTAGGTACTCTGCTTACTGTTGGCAATATAGAGACAGAAGACTGAAATAGTGTTAGGAAGGAAATCTGTTCTTCACACTCTTTCTCTTCTAACATTATGTTACTACCCTGCTAATAAGCAATTTGCTCGGTAGCCATCAGCACCCAGGGACCCTCCCCGCTGCTCCTTTTCAAGTATTTCTTACAGTTTAGAAAACCCTAATATTTAACCAAAAATTGCTTTGCTGTGGCAAAACCTCAATACCTATAGTAACTAGAATAAGATTACTGCTTTCTATTGATAGAAATTTGGTATTTATTGAAATATTGATAGAAAAATCCATATGATAAAAATTTATTACTATGACACCCATTATAATATCCCAGGTTAAGAATACTTTGTGTTCTACAAACACTTGAAAGCCAAAGATCACTTAAAACAAACACAAGCAGCTCCAATACAAATGTTCCAAGTTATGATAAACAGGAAATACCACACAGAGAGAGACAACTTCAGACCACTTGGCCCTTTCTTTCCCTACGTTCTTTCTGGAAGTAATTTTATACATTACCATGGCTTTTACGTACTAAATCCTTAGAGACCAAATAGATGACTAACTTACTTTAATAATAATTTATGATAAGCTTGGTGTGGGGGTGAGGAATAAACTCTTGACACATCCCAAGGACGCATCTATTCTTAAAGCCCCTTTATTCTCAAGGACTCCTTTATTCTAATGTGATGGCTCCTGAAAAAACCTCCCTTTTCAAGGATACCTTTTTCAAACACAATCAATAATCTACAATCAACTTTGTAATCTCTTTGGAAACCAGGACCTTTCCAGCTTTGGAGTTTTGAAGATAAAATGCACGGCTAGATTCCTACAGGACAAAGATTTAAATTTTTCAATTTGCTGGTTATTAACCAGGTTACTAATAGTACTCTGGTGTTTGACAGATAATAAGAAGCCAAAACATAGCTTTTAAAATTATTAGTTTTAGTAACAGAATGTTACTCAGTAATACAAAGGAGTGAACTATGGACATATGCAATGACATGGATGGATCTCAAGATAATTATGCTGGTGAAAGAAACAAGATTTTTTAAAAAAATACATATTGTATTACTCTACATAAAATTAAAAAAAATAAAATGCATTGTTATAGGCAAAAAAATAAAATAAAATAAAATTATTGGTTTTAGAATTCCAGAGTTGAAATGAGTTTTAAAGCACATCTGGTCCCGCCCCACCCAGAGCTTGGATCTCTTTAGCAACATCTGTAACAAGGGGTTGTCCAACACCTGCTCCAAAAGCCCCAGCAATGGGGAGCTCCCTGCCTTGGGACAGAGATCATTCTGTCTTCTTACACCACCTTAAAAATGTTTTCCTTATTCTGAGTCAACTCTTCTGTCCTGTAGCTTTAATCCTTGATCCTAGTTATAGCCCTTTAAGTCTCACTGGACAAACCTAATCGCTTCGTTTGACAGTCCTCCAAATATGTGAAATCCCCTACCATGTCTTCAACACTCTCTTCCAAAGATGCTTGCTTCCTTGAATCATTCTTCATAGAACATGATTTTGGTTCTATCACCACCCTGGTTTCTAATCTCTGTATCAGTGGATTTCAACCAGGATTTTGTAACACAATCATTCTTGTGATCACTAAGAAAAGAAAGGGTAAATTGCTGGGACTTCCCTGGTGGTCCAGTGGTTAAGACTTCGTGCTCCCAATGCAGGGGGCCCAGGTTTGATCCCTCGTCAGAGAACTAGATCCCACATGCTGCAAATAAGAGTCTGCATGCCGCAACTAAAAGATCCTGCATGCCACATGCACAACTAAAGATCCCACATGGCACAACTAAGACCCAGTGCAGCTAGATAGATAGATAGATACCAGATGTTAAATTATAGAAGAGAAAAGAAAAGGGGAGGGGGGAGGGGGGAGGGAGGGGAGGGGAGGGGAGGGGAGGGGGGAGGGGGGAGGGGAGGGGAGGGGGGAGGGGGGAGGGGGGAGGGGAGGGGAGGGGGGAGGGGGGAGGGGGGAGGGGAGGGGGGAGGGGGGAGGGGGGAGGGGGGAGGGGGGAGGGGGGAGGGGAGGGGGGAGGGGGGAGGGGGGAGGGGGGAGGGGGGAGGGGGAGGGGAGGGGAGGGGGGAGAGGGGAGGGGAGGGGGAGGGGGGAGGGGAGGGGGGAGGGGAGGGGGGAGGAGAGGGGGGAGGGGAAGGGGGAGGGGGAGGGGGAGGGGGGGGAGGGGGAGGGGGGGAGGGGGAGGGGAGGGGACGGAGAAAAGAAAAGGAAAGGTAAATTGCTGTAGCAACTACACTCAGAATTAAGGATAACTTACTTTCTACATTATTTTGTGCCACAGACTTGGAAGAAACTAAAAATACCCAGGTGAGTATTTTCATCCTGTGAATCTGATAAGCCACACGATCCATGGTGGATTAAAGGATCAGAACCATTGCTTTAAATACACTCCAGTTTATCTACAGTCTTTGAAAAGTGTAGCAGCCAGATTTGAATGAAAAACCAAGAGGTGGGTTAGCTAGGACAATACAGACTTGTTCATTAAATGAAAATTTTCTCCTCTTCCTACTGCTACTTGCCCTTCAGGACTCAGCTAAAGTCTTACCTCTTATATGAAACCCTTCAACTGGCAGAGATAAATTTTGAATTCCCTATTACTCAGCCATAAAAAGAAACGAAATTGAGTTATTTGTAGTGAGGTGGATGGACCTAGAGTCTGCCATACAGAGTGAAGTAAGTCAGAAAGAGAAAAATAAATACCATACGCTAACACATATATATATGGAACCTAAAAAAAAAAAAAATGGTCCTGAAGAACCTAGGGGCAGGACAGGAATAAAGACGCAGACATAGAGAATGGACTTGAGGACACAGGGAGGGGGAAGGGTAAGCTGGGATGCAGTGAGAGAGTGGCGTGGACTTATATATACTACCAAATGTAAAATAGCTAGCTAGTGGGAAGCAGCCGCATAGCACAGGGAGATTAGCTCGGTGCTTTGTGACCACCTAGAGGGGTGGGATAGGGAGGGTGGGAGGGAGACGCAAGAGGGAGGAGATATGGGGATGTATGTATATGTATAGCTGATTCACTTTGTTATAAAGCAGAAACTAACACACCATCGTACAGCAACTGCACTCCAATAAAGATGTTAAAAAAATCAAATAAAATAAATTTAAAGTAAAAAAAAAATTTTTTTTTGAATTCCCGAAGTGCTTCCTTTGGGTGCAGGACTAACCTAGACTCCAAGGTCCTCTACTTCCAGCCATCATGTGTCCTTGGACAGAGTTCTTGACCCTTCCTGAGCTCAACTTCCTAAGGCTTAACATGGCGGTTCTTCTACCTCACCAGGCAGCTCTCAATTTCTTAACACAGTACTCGGTAATGTTAATTCATTGTCTTAACTCTAGTCTGCTCTAAACCTTGCTCAGAACATTGAACTGCTAAGCTCCAAATATAGGGTACATCAAGAATTATGGGCCCAGAAAAGAAGAGATTGCTCTAAGAAAATGAAATTTTCAGTTTCTTACTGAAATAAGAGTCAATGTAACATTATTGCAATGGCCATCTGTAGAAATCATCCTTGTATATTACCCACAGTTAAAGATGACTCGTGACATAAGACGAAGGTGCCATCCCAAAACATTCTCTGCAATACATCAGTCCAAATAGTAACTATCATCAGATGATCCAAACTTACCACAAGCATTGTCCTGAAGAAATATAATAACAAAAGCCTCCAGTTTACAGTAACATTATTGTCCACGAGACTGCTACTCTAATTCTAGATAATGTTGACTTCTATGACAGACGTCCTTGGATTGGAGATGGGCAATTCATCAAGTTATCACTCAAGAATATTCAGTTCCTCTCCTCAAACCTGGGACTCAACGAGTAACCTTCTCACCTGTAATATAACAGCCCAAGCATATACGCACAAAGGCGAGTGTGCCTGGTGTGGGGAGCTGATGCCAGCCACACTCTCCCACTGCCAATTAATACATCATCACTCCAGTTTGCGCATCGGTCTCCTGGGGGCTTTGTGCATGTGAATTGATTCCTCAGCCTAATCCCCTCTGGGAAAATGAACTGAGTTCTGTTCTTGAAAAGCTGAGTGATACAATCTGTGCTATCAAGACTCCCACACTGGCAGTGACTCTAAATGCCCTGGATCCTATAACGACAATACCTACATGTTGGTGCCTCATCAATCATGCAGGAGGTGCGTACCTTGCAACCCCTCTTCCCCCTACCAGACCCTGCTCTGCCTTATTTACCAGCCCTGCTCCCTCCAAGGGAGGAGGAGTTACTGCTTTGGTCAGATTCAGACATTTGTCAGGTCACCGACAGGACAAGACAGGGCGGCTGTCCTTAGCAGCCCAACTGACATTCTCTTTTTTTCTTTTTAACATCTTTATTGGAGTATAATTGCTTTACAATGGTGTGTTAGTTTCTGCTTTATAACAAAGTGAATCAGCTATATATATATACATATATCTCCATATCCCCTCCCTCTTGCGACTCCCTCCCACCCTCCCTATCCCACCCCTCTAGGTGGTCACAAAGCACGAGCTGATCTCCCTGTGCAATGCGGCGGCTTCCCACTATCTATTTTACGTTTGGTAGTGTATATATGTCCATGCCACTCTCTCACTTCGTCCCAGCTTACCCTTCCCCCTCCCCTGGTCCTCAAGGACAGGAATAAAGACATTCTCTTTACTCCCTTCCCCCACTCACCTGGCTCTCAGGTATGGCCCTCGTCTCTTTACCTCCTCTGAGAAAGGAGTATAGCTAGGACTACAGACCCAATCACCTTCCACTCTACTCCCACAGGCTCAATGGAACATACTGGTTTCAATGCTCAATTTAGTGATAAGGTAGGTAGGGGGTTTTGAATGGAATAGGATGTATCATTTGACCTTAAGCGCAAGCCACATTTTTCTTTCTTTTATCAGAGAACCCTAGTGAAACCCCATCCACTTAAACCCTAAAAACTTACCAACTGTTTTATGTTAGTCTGATTTTGTCAAAGAGAATATCATCTCCCTGAAAGTGCAGTTGATTTCTAGATTCTCCCTGTATCTTTTGTTTTCTTTCATAGTACCTAGCACTAAATATTTGTTCACTGAGGTTATTTACCCTTCACTTAGTATAGATATATTATTTTTATCTTAAGCCTCTGATCTTTTCTCACTAGCCCAATATCAATCATCATAGTTGGGTTCTTGGTGCCAATACAATTATAATACAAATGTAACATGGGAATGGAAATTGTGGGGCAAGGACTAATTACAAGGTGATCATCCCAGCGACACAAAGTATAGTTATACTGAGAGTTTCTAACAAAGATAAACAAAACAGTTTAAATTCTTATAGAAAAGGCACAGCTCCCCTAAAATTCATTTGAAAACTTAATAGTTTGAAAAACATTTGACAACTACACAGGATAAATCAGAGGCAATGAATTGACGCAGATAATGGATAAAGAGGTGTCAGATATTCACACCCTCAAAATACACACAATTACTTGACCTCCAAGGACCAAAGTGAATTAATATTCATGAAGTAGAAAGAGACAGCCAGCTTAGGGAGAGGACTAACCAGGGCAACAAAGCAGACCCGAGACAGACCTCTTGCCATCGTTTCTTGGAGCTTCCTGATTCTTGCCTAAGAATCAGCCTGACGCAGCTGGGCGTGTGGTCGGCGAACATGCTCTGCAGTGACACTGCCTGTGTTCCAATCCCAGCTCTGCACCACCAGCTGTGGCCTTGGGAAACTTACTGGACTTCTTTTTTTTTTTTTTTTTTTTTAGGCTGTGGGAACGGGGGAGGGTTTTTTTTTTTTTTAAATCTACTTTATTTATTTATTTATTTATTTATTTTGGCTGTGTTGGGTCTTCGGTTCGTGCGAGGGCTTTCTCTAGTTACGGCAAGTGGGGGCCACTCTTCATCGCGGTGCGGGGACCGCTCTTCATCGCGGTGCGCGGGCCCTTCACTATCGCGGCCCCTCCCGTTGCGGGGCACAGGCTCCAGACGCGCAGGCTCAGTAGCTGTGGCTCACGGGCCCAGTCGCTCCGCGGCATGTGGGACCCTCCCAGACCAGGGCTCGAACCCGTGTCCCCTGCATTAGCAGGCAGATTCTCAACCACTGCGCCACCAGGGAAGCCCTTACTGGACTTCTTAAGCCTCCCTTTCCCCGTGTGTAATATTGGGATTACAACAGTTTATTTACATACGTGAATGGCACAGTGCCTGACACACAGCACGCAGCAAAATATCCTGGGGTCTTGAATCCTACTACCCACCCTAGTCCTGAGCCATTCGTCAGACCTCCCTGTCAACAGGGAAGAAGATTCCTCCTCTTGCTTAGGCTAACCCTTCCACCTCGGCCTGGGACTCCACCACCCCTCCCGGCCCTTGGAGAGGTGCTCAGCTGGTTGCCCCCTCTCTGTCTGTTAGACACATCCAATGAGCATCCCAATGCCCTCTTCCACCTTAAAACCTCCTCCATCAACACTGTGTCCCTCTACAAATACTTCCCTACATCTCTCTTGTTCTTCAGAGAAACTGATAGAAAAAGTGGTCTATCATTTTTCAAAGGCCACCTCGTAAAAGGTGATCTCTACTCCAATCCTCTGTTCACTTCTCCACTCCTGCAGCCTACAGACTGACCCACACCCCACTGAAACTGCTCTCAACAAGGCTGACAGTTCTTCCCGGATGCCAAATCCAATGGCCTTGTGTCATTGACAATTATGTGCTTGACGGCAACATTAGACTGTATTGTGCTCTCTCTCCCAATGTTCTGTTCCCTAGGGTTTCACGACACTCCCCTTATTTTCCTCCCACCTCCTTCATCTCCTTTGAGGGCACCTTCTCTCTACTTGTCCTCTCAACATTGATATTTTTCAGGGCTCAAGATTTGGCTTTCTTCTCATCTGTCTGCTTGCATGCTGATTTCACTGCCTTCCTGGATCAGTTTAGGATTCCAAATTTACATCTCCAGCCCTGGTTTCTCTCTTAAATTCCAGATCGCCACTCCTCAGCCAAATGCCTGTGTATCTTCACTTGAACGTCCTATAAATATCTCAAATTCAACATAACCCAAAACCAAATACCCATATTTTCTTCCAAACTTCCTTCCAAAGGCTGCAACTACCCCTGTCTTCCCTATGCCCATATCTGGCAAATCAAAAATGCATTTCTACATTTGGGAATGTGACTTTTTGAACCCCAAGCACACACGTGTATATACACACATCAAAATTTGGGCAGGATTACTCCAAAGTATTTGAAGCGTTTTTAAAAGGGCCTAGAAAAGGAAGGAATCTCTTTCCCCTTCCTCTGCCTGAAGGCAGACTCTCAGCTCCTTTTCAATGAGACTTACCTTTTTATCTTAACACTCATCCCCACACATCACTTCCTCCAAGAAGGCTTCCCTGAGCCCCTGAGAGCACGGTACACAGCTCTCCTCTGTGACCCCCAAAGTTCCCCATTTCAACCACTGCACTGTTGAGTATCTTACTATGCTAGTAACGCAGTATCATCACTACCAGTTAACAGGGCTTCCTTCCTCACCAGGATTTGAGCTACTGTTTTAGTTATCTTTGTAATCCCAGTGCTTGACATAAACAAATGCTCAATGATGTTGGCAGAATGAATGCATGGCCAATATTGCTAATAATCCTGGACTAGGCTGGAGAGTCGACAATTTAAATTAGAGGCCCAGCATCTTATCTCAGACTCTGTGAGTCACTGTGTGACCTTGGCAAGTCCTCTCACTCCCTAAGCCTGGGTTTCTGCATCTTTCAAGGAAACTGGAACAGCAATATCACCTTCCTCACAGGGCTATTGAGACAATTAAATAAGAGGAAGGCCATAACATTTCTTAGCAGGTAATAGCAGGTTCTGTAATACTTTGGGGCATCTACTGGGAGGTGGGGGGATAGAAGGCAATGGAGCAGGGGAGGGGGGTAGACAGGAAATCTGCAGTTTTACTCACATGATGTAAATTCAAGTTTGCTATCTCCTCCATTTTGAAAATGGAAACAGTGTCAAGATAACAAGAATAATCTAAAGGATCGTTTGCTAATCATGTGACCAGGGATTAGCAGGGTACAGGTGGGAGAAGGCATTTGGTAGAGATATGAATGGAATACTGGTATCTTTTCAGACATTTGTGGCGCCTGAGTTTTCTCAGGAGGTGGGGAGAAGGGCCAAAGACCTTGAGCACTATAATTTGTTTTCTCCCTGAAAAAGATCATCATGCTCTACCTAATCCAAATGGAACTTAAAATGATTAAAGTCACAAAGCAGCTCGGCATTCATTAGGGATTCAGGCAAAGGCAACGCTCAAGCACTAATATTAACCGTGGTTCTTAGCCTTTGGAGTTGGCAAGATGAACCCAGCTTCTTGCAGACCAAACACTTACGCTAATTGACAAGAAACTTTCTGGGAAAAGAAAAAAAAGGCAGCCAAATCTAAGAGACCTGTCAACGCCAGGGTCAGCAGTGAAGTGATAACCAGAAAAGAGCTGAAATCAAAGGCTGTGTCTGCCTTCCCCGTGCACACTTGTTCAGTGGGAGCCCATGGTGGTCACAGCTCCTTTAACAATATTTATAATGAAGGAACGACACTGCAGATGTCAACCTCGATTATTCATAAAGCGTCCTCCTGCTCAGATCCACCCGGAGGCTAACAGTAAAAGCACCTGATTCCCAATTCTCAAACACAAAAGCATACAGAGCTTGAAAGAGGAGCTGACTAATAAAGTTTGCATATCCCTAAGAAAAAGAGCACACAAGGAAGAAGAAAAGGAATGGCAAGATTAAACAAAAACAGTAAGCTTGGATGGGAAATGATAAAAATTTTAAAAGGCAGGAGCTTAAATCTATTTTCCTCTTTTTCTGCCTTTTTTTTTTTTTTTAATAACGTCCTTGTTCATTTACATTTCAGTATAAGCCATTTGGAGGAAACAGCTGTTTTATCTGCTGACTAGAATGCAGAGGTGCTTTGAACACTTACCGTGAGAGCATAAGGTTGCTAAACTCTGTTCCGGAGAGCACTAGTGGCTTTAAACTGTGAGGACAGGCAGAGAGAGGCCTTCACCTCTGGTTCTCCTAGACAAGGAGGCCTGAGACCAGAGGCTTGGAGGACTCACGTAGGTGGTCTGTGTAGGGGGAAGAGTCCCAGGCTGGCTCCGGAGTCTACACCCAGGCTCTCCAGCCCCCTAGCTCTATGACCTAATTATTCATCCTTCCTCAGTTTCCTCATCTGTAAGATGGGAATAATAATACCACTTCCTCCTAAAGCTACTGAGAATATTTAATTAAATAAGGAAAATAAAGCCCAGAGCTGGGATTATAGTGGGCCCTTAAGAAATGCCACTTATTTGCTGTTATTATCAATCCTGACAAGATTGTCAAGTAGAAAGTAAACTGTTTGCTTTTGGATTTGGTGATTTTAATAGAGGTATGGTTTAAGTTTATGGTAATGTCATGTTGACTGTCAAATATCCTAACTGGTCTCTCCTTCTGGGCACACCCTAGACTAGGATTATACTTCCTGGTCCCTTGTGGTTGGGTGGGGTCATGTAACTAGTTCTGACCAACAGTTGTGAGAGGAAGTACCGTGTGCCACTTTTAGACCTAGAGCTTTAATTGTCAGTGCAAAACCTTCCAGAGCTCTCTTCCCATTGTCATGATACCTGCAAATGTTCAAAATGATGGACTAGTCCATCATCTCTGGGGATCATAAGCCTCTTGAATTTTAGCTGATTTAATACCTTTTCTCATTTTTGGAAACCCTTAGTAGCTCTTCAAATATTGGTTCTGCCCCATTATTTCTGCTGCATGTGGCCACAAAAGACACATACTGGGTGTTCTTGCAGCAAACTTTCACAATAGTTAAAAATTAGACAAAACCTCAAAATTTGTCAATAAGAGGATCACTAAAGTGAATTATATTCATTCAGTGAAATATTACATAGTAGTTAAGATATGAACCAACCACATGTAAATCAACATACACAAATCACAAAAACCTAATCAGAAAAAAGTATGCTTTTTTAACATATAAAAATACTATGTATGTTTAAAGGCACATAAAATGTAGTTGATAGTAGTATGCATGAGAATTATAAATATAAAATCAGAATAGAGGTGGCTTCTGAAGAAAAAAAGAGCATTGGGATCAGAGGTGAGTATTAGCTCTAAATATAACCTCTTATTACTTTAAAAAACAGAAAAGAAAAATATGAAGCATATATCACTAAAAGATTATTACAACTGTATACGTCTGAAATTTTTCAAAATTTTTATACCAATGTGACTAAATGAACATATAAAGGTACACGTCAAGGCATGTTCTGCTAAATAACTAAGAGTCATTCATGAACACAATTTATTTAAAAGGTACTTAATATTTTGGCCCAGTCTCTACAGAGATCCAAAACTACAATGGGTTAGACAAGACAGAAGTTTCTCTTCTGCGATCACAGTCTAGGAGCTAGTCATCCAGGACTAGTGGCACAGTTCAGCCATCTTCAACCCAGGGTTTCCATAACAAGATAGATGGATGTTCTGACAGCCTCCATCACATCTACAGAAGAGCCAATGGGAGAGCGAGAAAATGTCAAGGAGACTATACTTCATTCTTTTTAATGGCATAACATGAAATTGCCACACATTTCTCCTTCTCTTATCATATTGGTGAGAACTTTACTGCATGACCACATCTTGTAAGGGAATGTGACAAATGTACTCTCTGCCTGGGAAACCACACACCTAGCTAAACTCTACAGTTCTATTATTAAGGGAAGAAGAAAAGATGGATATAGCTGCACCACTAGCAGCCTCTGCCACAGGATGGATTAGGCGGAGCCAGGACTGAGGTGCAGCAGCAACATTTACAAAGGGGAAACCTGTCCTTCTGTCTTTATCTCGGGATCCAACCCCACAAACAGTCCCTGCTCATCTTTCATTTCCAGAGGTGCCTAGCTCTACTCTCAGCTGTCCTTCGTTCCATAAGCACCTTCCAAGAGCTACACATTCTATGAGGTGCTGGAGGTCCAAAGACGGAGTGACATGGACCCTGCCTTCAAGAGAAAAACACAATTACGACACCCATGATCAGCATGAAAATGGTAGTATCGGTGGTTTTATCTGAGCACTGGGGTGGACCCATGAACCAGCCAGACAGTCTCGGAAGACTTCTCTATAAAGTCTCTCCAGGCTTCACAGAGAATGTGATCCTGGAATTGAGGCTTGCAGTTTGCAAGAAGGAGGCTCTCAGGGAGATGGGATTCTGACCAGAGGGAATAACAAATGCAAAGGTAAGAGAATGGGAAACATAACATGTACAGGAAAACAAAGACGTTCCGTGTGATGTAAATTAATAAAGCAGTGAGCCAAAGATGAAGCTGGTAGCTTGGGTGAGGTCAGATCATGGACAGTCATCCACAGGAAGGCATTCAGATTTTATCCTGCATATACAGAGGTAGCCAGGAATACATTTTGAACCAAGGAAGGGACAACGATAGGTTTTTTAGAAAGATCACTCTGAACGCAATGTGGAAGATGGATCAGGTGGGAGAGAAAACTATCAATAGGAAACAAAGGCAGAGGTTGACAGTTCTGGGGGATGGGGAAGGATGAGTTCAATTTGTGACTTGTTTGCTTTGAGGTCCCTATAGGACACCCGGTGGAGATGGCCGGTAAATATGGTATTGGACACATGTGAAGCTCGGGAAAGTTCTGGCTTCCACAGTCTGTTACTCCTTCACTTTGCAGTTTCTGGGATGGAGAAAATGCTTTTCAGCTCTAACATGCATTTCTGCTTCTCATTTCAGGGGGCTGGTCTGCCACTCCACGACAGTTGAGAACCCTGGTATCCCCGGCCGGTGCTCCCAGACTCCTGCCAGTGAACTGTCCCCCACATTATACAGCACTGCTGGCGGCACAGTGCTGGGAATTCAAATCTGGTTGAACATCTTACTAACGGAGCGATGTGAGCCTGAAGGGAGACCTCTGGCGTGAGCACCCAGCTTCGCATCTGGCCCTGTCATGTTTAGCAGTTTTATCAGACAAGATGAAGGCAGACAAGGCATCTTCAACCCATTTCCAGATGACATCAAGACAGAAGAGGCAAGTTTGTGGGTGTCAGGATGAGAATTCAGAGAAAACTAAATATGCTAAAATCAACAAGATAAAATATAATGGGGAAATATGGAAAGCCTGTCAAATAAACTTGTTCAAATAAATGAATTGCAAAAGTAAACTCATGGGGAAATTCTGCTAAAGGTGTCTGCTATCCAGAATACTTATAAAGCACCCTGGAAAATGTTTTCAAGAGCACAAGGACCATCATTTCCCAGGGCTCAATCAGCAAAACAAACCTGAATCCATTTTCCAGGGAGATGGCTCCCACTTTAAATAAAACGGGTGGCCAATTATTTTCTCTCTTAGTTACTGTTCTATTCTACAAGTATTCCCGGTCACTCACCCTGGATTCTCTGGACACACAGCTACATTTTTCTACAAATATCTTTCTAGAAATGCTATTTCATAGTTACCTGTTCATCTATGTATTTTTATAAGTACTAACCAACCAAGATTTAAGGCAGCTTCCAGACTGTAATCTGACCATTCTTATCCGCAAGTCACCCCTTGACTAATGTTCACACAGCCCACTGTACCTCTCCCTCAAACTTTCATCACCATTGTAGTTCGTTATGTCATTTTCAATGTTTGTAAGCTCCACATCTGACTGATTCATTAGTCCATCTCCAGTGCCTCATGCAGAGATGGCCCATAGTAGGTACAGAGTAAATATATATAGAAGGAGTGAATAAATGAATGAAAAAAATAAATGACAGACACCCAGCAAGATTCATAACCTGACCCTCCTATACTGTTGGTGGGAATGTAAATTGGCACAGCCACTATGGAGAACAGTATGGAGGTTCCTCAAAAAACTAAAAATAGAGTTGCCATATGATCTTGCAATCCCACTCCTGGGCATATATCTGGAGAAAACTTATTTGAAAAGATACATGCACCCCAATTGTTCATAGTAGCACTATTTATAATAGCCAAGACATGGAAGCAACCTAACTATCCATCGACAGATGAATGGATAAAGAAGATGTGGCATATATACAATGGAATATTACTCAGCCATAAAAAAGAATGAAATAATGCCATTTGCAGCAACATGGATGGACCTAGAGATTATCATATTAAGTGAAGTAAGTCAGACAGAGAAAGACAATCATATCACTTATATGCAGAATCTAAAAAAAAAAAAAAAGATACAAATGAACTTGTTTACAAAACAGAAACAAACTCACAGACACAGAAAACAAACTTATGGTTACCAAAGGGAAAAGGTGGGGGGAGGGATAAATTGGGAGTTTGGGATTGACATATACTATATTTTAAATGGATAACCAACAAGGACCTATTGTTTAGCACAGGGAACTCTATTCAATATTATATAATAACCTAAATGGGAAAAGAATTTGAAAAAGGATATATATATAACTGAGTCACTTTGCTGTACACCTGAAACTAACACAACATTGTAAATCCATTATAGTCCAATATAAAATAAAATTTTTAAAAAAACTTATAATTACCAAATGGGAAATGGGGTAGGGAAGGGATAAATTAGGAGTTTGGGATTAACATATACTCACTACTATATACAAAATAGATAACTAACAAGAACCTACTGTATAGCACAGGGAACTCTACTCAATATTCTGTAATAACCTATATGGGAAAAGAAACTGAAAAAGAATATATATATATATATGAATCACTTTGCTGTATACCAGAAACTAATGCAAGATTGATAACCTGTTTTAATAACACAAGATAATGTCAAAGTTCTTTTTTGTGCAACTGTTTCATGATGGGAAAATAAATTCTCTTAACCACTTTTTTTTTTTTTTTTTACTAATTGTTCATCATTATCACTCGTGTCCATACTGTCAGCTATTTCTAGTCAAATTATCTATATACCGCTAGTCACCTGCAGCAGAGGACTCGCCTGGGAGAGAAAAGTAGCAAAGAATACATAATACTGTCCCCTGCTCTCCTACACTGTAAGTTCTCCTTGTATAAAGTAGATATTCCAGGGAAGAAAGACATTCAGTCCCTGATCTCTTCCTCCTTTTCTCACATCCATATTCACTTTTTACCTAGAAAAAAAAATTGTTAAAAATTCCAAGCAAAAGCCCTCCTGCATAAGGCATGAATAAAGGATTATTTGTATACAAGGGCTGATTTGGCTATGAACAGGAGAAAGGTGGAAAGAGAGAGGGTCAGGAGGTAATTCAGAGAATGCCGACAGAATGTAGGTGAAGCTAATCGCATCAATTCTCTTTGAACGGCTCCTGCCCTTTGTATTAGAGATTCCACATGCAGCTGGTGACGTGGCTCTGCTCTACACTCAACGACAGCCATCAAAAATTCTCTCTGCGGAACTTTCATGGAGGATTCCGCCTGGTGTAAGTACAGCCATTTCATTTTTATAGTGGCCTAATTAAGGTGTTCCAGTCCCTATTTGTTCTGTAAAACATACCATAAAAAGCTACCATTTAAAAATTTTGCAAGCAAGCCATCGATTCCACTGCCCTAAGAGGAGCAAAATGCCATTTACAAATTACTGTCATGGAGGATTATTGAACAAGCTGTCAGCAACCCATTTCACAAATCATTTGGTAGGGACCAACCTAGGTGCTTGCCTAGCTAGATACTGGAAGGGAGAACTTCACCACCAGTTAGCTCAAATTCTTAATTTTAAAAGGCCTCAATTTTAGCTATCCCCACCCCTATACAAAAGACACAAGAAGTAGTTCAGAAAATAGCCAGTTTCTCCCGTACCAAGAGCCACAGACAGTGAGGGAGGAATTGTTTGCCCTCGGAAGGATTAGGCCATTAACTGAGCATCCAAAGCTCCAGGTAACATCCAACCTCAAGCGAGTAATCCCAGCTGCTGCCACTCCTGGTGACATAAAGCGAGGGCTATTCTACTGTCACTGTACAGTGAAATGTTTTACAGTTTAACATTTTGTTCCTTTACGCATCTGGAAGTTACAATCACCGTGTAACACAATTTTTTAAAAAAAATTCATTTCACATTTGGGTTATGCTCATTCTTAATTTGTAGAAAAACAAAACTTTCAATATAGCTGTAATAAAAAATAGATTTGGGGTTTCAAAAACTCTCCCTCCTTTTTTTCTCTTAAACTTCTTTTTCCCAAAAAAGGGTTCTTCGTTTTTTGTTTTTAACTTTTCTGGGAATTCCCTGGCAGTCCAGTGGTTAGGACTCCGTGCTTTCACTGCAGGGGGCAAGGGTTTGATCCCCGGTCAGGGAACTAAGATCCCGCATGCCGTGCGGCCCAAAGAAAAACTTTTCTTATGTTGTCAAGTAGAAACAGTGTTCCCAAGCAGACAGGCAGCAGGTAAAGCAGGTCAATCTTCCTCCCCTGTGTGAGTGCTACAGCACAGAGATATCTGCTTCACCATCAGAGCAGATTTGAACATCCATACCCATTCAGGACAGAAAAAGAATTTGGATTTAATTTTTACATAACAACATGTCAAGGAGTAATCCAAAGTTAGGCAACTGTGGCCATTCTAATGACCACTCAAAAATAAAGCACCATCCCCAACCCAGAATGGGAGACTTTTTCTTTCCTAAAGAAACCCATTATGTGAATATTTTAAATACCCTAACAAATATTCCAGTTAGGCTTGCGAAAACTTTGACTTGCTCAATAAAAGGTTTGGACTGTCATATATAAGTTTCATGCCCATTCTATGGAAACAACCATTCAGAAGGAAAAAAAAAATTGAAGGTTACGCTGGCCAAATTCTTTGGTTGCCAGCTTTAAAAGTTGGTTTTTCCTTCTTGTGAAAGGCATGCATACATTTAAGGGACTCTGTCCACCATACGCTACCTCTTCCCATTCCCGCAACAGAAACAACACAAGAAATAAAATGTGTAAGGCACCACATATTAACATCCTCCAAAATCATTTCTTCAACCATCCATTGATCACGCAGTGCTTGTTACTACTGAAGATTTCATATACTTCTTAACTATGGCTTCCAATCCATAACTGTATCTAAATCAAAGATAAGGTATATTGGAATTGAAAGGAAAGTAAGAATTTAGATTCCTTTTTACATCTGTGATGGCCAAGACACTTGAAGGGTGTCCTTTTACATTTTTAATCCCAGTTCCCTAGAAGCAAAACGTGTGAGTATTCATAGCAGAAAACAAAGGGAATCAAAAGAATAATTTCATGCCACAACTATTATCATAAGCAATAAAATGGTTAGTTAGAAGGCAATTCACACTTTAACCACTTTTGGAAACAGATGGTTCTAAATGTGACTAATTTTCCTGAACATTGAACAGCAACATCAGAAATTAAACATGTTACAGAAACCATTAAGGTTCGGTCCCACCCCTGTTCCTATCAGTGTTGTCTATTAGGGAAATCATATCACATTAACGTATTTACATTAATTGAAGGAGGAAGCTTGAAGAAAGAAAAGAATTAGCTATCACTACATACTCCAAAGCAAAGGCTGGCTCTTCCTTTCCCATTTTAAACCAAACACCCGCTTGCTGGTTTCCCTTTTGGCCAAGAAAGTTGGCGGATCAAGTTCAGGTTTTAAAATAAGTTTCCTTAGCTAAACTCTTGATGCTTCCCAGAAGCTATAGTACATTTCCACCTCAGATGAATAAGAATATCCTACTTGTAAATGTCGTGGTCTAGCAAATAATAAAGAAGGCTTGAATCAGGAATCCCAACTCCAATCCCAGTTTTGTCTGAACCTACAGCAAACAGTCGAGGAAGAATGCAGATTTACACACGCCGAGAACTCCTCCTGGTGGTCTGCTCAGCCACCGTTCAAACTACAAGCCTCGACAAGCACTGGCTATATCGACCTTTCTCAACTAAACAGCTTCGGTGAAAATCATTTCCCCAAGCCCTTTGTGCTGTTACATGACTTAGACACTACAAAACTGTGAAGTGTTTATAAAGGCTTCTTCTGAAATCCTTCGCTCCAAAGATGTGATGATCATTAATATCTCCTGTCCTTCCTTTTCAAGGGACGCATTTAAGATGCTTTATGAATAAACAAAGATATGGATGTTGTGTTTGCACCTCAAAACGTCGACCTCAAAATGAGCAGGGGGATACGGTGTCACCTACCACTCCCAACGAAAGCGGAGAGACAGAGAAAGTCCTGAGACGGGTGAATGGGCTGAGGAAGAGGACAGGGAGCCTGGCGAGCTCAAGGCCTTAAGGCCCTTCAGTCTGAGAAGATGGACAATGAAAGGGAGAAGGACCAAAGGTCATTAGGAACCGAGAAAGCATAAACAAGAGCTTGTTCACAAAATGCTAGAATAGAACTGGGGAAGGGGTGGGGACCTGAAAAGAGGGGCAATTTTGACATTGCAAACAGAGGCATTTAGGATAAAACCCTGCTTTCCACAGTAAATCGATGCAATTAATTAATTTCCTCAAACCTTCCCCCTTTCTGTAATGATTAAATGGGCTAATATCTGTGAAGCTCTAGAAGAGTAGATATATATTAAGTGATCACTTATTATCAACATCATCATCATCATCATAAATTCCTTCCACCAAATTATAAGATCCTTAGGGAATGGGATGTATCTCACTCACATTTTCACATTTTAATTCCCCCACGGTGCCTAGCACAGTGTCCTGCACGTGGAATATGTGTCTGCTGGCCAGCTCTCCAGGGGTGGAGAAAACTGATGTGCAGCGATGGCCAGTTTCCATGGTGTAAATACCCTCATCAGGGCGAACTTCAAGCAACCAAGATGATGTCACTGAAAGCAGTGTTGGGAAGAGATGCAGCACGTCATCAGTTCTTGGGGGCTGTAAAAGCTGCCCCAGCCCATGACCGGATGCACTCAGTAAATAACTACAGAACTGAAAATGGGTCAAACCTTAAATGATTTTATACCATGGCCAGCAAAGAGCCAGGTACACGGCTGTTAGGAGTAGTAGCATACATTCACCATCACCTGCGCTCTCAGTAAAATAATCAGGTTTTTCTCCCAGCCAAGAATTTGACCTCTTCACTGCTCAGATGTCACTATTACCAAGGAATTCTACATGTAACTTTAGCAGGAAACCTTGTCACTACAGGACACATGTGAATTGTATGCACCGCTAAAAAAAAACTATGTGGCATGGTATTTACTGTTACCAATAAAATGTATACTATGGGTTAATAAACCAGTTACACTAAGTAACTGGTAAATGAAATGAATAGGAGTCACTCAAGAGAAGAAACCACAAAGCATTAGAACACTTAGTGAATTCTCAGTCAATGTAACCAGTTCTTGTGAAGATGCCTTCCTTCTACACAGGCTCATGGCTCTGTTGGCCTCCACTGGTCCATGTCAACTCTCTCAAGCTTAGTCCAACCCACTCTGGGCCCCTGCCAGGGCAAGCTGCCTCAGCCACCTGGGCCACCAACAGGAGCAGGTCGCCCTGGTGATTCTGTCCCCCCTGGCCTCTCACTGAGCTCTTCCTAACCATTTCTGATGATATTCAGAAGCAGAAGTACACTTTTTTTTTGGCCATGCCATGTGGCCTGTGGCAACTTAGTCCCCCGGCCAGGGATTGAGCCCCTGCCCCCTGCATTGGGAGTGTGGAGTCTTAACTACTGGACTGCCAGGGAAGTCCCCAGGAACTACACTTTTAACTGCTTTTCAGCTTAGCAAAATTAGCCTCTGAAATCTTTGACTGAAATCTTTGTTTTCTTTTCCTTTTCTTCCAAAATGAGCCTCCGCTTTGGTTGCTTTCATCTGAGAGGAAGCATTCTTTGCTCTCATCTCCATTCACACTGGTCAGCCTTTCTTGGTGCCTATCTCCCTCAGCCTCCACTCACTCGACCTCTCTCAGCCTGTGAGGTGAGTGTGAGTGTGTGTGTGTGTGTGTGTGTGTGTGTGTGTGTCTCCTTAATCAGAATGCCCCCTCTGGCACGAGCTGTAACTTCCAATGAAAAGCTTCCCTCCGTCAATGCCTCATTAACTGAACTCTTTCCTCCCTGTAAGAAAAAGTCTGCATACTTTGGGAAGAAACTGTCATACTCTGCCTACATGTCATGTATCTCTCATAGTTCTACCCATGACCTCTGGACACCTCTTTCTGAATGTTTTTCCCTCCTGGTCTCAGTTAGAAGGGCCCATACCTCTCTTTTCCTTAAAGAAGACACAGTTTTTCTAGGTCCAATAAAACAGACAACCAAGACTACAAAAAATAAACTCACCAACTTAACCAAATACAATAAAATGTTCATGGAACTGGGGTTCAGATCAGAGGTCCAGAAAGACTATGTATCTTATTGCAGTGAGTTTATTGTTCTAACACCAGGTGATATTCATCAGTGGATCAGTCTACAAATTATTAAATCTCATCAAGGAAGCTTCTACACTCTTGCTTTCCTCGGCAGAAATAAATCCACTGTTTAATATATGTGTGGAGACAAATTAATCCTTCTCCCTCTAGATAATTCCTGTTAGAGAGAGCTCTATCATAACATATATCATGCAGATGCTTTAAAAACAGTGTCTTATTTTTAGCAGTCATTAAAAGCATTTTTTAAATTGATGAATTCTGAAGTCTGCGCCCAAGTAAGAGGAATAATGGAACCAACTTATGAAGAGGGCTTGACAAAGGAGAATCAAGGCTTTATGGAAGCATGTAATTTGGGAGGTCCTGTTTAAGATAACACGGCAATAATGAATACAAAATTAGGTACAAAAGAAAACGTTTATTTAAAATGGCTACGTGGGGCTTCCCTGGTGGCGCAGTGGTTGAGAATCGCCTGCTGATGCAGGGGACACGGGTTCGAGCCCTGGTCTGGGAAGATCCCACATGCCGCGGAGCAACTAGGCCCGTGAGCCACAACTACTGAGCCTGCGCGTCTGGAGTCTGTGCTCCGCAACAAGAGAGGCCGCGACAGTGAGAGGCCCGCGCATCGCGATGAAGAGTGGCCCCCGCTTGCCGCAACTAGAGAAAGCCCTCGCACAGAAACGAAGACCCAACACAGCCAAAAATAAATAAATTAATTAATTAATTAATTTAAAAAATAAATAAATAAAATAAAATAAAATGGCTATGTGCAAGTGAGGAGTCCTGAAAATTAAATTTCATAAGTTTCATGGTAAACCACCTCCCACCTAGGTTTTCCTAAGAGTGAGCCCCTACCAGTGCTTTCTACATGTTAAACCCATTATAGAGGGAAGTCCTCTGAATTGTCATCCCAGCCTTCTGAGAAACACATTATTTCTAGCTTCGTTGCAAAACTGAGGAGACCAAGGCCAAGAAAGGTTGAGCAACTTGCCCAAGGTCACACTGCCATAGAGGGCAGAGTTAGGACTTAACTCCAGTGCCCTATGGTTGGCCAGAACACAATGTGGCCTCCTAAAACCAAAATAATATTTAGAAGTCTTACTTCTACAGTTCTCAATGTTAGTTTATTTTTATTCCACCCTAACTTTCCCAAGAAAAAAGGCACAACAGTAAGAGTGTTTAAAGTGAACATAAATCTGGACCTTGAAGTTGCACAAAAGATCCTCCATCATTAGGTCTTATGTTTTCATTCCCAATTGCTCCCATTCAATCCTCCCAAACACAATGAGCCCCTTCATCAGTCATGGCCAAATGGGTTTCAAGTGGATGAAAGTTATAGCTGCTGATTGTGGGGTTCTCCAAGTCACTAAATTCAGATCATTTCGAATGTCAAACTGGCACTTAACAGGCAACAGCTGAGAATCTGACTTGATTGTATTTTGGAGTAAAATCCTTTCCAAGCTAAGGTATTATACTATAATTCCTCACATTACCCAGAAGTATCATCAAATAGAAAATAAAGATATTTTTCACCTCCGTAAGTAATTCAAAAACATTGGGGATGATCCTTCCAATGTGGAAAGCTCAGGAATAAAGTTGCTCACTTTCAATGGGAGCATTAACTTCCTTAGGACCCAGAGGCTATCAGGTGTAGTGAGATGGGTAATTTAACAAATGGGCCCTAAGAGGCAGAAGGAGCAAAGTACCTTATGTATCCACCACCGAATGTCATTTAAAACTGAAATTAAAGCCACAAAGACCTGGGCAAGCATGAGTTAAGCTAACCAAGAGCATTTAACAAACATACTGTACTTCACACACAACACACACAAGCACACAGAGCCTGGCTACAGCAATAGTACTGCCGTGTTCCAACCAACAAAAGAGAGCTCTAGCTTGGTTTGTCGATATCATCCCTGTTTTCAAAGCAATTTAAGAACAGCTTACTTGTTTAACAATTAAAAACCATTTGTTGTCAGTAACTGAAGGGAAAGAAAAGGCAGAAAGTGAGGGAGAAAAGCATTGTCTTCCTAAGTTCTGGCTGACACTTACACCTAGAAAAGTCATCCAGATGAACTGAATGCCCTACTGCCTCAGCCATCTCTTTTCTATAACACACTCTGCCAGCTCTGGTCTAAAGATGTGCTCCATGTAACAGTGTGGGGCACCAAGGACAAGTCTGAAGGAACTAAAGAGGAAGTAACCCAAAGTCGGGCTCACGTAATAAGCTTGTGAGAACTGAAGGGGCCCCAAAAGCAACTTAATCTCAGAGTCACATCACTCGCCAAGGAGCTGAATTTGATGGAGTGGATGTATTTTGAGCCTCATATGAAGTTGTTATTTTTTCAAGAATCTGAAAGACCTCCTTGGAGATCACTTAAACACTCTGAGCATCACTTTTTTTTTCTCTACCATGTGCCAGGCACTGGGGTAGGAGCGCTATGTAGATGGTCACTCATCTATGACTATCTTGTTTATCCTTTTGACCCCAGGACCTAGCACGGTACCTGGCACATAGTAGGTAGCTCAAAAACAGTATCATCAACATCATCATCACTCTTGTTAATGGTAGAGAAGTTCACAGGTGACATAGAGGTCAACATTTTTCAGAGGTGTGCTCCTATCAGGCTCATGGAATCCCTAAGTCCAGATTCTAAGAGCTATCAACCACCTAGGGTATGGTTTAGGTGGGAGTAGGACAGACTGAATGACTTCAACCGGGCTTTCTTTGTCACAATTCTCCACACAAGTGACAAAAGCATGTTACCATGAGGCTAAAATGAGTTGTTACTGGTTAGAAAAATTGTGTTCCTCATCAGAAATCTACAGTGTGACTTTTTAAGGGAGGCCTGCCTATTTCACACTGATGGCTTCCAAGTCAAATTACAAAAGGAGACTTAATTAAGAACATGATGGTTTTACCATGACATCTCTGAGTGACCCTCCATGCTGTGCTCTGCTTTAGGAAATTTATATTCATCCACTCACATCTCATCACTTCCTCTTGTGGTAGTACTGGCTTCATGCCCCACTTTACAGGTGGAGAAACTAAACAGATTACAGGGAGGCCAGGGAAAATGAGCAAGGGGATTTGGGAGACAAGCCCAAGAAGAGGCCCTTCTGCAAGTAAGGCTGAGAGCTAGGAAAGTCCTGAGAGGGGCACCTGGGGTGAGGAGATAGAGAATTTGGTAAGCTAAAAATCTAAGGGCTCTGGGACTTCCCTGGTGGCGCAGTGGTTAAGAATCCGCCTGCTCATGCAGGGGACACAGGTTCGAGCCCTGGTCCAGGAAGATCCCACACATGCTGTGTAGCAACTAAGCCTGTGCACCACAACTACTGAGCCTGAGCTCTAGAGCCTGCGAGCCACAACTACTGAAGCCCACACACCTAGAGCCCATGCTCCGCAACAACAGAAGCCACCACAATGAGATGCCTGCACACCGCAAGGAAGAGTAGCCCCAGCTCGCCGCAACTAGAGAAACCCCACGTGCAGCAACGAAGACCCAACATAACCAAAAATAAATAAATAAATTTACTAAAAAAAAAAAATCTAAGGGCCCTTTAGCCTGGGAAGATGGAGAATGAAAGGGGGAATGATCAAAGGCTATAAAATCATGAAGAGTAAGGAGACCACAAACACGGGTTTGTTCACAAAATGAAAGGCTGGAGATGGAAAATGTAAGAAGTGAAGAGAGATAATGGATTGGATGCAATCACCTAAGAGAAAAATCACTAAAGAGAAAAAGATGAAGGGCAAAGTCAAGATTTAGAAGTACCCAGGGAGAATGAATGTCTACTAGACACATTTTTATTGATTCTCTACTAGGTTTCTAGCCTCATGCTAACCTCTTTCATAATGATCTCATTTGATCCTAATAACAGCCCCTCCAGGGAGAGTGTCGAGTTTTTTCGTAGCTGCTCAAACGCTTGGTCAATTGAATTCAGTGCTAGTGATTGCATTCCACCAGAATAGCTAGGTTATTTTCAACTTTTCATGATGTCTCCAAATCCGTGCCTCTGGTCACTCATTCTATTGTGCTTACCTATTTCTCTGTTCCTGTTCACTCTAACTGAATTCAGAGTAACTCTGCTATTTTGAACTACTGTGCTCACCCACACTCTTTGTTCTCCTTTCCAACGAACCCCCCATCAGTCTCCTCATCTATTATGGACTGAATGTATGAGTCCTCCCAAAATTCCTAAGTTGTAACTCCACCTTCCCATGTGATGGTATTAGGAGATGGGGCCTCTGGGAGGTAATTAGGATTAGATGAGGTCATGAGGGTGAAGCCCTCAAGAATGGGATTAGTGCCCTTTTAAGCATCAGAAGAGCTTGCTTCCCTTCTCTGCTCTCTGCCATGTAAGGACCCAATGACAAATCAGCAGTCTGCAACCACGAAGAGGGCCTCCACCAGAAACCAATCATGCTGGCACCCTGACCCTCCAGCCTCCAGAACTGTGAGGAATACATTTCTGTAGTTTATAAGCCACCTCATCTATGGTATTTTTTGTTAGAGCAGCAGCCCAAACTGACTAAGACATCATTTTTGCAGAAACCCAGAATTTCCTCAAAAAAACAAACAAATCAATAAACAAAGAAACCAAGAAAACAAGGAAAGCTATTTATGTGGGTCCAACAGCAAAATGTAATGTAGATGGAGCCAAAAGAGGTCTCTGAGAGCTAGAATAATAAGCTGCAGGTACTTAACAAGACGGTATTCATCTATGATAAATATAAGTGTCTTTGGTTGAAAAAAATTGTAGACGAATAGGTTTATCCTATTAAAAAAGAAAAACTTAAGAGACTTGGTCAACAATAAATCCAGTATGAATCACCAATTTGATGTAACTTCCAGAGAAGATAATGTGACTTGGGCCTCGTTAACAGCTACTATGCACAAATCAGAACCCACCCCGCACCCACCCGACATGAATATTACTTTCACTTCTAGAAGCTATGCCTAGAACAAGCTATAATTTGTTCAAGGCAAGTGTCCACAATAGTGAAGAAATTCAAGCCCTGTCATGTGAGGAATGGTCCAAGTTAATGGGAATATTTAGCTTAAAATATTGAAAGGAAGACTAGGGATCAAGGAGAGACAATAGCTGTTTTCAATTATGCAAAGGGCTCCCACGTGGAGAACTAGTTTGTGTTGGTTCGTGTTATACAACTCCAAGGAGCAGAACAAGAACCAGTAAAGGCAATGATAAAGGCAGTTCTCTTTTGGGGACTTCCCTGGTGGCACAGTGGTTAAGAATCCACCTGCCAATGCAGGGAACACGGGTTCAAGCAGATCCCACATGCTGTGGAGTAACTAAGCCCGTGCGCCACAACTACTGAGCCTGCCTGCACTCTAGAGCCCGTGAGCTGCAACTACTGAACCCGCATGCCTAGAGCCCATGCTCCGCAACAAGAGAAGCCACCGCAATGAGAAGCCCGCGCACCGCAACGAAGAGTAACCCGCGCTTGCCGCAACTAGAGAAAGCCCATGCGCAGCAATGAAGACCCAATGCAGCCAAAAAAAAACCAAAAAGGCAGTTACCTTTTATTGTGTTCTTTCTCTGTGTCAGACACTACACTAGGTACATTATATTCGTTAGCTCATTTAATTGTCACAACAATCTTGATATTAATGAGTGGCAGTTACCAAGAAACAGATTTAAAACCAACACACAGAATAATATTCTAATAATTAGAGTCGCCAGAGGTGAAATAGGCTGCACTGAAAGACATCAGTTGTCCATCCTGTCACTGCATATGATCAATTATGTGCTGGAAAAACTCTAGGTGAGTGGATGCTGCTGAGAGAATTCAAGTAGCAGATGGGAAGCTGAGTTACGTCCTACAAGTCCCTTTTAGGACTTGCTAAAATAAAAAAGATATAAACAAGGAAGGCCTAATAGATGCTTTTGAATGAATGAAACAGAGGAACAGGAAACAGACTAGAAGGAGAAATCGAAATTTATTCAAGGAAAATGAGGTGGCATTAATATAAATCAAGACGTCTTCAGTAACAGAACAAAGTCTCATCTCTACGGGATGATGTTTCTGGTCTCCTGCAGTGGCAAAGGCGATGGGGTGAATGAGCCCTTGGGGCCACGTGCACCCTCCCAGTTTTGTGGAGAAACTTCAGGTGACATGCTGCGTCTCTGGATCCTTTCAGGACTTGGCAGCTGCCAGATTCTAGAATCCAGCAGAAAAGAAGCCTCCAAACACCCCTGTGGTTTCTAACCACTTCAAGCTGTTATTCCTCTCATGGTTTTAATGACTAAAATTGTGTGCCTGCCAAAATGACTGCTGTTAATTTGCTAGGAAACAGCCTTGTGTACTCTGGACGGACTTGGACAGTCCAAAAACCTGCCAACAGCAAAGAAAACTATGGGAAAGTGAATAAATTGGAACTCTTCAAAATAGTAGCAGGAGTATTTCAGATATTTAGGACAAGACATGTGATGGCATTCAATTTCAGAAAACCACCTCCAATGCCCATCTTCGTGCTTTTTCCTGCTTTCATGTGCTCTTTGCCTAAATTAGGAGCAACTGGATCTATTCTCTAAGATGTGCTTCCTACAAGGAAGGGAGAGAGAAGGGAAGGAAGGGAAAATGAGAAAGCGGAGAGCAGTATGGAGGGGAAGGAGGAAGAAAAGAGAAGAGGAAAGAAAGATATATTCACAGACAGATGCAAAGAGTGGGGTTGCGCCCCCTTAAAAATAGTAAGGGGCTCACAGAATGATTACACCCGAACGAGAGGAATGGGGGAGCCAGCTCTACACGAAGCAGCTCAGGAGACAAGCAGAGGACACAGATGTCAACAGCCATCAAACACTGCTTCCTGCCTCTCACCTCAGAAACAGAGAGAGGAAGGGGAGTTGATATCAAAAGGTAACATGAAAAAGCTGCTGAGACCCAATTTTTCCCCAAATACTGCTTCAGTATACCAGCTACCACCTCTTCACCGGGAAAGGCACTGTCCTGGCCTGTAGTTTTGTCCTAGGACAGCAGTACTCCCATTTGCTAAATGATGTTTCTAGAAGAAACCCTTGCTCTCGAGCAGCAACAAGAGGTGCATGGAAATTCAACACAAGCAAGGCCTCTCTCAAAGCAATTTTTCCTAATTCCCCTGCACAAAGCAGCCTTTTCCCTCCACTTAAACAACAATTTGTTTTACTTTGATAGGTCCTCCTAAATAATGGTTTCATCATTAAACATCTGGATTCTTCCTAGCAGATTAGGCCTCCAATGAGGAAAGTGTGTTTATAATTCTAATTTGAAACACAGCACATTAATATGCTGATTCTCATAATGTTTGCCTTAACCTGTTTGGAGAAATTATGACTACAAATAACTTGTACACAACACCTCTAACTACCAGCTTGTACAAACAACATAAGAGCCGGAGTGCCTCATCCAGACGATTGGAACCACTTCAGAGGCGATCATGATTAGGGCTTTGGCTGGAAGCCATATTTTACACATAAACTCAGCATCTGTCTCTGAGATGCTGTCCTAGGCTAACAGACCCACCTCCACTGTTACTAATAAGCACATTCAAGAGAGCCAGATGGTCTGACAGGAAGAGCCTGCCTTTTCCTGAGCTAGGCACACTGGAGGGAGGTCACCCAAGCAGGCTTCAAGTCCTGTTTCCTCGGGCTCCAGGTCCCTGCAATGCTGTGTGCAAACAGGCGCCACTAAAAAAGAATGTAAATGAGGGTGCTATTCATTATTTACGGCTGGCACCTTGCCATCCCCTCCTCCTCTGGGCAATGGCTGCCTGTAGGAACAGGGAAAGCATCTGATGAGAGCAGGGCAACCCTGGAGGCATCGAGCCATTGCAAAGCAGTTTCTTTTCTTCTGCTGAGGATCCTGCAGGCTCAGCATTTCTGGCCTACAGAACAGCTGAGCTTTTCATTTCCTTCCTAACAAAGCACTGGAGTTCTTCGGCCTCCACGTTTTTGCCGGGGGTGTTTATTTACAACCCAACCCAGAAAAGCAGCCTTGCTGCTCTATTCTCTTTCGTTAGCCAAGGTCCTTTGTCCCAGGCCTGGGTTCAAGGAAAGAGAGAGAAAAAACATCCATCTACAAAGGGAAGACACTTACAAACAAGTTCTAGACTCAACTGGCCAGAAGGTGCATCAAGAGAATGGCTCCTCAGCAATCAGAGAAGAAAAAGAAATAAAAGGAATCCAAATCGGAAAAGAAGAAGTAAAGCTGTCACTGTTTGCAGATGACATGATACTATACATAGAGAATCCTAAAGATGCTACCAGAAAACTACTAGAGCTAATCAATGAATTTGGTAGAGTAGCAGGATACAAAATTAATGCACAGAAATCTCTTGCATTCCTATACACTAATGATGAAAATCTGAAAGAGAAATTAAGGAAACACTCCCATTTACCAATGCAACAAAAAGAATAAGATACCTAGGAATAAACCTACCTAAGGAGACAAAAGATTTGTATGCAGAAAACTATAAGACACTGATGAAAGAAATTAAAGATGATACAAACAGATGTGGAGATATACCATGTTCTTGGATTGGAAGAATCAACATTGTGAAAATGACTATACTACCCAAAGCAATCTACAGATTCAATGCAATTCCTATCAAACTACCAATGGCATTTTTCACAGAACTAGAACAAAAAATTTCACAATTTGTATGGAAACACAAAAGACCCCGAATAGCCAAAGCAATCTTGAGAAAGAAAAGCAGAGCTGGAGGAATGAGGCTCCTGGACTTCAGACTATACTACAAAGCTACAGTAATCAAGACAGTACTGGCACAAAAACAGAAATACAGATCAATGGGATAGGATAGAAAGCCCAGAGACAAACCTTATCTTTGATAAAGGAGGCAAGAATACACAATGGAGATATTGATAAGGTGACATATGGTCACCTTATCTTTGATAAAGGAGGCAAGAACACACAATGGAGAAAAGACAACCTCTTCAATAAGTGGCACTGGGAAAACTGGAACACTACATGTAAAAGAATGAAATTAGAGCACTCCTTAACACCATACACAAAAATAAACTCAAAATGGATTAAAGACCTAAATGTAAGGCCAGACACTATCAAACTCTTAGAGGAAAACATAGGCAGAACACTCTACGACACAAATCACAGCAAGATCCTTTTTGACCCACCTCCTAGGGAAATGGAAATAAAAAGCTAAAGTAGTTTGAATTCATCAATAAAAAGATCATATTAAAAGACAAAAAATTCCTTTTTGACCCACCTCCTAGAGAAATGGAAATACAAACAAAAATAAACAAATGGGACCTAGTGAAACTTAAAAGCTTTTGCACAGCAAAGGAAACCATAAACAAGACCAAAAGACAACCCTCAGAATGGGAGAAAATATTTGCAAATGAAGCAACTGACAAAGGATTAATCTACAAAATTTACAAGCAGCTCATGTAGCTCAATATCAAAAAAAAACAAACAACCCAATCCAAAAATGGGCAGAAGACCTAAATAGACATTTCTCCAAAGAAGATATACAGATAGCCAACAAACACATGAAAGAATGCTCAACATCATTAATCATTAAAGAAATGCAAATGAAAACTACAATGAGGCATCACCTCACACCAGTCAGAATGGCCATCATCAAAAAATCTATAAACAATAAATGCTGGAGAGGGTGTGGAGAAAAGGGAACCCTCTTGCACTGTTGGTGGGAATGTAAGTTGATACAGCCACTATGGAGAACAGTATGGAGGTTCCTTAAAAAACTACAAATAGAACTACCATACGACCCAGCAATCCCACTACTGGGCATATACCCCGAGAAAACCATAATTCAAAAAGAGTCATGTACCACGATGTTCACTGCAGCTCTATTTACAATAGCCAAAACATGGAAGCAACCTAAGTGTCCATCGACAGATGAATGAATAAAGAAGATGTGGTACATATATACAATGGAATATTACTCAGCCATAAAAATCAACGAAATTGAGTTATTTGTAGTGAGGTGGATGGACCTAGAGTCTGTCATACAGAGTGAAGTAAGTCAGAAAGAGAAAAACAAATGCCATATGCTAACACATATATATGGAATCTAAAAAAAAAATGGTTCTGAAGAACCTAGGGGCAGGACAGGAATAAAGACACAGACATAGAGAATGGACCTGAGGACATGGGGAGGGGGAAGGGTAAGCTGGGATGAAGTGAGAGAGTGGCATGGACTTACATATACTACCAAATGTAAAATAGATAGCTTGTGGGAAGCAGCCGCATAGCACAGGGAGATCAGCTCGATGCTTTGTGACCACCTAGAGGGGTGGGATAGGGAGGGTGGGAGGGAGACGCAAGAGGGAGGAGATATGGGGATATATGTATATGTATAGCTGATTCACTTTGTTATAAAGCAGAAACTAACACACCATTGTAAAGCAATTATACTCCAATAAAGATGTTAAAAAAAATAATAATATAAAAATAAAAAATAAAATTATAGGAAGATGGAAACTTCCATTTAAACATTGTAATAGTCTTGGGCTATTTGGAATAGGGAGGTACAAGTCTGCCAAACTTGGTAACCCCCGAGAACATCTCTGTTTAAGAGCTTAGCACAGCAGTCAGATTGTTTTTGATGATGATTCTGCATTATCAAATAAAGGTTTAATTATGTTCAGTTAAAAAAAAAAAAAAAGAGAATGGTTCCTTCCTTTGGGTGAGTGCCTATAGGCCTTATGCTATAATATTGTATGTAAATATTTCACACGTCTACATCATCTTTTGCGAACTGATTTTAAGCAACATGAGGGCATGGACCATGCTCTATACTTATTCTGAATTCTCCAAAGTACCAAAGCTAACAGTGTCCAGAAGATCATTGTTAGACCCTTAAACACGGTTTTTAACTCCTTAGTAAATGTCTTGATTGAATATAAAATGTTTCACTGGGGGCTTCCCTGGTGGTGCAGTGGTTAAGAATCTCCCTGCCAATGCAGCGGACACAGGCTCGAGCCCTGGTCTGGGAAGATCCCACATGCCCGGGAGCAACTAAGCCCATGCGCCACAACTACTGAGCCTGCACTCTAGAGCCCGTGAGCCACAACTACTGAGCCCGCAAGCCACAACTACTGAAGCCCGCGCACCTAGAGCCCATGCTCCGCAACAAGAGAAGCCACCACAATGAGATGCCCGCGCACCGCAACAAAGAGTAGCCCCCGCTCACAACAAGAGAAAGCCCGCACGCAGCAACGAAGACCCAACGCAGCCAAAAATGTATAAATTAAATAAATTTTCTAAAAAAATGTTTAACTTTTCATTTTGAATTGAATTGAATCTATCTCTGTACAAATTGCAAAAGTGAAAGACTCTTGTTGCTGCGGTTGGCACAGGCCAGCCCTGTTTGTTGACTGTTAAACATCAGATTCCTTTTCCAACCCATCTGAGAGTCTTTTCCCTTCAGTGATATAATCCCAATTAAAAAAAAAAAAATTAAACAGAGAGTAATGGACGTGTCTGTATGCTCTCTTCTTTAACGTGGAAAACTTATTGCCTAAGGATATAAAACATGCTAGCTGCTAGCACTAGTCCAGATCCTCTGGATGCAAGTGACAAAATTCCAACTCTATTCTTAACAAGGGGGTACAGATTTGTTGGCTTTTGAGTTCAAACTACAAAAAGGGCACGGATGGAGCTAGACTCAGGGTCAGCTGGATACAGGGACGCAGAGTCTCCCTTCCCTCCTTTCCTCTTCCCTCTGCCCCCCATCTCTGTATCTGCCTGCATACTTGCTTCAATTTCTCTGCACAATTGACCCTACACATTGGAGACAGTATGGCCACAGGCAACCCAGGCTTATATCCCTCTAGCCACATGTACAAGACTGAAAAAAAAGTGTTGTTCTTCTCCATCAGTTCCAGTTAGAAAAGGGAAGGATCCTGGTTGGCCTAATGTGAGTCATAATGCCATGCCTAGGCCAGTCACGTGACCAGAGGGAGAGTAAAATGAGCTCAGCTCTAACTCTCTCACATGCCCACCTCTGTGGCCCAGGAGAGAGGACCAGCAGGCACCCACCAGTACTGGCTGAAGCGGAAATACAGCCACTTCCCAAAGATAAGGAGTGCTGTTACCAGGAGAAGGTAGGAAAAGGGCCTGGGCCAACTCAACATATCTATGTTACTTTAGGGAGAAAAAAAAAGTTATGCAAGACCATGTTGTTATTATTTTATGTCAGATGTTTGTTGCTGCAAATAAGTTTACTTCTACAACCTTGGAAAGTAAAGACAAGAATTTGACTCCTGATAGTATTTTTAATCTTTCCCCAAACAACTTTTGAGAAACTGACAAAGTTTGCCGTCCCACCTAATGACACCTCATTTCTAAGGTTTGGTTGTTGTTGTTTGTTTTTATCTTAATTGAAATTTTATGTGCAAAGAGTTTTAAAAGGCACATAGTTCTACAAGGGGTAGTTATCATGGAAAATAATTGCTCTCCTTCAACCTTCCCTCCACCCCAGTACAGCACCCTTACTGTTTATTTGGGCATTTACCTCCATATTTCTGATAGCAAGTGTAAGCTTTTTCCTTTTGTGTTTTTAGTTTTAAGCATTACCTATCGATTTCCCCTATTGAAAATAGGTATTTCAGGGAATTCCCTGGCAGTCCAGTGGTTAGGACTCTGTGCTTTCCCTGCCGCGGGCGTGGGTTCAACCCCTGGTAAGGGAACTAAGATCCCGCAAGCTGCGTGGCATGGCCAAAAAAAAAAAAAAAGGTATTTCACTTTCTCTCTGCCCCAACTCCCCAACACACACACACACACATACACTCACCCCCACATGGGCGTAATTCCCAATTCTCTATGCCCTCAAACTATTTTTATCATATTTTTAGTCTGCTCATTGTTCACTTTTATATTATGATGATTATGTAAATGCTATTCTACTACTGAACCATGAAGTCTATTAGAATTTTCCTTCTTTCTTGTACAACTTTTTATTTTCCCTAGAGTTAACACTTATCTTAGGTTGTTTGTTTTGCTTAGTTTTCTGGTTTGGTTAATTTATATATATATTTTTTAATTTTTTTTTTGGCCGTGTTGGGTCTTCGTTGCTGCGTAGGCTTTCTCTAGTTGCGGCAAGCAGGGGCTACTCTTCATTGCGGTGCACAGGCTTCTCATTGTGGTGGCTCTCTTGTTGCAGAGCACGAGCTCTAGGCATGTGGGCTTCAGCAGTTGTGGTGCGTGGGCTCAGTAGCTGTGGCTCGCAGGCTCTAGAGCACAGGCTCAGTAGTTGTAGCACATGGGCTTAGTTGCTCCGTGGCATGTGGGATCTTCCTGGACCAGGGCTCAAACCCATGTCCCCTGTGTTGGCAGGCGGATTCTTAACCACTGCACCCAGGGAAGCCCTGGTTTGCTTAGTTTTTTAGGAATTCTCACTACTTTATCTTCAGACTCTCCTCTGATTACCCAACTTTCAATACATTCAAACACTACCAATTCTATTTTTGGCATTCTCTCTTCCTGGACCTTCTGACCTGCTCCAATCTTCTGGTTGCTCTCTTGCTCTGTTGCACAGATTCATCCAGGAATCTCCCTCCACCATCGTCCTGAAAATTTTCGTCACTTCTCACTTCTGTTAAATTCCTTCTTCTCACAATCTATATCTTCATCATCATTTGTTTACTTCTTTGTTTTGACAAACCACTTCTTCCAGTTGCTTTATGAGAAAAAGCTGCAGAGAAGGTAAAATATTTGTGGCCTCGCATGTCTCAAAAATATATTTATTCAACTGGTACACTTCATTGATATTTTAGCTGGGTACAGAATTCTAGGTTGGAGAGCACATGCAAAGTCTAAAGTGATTTGGATTTCCGATTCTTTGTCTATAATCTTCCCCCTGCTCTTTGGAAGCTTTTAGGACCATTTTGATTCCAGTGTTCAGAAATATTGTCAGGATGTACCTTAGTAGGAATCTATTTTCATCCATTTTGCTGGACACTTGATGGTTCTTTTCACGCTGCAATCTCCAGTTCTGGAATTATTTATCTGATAATTTCCTCATTTTCATTTACTCAATTCTCAAATTCAGGAATTTCTATTATTCAGATGTTAAAGTTCCTCATGTGACCTAATTTTCTTACCTCTTTTTCTACTATTTTACATTTTTCCTTGCCTTCTTATTCTGGTTCCTAGAAGATTTCCACAATCTTATTTTCCAAATCTTATATTCAGCTTCTGATTTGTATCATAATTTTTTCCAAGACCTTTTTAGCTTTTATCCTTCTGATTTTTCATTTACTATAGCATTCTATTCTTGCCTTATTAATGCAAAATCATCTCTTAACTGATTCTTCCTTCTACTTCTTCCTGAAATCTCCTCAGATTTGTTTTTTGGCTTAAGTGCCTTTCATTTTAGAGAGAAGGCATCCTCAGATGCCTGGTGATCCCTTACTGTCTGCTCACATTTAAGATTACAGCACTAAAACACGATTTTTAGATCTTTTCTGGTAGACTAGTCAGATTGTTCAGATACTAAATTCCTAATCTCATGCCTGGAAGTAGAAGCTGGCTGCCAGCTTATCAGGAGTCAAATAGGAGAAGAAAACCAAGTTCTCAAATTCAGGTCATCCTCCTGTTTTCAATATGGTATCCCCACCCTCTTAAATGCTTTATGTCCCTTAGTTCAAAGAATAAACTTCAAATAAACTTCTGTTGCATTGGGGGAGGGGCAATCATCCAGCTGTTCCAGGTTGGGGAGGGAACAGATGATTTAACTCTATGCTGTCCAATACAGCAGCTACTAGCCACAGAAGCTATGTAAATTTATACTAATGTAAATCAAATAAAATTTAAAGTTCAGTTGCTCACTTGCATTAGCCACATTTCAAGTGCTCAGTAAGTACATGTGACTAGTGGCTGTTGTACTGGACAGTGGTGGAGAATATGTCCATCATTGCAGAAAGTTCTACTGGACAGCACTGCTCTTATTGCTTCTCAAATAGACTTTTGATCAATCCTCATGTTTCAGTCCTACATTAACTGCCACTTCCAGAGATATCTGGTATCCCCAACTCCTGAGCCCACTGGAAGTTTTGAGGTACAAATCTGGTTGACTCTTTGGCTTTTCCTGTCAGGATGGTAACTCCACAGGAACAGTGACCTTGGTCCAAAGGACCGAGAAGAGGGCCTAGCCTACAGTAGATACTCCATAAATGTTTGTGGAATGTTGAGTAAATGTTTTCCCCACTGTTGACTTAGGCTTCAGAGTTGTCAGATCTGCTAAGTCAATTAACTACTCATCCTCCTGCTTTCTAGTTTCCAAAATGTTATTGTTAACCTCTCCACTCCCACTCTCTCTGTTATTCTGAGCCTATGTCTTACTGCCATTTCAGAGGGGTGTCAGGAGGGAGCAAGGGTAAATGTTTATATTCAATCACGATTTTTAACCCAAAGCGCATTTCTAAGTGAAAAGGAAGGAAAAATAAATTTAGGATACCAACTTTTTAAAGGAAAATATATAGTTTTTCTAAAAAAGAAAAACTGAAACAAATACCAGAGAAGCCACAAAGATATTCACACTATACTCAAAAGAAGAAAAGACTGACAGTAGTCCTATGAATAAAGTCAACTCATGGTTTAGGGAAATAAGTTTTTAATGGTTTTCTTACATTACTATGATGTAATACATGTTTATCATAGAGCATTTAAAGCAGTGTTTCTTTTTAAAAAATGACTGACTTATTTGAGAATCAGATGAAATTTACAGATGAGGGTCTGTAGTGAATATGTGTCATTAATTTTGGCTGCCAGTATCTGAACCTCCTTACTCTGCTTGGGGAGCTTCACACCTGGTTAGTCAAAGCGCACTCCACCACAGAAGGAGACACGTCACTTTCCCAGCTTCCCACACAGCTATGGTGCACGAATAGTAAAAGCTTTGCTAATAAGATACTCGTAACCAAGACCCAGAATCGGAAGCTAATGACCCAAAGAACGAGGGATGGCCCAGGATCCATCTGGCTGGAGTGTCAGTAGCAATGTGCTTTCAACTGATCCGTTCTGCAGCCTGAGTGGAAGGACAGTGTCTGGCTGCATAGCCAGCTCCAAATCTATTCTCAGTTCCTATCCAATATCCTTTTAATAGACCCTTTTGGTTTAAAAGAAGCAGAGGGAGTTTCTGTCACTAGCAAATAAGAACCCAGACTGTAAAGAATTCAGACCCCCCCCCCATGTTAGGAACCTCTAGTTTAGACAGAGAATAGTATAAGAAATAGATAACCCAACATATTTTAAAAAGAAGAGTAATTTTCTAAAACTCACATAATGATTTTCCAGGAAATGTAGGCAAGAATCCTAAGGGATTCTTTTAGTGGAACTTTTCCTCGGCCTTAATGCTTAATTGGTATAGTCTCACAAACTAATAATATAAAGTTCCTCTTTGTGCCAGGAAACCCTTGGAAAAGTTGGCATTGTAGGTCAGGGGTATTCTTAGTCATTTGCTTCACTTAGAAAAAATATATAGGCTTGATAAAACATCACCAATGGCACCACAAGGCCTGGAGAACCTTATCCCAAGTGATAATTTATACAAGTTGCAACAAGAGACAAATACAGAAAAATGGAATGTTCACCTCTTGTTCTCTGTCTAGACAAATTATGCATGCTTACTACTTAATAGTATTTCTATTAACAAAGCCCAAATCTTAATGTCCCAAAATAGAAAAATAAAGTTGTGAATGGATGTCACCAATGCCAATTAAATAAGAGAAGGAAAGAGTCATGAGGGGTTATCCACAGAGCTTGGTTATGGATGAGCCTTACTTTGGCTCCTCCTCCTATGACATGGGTTTCAACTGCTCAACCTTTAGGCCAAGAGAACCCTTTACAGCCGAGGCCTGAAAAAAAACAGTTTGTTAATAATGAACATTATTACTTATTATCTTGAGTAAAAAAATTAGAGAACTTTTATTGTCAAAATTTCCTTTTGACTGATCTCTGTTCTTGGGGGTCTGATGTTCCATTTCTGCCCAATATAAAAGAACCAGTTTGAAAAAAAAGGGTATTTGCATAGCCTCAAGGTATCTTTTGAAATATTCATTACTGTCTGGTTTTAATACACATTCACACACTCTCTGATATTCCTCACCCTTCTCCTCAGTGTGGGCCGGACTTGCTGACTCGTGTCTAACGACTAGAGTACAGAAAGGGAAAAACCGTAACTCCGCAGTGGAGAAACCTGGTGGACACAACCTGATACAGTGATCAAGGTTAACATGGCCGGTGACAGGTCCTGTTGACAGCACTGTGCACCTTCACATGATGCGATAAGCACACTTCCACTTCTGTGGCATTCTTCCCAAAAATCCATAATCCAGTCTCATCCTGAGAAAACATCAAACCCAAATTGAGGGAAATTCTACAAAATGCCTAAACAGTACTCTTCAAAAGGGCCAAGGTCATGAAAAACAAGGAAGGACTGACAAAATGTCAGATTGGAGAAGATGTGACAACTGTATGGACGCAGTGTCCCAGATGGGATCCTGGACAGAAAGAGGACATTGGTGGAAAAAGTGGTGACATCAGAATAAAGTCTGGATGCAGCCACTATGGAGAACAGTATGGAGGTTCCTTAAAAAACTAAAAATAGAGCTACCATGTGACCCAGCAATCCCACTACTGGGCATATATCCAGAGAAAACCATAATTCAAAAAGACACATGCACCCCACTGTTCACTGCAGCACTATTTACAATAGCCAGGTCATGGAAGCAACCTAAATGTCCATCAACAGAGGAGTGGATAAAGAAGATGTGGTACATATATACAATGGAGTATTACTCAGCCATAAAAAGGAACAAAATTGGGTCATTTGTAGAGACGTGGATGGACCTAGAGACTGTCATACAAAGTGAAGTAAGTCAGAAAGAGAAAAACAAATATTGTATATTAATGCATATATATGGAATCTAGAAAAATGGTATAGATGATTTTATTTGCAAAGAAGAAAGAGAGACACAGACATAGAGAACAAACGTATGGATACCAAGAGGGGGAAAGCGGGGCGGGGGGGGGGGGAATTGGGAGATTGGGATTGACATATATATACTATTGATACTACGTATAAAATAGATAACTAATGAGAACCTACTGTATAGCATAGGGAATTCTACTCAATTCTCTGTGGTGACCTAAATGAGAAGGAAATCCAAAAAAGAGGGGATATATGTAGATGTACAGCTGATTCATTTTGCTGTACAGTAGAAACTAACACAACATTGTAAAGCAAATATATTCCAATAAAAATTAATTTTAAAAAAAGAATAAAGTCTGTAATTTAGCCAGTAGTACCGTATTGCACCAATGTTAATTTCTTAGTTTTGGTAAGCGTGCCATGGTTATACCATGGTTATATAAGATGACAACATCAGCAGAAGCTGAGTAAAGGTGTACAGGTGTGCCCTGCACTGTCTTTGTGGCTCTTCTGTAAATCCAAAATTATTTTTAAATTAAACTTTTTTTTTTGTTTTTTGTTTCACACACACACACACACACACACACACACACAGTATTTTATTTTTACAAGAGAAAAATAGACTGACACCAAGCATTGTACATGGATGACCACAACAAAAGCAACAATGATTGCAATTACCAAACACGAAACACACTCATGCTATGTCATAATATTGACATTCAGTCCAGTAATCCTCCACTGTAACAGATCCTTTACTTTGCAGTGAAAATTGATTTGTATATTCTTTGCCTCTGAGTCCTTGTGGGATTTTTTTTTTTTAATTCAAACAGAAAGTCACAAAAATTATAATCATCCTCATCAGTTCACTCAGTCTCATGTAATTAATTTTTTTTTCATCTTGATCTTTTGTTAGCACTTTTATGAGTTCATCAGTTTTTCATTAGAGTTCTGAAAATGCTTATTCATTCAGTTCAGCAGTACAGTCAGTTACCAGAATCTTGTACTTGTCAGAGTCTTTTCCATAAATTCCTTGAAGATGAAACCCTTTTAATATATATATTTTTTATATTTATTATATATAAAATATATATATATAAAAATAACCAATTTTTAAAGAAGGCTTGGATAAGAGAAAGGATCCCTAAAATATTGTTTTATAGAGAGGTATTTATTTCAAGGAACACAATTAAATTCATGCTTTATCCAAATTTATGACCTGCATCTTAACAGGGCTAAGCAGTGTTTTGTTACACAGAAAGCCCATCTATGTCTTTCTCTGTGTAGCACTGTAAATTTGTGGTCTTTCACACCCATTCTAGAAGCATTAGTCTCTCCTCTGTCAAGGATCTTTATACTCTAAGCTGCAGAAGAAGCACTGAAGAAAACCCCACATTTTAAGGCAGGTTAGCTCCCAAGATCTAGCCCCTCAGCAATATGGAATAAAATTATTTTAAAAGGGTAGTTGAGACCAATTTTGCTCTGAAGGTTCAGCATGCTACAGCCATAATTTCAAATGGACCTTTAAAGAATCCTCTTTAAAGTTGTGTAAGACATTACAATTATATCACTATCTCTATTATTATTAAAATACACCATTCTATACCAAGCCAACAGGCCCACATTGTAGGCTGAGGGTGGGGTGGAAAAGGTGCTTGCTTTGACTTTATTTCTCAGAGCTATTCATAGACAAGGGCTGTGACCAAACACCTACTTTATTGCTCTACTTTCAATCAATGGTATATTGAGCAACTGTATTTGGCCATTCACTGTCTTAGGTACCAGGGATACCAAGATTAAAAAGATACAGTCCCTAGTACACTTACTTTGGCAAATGTTTGGAAATACCTAGTAAAGGTTCAACTGCATGTATATTCCACCCAGATGTCCTGCTGCCAGCTGCATATATCCTATTGCCAAAGCTGCATGTGTGCCAGAAGACAGGGGCAAGAAAGTTCATCGGAGCCTTCTTTCTGGGGTTTGAAATTATGAACAAGTCATCAATAATAGATTCAGTAAATAAAATATAATGTATTCACAAAATGGAACTTATGCAACCGTGACGAAATGAATGAACCATGACAACACTTATCAACAGAATAGATCTCATAAACATAATAATCAAAGAAGCAAGTCACAAATGCATACAAACAGAAGAATTCCATTTATATAAAGTTCCAAAAGAGAGCCAATTAAACAATATATTGCCTAGGAATACATGCTTAGGTGGCGTTTTTTGTTTTTTGTTTTTTTAACTACAAAGAAAAGCAAGCTATTAATTAACATCAAATTCAGGATACTAGTTACTTACTGGGGATGGCAGAGGCAGATTGAGACCAGAGAGGGATGCACAGGGGGCTTCTGGAGACTGTCCAAGTCCTATGTGTAAGGCCTGGCTGATAGCCACATGGGTGTCTGATTTTGTGGTAGATGTTTTTTACACTGCAGATATACCTTTACAACATTCCTTGAATGCTACAGTTCATAAAAACATGTTTAAAATATGCTATGATGAAAGTTAAAAAATACTGTAATAATCCTAATGGCATGATGAGCTCCTTGTCTCATAGCACCTGTTAAAAACTAGGTATAATGTAGTGCCACCAGTGCTTTGATGTTTTTATATGAAGTCAAAAGGAGGGAGAAGTCAAGTCTGCCTGAGCAGTCAGGGAGGACTTCAAGGAAGAGGTGACCCTTGAGCTGAGAATAATTATCCAGACAGAGCATATTAAAAGAGCCTAGGGGGCTTCCCTGGTGGCGCAGTGGTTGAGAATCTGCCTGCCAATGCAGGGGACACGGGTTCGAGCCCTGGTCTGGGAAGATCCCACATGCCGCAGAGCAGCTGGGCCCGTGAGCCACAGTTACTGAGCCTGCGCATCTGGAGCCTGTGCTCCGCAACAAGAGAGGCCGCGATAGTGAGAGGCCCGCGCACCGCGATGAAGAGTGGCCCCCGCTTGCCGCAACTAGAGAAAGCCCTCGCACAGAAACGAAGACCCAATACAGCCATAAATAAATAAATAAATAAATAAATAAAATTTTTAAAAAATAAAAAATAAAAAAGAGCCTAGGAAGAGAGCTCAGGAAGAGGCCCAGAAAGTTAAGCGAATATGCCACATTGGGGGGAAATTAAGTAATGTGTTCCAGCTGCTGCTGAGAGGCCAGTGGGTGTAGCTAGAGAGGTACGCCAGGGAACATTCTTAAAAACATGTTATTCCTTGCTAAAAGAGGAGTTTTGACTCAATTCTGAGAGGTAGTGAAATTTATCCATCATAGCAATTCTCAGCTGACTCTAGGAGCCTGGCACGGGACTGACAGTCCGGGGCAGGACTAGACAGGGAAGGCAGACAGGAGTCTACTGCCATCCTCAGCAGGATGTAACAGCTTAAACCAGGTCAGGGAATGTGGGAACGAGGAAGGGAGGGAGTCTAGAGAGACCTGAGGTGCCATCAACAACATTTAGTGCGCACTGGATGTTGAGGTGAGGAAGACATATGGGTCTAGGGTGAGTCTCAAGAATCTGGTCTGGATCAGGAATTCAGAAGAAAGTTAAGGAAGTCAGAGGGAAGGGCAGGGGTACTAGTGGGGAAGGGTCTTCCTCCTTTGAGGGGAAGTCAAAGGAGAGGGATGAGGAGTCCACGTGAGCACCTAACGACCGTTAGCACCGGAGTTGTGCGGAAGCAGCCTTCTGCGGCTCACTGCCTACACCCAGAGCGGAGAAGAGGAAAATTAAAGGAGAAGGCAGGGCTGGTTTGTCTCTTTATATACAGTGAGGGGAGAGACAGAACCCCATAGCAATAGTGAAGTTCTTACACTGTCTCTGGTTTTAGGTGTTGATGTCATCCTTGATCGCCTGGGTCAACCACAGGGTGGAGCAGGAAATCACAGAAGAGATGGCACAAGTCTCATCAGTACCAAAATGGAAGTGGGGTTCTCACTGGGTACCAACAATGTGGTTTTTTCCATGACGTTGTCAAATTATAGAGACCAAATTATGGTTTTGATTTCATGTGTCTTTAATGGATGCAAAAATGTAGACAATTCCTTAGGCACTTGGAGTGAGTAATCCTTGAGTCAAGTTTTGATGGGCAATCGCAACTTAGTATTTGCAATGCACCTATTATTCATTCACTCAACCCCACCCTCCAAAAAAATTACTCTGTGAAAATCCAAAGTGCCCCATCCCTATTTCAAGGGCTCTGAATGGTTGCCTAGACCCGTAGGTTGTTTTCTGGCAGGAGGATGAGTGGAGAGGAAGGAGGGCTGCAGCACAGGCTGTTGCATGGGGACGGGAAGATCTGAAGGGACAAGCAAGCAGGCGCTGAAATGACACCTAAGGCTCAAAGACACAAAGCCTCCATCCCCCATTACCATGAGGACAAAGCAGCAGGAACCAGACGTGTCTATCTCATGTCATTCCTTGACATTTATCTTAACATTTTAGCTGCACAAAAATAGTTTTGGGTGTAGAAAAACATATCAAGTTCTTGGAAAATAAACATTTGCATTTATTCTCAATACTGGAAACCAATAGAAACCGTGAGGATGAGAAGCTGTAGGGAGTGCATCTAAGTAAAATGATTTCTCCTGAACCTCATAAAACCATGGATTCAATTCATCCAAAATGCAGGAAGGTTGAGGGACTGGGCGGGGAGGAAGGGAGAGTCTAAGGACGAAGTTCATGACTGCTTTACGCACTTGCTTACAGACACACGCACATGTTCATTTCCTCACAATGTCGGAACACATGGCCACCTACAAGGTTTAACTTTTTTTTTTTTTTTTAAACATGGCATTAAAATTCAAACTAACCTTCAGAATATTATTGAAAGAGCTAACGGGTTTTATATGAAGGGAGCCTCAGGGGGATTCGACTGGTGGGATTTCAAGACTAATATCTGGTCCTGGTTCTCTTGCCTAACCCCTTTTCTAGGTCCTAGAGCAGCCTTCCTACTTCTACTGATCTTCGGACCATGTATTTTTAACCTCCTTGTTAAGTCTGTCTCTTCTAGAATACAGCAAATAAACCTCCAAATGGTAATGCAACAAGAATAGCGGCCAGTAAACACCTGGACAACACTTAAACAAGCTGCCATCATGGTCCATGGAGACCCCCGCCTCCCTAGGTACACCCTGGCAGAGAGCAGGCAACGGGAACCCAGGGCCCTACAACGCCCCCGCCCAGCAGCAAGCAGCCAGAGAAAGATCATCGCCCCTTCTCCTTACGAAAAGGGTTCCCGAACGCCTGAGAGGGAGCTAGGCAGATAGACATGACCGGGGTATCCAATAAGGCCAAAGGATACAGGCTCAGCTGGACTTTTAAACTCTGTTTTCACTGCCCAACAGCTCTCTCTTGAACTCACACAACAGACTGTCAACCTAGCAGCTCCAATTAACACTCTACAAGAACAAATAAATTCTCTAGCAGGAGTGGTTTTACAGAATAGGAGAGCTTTAGCCTTACTAACAGCTAAGCAAGGTGGGACCTGTGCAGTGTTAAAGGAGGATTGCTGTTTTCTTTGCTTATTTAAAGAGAGGGAGAAATGTGGTGCTCCAAGGACAAAGAACAACATAAACACAAAGGGCCAACATCGCCAGAACAGAGGGTTACCAGACTCATCACTCTGTCACGCAGCAACCATTACATCTTTGAACCCTCCCAAGCAGCCTGCCCTGCTCCTTTCCCGTCCCATATACGGAAGGGTATTCGTCCTGTTCTTCCCCCACTCTGCACACTGGAAGTATGCATACCCTACCCAATCAGCAGATGACTCGCAAGTTCCTTCGTTCCCTGGCTATAAAAACAGACCAGTAACCCAGGCTCGGGGTCAACTCTCCCTATCAGAAAGTCAGCCCGCCGTTCTGGCAGCAACCCTTCCCTTTAATAAATTCTATCTTCTTTACAAAACAAAACAAACCCACAGCATTATCCACTCCACACCCCCCTCAAAAATGCCTACTTTAAAATATCCATTGCTGGAAGCAACCTAAATGTCCATCAACAGAAGAATGGATAAAGAAGATGTGGTACATCTATACAATGGAGTATTAGCCATAAAAAGGAACGAAATTGTGCAATCTGCAGAGACGTGGATAGACCTAGAGACTGTCATACAGAGTGAAGTAAGTCAGAAAGAGAAAAACAAATACCGTATATTAACGCATATATGTGGAACCCAGAAAAACGGTACAGATGAACCGGTCTGCAGGGCAGAAATAGAGACACAGATGTACAGAACAAACGTAGGGACACCAAGGGGGGTAAGCAGTGGGGGGTGGGGGTGGTCGTGGGATGAATTGGGAGATTGGGATTGACATGTATACACCGATGTGTATAAAATGGATGACTAATAAGAACCTGCTGTTTAAAAAAATAAAACAAACAAACAAAAAAAAAACATTGGGTAGCATCACCAAAGAACACTGACACTGGGAGTAGGGGATTAACTCAGAGGAGGTCTTCCAAGCCAGCAGCAGTAAAACATAAGGGGCAGGACTCTCCTGAAAGCCATCTGTTCTCAGAACTAAACAGCACACAGGGACAGAAACAGACCAGGAGTCGAGATTTCTCAGCCCACTATGAAAGTTTCAGAGCTCAAAAGTATTGATCAATAGAATCAAGGAACTTCCCAAAACTTGCTTTCTTCAGTCGTGGGGAGTAAAAGGAAGGTCCAACTAGGATTTAAAAGATTGGGTTCAAATTCCTGTTCAACCCTCACGAGCTGTGTGTCTTCAAGCAAATAGCTAAACCTCTCTGAGAGGCAAATATGGTAATGGAAAATAAAATTTTTTTAAAAAGCACTAGACTTCAGAAAACTGGTCCAAATCACTATGGCCAAGTCACAGCTGAGCCTTATGCAAATGAGCTTATAATGCCTATGTCACAGAGCTGCTGGCAGGGGTGGGTAACAGGGGCAAAGGCTACGCCTCCACCGCCCACCCCCTCCAGAAAAAAGAGGGAGTCAAACCAGGAGGTCCTTCAAAATCCTTTCTTTTTTTTTTTTTAATTAATTAATTTATTTATTTATTTATTTTATTTGTGGCTGTGTTGGGTCTTTGTTTCTGTGCGAGGGCTTTCTCTAGTTGCGGCAAGCGGGGGCCACTCTTCATCGCGGTGCGCGGGCCTTTCACTATCGTGGCCTCTCCTGTTGCGGAGCACAGGCTCCAGACGCGCAGGCTCAGTAGTTGTGGCTCACGGGCCTAGTTGCTCCGCGGCATGTGGGATCTTCCCAGACCAGGGCTCGAACCCAAGTCCCCTGCATTAGCAGGCAGATTCTCAACCACTGCGCCACCAGGGAAGCCCCCCAAAATCCTTTCTTGATCAACGTTTAGTCAATGATCCTTTGGAGAAAAAGAGCTAATAAACCACCTGCTCGTGTCGAGTGCCTACCAGGTGATAAACAGCCCCAGTTTCGTGGGGGAAGGGTGGAGGTGGAGGGACCCAAGCAGCCACACAGGGCCCTGCACTTAGAAGGGTCCACATGGGGGCTAAGGCTCTGATGTCACTGTCTTCAGTTTCTTCATTTTTAAAAGAAATATTTATTTATTTTTTATTTGGCTGTGCCGGGCCTTCACTGTGGCATGCAGGATCTTTTAGCTGTGGCATGTGGGATCTAGTTCTCTGACCTGGCATCAAACCCGGGCCCCCTGCATTGGGAACACAGAGTCTTAACCACTGGACCACCAGGGAAGTCCCAATTTCTTCATTTTTTTTTTTTTTTTTGAAAGGAACCTTTTTACATGGGCCTCTTTCACTTGGATTAATACTTTTGAAATCCATCCAAGTTGTTGCATGTATCAGTAGTTCCTTCTTTTTTTTTTTTTAATTTTTATTTATTTATTTATTTATTCATTCATTTATTTATTTTTGGCTGTGTTGAGTCTTCGTTTCTGTGCGAGGGCTTTCTCCAGCTGCGGCGAGCGGGGGCCACTCTTCATCGCGGTGCGCGGGCCTCTCACTATCGCGGCCTCTCTTGTTGCGGAGCACAGGCTCCAGACGCGCAGGCTCAGTAGCTGTGGCTCACGGGCCCAGTTGCTCCGCGGCATGTGGGATCTTCCCAGACCGGGGCTCGAACCCGTGTCCCCTGCATTGGCAGGCAGATTCTCAACCACTGCGCCACCAGGGAAGCCCCCCAATTTCTTCATTTTTGAACATGGAGCCCTGCATTTTCATTTTGCACTGAGTCCCGCACATCACGTGGCAGGCCTGGTACCCAACACTGTGCTTAGCGTCCAGGACGCGGCAATAAAACAGACCAGCACCCTCGGGGGGCTCCAAGCAAGTATATTACTTGGGAAGCAAATCCTACATAAAAAACAGGACGTTCAAGGAAAGATATTCATGCCTGTTTTATTCCTTAGCCCAACGACAGATTGAAAGCTCTGAAGATTAAAGTGGTTACTTATCCACAGGACAGGTCCCGGCTTGCTTGTACGTGAAACACACACACCCCTGGAGACTCACCCAGCCACACCCTCTGAGGCAGCTGTTTTCCTGGACACGTAACAGCTCCCTGAGGCACGTCCATCTGGCCACGCCACGGACAGCTAAGTGCTTGAAGCAGTGGTTCTGAAAGCGTGGTCCCCAGCCCAGCAGTATCAGCATCACCTGGGAGCTTATTAGAGATGCAAATTCTCAGGCCCCGCCCCAGACCTACCAAATCAAGCTCTGGGTGTGGGCCCAGCAATCTGGGTTTTAACAAGTCCTGCAGGTGATTCTGATGCATGGGCTAAAGTTTCAGAACCACTGGCCTAGATGATCAAATTTAATCACTTTATCACTTTGAAATATGTTTATTATCTTTCCAATTTTTTTTTTTTTTTTGGCTGGGGAGGGTGTGTTGGGGGAATTGGTGGGGGGTCGGGCCTTCCCAGCATCCTCCCCCCACACACCACGAACAATCACCAGCAATTCCTGAAGATCCAGATCTCTCTGTGTGTTTCCCACAAAATTCAATTTAACTCACACACTTTGTTTTTGTCTGTTCATTCAAGACACAATGCAGCCCGGAGTCCCTAGTGAACAAACATCCCATCTGCACATGTCAAGTACCTGATTCATTTAGACTTATCCCAATTGCTTAATGTCTGCAACAGAAGCCTCCGTGATACTCTTGATCTAAACAGCTGAGTTAATGCCCTGGGACAAAGGGGCCCGGTGTTTGGGTGAGCTCCTATGGGCCCGACAGCCACAAAGAGAAGCTTGTTGAATGCACACATAAAAAGAGAAGAGATAGGAGGCAGAGACTCTGATCTTCATGACCCTCTGCTTATTCTATCAGTTAGTTAAAGCATAAATCCATCCTCCAACCTAACAAAAATACTATTTTACTTCCTTTTACTCCATATTTTATCTTTTATAGCCAACAAAACATAAAAACCTTAAAAAGGTTATGTTCTCATCAATTTTTGCCCTAAAGACAATAAATTAAGTGGAGGTTACTGCAGCAGCAGCAAAGACATCAGCCCGAAACTTTCTGGAAAGACAATCTTCTCCTCCCACCATCGGAGTTAAGAGCTGCCAGTCAAAGACGTAGCCATTAAAATTAAATGTCAATGGTACTGCCATCCTATTTCTTTAATTAGTGTTTAGCCCTTTACTCTTGTTTCTTAAAAAATCTGCTCTGGAGGCCAACAAATAAAAAAGAATGTGAAAAAAAAAAGAATGTCAGATATAAGAAAGAAAAAAATCTACCCTTTTCTGAATCAATTTTTTTTTTTTTTTGGCTGTGTTGGGTCTTCAAACTGCTGCGTGCAGGCTTTCTCAAGGTGCGGCGAGCGGGGGCTACTCTTCGTTGCGGTGTGCGGGCTTCTCATTGTGGTGGCTTCTCTTGTTGCAGAGCACAGGCTCTAGGTGCGCAGGCTTCAGCAGTTGTGGCTCACAGGCTCTAGAGCGCAGGCTCAGTAGTTGTGGTGCACGGGCTTAGTTACTCCACGCAGCATGTGGGATCTTCCTGGACCAGGGCTCGAACCCGTGTCCCCTACATTGGCAGAAGGATTCTCAACCACTGCGCCACCAGGGAAGTCCCTCTGAATCACTCTGAGTCCAAGATCTTCCAGTTCTCACTGTAATAAAGTCTCCAAAACCTCCCCAACACTAAACTCAAAATTTACTTTTCGTTTATATAAAAATCACTTAGCCACTGTTTGTCCAAAGTTCCATTACATGAGTTAGTACCAAGCACTTGGAACAAGACCTGGCACATAGCAAGGGCTCAACAAGTATTAGTTCTCCTTCTTATTCATTGCTGCTGCTGCTGTAGCTGTTACATGATGCGTTACTATGTGCTAAGTATATACAATGAAAAGCAAAACAGACGTGGCTCTCATGAAGCTCACAGGCTAGCAGCAGAGACAGACACCAAAAAAATAATCACACAAGTAAATATAAGTCAAAAACTGTACAATTAAGATATAACCCATGGGGGATGGGAACTAAGAAAAGCCCAGAGTAGTTTTATCATTTTATGATTTTGAAACCTCTTGGATATATAATTTAGACCAAATCATGACCCTTCCCCAGATGTTTTCAAATTCTTTTGTATTACTATGCAAATTCCAAATGTAAACCAGCCAAAAAGATTTGTAAACAAATATTCATATTTCATGACTATACCATTCAACATCAGAAACATTGCCCCAATTGTGTAGATCAGAACTTATTTTTTTTTAATACTGTTAACATTTCCAAATACAGAAACTGGGATATCCCAAGAAACAAGCCTATGTTCAGATACAGTCAGTGAATCTTCCATGAATTTTCTCAGAACTTTATCAATTAAAATTAATTCATAAAGTTAAGGTTCACCTTTAAGTATGCAAACCACTTTCTTGAACCTTATGACTATTTCTAAATAATATAAATTACTTGATTTAAAATAATTTTTATTCCATTAACTTCTTTTAACTATAAAATGCATTTTCTGGTGACTTAGAGCCAAGAGCAAGAAAAAAATACGTGACCACAGAACATAGAGGCCCATTCTTAACTAGGATCTGTTTCACAAGGAGAACTGGGGAAATTCAGGAAGGCCCAGGGACTTCTCCACTGGACCAGACACAGGGAAAAGTGCTAGAGCTCGGGGGGAACCCTGAGAGCATCTCCCTAACTTCTTTATAGCTTGGCAGGAGGGCCTGGACCCAGAGCCCAGGCTCTCCTGTCTGGATTCCAGCTCCACCTCTTCATGTTTTAATTTGGAGCAAGTAGCGTAACCGTCCTCAGTTTCAGTCTCCTGCTCTCTAAAATGGGTACCCACATCCTAAGGAAGCAGTGGGATGAGGTGGGGGAATGTATGCAAACGCTTCTTAGCATAATGCTGAAACCAACTGAGTTCTCGTCAGCAACCGTTCAAGCCTCTCCAAACTCTGTCTCCTGATGAGACAAGATCCAAAGTCACAACTAAAATACAATACAAACTGGGACCCGCAGGTGCAGTTTCCACTGCCCGTGAACTCGTTCTTGAACCTACCAATCCTCCCCTAGGATCCCCCTAGGGCCACCAGGGGAGCTGTCACCCCATGGGAGATGGCGGGTAGGTCCCAGGAAGCACACTTCCTCTGAGTCTTTAGAGACCTCTATGGCCTGACCTCCTGACACGTTCAGCCCTGGTCCACATCTCACGGGGCAGTTTATTACCAAAGTAGAGATTGCAGCTAAACCAATAGGTCAAACAGAACTTAGCCCTCCACAGTTACCTCATCTCGCACATTATCTATATGCACAGCAATCAATTCCTGCGTGCTAAGTACTTTAGTCCCTTAAGACACCCAAGAAGGAAAAGTCTTTAGACTGTCATCCAAGACCCTTTCATCCACCCATTTAAAACACTTATTACTACATGCCGTGCGCCACACTCCGTGCTAGGCCCTAGATATACAAATGCCAAAGACTCAGTCCTCGTCATCAAGGCCTTCACAGTCTTGGAGGAGGAAGATGTTTAATAGATAATTTTAATATAATGTCAGTATAGTGGAAAAAGTCACACAAAGATGTCAAAATGTTTTTCCTGTTAGGAATTTGGCCTGGGAAGTAAAATATTTAAGACGTGAATTTTTTAAAATGCTCTTCCAAAATGGCTATATTACCACCTTTGGTTAGCTAATTAATACACATCAACTGTAAAAGAACCATGAAATAAAGATAAGCAAAAAGAAGAATATAACCTATAATCTTACTGTCTGGAATAACTACTGTTAACATTTAGATGGATGGCCTTCTGGGTTTTAAAATATGTATCTGAACAAGATATATGAAATCATTTTATACAGAGTATGGTAACCTGGGTCTTTCACTTTTCAACAAACATCTATTAACATATTTCTGGAGTAGTAAATGCTCCTCTAAGTTATCATTTTAAGTGATTATATAGAATTCCACGATAGGTTCCATAATTTTTTTTACTATGCTCTACTGTTTGATAGTAGAGGATAGACCACTTCCAATTTTTTTTTTTTTTTTGGCTATAATAAACATTACAACATTCTTGTTCACACATCCTTTCAAACTAGCCCAATTATTTCTCCAGAATAACTTCCTAGGGAGTTGAATTGTTGGATCAAAGGGGAAGCATATTTTAAAATATGACACAAATGAACCTATCTACGAAGCAGAAACAGACTCACGGACATAGAGAACAGACTTGTGGCTGCCAAGGGGGAAGGGGACTGGGGGAGGGATGGAGTGGGAGTTTGGGCTTAGCAGATGCAAACTATTATATATAGAATGGATGGACAATAAGATCCTACTGTACAGCACAGGGAACTATATTCAATATTGTGATAAAACCATAACGGAAAAGAATACGAAAAAGAATGTATATATGTATAACTGAGTCACTTTGCTGTACAGCAGAAATTAACACAACATTGTAAATCAACTATACTTCAATAAAAAATAAAAATTTTTAAAAAGGTAAGCATATTTTTAAGACGTTGATACCTGTTACCAAACTGCCCTCCAGAAAAGTTGTACCATTAAAAGCCACCATTTCCCCATGTCTTCACCCTCATTTTATAGCATCACTCTTCTTACTCTTTGCATTTCATAGTTTTAAGTTTTAATGTACCCACCTTAGCTAAAAATGTTGCTTACAAGAGCATCTTTTTCAGAGGTATCAATAGTTACGACATTTGCTGAAATTAGGCAGCCATAAGCTGCCGGTCATCCCAGTTTGGGTTTGGGGCCTCAGTGCTTCTGGAACTCCACTGTGCATAGAAGTCACCTGGGGATCTTGTTGCAAGGCAGATTCCAAGTCAGTAGGTCTGGGGTAGAGACTGAGGTCTAACAAGCTCCAGGTGATGCCATGCTGCTGGTCCATGAACTACACTTTGAGGAGCAAAGAGCACACTCTCTTATCTCGAGGCCCCTCCAGGTCCCTGAAAGACACCCCCATCTCCCCAGCAGCGTCCTCCTCAAGAATGCCCTGAAATTATTCTACCTGAAATAGGCCTGAAATTATTCTACCACTCACTCCTTGAATTGTCTTAAATGCAAGGCCTGAAATTATTCTACCACTCAGGTAGGTAGGCCTGAAATTATCCTACCACTCACTCCTTGCATTGCCTTAAACAATTCACTAAGCTTCAAAGGGCTTCAGTTTACCCATCTGTGAAATGAAAAGCGTGGAGCATCTGGCCGCTAAGTTCCTTCCCATCTCCAATAGAGAAGGGAGGTCGCCCTGCGCAAATATAACTAGGTGCATCCTAGGACTATTTTGAATATCTTCTTCCCTTCACCCCACAGGACCACACTCGGAATGAGGGCAATAGAGGGGGTGACATTGCAGTAGCTGGTGACAGCCGCAGCCCAAGGAAAAAGCACCCCTGAAAGGGGACACTCTCCTCCAACTACCTCTCTCCTGGGAGTTCCCAGTCATAAGGATGTACGTCATTTTCTCTTCCCAAGAGGAATAGATTTAACAAGAACCTGCGGCTAATTCGCCCATTAAAGGAACAAAGAGTGGAATGAGGGAGGAGACTGAGAGAGATATTGCATCTGTAAATATCTGGCCAAAGAGCCTCAGAAGTCAGCTCTGGGCAAAGGGAGTCCAGCGTCTCCATAATACTCCACTTGTAATGGCTACTCCCTTCTGTTCTGTTTTCCCTCTTGCTTTTCTGCAACACTGAAAGGTGGGCAGAGGCAGAACGTGATCCTCAGCGCCCGTGCTGGCGGGAGCAGTTGTCTAAAATGATGTCGGATCTATAGACATATTTTCTTCTTTGCCAATAATATGAAAATGCTGTCGTTCTTGTTCTGTAGGGACATGAAACATGTATTCTCCACCCTCGGAGAAGACAGACTGTCATGCTCCCCAGTTCAATCAAGTCATCGAATAAGACCATGAACCGTTGTCTCCTTCAATTCTCTGTTTTTGGAAGGAGTGAACCAGAAAGATTTCTTTTTAGGCATAGTGCACTTTCCCCCTGCCTCTTTGCATTTACTGGCAGGGAGTTTAACATGTTCACGAAATTCTTTTTCTCGCTTACATTTCCTTTAGCTTCCTTTAAACAACTCCTACGTATTTGACTCCTAAGGAACTTTTCTTAAAAAGTGCTTTTCTCTTATGGGGATGGTATCCTGTCCTTCCCAGTGTCTCCCACAAAATCAGGAGACTTCTGTTGCTTAAGTTAGGCCTGAATTAGGTATGATGGTCAACTCTAAAGGGCATCAGCCAACCTACCAAAACCGAATAGACAATAAACACAAATACATCTGCTAGCATCTTCCACTTTTAACGTTTATGCTGCTGGCATAACCCACTTCCACTCTGCAAGCCCTCAGCCCCTCCTTCGGAGCTGTCTGCCATCTTTTGCTCGCCCATGTTCAGGTGGAGCCCCAGCCAGGACACATTTCTCTGAAGAGCTGCAGCCCTAATTCCTCCCCATCATTTCGCAGCTTGTCAGCGGGACCCAAGCAACAAAAAGATCAATAAGAAAACAAATCCCACCTGATTAGGTCCTGTTTGATCTTAAACCCACAGCATCCAAGATTTCAGCTACATAAGGCTGGCTCCAGACAAGAGGAGCAGAGTTTTCTTATGAAAATAAATTAGACAAGTACACAGAAGAAAGAAAATGGATGTGCAATTAACTGCTAAAATGTTTGAGAGCCTTCACTATGGTTGGTGAGCTAAAAGCAAAGGGCAATGGTTTCTTTTCCCATCTTCTTTAGTCTTTTATTCTCTACTCTCCATTCTCCCTGCAACAAGACAAATGTTTTGCTCTCAACAAATATTTTCCAAGAATCCAGAAAAGAATAAATGTATGTATACGTATAACTAAATCACTCTGCTGTACACCTGAAACTAACATAACACTGTAAATCAAATATACTCCAATATTTTTTTAAAAAAAAATCTTAGTAAAGTACTTGGGATGGAGTAAATGCTCAGTGTATTTTTCTTTTTTTTCAGGTACCATTTTTCGATTAGGGATGTTTTTCTTTCTCTTGTACGCTGGGGTTTTGTTTTCCACACTGAAATTATAACATACCCCAAAGACAGCAAACGCAAGTCCTAGGAGTCGCCTTGCTACAAGCCATCAGCTGCAATCATATCAAGATGAATATATTGTCAGGAACCTGTAAGTAGCATTTCATTTACCACACTCCCTCCCCTAAGAGAGGCTCTGCCAGGGATTAGATTATTATGCAAGCTTCCTGGACCCACTCCAAATGCAGATTGCAACTACAATTCAAAGAGAAACTTAATAAAAGGTGATAGGAAATAAACCTTCCACAGAACACTTTTTCTAAAAAAAAATTAACCTTTTCAAAGTTTAATTCCATCCTATATACCCATAAATAGACCAGCTTTCAGGAACTAAAAGCTAATCCTATAGTAATAACACAAAGCTTGATATCTCATTCCATGCGATCATTAATACTGCTTTAAACATCATGAGAAATCTCTTCGACTTCTTAAGCTTTGCAATTCATTTCTATACACCAATTCAAGAAACCTCATTAATTTAGGTGGCCTTTTTGCGGTACATCTGAGGCACGCAAATATTTGGGATTTTTACCTTAGGTCAGAGATTAAGAAAAAATTAACTTCTCATTTTCGGAAAGGATTTATGAATGTGAAAAAAATGCTTTTGACAGTAACATGTTTATCTTACCTAGTTCGCAAGTAAAATAGGCCGCACGGAATACAGGAAGTAAAAACTGAAAAAGGCAAAAGGTTTTATATAAATGGTAGGGGTATTTTTTTAAGAAAGAAAAAAAATCTTGTTACCTCTTCACCATTTTTTCCTATAACCCAGTTTCAATATTCCAATCAAGTGTAAGAAGGAAGAGGTTTGATATGGGAGAGGAAAAAAATCCTTTGAACACTGATCGACACTCGATTTGTGCAGTTATTTTACCTAGATTTAACTCTGTATGCTTGACTCTCCAATCATTTGATTGACTGAGATACTATTTCCACTGAACTGGGTTTACAATTATCCTTAAACCAGTGAAACTTCAAAGGCTGTTCAATAGATATTTTCCGTTCTTCATTAGAACTCGTAAATATATAACCTGCACATAAACAAGCCATTCTGCCTAATTAAATGGAATCTCTTCGTCTCTATTAAACATTTAGAAGTGCTGCCTGAGTATAAACATGTCGTCTGAGAAGCGGGGGAGGGAGATTCTCATAATATCCATGCATAACCAACTGAATCTCCTTTAAGCAAAGCCACATTAATAATAGCAGAGATGCACATAAATTTTTCTAATTATTTTACTATCAGTAAAGATTGTTTAAAGGATATTCATTTTTGGCAATGACCCCCTCAAGTATTATCTGAATAATAATCCTTCTAGGGAAACACAGTCTGGGTGCTTTAATTTACTTCAGAGATTATCACATAGCCTTTTCCCCACTTTCTTTTTCAAGTATCTGTATCCTGGAAGAGATAACACAGCATTTTTCTCTAACAGTTGTATTTAGCTTAGAGAATGAGTTGTTTTGTTTTTTAATCATATATCTAGAGTTAGAATTCTTAGGAAGATAATCCATAAAAGCTCTACTTTGGAAATGCAAATGTTCCTAAAGTGTTTTGAGTTTGTATTGTTTGGTCTGTTAAAGAAAGCAAAGGTTTTTAAACTCGGCTTTTTTTCGAAAATTGAGGGAGGAATTATAAAGCACCTCCAGCTAAACAAGCAGTTGAACTTGTGCTTAGGATTCACTTCCCAGGTTCCCAACATTCTTTAAAAAAAAAAAAACAACAAAACTCTTTTCATGAAGTTTGAAACAATATTTGTGACACTGAGCTTTATGTCATAAGACCAGGCAGAAATTGTAGCAGGTAAATGTTGGAGGAAGCAGATGTCGATTTTTGAGCTGCGGTGTTTTGTTAGACCGCCCTCTTGTGGTCAAACATCATCAACACAATTTCTGTTCTACATTTTTTTAAAGAACAAGTTCAACAATCCACAGTAGCATAATTCTGACAAAAATAAGCTGCAAGTTGGGGGTGAACTTTCTAATATTCTGTCGGGTTTTGGATCCTCTCCTCTTCTCCAAAAACAACTTACAATGCATTCACTCGAGTGAACAGGAAAGTATGAGAATTCTTAAATGTACAAGATCTCTTAACATACAAATGTACCAATTAAACACAATGTTCCTAGTGATTTGGGAACAGAGAAACTCTTCTACATGAAATGGCACCCATCCCCAAATGTCCTTCAGCTGACCATGGAAGGGATGCTTTCTTTCCCTAGCATCAGCAGCCCTGGCAGATACTGACGGCATAAGGTGGACATAGCAGCTGCAGGCTGGGTGGATAATGTCACCCAACACGGCCTGAGGTGTCTTAAAATGCTGTGATGGGTGTTGACTGCACCCATCTACAAGGAAAATATATATCCCCAGTGGACCAGGGGCCCAGCTGCCTCAGTCTTTGAGTGGAAGTAAGTGTAGCTTTTTTGTGATACCCACTCCAGCAGAGCTGCAGCAATTCAAAATGAGGGAAAAAATAGTGAAGGGAGTAATTACATTCAAGTATTTCCATAATTCGTTAACTATGTAAAATATAAACCATTTCTATGGCTTCAGAAGGTTCTACCTAGAAGTTTCACTGAAAATAAGGATCTTTATGATAAATCCTGCCTTCGACCAGGAAACCTGTGTTAAGAAGGATTGAGAAATGAGACCCTCTCTTTCATACATCAAATTTTAGGTCTTGAGGGGAGCCTGGAGATCATAAATTGCAAATTGCCACTTTACAGATTAAAAAAAACAAAGCCCAATGAGGTGTAGGGATTTGCCCAAGGTCTCCTGGTAAAAAGCAGCAAACCCAGGATTAGAAGGGAGTCTCCCAGCTGTACTAACTAGCATGACCCATCCTCCTTGGCCCCGTCTTTTGCCAAAGAGCATCCTGGCATCCAATTCCCTATGGGGGCCTGTGGTCCACAATCTTCTAGCTCAGTGATCCCTGAACTGCTACTAAAACTTCTTTCCTGCTACTGAGTGGTCTGTCCTCATTCTCTCCTCACAATGAGAAATAAATGACAACCAAATTCTTTAAAACAAGACTAGCAGCCATTGAAAACCACGACCAAACTCAATACAACATTGAATACAAACATCCTCCCCAGAAGTTTCCAGAATTCCCATTCCATGTGGGCTCATGTACTGTGGGGCTCATCCACCAAACTTCTTATACAAAATGGAATTAGAGTATGTAAGGGAACTGATAATGTGCCATTTTGGGTCATAAATGCCAATGTTGGCACTCCTCCATGATTCACTTTATAGGTTATTAGTCATTTATGAAAATAAAAGCCCATAGAATGACTCACTGTAAGTAAAAGAACTGAAGAGAGGTCCTTGATCAGTTGCCTCCAGCTGATGATACATTACATATAGATGTGTACATAGCAGAACGGTTCTCTGGGGTCCATGGACTTCCACCAAGATCTGATGCGGTTGTGGCAGTAACAGAGATGCCCACAAGATGGCACTCTTCTTTATTTTTAATTCATGGTAAGCAAAAAAAAAAAAAAAAAGATTCTCCACACAGTCTAAGAATAAATGGGATATGTAGCTAACTCCATACAATGTCACGTTTAATGTTGTAACAGGCATCACAGTTGTGAAAATCTGCCCGCCTCCTTCCCTGAGGAATGTGATGATGGAGGACAGAAAGGCCTGAAAACAGGTGTTGATGTTGTGAGGGAATGCCAGGCCTTGGGACCGGAGGGAGGGAGGGAGGGAGGGAGGGAGGGAGGGAGAGAGAGAGAGAGAGAGAGAGAGAGAGAGAGAGAGAGAGAGGGAGAGGGAGAGAGAGAGAGTGTGTGTGTGTGTGTGTGTGTGTGTGTGTGTACACGTACCACATGATTCTATATTTTTTCTTAAAGGTGAGTTCTGTTTCAAAAGTCTGTTAATTAGACTCTCTCCCGTCTTAACAATTTTCTATCTTCAAGGCCAAAATAAAGGTTCTCCAACTACAGTGCCTTGCTCCACGAATTCCCTTCTGAAGGGACTTTACTATCTTTGACACATACACACACAGCACTCCGTCTCCTGTGCTGCTGAAATAACAAAGCCTTTGTAGTTCTCTTTAGTAGGCGGCAGATAACATCTGATTTGGCAGGAATGATGGGCAAAAGGAAAATAATACATGGAGGTTATAAGACCTCAGTGACTGGGCCAGAACTCTCAAAGCTCACTTCCACAGCACTCTAGTTCCACAAACCAGACAGAAACGTTTTGCCAACAAAAAGCTTTGCAAGCTTTAATGTGCATACAAATCATCTTGGGGATCTTGCTCAACTGCAGATTCTGATTCAACAGGTTTGGGGCAAGACCTGATTCTGCATTCCTAACAAGCTCCCAGATGATTCTGGTGCTCTGGTCTGAAGACCACACTTTGCGTGGTCAGGACTTAGTGAACCATTAACATCTCTATGACAAAACCATTTTAGAATATTTTAAAGGCAACATTATTATTTGTGATTATCAAGGAACAATTTTCTTCTTCCCTTTTACTCCCAGAGCTACATTTGGAATTTTGACTAAGTATGCACCCATTGTTTAGCCATCCCTTTTACATTATAAGTAATTGATCGAGTGGTGATCAAAAGCCAATGTGCTTTTACTTAACTAAAACACAGCTGAGATTTGCACACAGTGAAACATTTCACTATACAATTTACCCTTCTAATAGGACTCAATGGCCTTGATATGTGAAAGACCACGCTGTACTGACCCTTAATCAAAGAACTTTAAAAAGAGACCAAGCAAACCAAGGCATAATTGTAATTAAGAATGTTAAATCAACATTTAATAGATGCCAAACAAGGTAAACCCATTTAGAATGATCTTTTCTGTCTGAAAAGGAAGTACTTATTATGAGATTGAAGTTTATCTGCTGAATTAAAAGATGTCAATAGTACAAAAGTTACTTCACTCAGCTTTTGCACAGCAAAGGAAACCATCAACGAAATGAAAAGACAACCTACTGAATGGGAGAAGATATTGGTAAATCATATGACCCATAATGGGTGAATAACCAAAATACTGAGTTGGCCAAAAAGTTCGTTTGGGTTTTTCAGTAAGATGTTACAGAATATCCCGAACCAACTTTTTGGCCAGCCCAATACGGAAAAACCCAAATGAACCTTTTGGCCAACCCAGTATAAACAGCGCATACAACTCAGTAACCAAAAAAAATCCAATTTTAAAATGGGCAGAAAACCTGAATAGACTTTTTTCAAAGAAGACATAAAGATGGCTAACAGACACATGAAAAGATGCTCAACATCACTAATTATTATAGAAATGCAAATCAAAACCACAATGAGGTGTCACCTCACACCTGTCAGAATGGCTAACATCAAAATGTCTACAAATGGGCTTCCCTGGTGGCGCAGTGGTTAAGAATCTGCCTGCCAATGCAGGGGACACGGGTTCAAGCCCTGGTCTGGGAAGATCCCACGTGCCGCGGAGCAGCTGGGCCCGAGAGCCACAATTGCTGAGCCTGCGCGTCTGGAGCCTGTGCTCCGCAACAAGAGAGGCTGCGATAGTGAGAGGCCCGCGCACAGCGATGAAGAGTGGCCCCCACTCGCCGCAACTAGAGAAAGCCCTCGCACAGAAACGAAGACCCAACCATAAATAAATAAATAAATAAATAAATAAATAAATAAATAAATAAATAAAACAAGACAAAACATAAAAAAAAAAAGTCTACAAATAATAAATGTTGGCGAGGATGTGGAGAAAAGGGAACTCTTGAACACTGATGGTGGGAATGTAAATTGGTGCAGCCACTACAGAAAACATTATAGAGGTTACTCAAAAAACTAAAAATAGAACTACCATATTCTCCAGCAAATCCACTCCTGGGTATACATTTGAAAAAAGTGAAAACACTAACTCAAAAAGATACATGTACCCCATGCTCATAGCAGCATTCAATAACCAAGATATGGAAGCAACCCAAGTGTCCACAAACAGATGAATGGATAAAGAAGATGTGGCACATATACACAATGGAATATTATTCAGCCATAAAAAACAATGAAATTCTGCCATTTGCAACAGTGTGGATAGATCTAGAGGGTCTTATGCTTAGTGAAATAAGTCAGACAGAGAAAAGACACACTCTATGTTATCACTTATATGTGGAATCTAAAAAATAAAACAAATGAATATATATATAACAAAACAGAAACAGACTCACAGATTTAGAGAACTAGTAGGTACCAGTGGGGAGAGAGAAGGGGAAGGGGCAGGATAGGGGTAGGGGATAAAGAGATACGAACTGTTATATATTTATAAACTATTTATAAAATAAATAAGAAACAAGGATATATCATACAGCACAAGGATATATCGTACAAACAATGAAATATATCCACTATTTTGTATTAACTTCAAACGGAGCATAATCTGTAAAAATACTGAATCACTATGCTGTGTATCTGAAACTAATATTGTAAATCAACTATAGTTCAATAAAGATACACAAACAAAAAAAATTAATGTTGGCTTTTTAACAAATGGTGCTGAATGTCTAAATTTAAAAAGACGAACCCAGACACAGACCTTACACCTCACACAAAAATGAACTCAGAATGGACTGTAGACCTCAATATAAAATGAAAAACTATAAAAACTTCTTAAAGAAAACATAGGAGGGGACTTCCCTGGTGGTGCAGGGGGCCAGGGTTCAATCCCTGCTCAGGGAATTAGATCCTGCATGCATGCGGCAATTAAGGATCCCGTGTGGGACTTCCCTGGTGGTCCAGTGGTTAAGACTTTGCCTTCTAATGCAGGGGGTGTGGGTTTGATCCCTGGTTGGGGTAAGACCCCACATGCCTCCTGGCCAAAAAAACAAAATATAAAGCAGAAGCAACACTGTAACAAATTCAATAAAGACTTCAAATAAAGATCCCCCATGCCACAACTAAGACCCAGCACAGCCAAATAAATAAATATTTTAAAAAGAAAACATAGGAGAAAATCTACATGACCTTGGGTTTGGCGATGAGTTTTTACATACAATACTAACAGCTCAATCTATGCAAGAAAAAAATTGGTTGGACTTCATTAAAATTAAAACTTCTGCTCTGCGAAAGATACTGTTAAGAAAATGAAAAGCTAAGCCACAGATTGGAAGAAAATATTTGCAGAACACATACCTGGTATAAATATGAAAGAACTCTTAAAGTCAACAATTTTTTAAAAAGAACTAAAAGGGGTCAAAAGATCTGAGCAGACACCTCACAAAAGAAGATACAGATGGCAAAGAAGCAGATGAAAAGGTGCTCAACACCACGTGTCATTAGGGATTTGCAAGTGAAAACAACAACGAGATACCACTACAAGACTATCAGAATGGAAGCAGCCGCACTGCACAGGGAGATCAGCTCGGTGCTTTGTGTCCACCTAGAGGGGTGGGAGAGGGAGGGTGGGAGGGAGATGCAAGAGGGAGGGGATATGGGGATATATGTATATGTATAGCTGATTCACTTTATTATACAGCAGAAACTAACACACCACTGTAAAGCAGTTATACTCCAATAAAGATGTTAAAAAAAAATAAAAATAAAAAAAAGACTATCAGAATGACAACATCCAAAAAAACCGACAATACCAAACGTCAACTGCAGAGCACAGGAAGACTCATTCAGTACTGATGGGAACGCAAAATGGTACAGCCGCTCTGAAAGACAATGTGGCAGTTTCTTACAAAACGAAACATAGTCTTACCACCTGACTCAGTAATTGTATTCCTATTTATCCAAATGAGCTGAAACTTATGTCCCCAAAAAAGTCTGCACAGCTATATTCCTAACTGCCAAAACCTGGAAGCAACCAACCAACATGTCCTTTAATAGGTGGATGGATAAACAAACTGTGCTACCTCCAGACAATGAAGCATTGCCCATTTGATAAAAAGAAACAAGCTATCAAGTCACTAAAAAATATGGATGAATCTTAAATGCATATTGCTAAATGAAAGAAGTCAGTCTGGGAAAGCTGCCTACTGTATGGTTCCAATTGTATGACATTCTGGAAAGGCAAAATTATAAAGGTGGTAAACAGATCACTGGTTGCCAGTACTTGCAGGGGGTGAGGTTGAGTTGGTGAAGGGTAGAGGATTTTGGGGGTGGTGATTCTGTGTGATACTGTAAACTACACGCAAACTAGAAAAAAATTATTTCAGAGATCCCAGAATGGAATAAAAAATATGACAAACAACCCAACTGTATTACAAATGTGTGAAACAACCTTATTAAAGGGGGTGGTGGTGGGGGGGGGAGAATAGTGCTAACCTAAGTAACTCTGGAAATGAGAAGAATCTGAAACACCAAAGAAGAAAGTAACTGCACACAGCACTGTACTCTAGCTGATAAAGTCGTTTTCCTTGGGGATATGGGTTAACAATTCTGATATTGCTGTACACATATACCAGAACTGAACAATTAAGTAAATGGATGGCAGATGGCAGGAAGCAGGTTCCTCACTGTTGGAGTGGGAATTTACAGATAAAGAAGGGGAGAAGGCTAGAACGAGCCATGCAGTAGTAGATTGGAGTTGGAGATATCAGTGTGAACTCATGTTTAGCTTAATATAGATACAGATGGTTACATATAGAAAAATTTATAGATATGTGTATATACACAGATTAGTATATACACAAATATTTCCTTGCTCTTTCAGCTGAGAGGACCTAGAAGCAATGCCATCCCCATAGGAATGAGCACACCTAATGCCCAGATCTTGGTTTCTAACACCATTCTCCAATGAAAGGAACCAGAGCTGCTTAGAGAAACGGCAGATTCGAGGACTGGAGCAGGAAATATACAAGATGAGTTTGGAGCATCTTGTAGCTCCAGAAAATAAGGGAGTGCTCAAAAAAAAAAAAAAAAAAAAAAAAAAAAGTTGATGTGTCATAGGGACACAGGAGCCAACTGAAAGAGCTCCCAGTGGCCAAAGCTGGAACAATTAGAGCAAGAAAATTAAGTAGCATTGGATTATAACCCAAAGCATGAAATAAATATCCATGAGGCCATACTGATATAAAGTAATGATTAAATAAAGAAATAGGGAAAAGAGACAAATCCACTGTGCAGAATTCCAAATAACTTATGCAGATATTCCAGCCTCAAGGAGCTGGTAACTTCCCACTTCTTAAGTCACTTCCTTCCACAGAGGAAAGCATGGAAATGGGGGAAGGAGTAACTTGACAGGGCAAGAACCTGACAAACACTACCTGAGCCAGGTGATCAACATTAACATTTAAGTGATGTCACATTGATAGGATGACCTTTGATATAAGATGATGAAAATGGCATTTTACTTCTGTAGTCTTCCTCCAAAAATATACTACCCCAATCTAATGATGAGAACATCAGACAAATTCCAACTGAGGAACATTCTACAAAATAGCTCACCAGCAATCCTCAAAACTGTCAAAGTCACCAAAAGCAAGGAAAGTCTGAGGAACTACCACAGCTAAAAGCCTGAGGAGACATGACTACTACATATAACATGATATCCTAGACAGGATCATGGAACAGAAAAAGGACATAAGGGGAAAACTGAGGAAATCTGAATAAACCCTGGACTTTAGTTAATAATAATGTATCAAAGTTGGTTTATTCAGTGTAACAAACATATACTATTATAAGATGTTTTAAAAAGGGAATGCTGGGTGTGGGAATACAGGTACACTTACTATCTTCACAGTAATTCTGCAAATCTCAAAATATTCTAAAATTAAAAGTTTACTTTAAAAATGTTGATAGTCTTTTCCCAGTTCACACACACACACACACGCACAAATCAAAGAGTAGATTTTTCTTCCGTTTTTATTAAAATTCCGCTGCAGGAGCAGTGGATGAGCTAGTTACTAACCACGCTGGAGAAAGAGTAAGACATTTGGGTTCCGCTTCTTACTGGCCACGTGATTTTGGGAAAGTCAACCTCGCCAAGCCTCAGCTCTCTCATCAGTCAAATGGGCTCATGATACCCACTTCCAGGCACGCTGGAGGAATTAAACATCATAATCTATGTCAAACACATAACACAGTACTTGACATAGAGTAAGCTCAAGAGACTGTTGCTTTAATGAGCTAGCCAATGTAGACTGATTGACAAGACAAATGTCCTGGTAGTAAATAGATTTCAACAGAAAAACTCAGAATGTATAAAATCTCTACACTGAGTCCTTTATTGTGGAGGAGAGAATGACAAAGTCTTACTCTTAATCCATCAAACATCAATATCAGTTCCCAAAAAACATTCAAACAGGTACCTACTCCAGGTTCAAGCGATACGGTCTAACTCACAGAAAGCCTTTCTGGTGGGAGAGATTTGGAGATTTCTTCTCTAATCTGCTCAGTCTGACTCCAGGGCTCAGCCCATACAAATGGGTCTTTAGTCCTTGGCTCTGTGGGTGCAGCCTGAAAAGGTGCTCCCTCTCCCTTCTCTCCACCCTGCCCCTGTGTCTTCTATTGTTCTGCCTTTCCTTTTGCTCCTTCATGCTGAAACCCCTCCATGCCTGTCCTTTGAGATTCAGCTCTGCTCCATGGTCAAGTCCTGAGAATGGAGAAGACAGTTAAAAGACAATCAAACTCTAGGGACTTCTCTGGTGGCGCACTGGTTAAGAATCTGCCTGCCAATGCAGGGGACATGGGTTCGAGTCCTAGTCCGGGAAGATCCCACGTGCCGCGGAGCAACTAAGCCCGTGCACCACAACTACTGAGCCTGCGCTCTAGAGCCCACGAGCCACAACAACTGAGCCCACGCACCTAGAGCCCGTGCTCCGCAACAAGAGAAGCCACTGCAACGAGAAGCCCGCGCACCACAACGAAGAGTAGCCCCTGCTCGCCGCAACTAGAGAAAGCCCTCACAGAGCAACCAAGACCCAACGCAGCCAAAAAAAAAAAAGACAATCACAGTCTATGCCCAGCAAAGGGTTCACACCCACTAGCAAACCTCCTTCTATGTTATGAAGCTCACAGGGGAGTTTCATTGTAAAAGGCCTCCTTCTCTTCCCTGGCCTCAGCAAGGGCAGCCTGCAGGAGAGGAGGAGAGAATAGGGCAAGAAGGACCACCACTGTACATGCCATTTCCTAGAAATATTTTACATACACATTTGTGACGCATGAAAATGCTACATATGTGATTATAAAATTTTCCATCCATAAAGCTACTCCTGGTTTATATAATACACGGAAAATGGGTCATTATTTTGTGATGTACCCAGAAGTGACTCACAGGGACTTGGCCACAGGAGCAAATGTGAGAAGCACTGCCTAGACCTAAGACTCACCACACTGGTTTAACACATCCATAGAAAATAGACACCCCAGACTGCGGGCTTCCTGGCCTTTTCCATGTTTTCTGATCTTGTGGGAGCAAAACTCCCCTGAATCTAGGCAGCCTGATATTCCCTATAGTTTTTACTATTATCACTTAATTGCAGTCATCTGACTTACAGCAGCAGACCCGGATCTAGACACTCCAAACCTGTATTCTTTATTGAGGGTGGGGATAGAAAATGACTGATTGATGATTTAACTCACCTCTGAGAGGGAGCCCTCAAAAACTTCTGATACCTAAGCCAGAGTTCCATCCTAAAATACAGTTGACCCTTGAGAAACATAGGTTTGAACTGCAGTTTGAACTGTGCGGGTCCACTTACACGGAGTTTTTTTCCAACAAATACAGCACCTGCATTTTCATTATACAGATCTTTACGTTAATTAAGTGTGGGGAAAAGCCTGCGTTCAATTACAGATCACATTATGCGGAATCAAAAGAACTAGGGCTTGAATCCTGATTCTAACCAAACTGTTTGAGCTTCCAGCCCTTGGGTGAGTCGTTTACCAATTCCTTTGTTTTTGAGGCAGAGACTGAGCATGAGAGGATTTTCGACTCCACGGGAGGTCAGTGCCCCTAACCCCCGCGTGGTTCAAGGGTCAAATGACCCATCTTACCTGGCTCTTCCAGTTAAACGTCTTATATTTAGTTTCCAGTAACGCTGCACATTGAGTTATCCTCAGACCCCGTTCAAAACTCCTCAGCCCGGCCCGACTCCAGGGGGCGGCGAGTTGCCGGCGGAACGCCGAGCGTCCGAGCCGGAAAACGCGAGCGGAGCTGCCGTCCCCCGCCGCCACCCGCAGCTCGCCCGGAGCCTCGCCTGTGGGCAGCGGGCCTGGGCACCTGCGCGCGGCGTGGGCGGGGGCGGGACCACGCGCAGGCCCACGCCCACGCCCACCCCACGCCTTGGCTGCCTCGAGCGTGCGCGGCTCGCTCCACGCCGATCTCCCCTCGGCGGCGCGCTCGTGCTGCCCGACAGAGGGCGCGCGCGCGGCGGGGCTGCCGAGGGGACCGCGGTGCGCACCCCGCCAGCCTCGCTGCTCCCCTTGCCTGCCTGCCCGCCGGCAGGTGTGCTTCTTACAGGGGAGGGTAGGAGTCTTTCCACTCGGAATATTCCCGAGTGCTGCGTGGCTGTAAAACCCGTTTCACCAGAGAAGACTGAAACGAGAGCGCGCTCATCAGCCAGTGTGGGAAACCAGTGCTCAACGTCAGCTACCGGCTGCCTTAGGACCACGGCGGCCCAGGTGCAATCCCTCTGTTCCTCCACCTTGGAAGTGCCGACCAAGCATCCAAGTGCCGGTTCCTCACCACCCTGCACGTGATCACGGCCCTGCTGAGTCTGGCGGCGGACCTCGCAGCCCTGCACGGCCCACCTGCACTACAAATGGATCCCTGTGCGAGACACCCACGCGGCTGACATTTGCTCCTGCTTCCAAGGAGCAATAGGCTTCAGTGACTGGGTCCGGGAAAAGGAAGGCAAGGTCCTGGTCCACTGTGAAGCTGGGATCTCCCGTTCGCCTGCCATCTGCATAGCTCATGTCATGGAGGCAAGCAGTTCCGCCTGAAGGGGGCCATTGATCACATCCAGAGGAGGAGCGTGATCTTGCCCAGCTTTGGCTTCCTGAGATCCTGCCTCGCACTCCCTGCCCCGGGATCCCTTCTGCCTGGAGGATGCATCCCGCTCTTCATGTAAAGCCCATTTGCAGACACTGAGCCCTTACGTGCAGGGTTCCTACTGCACATTCCCTACCACCCGCTGGACGGCCTCAGAGCTCACCAGGAGTTCCATGGCCACATACACATCCTGCTAAAACTGGGATGGGGGAACCAGCCCAACCCCAAGAACAACTGTGGTTTTGTTTTTTAAACTCGTGGACATTTCATGGCTGTGCGGTACTGAATTGCTCCCTCTGTCAGGCTGCCCCAATGGGGTAGAGTGGCCACCAGGCTTGCAAACTTCAGACTGACCTTGAAGATAGGTTCTCAGAGGGAAGGAAAGCCAAGCCGCTTCAACAGCACAGCCTGTGCTGACTAACTACTGTTCTTCCAGATCCCCTGCCCTCTCAGGACTAACCAGTCCTTGGATGTCAAAATTTGCCTTTTCATTTCAAGCATAAGGCAATAAATACCGGTATCCACGTGGGAGAAGGCAGTTGCTAGACCAGGAGAAAAGGCAATTACGAAGCCAACTGATTTTGAAGGAAGCACGATTTCCACCTTATTTTTTTAACTTTTGCTGTCTCAGTATCTGTCTCTGTTGCTTCAGGGCATAAGCTGATCATCATCTAGTCAGGAGAGTAACCTGCAGGGTTTGTAGGGACATGAATATATAAGCTGATTGGAACCCCTTGAGCCCAGTGGAGGCAGATTCTCTCCAAGGGGAGGGCTCTGGGGTGAAAGGAAGAAGCAAGTAGCCTGTTCCTGGGACAGCTGGGCTTCCCGGGACTGAGCGGGGCCATGCCAAGTGGGAGACAAAGCTGGTTAAATACTCCATGCTCCGGCCAGCAAAGGCCTGAAACCAGGCACAGGACAGGCCTGAATTTCTATGTGGAGATTTGGAGGCTTCAACCAAGGGGAGAAACAAAGGATACAGAGGCTAGGAATAAGGCTAACATGCATTCTCTTACTCTGGATCTGTTCGTAATAGAAGCTACATGTGAACGATGCTGAAACCTCATATTAAAACAGAACTGGCAGTTATCCCACTAAAGAGCTGAAAAGTTTTGATTCCACCTCTTCCTTTGTTTCATCTATGCTCTGAAATCATTTTCTATGGTTTCTTTGTTTTCCTAGCAATTTGGAATACGCTATCTGGAGTGCATCCTTCATTTCCTTTAAGACTCTACTGGGAACCTGTTTTCCCTACTAACTTAGGGTCTTCAAAGCACAAAGTTAGGTCTAAATTATGGAGCTCTGAACTGTCTGGAATACTTAGGATTTATCTGGAATAGATACTGTAAATCATAGAATGTGACAAAGAGAAAAGTCAGAAGGTAAACATACAGAGGTTCCCTTCCAGCAGTTGGTCGTGGGATGTGTGCTGTCCCAGTGACTGGGGAGGAAATGGTATAGAGTCAGAGCAAGACTGGAAATAGATTTTAACACTGGGCAGAGCCTCATTCCCCATTCACCATACTATCACTGAGACGTTCCCTGCGGGAGCCAGCACTGCAGCAAGCAAGGTTTTACTTCCCTGCAAATACCCAGGCTTCCCAGAGGTCAGGACCCTCCAGGCACTGCATGGAGGCTGGGTACTGTCCCCATCCCCTGGGCACTGCCATGCTCCGTCTCTGAACCCAGCTGAGCCAGGGTTAGGCTACTTGCTTCTTCCTTTACTCCAGAACCCTTCCCTTTAGACAATCCAGGCCTACATCTTCTTGAACTGGACTTGGAAAACTCAAAATCCACTTAACTCTTCCATGAGGCAAGGGAGGCCCGACTTTTACTGCCTGAAACTCCGCCCTCCCTCTTCAGGATGGGAAGGAAAACCTGCCTCTCATTCTTTCCTGATGAGCTTACTGCCAAGGAAACAAGAGCTCAGTCTCAAACAAGTTGTCCTGCCAAAATGTTAACGGTGATTGGTTCTAGTTGGAGCTCCAGGTGATTCAGATTTTCTCCTTCATACTTTTCTGTATTTTTTAACTTTCTACAGTGATTCTGTATTCCTCCTGTATGTCAGGAAAAAAATACAAAAAAAAAAAAAAAAAAAAAATCCTGCTTTAAGGATCGCCTCTCCCCAAACCTTTCCAAATGCTTTATCCTAGGTGAGAATCGTTTACTCTGGACCCCCTCAAGCATCTCACCTGTGCTTCCATCACAGCCCTTTTTATTCTGCATTGCCTTGTTCTTCCAATCCTCGGTGACTAGTTCAGTCACCAGCGTATAGTAGGCTTGTCTACTGAATACATTAATAAGTCAATAAATGAATAAGTGAATGACTGAGAGACCCTGTATTACCTGATCAACTCTGGGCTTTAAAATTTTTCCTAGTCATAGATGAGTTCATATCTATTAGGACAAAGGTGATCCTTTAAGACCAAGATGGTTTTCCAAAGCTCAAGAATCCAAGAAATCTGGCAACCTCACTGATATAGAAACCTAAAACTTCTTTGAAATATTTCCGTATTCCTGATCCAAACTCCTTGCTAATCCTTGTGTTAATCTTTAGAAATGTACTTGGAAGTACGATAGCCTTGGGCTCTAATGGATTACAGCTGGGAAAGTTGTAATTTGTCCTCACCTACTGTTTAACAAGCCACCTCCACAGCCAGGTTCCATTGACATGTTATGTCCTTTCTGGTTTGTTTCTTATTAATATAAAGCTGATGGTTCACCTACAGAACAGCAAGCGTTGCAGGCAAGGGCTAGTGATCATCCTAAATACTTAGCTCACTTCTTTACTGTGATTTCAGGGGTCCAAGAAAGCCCTCTTGAATCCCAACCATTCTCCCATTTCTTCACTAACAACTCCTTTCATTCCCGTAATATGGGAACAAAGCCTTCATTCCAAGATAAAGCTGACCCTATACACTTACTTCCAGGAAAGAGACATGGGCTAACAGCCCTACCAAGATTTAAACAGCATCCCACAGACCCTGAAAGGAGAGGCCCTGCAGAGACCAGGAAGGGAAGTTTGGAGAACTTAAGTCCATCCTTGACCAGTCCCAGTTTGGCCCAGAGCTTGCCTAGCTTTCAGACTAGATGCAGGCTATTTAATGTTGGAATCATTGGGTTGGGATTTCTCTAAGGCCTAAATAACGTGGCTCCTGGTTTGCTCTCCCCTTCCCCTCTACTGTGGAGAACGAGACTGAGCAGGCTGGTGAGGGACGCGTAGCTGGGAACAGCACAAATGCAAAAGAGGACTTGCAAAGGGGAAAGTGTGTTTTCTGTTTTAAGAAACCTGCTGACATAGGGAATGCTCCTGTTTTTCTGTAGAAATGCTGCCTTCAGTGGACAAAATTCAGCCACAATCAAGCTAATTGAATGCACAAATGGAATATTTTTCCAGGGCACCTCCAATTTAATGCTTGATGAAATCGTGTCTTTCGCATATATTTACAAAAGCTTTTCTTCATCCAGAAATGTCTGTTAAAATTGCTTATAGATGCTGAGATAGCAAATCACTCTTCTAATGTAATGAGATAAGTCATCTCTATAAACTTTGCTTGCTCAAATGTACTCGCATAAAAGAAATCAGGCTACAGGCTTTTTTCAATAAATAGAATGAACAACTAGAACTTGATGGCTATAGCATGTTCTGCCTCATTGCTAAGGGATGTTTAAAATGGCTCCCTCTCTCTCTCTTGCAGCGGAGTTTTCATTTTGGTAGTTGATGGAAAAAGGAGGTCAGATAAACTAATGTGGATAAGAAGGCAAAGCCGTTTGTCAAAACGTGGGGAGAGGCCTGGAGACTGGAGTCATTTAAAGACTAAAAATTGATTTAAAAGATTTCTGTCCTCAAATCATTTTTCTTGCTAAGTGCAGCCACTTTGTGAGCCTGGTTTCCCCTGCTCTAGCTATCTTTACTAATAATTTACGCCACAGGAACTTCACATACTGGGAAGATTCATATGCATAGCCATTGGTGCATAGCCCAGTAAGATGGGTCCAAAGATCAAGAGTCTGTGGAAAAGACAAGGTTTAGCCACCTGTTTCTAAGTAAGATTTGTCTTCCAACTCTAATCTGGAAGCCAACAATGTGAAAAAAAGGCTTAGTAGGCCATCTCACACACACCTAGGGTCACCATATAGGGCTGTCATGTATGGCCGCTCAGGTTGTGCACTGCATAAGTCCAGGGGACATACCATTCACATAGGCTACAATGTGAAGGGTGCCGTCTGGAGCTGTGCAACGTGACAGTCCTGTCCTGCTCCACCACACAGGTCAGGGAGAAAAAAAATCATATCTTCTTGTTCACAATCACAGTTTAATAAGTTTCCATGACTAAACTGCATGCATTTACCTTTAACTCCTCAAAGAATACAAAGTTCTTATTATCAGCTGCCATTGTTAAAGCCTGTCCCATTCCCTTTTCCTTCTCTTTACAAAGTAAAATTGGGAGAACAGTCAAATCTCCAGATGGTTCTTTACTTCAAGAAACGGTTTGGGGACTTCCCTGGTAATGCAGTGGTTACGACTCCACTGCGTCTCCAATGCAGGGGGCCCGGTTTCGATCCCTGGTCAGGGAACTAGATCCCGCACACATGCTGCAACTAAGGAGCCCGCCTTCTGCAACTAAGACCCGGTGCAACCAAATAAATAATTTAATTTAAAAAAAAAAAAGAAATGGTTTGGACAGCTTGACTGTGGAGGACAAGCTGGAATCCAGAATATGAGGCCAAATTCCAAGTGCCTTTTCTGTCAGTTTTGGAAAACACTAGACAGCCATTGTTCCATTCAGGGGAGACAGCAGGCAGCATTTGGAATGGTTCTCCGGGGGCCTTCCTTTCGCCAAGCTGCCTTTTGGATTTTCCCTCACGCCTGCTGGAGGGTCCAGACCAGCCAGACCAGTGGCCAGGCCACCCTGGGCAGGGCAGGAGCAGGAGCCTGCCCACACACTGGCTGCCCAGCCCTGCCTTCTCTTTCCACCACCTTTCCCTCTGCTGCATGAAACGCATTGTGTGGTGGAAAGAAACAGCCTGAATACTTCGTGACCTGAAACACTGCTCCTGACAGCCTCTGCTCAGCCCAATCAGTTTTATTTTTTTCTTTTCATGGCCGCGCCATGCAGTGTGCAGGATATTAGTTCCCCAACCAGGGATCGAACCTGTGCCCCCTGCATTGGGAGCACGGAGTCTTAACCACTGGACTGCCAGAGAAGTCGCATAGCCCCATCAGTTCTGAGGTCCAACACCAGAATGTGGGGGGAAGCAGAAATTCCCCGCTTCTTATTCAGTTCCTTGAACTCTGCCCCAAGCACAGAGAAAAGTATATTCTGGGATCGGAGGCATCACATCTAATATGCATAGGAAGAGACATTTGAGAAAACACATTATTTTTGCCTAACTTGCATTTTAAAGAGTATCTCAGTGGCTTTACAGGCACTTTATGGGCCTAGTGACTGAAGAGCCATGTTCCACCTGAGTTTCTACAACAAGTTTGCCAAAGGTCAAAACAGCAAATCAATCAGTCCACAGATGTGTATCTTTTGGTTACCGTGGTGCTGTTTTCATTGGATCTGAAGGCTGAAAGTGGGGCAGGTGTTCTCCATTCTCCAGACTCCCCACTTCTGTCCAACCAGCCCATTTCACACCTGCATTTCCACTACTTGCCTAGTCCCTGCAGACCACTAAGTGCGTCCAACATCAGCCAGGCGTCAAGAATTAGTGACTGGGGGCTTCCCTGGTGGCGCAGTGGTTAAGAATCCGCCTGCCAGCGTAGGGGACCCAGGTTCGAGCCCTGGTCCGGGAAGATCCCACATGCCGCAGAGCAACCAAGCCCGTGCGCCACAACTACTGAGCCTGCGCTCCAGACCCTGCGAGCCACAACTACTGAAGCCCGCGCGCCTAGAGCCCGTGCTCCGCAACGAGAAGCCACCGCAATGAAAAGCCCGCGCACCGTAACAAACAGTAGCCCCCGCTCGCCACAACTAGAGAAAGCCCACACGCAGCAACGAAGACCCAATGCAGCCAAAAATAAACAAATAAATAAATAAATTTATAAAAAAAAGAATTAGTGACTGACACAGCATCCTTTACGAGGAGGAAATGTAGTGTAAGAATTTGGGGATCATCATCAACACCGCCCCAGCCCTAGCCCCAGTTTAGGGGAGGTACCTGTATGAGCAAGCCATCCGCAGGGTCCTGGGCTAGAAGCCAATGAACAGCACCTTCACCTTGTGAGCGGAGACAGGTACATCAACACACACACCTGCTTAGTACACAGCCTATCCATGGAAGGAAGGACCAGAAACCACGTGACTCTAGGGAGGCCCCACCCCCACCTCCACCCCCACCCCCACCCCCACCCCCGGCTGGTTGGGAAGAGAGTGGGAGGGAGATGTAATTTTCACTGCACAGACTCTGTGTGCCTTTTGAAATGTGAACCAGGTGTATGAATTACCTTTATCAGAACCATAAGAATGCTCGTGGAGAGCCTCCTCCCAGCTGTAACACTTCCCCTTAGATATTAGGGCATGGCTCAGATGTTTTCTTCCCTGGGTCATCTTTCTCAATCCTCCCAGGCAAAGCCAATCGCTTTCTTCTCTGTGTGCCCGTCTACTTTTGTTACACCGCCTGTACAAGGATGCTGTAGCCTGACTCTGACAGGTGAGGCTGGGGCAGGATGTTACTTATTTCTGTAATTCTTACGGGAATACTTGCAATATTTGCTAAATGGAGTCTACCACACCATCCTCCCCTTTTCCCAGTTTGAGGCCCCTGCAGCTTGTTTTCACCTAACTTACCTGTATAAAGATGAGCAGATGAAGGGGTCATTCTGGGATTTTTTTCCCCCCATAGGTACTATCATCCCCTGGGCAACAGAACCTTCTATGATAATGAAAATGTACTCTGCCTGTGCTGTCCAGTACACTAGGTGCTAACCACACGTGGATATTGAGTATCTGAAATGTGGATAGCTTGACTGAGGAATTGACCTTTTAATTATTTCATTTAAATAAATTTAAATGTAAATAGCCGCATCTGGATAGCAGCTACCATATCGGACAGCTCCTTTCTAGAGCTTGCTTCCCCAAGGGGACAGCCTTACCAGCCAAACAATACAACCCTTAAGCATGTTTGATTTTGAAACAATTAAATTGAGAGCAAGGTCAACAAAGTACTTGTTCCTAAAGTAAAAATTCAGTTTATTCATCTGTTGACGACACAGTACTCAAAAGGCAAAGTGTTTCACATCATAGATTTCACTTCCAATTCCTTGGAATGTTCACTTCTTTGACTGTAAAGAGAGACTAGACCGGAAAGCCAGGTAATGCTGAGGCAACTAAACTAAGGATGGAGCAGGTGGGGTGGGGCGGCACTAACGCCATCCTCCCAGGGAAGGGCACAAGGGGGGTGTTAGCCACAAGCTGATTGTGTAGAACTGTTAGCTGGGAGTGCAGAGCAGCCGTCCTGGACCCTCGGGCCATTGCGGGCTTCAGTCATCCCCACCACACAGGTACAGCAGCGCTTTCTGGTAGTCACCCTTGGTGTCTTGCTATAAGTGGCCAAGGAGAAAAAAGAAATTCAGGGTCAGGAGAAAGACCCACACTCTGCAGAAACACACAAGCAGGCCCACGGCACATGGAGCCTCTGTGGGACCTGCCCAGACACACCCAAACCATCAGAGGACCCTCAGGGATCATGGCCCAGGGGAGATTACTGCCACAAGGGTAGAGAGAACACAGGGTCCTGGGGATTAACATGGTAAGTGACCAGAGGACAGAACCCAGTCTGCTCCTCCTGCACTGAGGTCCTGCCAACACCACCCCTTTTCTCCCTGGCCCGCATCCTTCCAGAGAAGACACACGAGGCACCTTCCTGCCTGACTGTGTTGTTTCGTGGACTCTTAAGGTCACGTGGGAATAAGCTGAGGAGTTAAGGAAATAATTACTGAGTCTAAATGCTCCCTGAATTTTAAACATATGCCCCAGTAAACCTAGTTATAGCAAAACCCAGCTCTGAATTCATCCCTGGTAACCACTGACACGCCTCTGAAATTTTGAGGATCTTTCAGAAAGAGGGGTTTGCAACATCTGTCTGAATTAAACACAGTGGGAGGGACCACAGTGAACGCAACTGCTCCTTATATACGAACACTCCATCCCTCCAAAACAGGGACAGGCTAAATGGGGAGGGGAGAGATGGGAGTTCTGAGTGAGGAAATGTTGCCAGGCTTATCACAGAGAAGTTTCAAGAAATGGAAATATAATAAAATGTAGATTAGATTGATCTAAGTCTTTTTAGGATGTCAGCAAGTCTTGCAGGATCACTGTCATGAGCACCAACTGTCACTGCAGAACAGGTGTGGGAAATACGAAATATTCGCCTGATTCTGTAAGATTCCAGGGCAAATCCTAATAGCGCTTTCAGAATAAATCCCTGATATTTGATGACGAGCACCTCTTCCCCGGGGAGTTAGAAAAACAGAAAACCGCCGTTCTGCCATTGTTCTGACAAACGCCTGCCCAGGACTCCCAGCCCTCTGATGGTCAGGTGGGGCCTTACCTGAATGTAGTAGTACAGGGACTTGCCGTACTTTTTCTTGAATTCACATCTAATTTTCAACATGTCCACTTCACTGCGGGAGATCATGATTCTGATCAGGACCTTGTCGCGAGTGCCCTTGCCCTGAAAGTCAAATTTACGCTCCAAGTTACAATTCGCTGACAATGTTAATCATTAGAAAAGAGTCTAGTGAGTTCTCCTGCACATGGAACTGATCTGGGTTCCTGATGCCGCCCTCTAAGAGACTGCAAAGATAACAGCAAAACTGCTCCCTTAAGAACAATGAGCGCCTTGGAATTCCAAACACACCAGCATGAAATCGGCACAAAGCCCCCATGCTGTACATTCAGTAAACGTGAACTGAGCGCTAACCGCTGCAAGGCTCAGGTCAGGAAGTGCGTGAGTTTACGTACGTAACACAAAGCTCCTGGATCTCGGGGGCTTAGAGAGCACAGGCTACCACGCTCACCGTGGCTCTGTGCCATTTTGAATGGTACAAGCAATAAGGACCACTGAAGTTTACATCCAGAACCTCAGACCAGAGAACGGGCCATACTTGACATGGAACCTGAGGGGAGATGGGACAAGGGGGTGACCCAGGAAGCAGCGGCAAGGGCCTGGAAGCCATAAAGCACAAGGCACATCTAAGGCATGGGAAAGGGGATGGGACTGTGGGAAGAGACAGTCCATTTAAGGGAAAACTGCAGGGCTGGCTTTGGAGTCAGACAGACCCAAGTTCAAGTTTGGCTATGTAACCTCAAGCAAGCTGAAGCTTTCCAAGCTCCATTCTCCTCATCTAGAAAGAAAATAGTCACACAAGCCTCACAGGTTTTTTGGTAATGACTTAAGATAAAGTAAGTAGTAGCACAATGCCTACTGCCTAGTGGTTGCTTAATAACCTCTCTTCCTTGTTTGTCCTTACTCTGGGGTACCAGGAGGGAATCACTGAGAAATCTGAACAGGAATCTGACATGATCACCATCTGGCATTTTCTCTCTCCCGTGGCACTTTGCTTTCTACCTGTACACAAACACGTGTTCAAGTAGTTGGGAGAAACAGAAGCCAGATTTGTGGTTTTCTCACCTGTCACGTAAAAGCAGAGCTGACTAGTGTGTTCCTGCACCTAGACAGTGGGGTTCCTTCCTCCATCCGCTAGTCAGGAGACTTAGTCTGGGACACAAAGGAAGAAAAAGCCTAGTGTGGAAACATGGACCTCTCAGCCAGTTGCCCTTACCTTCATGGAGTCGTACAGTCTGTCAGCAAAATACAGGGGCTTGTTCTGAATGCACTGGACTGTGGAGAGAAGAAAAGGGTCAGTAACTCCTCTCTCCTCCGCCAGTGGGGGGTGAAGCCCTGACCTGGGGCACCACCAGATAACCAGACGTAACAGGAATGGGCTCTGCAAAACGGGAAACGCTCAGGGAAAACCAGGAATCCTCTGAATCAGCCCACTGTGCTTTTTTTTTTTTTTTTTTAATATTTTTTTAAAATAAATTTATATATTATTTATTTATTTTTGGCTGCACTGGGTCTTTATTGCTGCAGGTGGGCTTCCTCTAGTTGCGGCGAGCGGAGGCCAGTCTTCGTTGCGGTGCGCAGGCTTCTCATTGCGATGGCTTCTCTTTGTTGCAGAGCATGGGCTCTAGGCCCGCGGGCTTCAGTAGTTGTGGCACACGGGCTTAGCTGCTCCGCGGCACGTGGGAATCTTCCGGGACCAGGGCTCGAACCCGTGTCCCCTGCATTGGCAGGCGGATTCTTAACCACTGCGCCATCAGGGAAGCCCATCACTGTGCTCTTAAACCAGGGGACTCTGAGCGACGCAGAAACCCAAATGGATGTGTGAGTACCCCCAAAGGACAGAGCCCTTTCTCTGGTTATCTTATTCCTCCTGGGCAACACTCCATTCTACCAACGTAAGCCCTTCTTCAGTTCCGTATCTTAAATTCATATGGTGAAGATTATGAAACTACCCAAATCATGTAAAGAAGCCATGCCTCCCAAAGCCACTTGAATTAACAGGATGGTCATTCGTTACTTCTGCTTCAGCACAGCTAGCTGACTGAAAGCTGATGTCCACTAGGGATGTGGGGCCACACCTGCTTACCTAGGTTCAGGAAAGCGTTTTCCAGGTCTCCTTTAACCTCCTTCTTGATGCTCTCCAGCATGTCATAAGGGCTGTAGCTCTTGTACCTTTCAAATACTAAAGAAAAGCAACAGATAATTATTATAACAGAGCCACTGGTCAAAGCTATCAATGGTTACCCACACGGTTACGCATCACACACACACACAAAAAGATGATGACGATCATAGCGTCCTAGAGGGTTAGGGATTGCCACACAGACCGGAGCTGACACTGTACCAGTTGCCCTGGGACAGCCGAACCATGCACCTGTCCTAAATGGTACTGCCCCAGCCACATATTTTGACCATCTTCATCTCTCCGGCGTGGAACCCACTTTATCTGGGCCACGAGAAACAGGACATAGCACCCAACCAAGTCCATTACTTCAACAGATATGGCAAGATAAAATGATCCAGACGAGAAGAGGCAGCACAACAAAGCACCAAACATGAAAAGTATTTAGGGGAAAAAAACGATCCAAAATGGGAAAGAAGGATGAATGGACTTGGTGAGGAAAACTGGGTGCGATTAGAGGGTACAAAGCGGGGAGTGGACTCTGTTCTGGCAGACCCGAGCCCCAGCACAGACACCCGGCTGGCCCGCTTGCGAGGGCCCTCCGTTGTGGCCTGGGGGCTCTAAGACCTCCCCAGCACAGCACTCGCCTTTCTGGAGGTGGCACACACTCCGCTCGGTCATGATGCTTATCCACTTGGGAACATCTGTCCCTCTCCTCTTCACGCCAGCATCATAGAGATCCTACGAGCACAACCGGCCACGGAAGTTAATTCCACAATCCAGAGCAAGCTCATTAAAAACCCGTCACGCACAAAACCCCAGAACCTATACGTTCAGGATGCCAAATGAGAAAGGACGATTGCCCTGTAGACACAGGAAAAATGTGCTATTTAGGTCAAAAGTCTTAAGAGCAGTCTTCCTGAAGCACAGACATACGGCATGACAGTAGGTTGTTCGTGAGGGTGATGCTGTAGAAATCTCCTTCCCTGAACACCAAAGGGATGACCAAGAACCTCTACTCATATACAGAAGGACAAGCCAATGCTCATTAGCACATCCAGCTCTCCTCCATTTGGCACGGTCAATAGCACATAAACTAATGGTCATCTACTAATGACAGCTACAAGTCACATACCCACCCCCAGACTTCTTAGAGACTCTGGAAATGATGGAGCTGAAAAAAAAAAAAGCTGGTCCAATCACATTTTCAGTTTCTAGAAAATTTAGGGGCTATACGTAATGCTAAGAATGGCAGGGAAGGAGGGAGAAAGGCTTATGCAAGAGCCGATACTTATTCAGTGACCATCCACTATCTGGGAGTTGCAAAACCCTTTTCTAGGGACTTCCCTGGTGGCGCAGCGGTTAAGAATCCGCCTGCCAATGCAGGGGATACGGGTTCGAGCCCTGGTCCGGGACGATCCCTACATGCCGCGGAGCAACTAGGCCCGTGAGCCACAACTACTGAGCCTGCACTCTAGAGCCCGGGAGCCACAACTACTGAGCCTGCGCTCTAGAGCCCGGGAGCCACAACTACTGAAGCCCGCGCACCTAGAGACCGTGCTCCGCAACAAGAGAAGCCCCCGCTCGCCGCAACTAGAGAAAACCCGCGCAGCAAGGAAGACCCAACGCAGCCAAAAATAAATAAATAAATAAATTTAATAATAAATAAATTTAAAAAATCCTTTTCTACCTCCTGCTAAGTGGGCAATGTGAAATATAATGAATTTTAAAACTAAAATGGATTAAAATTAATTTTGTTCTTCAGCTCTTATGAAATACTTCGAGACAGCTGTCGACCCTCTGAGAAAGGCATGTAGTTCACAGTGATCTGAATCAGCTTCACAAATAGTTCTGGGTGATTATGGAACGAGAACCAGCAGAAGTTCTATTCAGCCAGAAAAGAAGGAAGGGCCTCTGCCTCTCTCACCTCTTCCCCCACAACCAAGGGCAGTAAGCCCTTCTGTCCCTGCCTGTGCCTCTACCATCTCCTTCCACTGTTCTGTGTTGTGAATTCTATTAGTGTGTGTTTGTAGCAAATGCCCACCAGTGTGAACACCAGCATCACACCCTGCAGAAACAAGCAAAGTCTAAATGAGCAAATGTGAGTCAGAAATTGATCCTATAACTAACACCAGCATTATAAGGGTATATCTTGTTGTAACTACAGCTTCCAGAAAGTGGAAATGCAGCCCACAAATTCTTTGACATTCCTCCCTTCCAAACGCGGAGCCTACTTCCCCTCCCACTGACTGGAAGCTAGACCTAGTGACTCGTCTCTAATGAACAGAGTTATGACAGAAGTGGCAGTGTGTGTGACTCTTGAGATTACACCATAAAAGGCACCTGGCTTCCTCCTCGCTGTCTCTCTTGGATCACTCACTCTGGGCAGAGCCGGCTGCCATCTGTGAGGACATTCAAGCAACCCCTTCGAGAGGCCCACGTGGAGAAGGAGTAAGGCCTCCTGCCCACAGTCACATGGGTGGGGGACTACATGGGTGGGTGATCTGGGAAGCGGGTCCTCCTGACGCTGTCAGGCCCTCAGATGATGCAGCCCTGGTCAACATTTTGTCTCCAACCTCATGAGAAGTCCTGAGCCACTTCCCAGTTCCTGACCCACAGAAACTGAGAGATAATAAGTGCTTGTTGTTCTAAGCCACTGAGTTTGGAGGTAATTTGTTATGCAGGATAGATAACTATACAGACTATCCAGAGACTAGGAAACAAAAGCTCAAACACCAAGAAGCTTGGCACTGACCCGGGCATCTTGGTCAATCAGTTCATAATCAATGACAGAGCCATCCTCTGCTCTTCGACCCTACGGGGAAAAAAAATAAATAAAGAAAGAACATCAAATGTATTTCTTTGTACATTTTAAAACTGAAAATGTTATTTTCTCCCCAACTCATGTAAGCCACTATTTACTGAATAAACACCCTCCTGAAATTTTTCTTCACTTAAAAGTCTAGGTTTAAAAAAAAAAAGTCTAGGTTAAAAAAAAAAAGTCTAGGTAAGACCAAGGATTGTTACAATAATTGAGGCAGTGAAGTGGGGGCTATACCCTCTTGTTACCCAATTCTGGGCTAAGCACCTTACAGAATCTACCCTCCTCCCCCTAAAAAAGTTAATGATATTTAAGCTCCTTCCTTCAGAGAGCTCACAGCCCAGATGGAGAAATACGCATGGAATAAATGGTAAAACAACACAGTATCTGTGGCTCTAAGTAGAAGTGAAATGCAAAAGAAGGCAGAAATCTGTCAGGCAGAATCGTCAGCAAAGTCTGTGGACAATGGGGTACAGCTGAGGTAAACCGCAAAGGATGCGTCAGATGAGGCTGGTAATGGGGAGCAGGAGAAGCCATTCCGCACAGGAGGGACGGCACAGGGGAGCGACGTGCCGCCCAGCTGAAGAGAAGGTGAGCGGGAGGGAAGCCTAGCGAGGAAGACTAAGTTAGGCAGGGCCAGGGTACAGAAGACGCTTAAAGGCAGTTGAGAGTTTGGATTTGATGCAGCAGAAATGTCTGTTGATCAGGAGTTTGGTGCAAGTGGATTTCAAAGATGGGTGGGTGGCGGTATGCAGGGCATGTGGTAGAGAAGAGAGCTGGGGAGGGCGGTACGGAGTTGTTATGGTGATGGAGAGGTGCATGGGCAGGATACAGCATGCCCATCGACCATTTGTCATCAGGGTTCCCAGGGAAAACTCCTCTTCCCTCGCCCAGTTCATACACATTAAACTGCACTCGGGTCAGAACTCAGACTCAAGAAGGAAATGCCTTTCATCCACATCAATGTGTTAACATTAGCAAACAAGCAAAGACCTCTCCAGGGAAACCACTACCTGGGCAAACCGTCTGTTAAGAAATGAAAGCAGGTGAAAGAAACAAGAGGGTCACTTCCCACTGGGTCCTATGTGACCACAGATAGGGGCAAAATGACCTTCCCCGAGTCACAGTGAGGGCTGGCACATAAATCCAGGCCAGGAGCTGAGAGCCGCTTCTTCCTCCTCTGGCCCCAAAGTCCACCTGACCATACGGTTTTGCAGGATAAGAAATCCTATTATACAAAAATGACAACTCTGCAGTGACAGTGCAAACCCACTGTCGAAAATGCAGCTGGAATTTCTGATGCAGGCACAGCGGATTGAGTTAATTTGTTCCCAAGTATAAAATGAGGCGCGCAACTTGCCTTGGGAGGAAGCAAGGACAAAGAAATAAACCGGAAACCAACCTTCGATAGGGCGACCATCAGCTTGCGGAAGTCACCAGATGTGTCAGAAATGATATCCTTCTCCAGATCAGTCTTGTACACTTGGAAAACAAAACAACTCATCTGGTTAGACGCTTCCTGCCTGTGCAGCCAGCCAGCCACCGGCCCCACTTATCCCCTGCCCACCAAGCCTCTAAAAAGCAGAAACAGCTGTGGCAGCATGGATGTACCCACCCAAAGGAGGTGGATTCTCTAGAATGATTTTTACCCTCATAAAATCAGAACCAGTGACAAGGGACACACAGAGCAGGATCAGACCAGGGATCCTCAAGCTCACCTTTGATCAGTGACTTCCTGGGTAGCTAAAATACTGGCTCCCAAACTTCTTGACTATACTTATTTGGAGGACTACACACACACACACACACACAACTGTGGTTTATTATCTACTGATCGAGAAAATGCACAATGGCAAAAACTAGTAAGAATTAAAGAGTACTTTTCAATGAATTTGTACTTTATTATTCAAAATAGCATCTATGTTTAAATGTAGTGGTACCACAGACACATGGAAGCTTCACCATTTACTCCACCCACGTCTCCTACACTGCTTGGTGCACAGAGGTCCATGTGCCTCTTGCAACAGTGATCCGCAGTCAAGAGCTGGGAACCTTCTCAGCAGAAACTGGACAGCACCCATTCCAAGAAATCCATGTAAAATACTTCCTACTTCTCCCCATCAGATCTTTTTTTCTTTTTTGTTTGTTTTCTCTGCTTTCGCTCCTGTATATCCTTTTGTGTTAGTTCTAGGGGAATATAATCATCAAAACCCAGGCCATCAGGAGATGGAGGAGAGGGACCTGGAACAGAGCAAACCCCTGGACGGTCCAGATGGCAAGCATTTCTCCACAAGTAATCCAGGCACCCTATCCTGAACACCAGCCCAGCAGGACAGGATGGGGGGGTCACAGAAACAGGGCTGAGAGGGTGCACCACAGAACTAGGGCTACTCACTTTCCTTGTAGACTCTGTTGATTTCCTGCAGCTCCTGGTTGGTCCTGGAGCAGATGATCTCAATGAGGGAGTCCTCATCGGTCCCCAGCCCCTGCGAACCAGGCATTGCAGCCATCAGCAGGGAAAGCCCTCCAGGCCATTAGCCCACTTCCCTGATCTCAATCAGGTAAACTACACACACAGATTGGGTGTGTAGCACATCCCTTCCTGCATTTCTCCTGAGGGATCTGTACTGCATTCCTCAGCACAAGGTAAAGTTATATTCTATTCCTTTAAAAAAATGCTTCATCAAAATAAAAGATGGTTTAACTGACATGTTTTTTTAGCTCAACTATATTAAAAAAAAATTTTTTCCACTATATATAAATATATAGTGAAATAGGAAGAGACAGCAATGGAATACACCAAAATGTTAAAAGTGGTTGTCTTTTGGCGATGGGTTTATAAAATGAATAACTTTATCGTCTCCCTATGTTTCTTTATTTTTCAACTTCTCTAATAATCAGCCATTACTTTAATAGATGAGAAATAATTTTCTTTATTATACAATTCTGCTCAGAAATTTAAAACAAAGGAATGTAGAGATTTTATGCTGTCATTTGCAGCCAGCATCGTTAGATTGGAGTAAGTCTTTTACGAGGGAAAGGTATAGATAAGATAAAAATTTTAGCTTTACCTCTTTGAAATGCAAAATTGGGTTAATGTTAAAAATTTCATTCTTGTACTTCCATTTTTGCTTGATTGTGATGCACTCTTCAGGCATTTTAGAGAAGCAAAAGGAAATAATGAAGTGCCAAATAAACCTAGACACCAACACTTTATTAAGGAATAAGAATTTGATGGGTGATGTATTCAAATTTAATATATACACTTTTGAGCTGGCATGCCAGAGAGCTTGAAAGGACCCAATGAAACTTGTATTTCAAAGCTGGCTTCATGATCAAAGTCAAGATTTAATAATCAGGATTCTCTAATACTTGTCTTTCCGAGTATGGAAATATCACTTTGAACTAAGTAGAATTACAACTGTTTAAAATGTAAATCAATTATAAGGTGTTAATACAATAAGAAACTTACTTATCCACATGAAAAGTGTGTCAGCTATTAATTAAACTTATTAGAGTTTATATGTCCCTAAAAAAGTGGTTTATATAAGCTAAGCCTCAGGTTAATAGTTAATTTTGAATTTTATTCCTCATCTAATCTGAGCCAAGGCCTCTTCTCCCAGAGTTTTTAATCACGATTTGCAGAGGTGCTGGCAAAGCCAAAATTTCTTCCCTTCTTAGCTTCTTCCCTTCTTAGCAAAATTTCTTCCCTTCCTCTTCCCTTCTTAGACCTTCTTAGCAAAAGGTCTACACAATATTCTATACAGATATTATAAAGAGATTACCAAGCATCTTCAAATATTTTAGGGGGCAGTTTTTCAATCTCAAGGATATATAATAAATATAGTCTAAAAATAACTCATGCATTGGAAGAAATGCTATATCCTGACACTGTTGAAACGTGAAACAGGTATAGCAATAGAAGATTTGTTTTCTTTCATCACTGATATACCCATGTTAATATCAGAGAATTCTAATAGTATTTTTTCTCTATATTTAAAGGTGACCTTGGCAATTTCAAACTTGGCCCAAGCTCTCCACAGACTGTCCACAGTTCCCATCACAAGGGCAACGTCTACTGTAACATATGGCAGATATTGCCACTGGTATTGCCAGAAGTCAAAACAGATTTTTTTTAAAGCATAGTTCAGTTAATGTCACTCCAAGCTTTATGGATTTCAGAAGGGTACTCAGCTGTGATAGCTAATGGAAGAGCTGGCACAAGGTCAAAGATCTAGCAGTCAAAGCACCTTTCATTGGGCCCAATTACATAGATTACAATGGTGACTGACAGCTCAAACAGGTCTGTTTCAAGTCACTAATACCTAGTAATAGATACTTATAAAATTGCACAAATCACAACTCAATGAATTCTTGGCAAAAATAAGATAAACTGATCTGAAGTGATGACGGTCAGAAGAAACCTAGGAGAGGCCAACTCATCCATGGCTCCAAAGGTCCCAAGACGGAGTGTTTTCAGTGTTCTTTTTATTAAACAGGATCATTAAGTGTTGTTGACATTTTATCATTCTGTCCAATATAGCCTACTTAGAAAACTCAGAGCAAGTCTGCTCAAATAAACTGAGCACAGCTTGGGCCAAGCTGGAAAACTGATTTCAGAGCAAATCTTTCAGCAGCCCTGAGCTATCAACTTCTGGGCCCTGGAAATACCCGGTGGGAAGCTGCCTCTCTCTCTCGAGGTGCTCCGTGGGGGAAGGGATGACAACTGAACTGTGACATTAGCTGGTGACAGACTTACAGCTCCATCTCTCCATAATTCAGAAATGGTGGCATCACAGAAAATGCACTCGGACTTAGAAAAAAAAATCAGAACTACAGCTTTCCCTCCACTCTGAGGCTTTACCCAGTTTTACCAGCAGAGGGCAGTGTCAGATTATTCAAAGTGTTGCAGGCACACTTCCGAAAAGGGTTCTGTGCTTTGCCATTAAACATGCATTTATGTTTATATATCTATTACATTTATATAATACTTGATGTTTTAGGTACACACAAAATTCAGGGGAACTTACAACCTGGAATTTTTACTATCTAATTTAATCTGAAAAATCCATGTTCAAAATAACTTTGCAAAATACAAACAAAAGACAGTAGCATGTGCCTTGATACTTTGAACAAAACACAGGAACCATTCACGATCTGAAATCACCCTTTATGTGCACTGTGATGTTCTGATTTTGCCCAAAATTTGAATCAAACAATGGGACCAGCAAGGAGAAGGTCAGAAGAAACAACCAAAATGGCATATGCAGATTTTTGTTAAGCTTCACTTAACAAAAGCTATGAGTTTTACTTTTGCCTTAATATCATAACAAATCTTTTTTAAAGAGGAAGTGTAATCAAGGAAGTAGTTTTTCCAAATGGTATTCCAATTGCCCAGGTGCCAAGCAGTAGCAGCTGGTAACTGACTTCTCTGCATCATGAAATTTCTTTACAGTCTTAAAAAAAAGTAGTGGAAATATTTTTGGTACAAATCCTGAGCCTTATAGCTTCAGTTCATTCCCAAAAAATGATTCCAAATGAGAATTCAACATAACTGAAAATCACCTAATTACACTCAGGAAGCTGTAATTCACAAATATTAATGGCAGATTTGACAGAGATTGCATCTCACACGTGTTTACCTTCATGGAGGCTTTCAGCTCGGAAGCGTCATACTGAGCAGGTGTTTTCAATAGGCCCAGAATCACTGTCTCCAGGTGGCCGGACAAGGCTGACTTCAGTGCTGATGCAAGTTCCTTCAGAAAAACAGGCAACAACATGGAAAACTTGGTTGGTAACCAGTATTCCCTTTAAAACTAGTAAGACAAAAATAGAGGCATGTGTTTGTAAAGCAGGTTGTGATTCTTTGACAACTCTGGGGTGTTCGGTCCAAGTATCCTTCAACCGCATTCCCTTTGGCAGACCTAAAGGTCAGAAATGGAAAGATCAGACTTTCCTCCGGTAAAATCCCCTAAAATCCAAGCTGATTTTGCCCTCTCGTCCAGTCAGTAAAAGGAAACCAGAGCAGCATGCAATGCCTCAGAAAGCTATGAGTGAATGCAGTTTACAATACGCTTACACTCGCACGTGGTAACAGCCTATGGAAGACAGGGCACTTTCTAGGGTCAAGGCCCCTGCTAAGAAGGAGGTGATCAAAGTGGGGAGCCTCCAAGGAAACAGAACCCTCGTGGCCTGCTGGTATCCTCCTGTGAAAGGTTTTGTGCAGCTGTGCCAGAGGTGGCTCCAGAAAGTCTCCAGGTGGAACCAGAGGCCCCCACTTGGCTAGAAGTGATCCCATGAAGCTTTCCTATGCAAAACACTTCACCTAAGACTGAGAGAACCTCTACTTTCCATACCAAACTGGAATGGTATTATCAAGATGGTGGGGACTAAAGCCCTCCCCATTCACCCCTGGGCTTCCCTGCTGTATATTGTTTCTTAAAGGTTCCCACTGTTACCATTAAAATCCACTGACAGATTTCAAGTCAGAGGCCTGAGTCAGCACCCACATAGGCAGACAGATACCCCAATTCGATGTGGCTTTGACAGATGCTTCCCGGGGATTAGATTTCCTACAAATCATGGGCATTGAGTGATGGCTGAACTCTCCTGTTATAATTATTTTTTTCTTTCTTTTCACTTTTTGCCCCCTCTTGTCTCTTCCTCTCCTGCTTTGCAGCAGCACCCATGGCATCTACGACGTTTAGCCCCTAGAGGTATGTGCAGGCTCTAAGAGGTGATGTGCAGCCTGCTTCAGAGAGAATCTTCTCAAATCATTCACAGATGTCGAGGACTGAGATGGGTCTTAGAAATCATCTGGCCCAACCCTTTCATCACCTACTTTCTCGTGCTTCCTGAAGTCCTAGTAACACATAGCACTTAGGAGAGAACTTTAGAAGCTACACCTTCCAATTATAGCACCAATTTTCCAGCGTGGAACTCTGAGGTTGGGTAATTCCAAACTTAGCCTACCCTGACACTCCCCTCTACCCATTCTCTGTTCAGACTTCAAATAGCATTTGGGCACCTACTGACTGCTTCCACTTCTATAACAAACTCCTTATGGGCAGCCAACTTCCTGCTTCTCATAATGTCAAGCACAGGGCTTTCTTTGCACTTAGCAAAGAATATTTGTCCAGGTATGTTTGACAAATAAAATATGACCATTCCTTATCTGGAGAAACCTGGCATCTGCTCGAACATGAAAGAAACAGAACATCGATCCTCTGTCCCAGGTCCTGTCCAGTGTTACTAGCTGTACCCATGCTGTTCACGCCCTCACCTAGGCAGCCTGGGTCCCTATCGTTAAAGTACTCTACAATACAGGGCCTTCTCCTTTATTATGCAAACAATAAGGTTCTGCTTTCAGGATTTCCTTCAGAAAGTATCTCCAGTATTTTATGTATCTTTCTTTAAAATGTGATAATTCTCCTTCGCCCAGGGCTGAGAGGTATCAAGAATCAATAGGAGAGTGAGGTGTCCCCAGCCCACCATGAAGCCTGTGAGGTCACCAAACCCATCATGATTCTGTAACATCATCCCTCCAACAGGGTACGTGAGAGCTCTGTTCTCCATATATCTCATCTGAAATCGAAATCCGGGCTTCTATATTTCTATGTACACTTATGTGTCCACACCCAAGTGTGTTCCAAGACCACACTCTGTAAGTGACAGCTGAAGGAGCAATTACAGGCATATTGTCCAAAGAGGTGGGCCTTCAGCTCCAACTGGAACTCAGCTCTCCCAGCTCACAGATCTTTTAGGGAAGGTGGAGAAATAAACACTCCCTTCCATGCCTCACTATAGTAGATTAATGTCAGTCTAGCTGGAAGAAAAATTTTAATGCATATGAGAGGAAACAAGCTGCATGCTTTCCTCTGTATGTCCTTTCCAACTGTTGTGAGAGGTGGGAGAGGGAGATATAGCAGGGTGTGACCTGCAACTTCCTGGACCCTGGTGGTCATGTCAACGTCAAGTGCAGAAACGTCTTTTCTAGAATCCTTCCAGCTCACCTCCACTGTGACTACAAGTGAAAGCCGTAAGTCAAACGGGAGCTGCAGGAAGCCATGCTTACTGCACCGTCCAAGAATAAATCAAAAGCTTTTAATAGCAAGAAGTTAAAAATAAAGCAGCCTGTCTGTAAAAATAAATTTCCTAACACTGCGACAAAATAAAGGATGAACAAGTGCTGGGCTGTTCCTTAACCAACCACTCGTGGACAAGCAAGGGAAAAAAAGCACACAAGACCCTTTAAATAGTGAGAGCATGGCAAGGTGAAGATAGCCTGGAGACCAAATGAACTACTAAACTAAACCTGGTGGTTGCAAAGCTCTTAGGAACTCAAGTGTATTTTTTTAAGAATGAGAGGAGTGTGTCAGGATCAATACTCAAATGGAGGCTAGTGTCCCAAGATTAAATTTAAAACATTTTATCAAGAACCAGCAGAAGTCATAAAGATGAAATGAGTGGCCACATGTAGAGAACGGCATACCTGGCACAAAGTTAGCATTCAATAAATGATACCTATTGTTGTTTTCCCCTATCCTTTCTATTTCCAGAACTGTTCCCTTTACACCCTCTGGGTTGGAAGAGGGTGTGGTCTTTATGAATAAGCTCCAAGCACCCCAGGGGCCACGTATGCGTGAGTTGTGACTTTTACAGGATGTAAGGGGAAAACCTTGGATATCCTAGGGTTCCAGAAGGTGCTTGCTGGGAAGAGCCAGAATTCACAAAAAGAAAAAGCAATGGCTGAGGAACTGAAATTCAACATGGAATGCCCTCCATCCCTGAACCTGTTGTACCTTTTTGGTCCTTCTCTGGTAGGCGAAGGCAATATCCTGTCTCTGTTCATTGCTGCGGTTGGTCAAAATGTTGACGATGGTGACCTCATCCACACCTATGAAGACACAAGTAGTGACCAGTTACTCAACCATATGCTCTAGTTCTTTGGGCTTACATAGAAGGTTTTAAGCATTTTTTCAACCTGAAATGTATATATTAGTCCTTGAAGTGAAATACCAAGACATAAAGATGTTTTCTTTCTATCAGCACCCTCCACCCAATATGTATACCCTCTTTTCTGTTTTTCCTGACAGCCTCAAACCTCAAGTCTAAATGGACCTTTTTAAGTATCTGTATTTAAAAAAAAAAAAAAAAAAATTTCATTCATAAATTGGGTTTCTGGACTCAACAGTAGGAGGTGCATTTGTGGGGCTTTGGCAGTCAGATGGAACAACAAAGATTTAGAAAGATTTTAAATGAAGGTCCCCGAATTACCATTTAACTGAGGTCTTAATAGACAGTAACTGCGACCTGAATTAATAGAGACAATTATTTCTATTTATTGCAGGATTATGGCTATATAAGCAGCTAGGTACAATTTCTATAATTATATAAACTGTCATGACAAATGAGTCAGATTTAATATGGCAGTTGTATTTTAATAGCATAATTGATTAATACAATCCTACTTACTGAAGACTAAGTTGTTTTGTAAGGAAAATAAATGTTCCACTGCTTTTAATATTCAATAGGCACTTTTAATAATCAATTTTATAACTTTATTAAAAAGAATAATGTTTTAATGTAAATTAAATCTAAAATGGGAGTTCTGAAGTGCCACCAAAATATTTTAGTACCTATTTTAATTGGAACATGTGTATTTACAAAGATAAGCAATGCCTTCTGGTATGTGAAAGTTTCCAATTTTATATCAGAAATACTCTTAACATGCCATTTAACTTAAGGAAGCACTATTTTAAGAATTCAGAAGGTGAAAGGTCTCTCTCCTAACTGATTATGAACTTAGTTTAATAAAAGGAAGTCTTTGCCATAACCGGATAGGTAATTCCTGAGTGAGAAAGAGCAGAGCGGTTAAGCCTCCAAGGTCACACGTGACCTGCAAACAGCCCAGCCTATAGGAAATCAGGAGTTCCAAAGCAACAGAAAGGTCAGAACGATAATGCTCTGAGACAGAGGCAATGAGCAGACTTACAAAGAAGGTATTCTAAACTCTCAAGTGTGTTAGAAAGATCAAAAAGCAGAAAGTTAGAATTTCTGGGTATAAAAATAAGTAACATTTTTGTATTTACATACTCATTTTTAAGTGAATTCATACCAATACGTTAGTTACCTTAACTGCAGCATTTATACCTTTAGCTCTGATTTTCAGAGAAGCCAGTGTCAACGTAGAAACCCAACTGCTGAATATGAGATTGTTTCAAAGATGCTTATTTTGGCAAAAAATAAAGGGGGAAAATGTCTAATAATAGATTGATTAAATAAATGTTTTTGTCCATATAATGGGATAATATACAGACATTTAAAATGACGGTATAAAGTATTAAATGACATGAAAGAACGTTCACAATATACTGTTAAACAGGTTGCAAAACAGTACACCCAATCTAACCTGATTTTTGTAAAAGGCATGCTCATGTGAAGGAAAAAATATGTTGACCCCTTCATACCAAAACCAAATTTTTTTATTTTTATTGGAGTATAGTTGATTCACAATACTGTGTTAGTTTATACCAAAATTTTAATAGGGATCATCTGAGTGGTAGGATTATAGATAATTTCAAGTTTTCTTCCTTTTGATTACCTATAGTTTCCAATTCACTATGATGAGCACAAGAAGGGTATTTTTAAAATATATACAACATGAATGACATATAATCATTGATCTAGAATCAACTAGTGACTTCACCTCACGAGATTCCCGGTGTGGTTCTAAGTACTTTAGTTAGAATAGAACACGATATGCATGATATTCAGGAACTGTATCTATATCATTCCCTTTGGTTTCCAAAATATCCTAATGCAAACCATCTTATGTAACCCTCACAACAACCATGTGGGGATGGCTATTTCTCTTCCTCGTTTACAGATGGGGAAGCTTGAAGCTTAGAGAGACAGAGGTCCAGCTCTGCCACTGTTACCGTGGAAGCATCTGCCCTCCTGGGGTCTTAGCATCTACACTTGCATGAGGAAGGGACTTGAACAATGACCTCCAGTTCTGCTTCCACGAAAGACTAACACAGAAAATCGAGCTTTTTAAAAAAAAATCTATTCTACAGAATGTACTGCAACTCTTTTGTTTATTATTTATTTATTTATTTATTTATTTATTTATTTTGGCTGCATCAGGTCTTAGTTGTGGCATGCGGACTTCTTAGTTGTGGCATGTGGATCTTTTTAGTTGCGGCATGCGGACTGTTAGTTGCAGCATGCATGCGGGATCTAGTTCCCCGACCTGGGGCCCCCTGCGTTGGGAGTGTGGAGTCCTACCCACTGGACCACCAGGGAAGTCCCAAAAATTGAGCTTAGGTACAGGCTGGATAGATTTCTTCACAGACTCATTAAGGCTTACCAGGCTACTTTCGTGGATGTATCTGGTCACATGGGCATGCATGCCTGCCCACACACATGTGTTTACATATGTTCTCTCTCTGTCTCTCAATATTCTATAGCTCTAACTTTATATTAGGAAAACCACTTGTTTATAAACGTCTTTTTCCTTTACACTTAACTTTCTTACCCAAATCTGAAAATGCTGGAGAATAACAAAATACAATTATACACTCTAATCTCAACTCTAATATTTCCTAAAACCAATCTTTGGGCTGGGCTGCTGACCTAAACGCATGCCAAGAACACTGACCCATAAAAAATTATTCCCCCTTGGAAACAAATGCAAAGTTGTGTTTGTGTCAGAATGTGGTCCTGAGCCCACCTGAATGAGAATCACATGAAGCACTTATTAAAAACACAGCTCCTAAGTATAAAATAGATAAGCAACAAGGATATACTGTACAGCACAGGGAATTATAGCCATTATCTTGTAATAACCTATAATGGAGTATAATTTGCAAAAATACCAAATCACTATGCTGTATACCTGAAACTAATATAATATTGTACATCAACTGTACTTGAATTAAAAAAATTAAAGAAAAACAGAACAAAAAAAAAAAAAACCCCACAGCTCCCTGGGCCTCCCTGCCCCCGAGATCTGATTAAAGACTCTTGCGGACTTTGGACCTGGCAAGGGGCATTTCAACCAGCTCCCTGGTGATTCTTTATTTGAGAATCGCCAACAGAGATGGAAAAGCATGGGTGGGAACTGGAAAGGTCGTTGGAAATCTGCCTGTGTATAAGACTATTAAATTGCTTCTACCAACTGCTTCTGTGAGGTGCAGGGTCAACTACAATTTTAGGGAAAGAAATGCTTACCTTTGTTCAAACAACCCAGGTAAGAAATAACACCTGAAAAGAGCTCACTCCACAAACTTCAGTGCAGTCCCATGCTCTTAGTCAACGAAACAAACCTCTCTTAGCAATCAAACAATGAACCTTTGTGTTCATAGCAGCTTAGCATTCAGCCAACAGAGTCAGAATACAATCCAGTTACTGGAAATCCCCATAAAGAGCCTGGGTGGTTAACCTGAATCTCACCTAGGACTCAGCAACAACTAGAGCCTGAAGGCATCGAAGTGTGTATTTTACCTAAATTATTCACCAAGCAAACAGCCTGCTGTGATGCAGCATCCAGCATGCTGGGACCCCTTACCAATGAAAGATCTGATACATTACACAAATGCTAATGCCAGCAACTACAAAGAAAGTAAATGGAGGCTATTTCTACCAGTGGAAGCCCCCTCCTCCTTCCGAGGGCCTCACCTGCATCAGCTGTTCCTCCCATACCACTGTTTGCAAGTTTCAAATTGAACTAGAAAGAGGAAAAAAAATCATAGAGCCCGGGATCAATGGCCTACTCAAAGCCACGTAAGGCATGTCCTGTGTTGGAACACCAGAATGCACACATCTGCCAGTGGGATTTAACCATCTTATCTTCAGAACAGTGCTGCTTCCTCTCGACCTGGCATCATAACTGGTGAAATGGTTTATTCCTGTGGAAAATAGTTCAGTCCAGGTTGAAGCTGCAAGGGTCATCCGGTGACTCACCACTCCTGCCCAGGATGCAGCTGAAGGATGAGGGCTGAACATTCAGCTACCTATGTCAGCACAATCACCGTCAACAAATGCACAGCAAGTGCCAGTACACCAGGAAAGCTTTACATTTAACAAGGTTAACGTAGGCGCAGAAGATGGCAGATGAGGCTCTGCCTCTCTGGATTTGCACTTTCCGATCTCTCCTATGCCAGTGCGAAGGGAAGTGTCTGCTGAGGGAAGGAGCCCAGGGTCGAAAAGAAACCACGTGGATGAAGCAAACGCATAAAGAAAACAATAAATGTGAAAAATGCCTATTTTCCCATCCCATTCCTCTTGTGTTTGGTATGGAAGGTCACAAAGTAATCTAAGCAAAGCCTCACATTGGGAAAAAATGACATGGGTGCAGGATCCCACAGAATGTGGGTGAGGATACAGTAAATTTTGTGATTCAGGCAGATTTTTTTTTAATGCCTTTTTTAAAATTTAATTTTCATTTTATATTGGAGTATAGTTAATTTACAATGTTGTGTTTCAGGTGTACAGCAAAGTGATTCAGTTATACATATTTATATACATATATCCATTCTTTTTCAGATTCTTTTCCCATATAGGTTATTATAGAATACTGAATAGAGTTCCCTGTGCCATACAGTAGGTCCTTGCTGATTATCTATTTTATGTATAGTAGTGTGTATATGTTAATCCCAACCTCCTAATTTATCCCTCCCCCTTTCCCCTTTGGTAACCGTAAGTTTATTTTCGAAGGCTTGTGAGTCTGCTTCTGTTTCGTAAATAAGTTCACTTGTATCATCTTTTTAGATTCTACATATAAGTGATATCATATGATAGTTGTCTTTCTCTGTCTGACTTACTTCACTTAGTATGGTAATCTCTAGGTCCATCCATGTTGCTGCAAATGGCATTATTTCATTCTTTTTTATGGCTGAGTAATATTCCATTGTATGTATGTACCACATCTTCTTTATCCAATCCTCTGTTGATGGACATTAAATATTAAATGTCTTTTCAACACTAACAGAAGTTAAGATTTTCAAGATTGGTGAGGAACTAAGACACAAATTTATTTGGCTCCTGATGGAAAGCAGCACGAAAGTTTTTAAGCATTTATTCATTGAATGAAAATGGCCAACTAATCTTATCAGCTAACTACAGAAATGCTTCCCACACTCCGGGGCATCTGAAAAAAATCAGTCCCTGTTCTAAGTGCTAGTCACCTGAAGCCACAGCTCTGGCAAGTGATGCCATGGGAAGGCACGGCTGACAGCAGGGCTCACACAGAAAACTCTGGGGCCGTGGGTTCCTTAAAACATCAGCCATATTTTTAAAACAAAGAACACTTGCAGTCTAAAATAATGGCTGAATCCAAACCCACAAAATGGGCCTCCTGGAGTCTCCTCCTCCTCTCTGCGGGTGGAAACCCCAAGTCAGCTCCACATCTGGCAATGCATGGAAAATGTGCATCTTTACTGTTCATGGCAAGGAACCAAGAGGCCATTCTGCACAGGATGCTGACTCACATCTGCCAAGGCACACTGACTGCACAGAGAAAACAGATTTCATTTTGTTCGATAAAGGACTCAGGAGGCCCTCCAGGCAGGGCTGACTGCCTAGTTAGAGAACAAAGGAAAACTGCCCAGATCCGCTCCTTATCTAGATCATAGGTAAAACCAGGACTTGGCTTAGGTTACTGGGCATATCAGTATCAAACCTCAGAAATCATCTTTACAACAAGGTCATAGGCAGGCCACAGAGAGAGGAGAAGGCACAGACCCATGGGTTTTATTTTATTATAATATTAATAGCATCAACCATTCACTGAGTACCTACATGCCAGGCATTTTACAAGGTGCTTTGTACAAAGCTCTCCTGCAATTGTCATCGTGTCCCTGTGCGATGGGTGTTATTGTCATCCCCATTGTACCAATGAGGAAAAGACGAGGACTCACCCAAGGTCACACAAGCAAGTCACTTGCAGAGCTGGGATTCAAACCAGGGTTAAATATCTACGTTGGGCTATTCTGCCTCCTGTTACAGAAGATAATCCAAAACTTGAAAATAAGGCAAAAGGAAGGGAACATGTCTTCCCAGTGTGGCTAAAAGGCCCATCCAAGACTGTTTCTCCAGGGCACGCTCTCACTCGACTTGTTACTCACTACTGATTATGGCATAGGCTCTATGGGGTTACGTGTTAACTTGTAGATTTTGGTCCAGTAGAAAGGATAGCCCCCAAGATTATGGCTTCAGTGCCCTGAAGGACATTAACGGTCTTGTATCCAGCCTAGCAATCTTCTTCCAACATTCTTTCCTCAGTGCCTATAAACACCTAGTCTCTCAAATTTCCCTTTGAACCAGCCCTATCTCAATGAATTAAATAAATGTTTGCCACGTGTTTATCCTATATCTCTATGAGTCATGTCTGTACCTTTTTGAATTATAATTTGGTACTTCTTTATACCACACTCCATCTTGTTGCTAAAAAGGACTGGAGACAGTAACGTGTCTATTTGTCTACAGAAATGGACTTAACTATTTAGAACATACAAATGTACACCCATTGACTAATCTGTAGATAATGATTTGCCACCCAGTAACAATGCATGGCCACTGAGCTAACCCAACCGAGGTTTTTTTTCAAGAGAAAGAGCTAGAAGACTCTCTTCAAGAAATAGCCATTCATAACTCAATGGGAGCCTAAAATGCCAGTAAGAGTGACTTTAGAGACAGAGAAGCACATGCATGCACACAGACACACACTCACACACACACTGTTGCCCAAAGTACCCTTCCCACCATCTGCCGCGGTGCTGCCTGGCCCGACTCAGGGAAAGCGTGGTTTAGCTAAGTGCCTGAGAAGAGGATCGGGCCCAGAAATCGAATTTCTTCTATTTCCATTCTGCTCTGGTCTCACCTCAGCTGAGTCCCTTAGAAAGGATTTAAGTACAGTCTCCTTGGTAATCCCACCGGGTATTTTAATAATCTGGAACCCTGTCTGCCTTCCGTGCATAATTACATTTCTGAGATACTCTACAGGACCAGCAGGAAAACACAAAGGCCACTACTCAAGATCCAAATCAAATAAAATTGCAAATGAAGGGTTATGCATAAAATGCAAGCACCAATTTGTGCCTTTGTTGCTCTACCAGCTTCCTGAGTCAGAAAGTAAAAAATCTGAACAGATGTAAAAGAAACTGATACCCGCCCTGAACTCAGCTGACAGAGAAGTTACCATTTATTGTCTCAGCACTGCCGACACCAGATAAGAACGAACGTGGTGACTTCCATCGTCCCTGGGTGTCACCGGTATTTGGATTTCCTCATGGAAAAGAGGTAACCATTTTTTACAAAAAAAGAAAAAGCTGACAGGCAGGCAACACAGCCGATGCCTACAATGAGAAAGGCACCAGGGACTCCTTCACCCATGTTTCATAGGCTCCTTGGCTTGAGTCTGGCATCTACATACCCGAGTAGACAATGATCATCTTGAAAGAAATCAGAAAATCTGTGCCCAGAGTAAAGGTGACTGTGACTCAGCACTGGTCCCTCTTTGTTCCCAGCAGTGCTGTAAGATGAGAATTCAGTCTAAAGTCAACTTGAACACAAAAGGAAAGTCCTCATCAACGGGAAGGTTTTGTTCCCTCCGGTTCACTTCCGGGATGGTTAGAGTGAGAAGGCCCTGGGCTACGTGGGGGCACAAAGGCCTTTCGCACAAGCACGCTCACACTCAGGCTTGGGGGTTCTTAGTTTGGGCCCACACCTCCGACGCCGCTCCTGTGGGAGAGAAGCTACTTTCCAGAGCCAGTCTGCCTCCTGGTATCTTCAAGAGAATACATTCCTAATCGCCGTCTCAGCTACATGAATATACCTCCAGGTGTGCAGGTGAAAGCAAAAATACACATCCTGGCTTCCTTCCCACTGCCATGGGATGTCAGTCTTTTGGCCACGCTGGAAATCTTAAGCGGCTCCATTTCAAAAGTATAAGAAAAAAATAAGCGCAGCAACTTGCTGCCGTTATGCTTCTATACTTGTGCTTATAAGGGGGGGGGGGGGGGGCGGAAAATCACCCGCTTCTGCAACCCTTCCGGAGAACACAAATACTGCTAAAATCAAAACTGGCAATAATAATAGCGCAATTCATTACCCTCCCCTTCCAGAGAGAGACCGAAGCTGTACCAGTTTATTGGCACTTACACTAACTCCGGGGTTGTGCTGCTTCTAATTACAATCTATTTTATGTAGTCTAGATTCATCCTTTTCTAATTTAGCTGACTTTCCTTTCTAGTTATTTGGACCCATATGGTAAACCATTCACAGCTGTGTTGTACACTCTGCAGTATATATTTAACCCAAGGCCAATCTAGACCAAGAGACTCCTACAGATTTAAGTCTCAGAAACCTCTTGTTAATTAAGCAATATTACTACTTTTGCATGGCTTTATTCAGTTTCTAACTAGACATTAATTAAGGTAAGTAATTGCAGAGTCTACCTCAAGCCAGAGCATACACAAAGCAATCATGCATTTGGTTTAGGTGACATGCTCAGGGAACACTGAGATTCCTTCAAACCAAAAACAAAGCAGTCTTACAAGCGTGAGCTAAATTCATTTTGGAAAAAAGAATCAAAGCTCACTAGGGGACTGTTAATCCTTTGGGGATAGGGTCCAGATTCTGGAACTGCCTTCTGCTGCCTTCTCTTGCCAGGCACATATCCTGACTCTGCACTCACCTGTATGCTCTGGTATCTGTGTATATTTTCACTACTATTCAGGTTAAATATGTACTTTCTCACATGATCCCAGGGGCCTGGGCGTTAGAAAAGTTTAATGAAATAAAGTCCTTGCCCTCAAGGAGCTCACTTTCTGGTGGGAGAGAGAAACCCATAGATAAATAACTATAACACAATGTGGCAAGAGCTATAAATGAGACGAAAGTATTGTGAGACACAGATCAAGGAATAAATGATTCTGCCTCCCTCTTAGAGAAAGCTTGGAGAAGAGGCGGTGCATCAGCTCAGGCCAAGATGAGTGGGAACTGCCTGGATGTCAGAAGTGGGCCAACACTCCCACTAGAAGCGGGCTGCACACTCCTGAGAGCAAAGGCTCTGTTTGTGGCACCGAATAGCCTGGAGATGAAGCTAGACAGAGAATCTGCACTGGATGAGGCAAGGAGGCCCGTAAAAATAAGGACAGGGGCTTCCCTGGTGGCGCAGTGGGTAAGACTCCGCACCCCCAATGCAGGGGGCCCGGGTCAGGGAACTAGATCTCACATGCATGCCACAACTAAGAGTTCACGTGCCACAACTAAGGAGCCCACCTGCTGCAACTAAGACCCAGCACAACCAAATAAATAAATAAATATTTTATAAATAAATGAGGACAAATGCCCTAGCAGCCCAGGCGAGAGATAAGGGCAGAGGAGAAGGGAGGGATAAGAGCTGTTTTGGGGCCTTCTGACCAGTCTAGGCAGCACCAGCCTATAGATCTCACCCAGGTCTGCCCCTCTTAATCCTCCCCACTGCAGGCCTGCCTCGGTTTACAATCCTTGGGTTTAAGAGCAGTGAGCAACCCTAGGCCACAGGTGACTTGCTCACAGCCCTTCTTCCTGCGAGTACTCGGATAGGGAAGCAGACGTACATCAGGCAGTACAGGTAATGCCCAGCATGCTCTACATTCGGCACACGCACACACACGTGTGCACACACAGGTGGGCTACCCTATCTGAGAGGGGAGGCCCAGAGGGTCATCTTTTCACGGTCCTTTGGCTTTGTTTGTATCAGCATTTGAAGTTTAGCCAGTTTCCTTGGATGTCAGGGAAACACCAATTAATTTGCACTGTATTCTCCTGGAAAAGGGTCGGTTAAGGTGGGGCAGGAGCTTCCTAATTACCCTTAAAGTGAAAGGCATTCTAAAAGGGAAGGTAAGATCTTAATTAGCTCATTTTTTTAAACTAGTGTTAGTATCTAAAAAGATCAAGGGGAAGGAGAAAAAAACAAAAGGGATGTGAGTTTCCCAACTACAGCTGACCCTCGAACAACTGGAGGGTTTGAGGTGCCGACACCCCCAACAGCTGAAAATCCACATATAATTTACAGTCGGCCCTCCTTATCCTCAGTTCCGTATCTGTGGATTCAACCAACCTCTGACCGTGTAGCACCGTTGTACTTACCGTTGAGAAAAACATCCACGTCTAAGTGGACCCACACAGTTCAAACCCATGTTGTTAAACTGCGATGACTTCATTTTTGTTTTTAATTTAGTTTACTGCTTTCCGTTATGAAGGTAATACATGTCACCATAGAAAAATTGGGAAAAACAGAATATACCGAAAACACAGGAAAAGAATCAATTACCCATAATTCTATATATCAGTTAAATGCCTTTTATTTTTTCCTTTTTGACATAAAAAAAATTGTGGTGGTATGATCATACTGTATATACTATTTTATGCCCATTTCCTATGCAACTGACAAATTTAAGGTGAAATATATGAGTGTTCCAAAACTGATTGTGGTGATGGTTGTACAATTCTGTGAGTATACTAAAAAAACCCTGAATTGTACATTTTATATAGGTGAATTGTATGAGATGTGAATTATACCTCAATAACAATGTAAAAAAATTGTTTGCAAACTTTACTTTTCATGTCTTGGTGACATTCTACGGATACTCTATGTAATATAAAGGCAGTTACCACAATGTACTAAGTCACTCTCCAACTAGAAGACGGATCTAGGTTTGTCACCATCATAACCAATGCTGATATAGCACAGGGAGATCAGGTCGGTGCTTTGTGACCGCCTAGAGGGATGGGATAGGGAGGGTGGGAGGGAGGGAGATGCAAGAGGGAAGAGATATGGGGACATATGTATATGTATAACTGACTCACTTTGTTATAAAAGCAGAAACTGACACACCATTGTAAAGCAATTATACTCTAATAAAGATGTTAAAAAAAAAAAACCAATGCTGATAATAACAACTTCGTTACAACTCTGAGCTCTGTATATCTATCATATTCTCTCCTCTCGAGTTTCCTAGAAGGATTTAAGGTTCTAAATATACCAACAATCTAGAAACGATTTTAAAGGACCAACAGACTTAACTCAAGAAAATTCAGTTACTCTTTAAAATCACTAGGCACCAAAAACAAATAATAAAAAGCAGTCCTAAGTGGGACCCACTGGGCATTAAGCTTGGGAGAGAAGAAGACAGGAGACCAAAAGCTGGACCCACAAATATAACATGTATCTGATATCCACAGAATCACAGCTAGAAAATGTTCTCATGCCTGAAAACAACTCATGGCCAAGTAAAAAGTCCAACCCTGGCAGGTGGGTAGCATAACATTGGGGTGCTTGAGAGCACAGCCCTGGGGCTGGAAAGAGTCGTGTTAAAATCCCTATCTGAACCACAGCCAAGAGACCTGGAGCATGTTAATCCTAAATTGTGTCCCCCATAAATTGGGGGTGACAGCACCCTACATGAGAGCATTAATCTGAAGTTCATCTAGGAAGAATGTTCCTGAAGTGCTTGGTGCCACGCCAGCCCATAATACGCAGCCCTCAATAAGCAGCTGCAACCCTGATAATGGTGATGTCATCTGCATTTGACCAAACTGGAATGCAGGAATCCAGATCTTAGCCCTCCAGATGTTTCTGCTTAGAAACTACAGTATTTTTCTACTAACTCAGAAAGCGCCTGAAGGTATTTTTATTACCCTGGGAGTTTCAGCTGTTACCAGAGTTCATTTGCGCAATCTTTACATTCCAGTGTGCTAAAAGCTTTCTCATGCAGGGATAAAAGCAGCCTTTGCCTTACGCTTGTAAAAGGCACCTTCTTTGTCAGATGAGTTAACTGTTAAACTTCTCTACAATGGCTAGTTGGGAAACCCCAGGAATGTAGGCACATCCAAATAGTGAGAAGGTGAGTTTTTAGGAGAGCGGATTGTGTGTGCGTGTGTGTGTGGTGTGTGTGTGTGTGTGTGTGTTAAGGTGACATATTTTGAGTATTATCTATATGCCACGCACCATGCTAAGTGCTTCCTACTTCACAACAACCCTGTGAGGTGGGAACTTTTATTAGCCCCCCTTTTACAGTAAGCAAGCTGAGGCTTAAGAAAGTTAAATGTTTTCCCAGAGTCAGACAGCTAGTAAATTAGTGGTAGAGCTAAGATTTGAACCCACAAACACATATGCTCTCATCCACTAGGCTCCACCAAGTAGAACTGACTGCAGGGAGGTAAGCCCTGCAGATTTTAGTTTCATTTTCTGATTAGTGACTTCCTGACTTCCCAGCCTGGCCTTTGACAAGTACGGTCATTTAAAAGCACCAAAAAAGATGGCTTTTTGAAGGTAGTTAGTTGTCCAGGCCACTGTAGTGGGAGGTGCCCACAATGTCCCCATGGAAACTAAGGCTGCTTTGAGGCCAGTGATGCAAACCTATGCCCTATTAGAACCACAGGACGTAAAGGATCTTTCTACACTCCTTCCTATCCCCGGAAACACAGTCACCAGTTTCTCCAAGGGTTCTAGGAAAAGTGACTATGCAATCTATCCTGCAAAATAAGACAATTCTGAGGGCGAAAAGGGGGCACAATCAGTAAATATGCAGGCATAACGGGGACACATGGTCACGCCAATTTTAGGGCCCCAGGTCACCCTGACTGAGGTCACCAGTCTGTCAGTGACCTGTATGTGAATTGTATGCATGTGTCAATAAGTAAAAACACTCCATCGTTCTAATGTCCCACAACTCGTCAGCAAGGGATGAACCAGCAGCCACTCTGGCTGCTGGCTCACATATGTGTCTCAGACTAGCCTCATATGATAAGAAGCACTTTGTCCAAAAGGGGAAGAGTGTGGTGAATCACAAGCATCACCACAATAATCACAGTGTTTCCAAGGATCCGGGGATGCGGCAACCCCAAAGATACATGCTTCGTTAACATAAGCCAAAGAAGTCTGAACACTGGCTTTTGTGGATACAGAAAACAGCACAATGACCTGAGCAAGCCCTTGCTCAACTCTTAACCCAATTAAATGCTTTATCTGCTTTATTTCGGAACAGAGGCTTTTATGCCTCCTTGTCCTCTCTTACTCATCCTGGAACTCCAGGAAATACAATCGTCCTGACAGCTCTTCAAATACAAGCTCCAAGACTAAGGAGGGGCGTAACTTGTAGAGCTAAAAAAAAAAAAGAAGTCTGAATTTTTCGCTCATTAGATCAATCTGAGAGCAAAGCAGTAAAATGTTCCCAGCATTTTTCCAAGAAATGTAATAAAATTCAAGGGGATTTAGGACCAAAAAGAGGCCCTTAGGGAACACCATGACCAAATTCTTCCTTATAGAAGGGGCAATGAGGCCTCCAAGTGAGGAACTCAGCCCAAAGCACATACCCAGGGGATCAGACCTTCCTGGCCCTCAGCTAAAGCCTATTTCCATGTCACTATGCTATTCGGTTATTTAGTTTCTCATGTTTTAAATCTTCTTCTCTCCAAAGAGAGGAGGGAGGGAGGGAGAAAAAGGGGGAACGAAGGAGAGAAGGATGGGGTGGGGTAGGGTAGGTTTCGATCGCTCCATTAAAGCTCGATGACAATTTCAAATGACCAACGTATGAAGGTTCAAGAAGGAGACTAGAAACCCTCTGGTCAGTGTTTGACGAGGAGGACAACTGTATGGCCTACCTTTCGTCTTGATGGCTGTTTCTATGTTCAGCGCATCCCGCTCGGCATCAAAGTTGGTGTGCGCTTTGACTGACCCGTATGCACTTGGAGGTGTGGAGTGCTGAGGTCAAAAGACAAACACACTTCAATCACACATACTTAAAATCCTCTTGTTGAAATGTCAATTCCTAAAATATTTTTTTTCCTATTGTTTCTTTTAATAATTCACATCATTCTTAGGCTAGGTAACTCACACATAGGATACGAAACTTCCTTATTTCGAATTGAGAATTCTTCTTCAAAGGCTCAACTAGTTTAGAATACGATAAATCTATTTCTACATTTCATCTTACTTTTCACGCAAGCTCAGAGGCGGAAAACGCAAAGCTGGGCACTTGAAACCACCCGTTTCTTTGCGGAAGGCTTTGAAGAGCACGAAACTGGGCTGGCCAAAATTTGAAACAAGCTGGAAATGTGGAAATGCCTGAATGACGGGTGTGTTTAGCCAAGTTTTTGCTACAGGCACATGAATTTCCACTGAGCCTGTATCGTTGAGCTCACAATTCTTTAAAAAGCAAATGTAGAATGCCTGCCTGCCTGTCTCAGACTATGAGATAAGTGAGGGAAGCATCTTCTTCCTGTATCCTCCCCCATTTGGCCACCGCCGTGGAACCAAGGTGGTCAGGCCACATGGCCCACATCCTCTTCATATCGGCCAGGTTCCGCCTGCTTTCTCTACTCTCTCTACCCTCCACTCTGCTGTCTTTAACACGATCCCCTCTGCCTACTACTCTCCCTAGTATTTTTTCTTCTCACTGCCTTTTAAACCACGGGTTCTTCCTTTCTAGTGCTTTTCAAAGCCCATCACCCTTCCAGATCTGATGGACCCTCCCTCGCCCGACCCACCCCAGACTGAGGTAAGGACAACAGCATGATTCTACATCAGTTCTCCTCTCCAAAGTGTTAACTTCTCTCCTTTGAAATGCTCTTACAGCTTTCCTCCTCCCTGCTATCCAGTCCCAAAGCAAAGGACAGACAAAACAGGACTGTCAATGTTCTTTAGGTTGGCTGATGGCCAGTGGACCCATCCACCACTGCACCGCCTTCAACGTCAAGGCTCCCCATCCCCGCCTCCCCACACTGCACACCTCCCAACACATCATGACTGTCTAGGTTGTTTCTGGGAATAGTCGGAGACTGAGTTGCCCTGACTTACCTTTCCACCCACATGCATCACGTTACAAGGCACCCCAGCATTTATTAGCAGTGAGGCTGTGCAGGTAAACAACTAAGATGCCATCCTCCCAAATGTCTCCTAGCACAAGCCACAAATCTAAGTTCAGGGCTGGACAAAATGTTTCAAAATGTACTTGTGACCATCTTGGCCAAACAGTAAATCCAGTTAATACATATAACTGAAACACAGTGGATTATCAAGGTGTTTTCCGTATAATTTCACTACTTAAACTTTCCAGTAAGATTAACTCAATGGGAATAGAGCACACATTCAGGAAAAGGTAATGACACAAAGCGTTATTCTGAAATACTTACTATATATGCTATGGTGGCTACAAAATGAGGACAGAAATCTAAGGGAACACATTTTCCTATTTATTAACAATCCCATCAGTTATTTACAAAGGCAGGCAGTCTGGCCATCGAGCCATATCAAATATGGCTTCATATATCAGGTGCTATGTCATCTCATCCCAAAAACAACAGTGAGTAAGGAAAAGTTTTGCATAATTTTATAGTAACTCTGGAAATAAAATTAAATGGGTAATTGAACTTATTACCTGTAAAATTCATTTATCTGAAAATCAAGTTATGGAGGCCAAAGTGATGTTTCTCTTCCCTCAAAGTATTGGGGAATACATGACATTTTCTATTGCAGTCCCATCTCTCCACAGAGAAGCACATCATACTAGAGTAACTTCAAAGGCCACATGAAAAGCCCTCTGATGAAAGCCGATACTAAAAGTGATCTAATGATCTGATCCATTAAGAAAAAATTTATTTAGCTCTTGGACTTGTCTGGACCTCAACATGCTGCTTGTATGGTTGCCAACAACAGTGTGCACAAGGTCCAAGAAGAAAGATGAAAACCAGGTAGGCTTTATACTCCATACAACCTGTGCTCGCACCAACATCATCCATCTGAACGTTTTATTGGCAAGCACCAGAGACAGAGGGTTCTGTACCACATGACCCAAGCTGCTGTCAACCCACTTGAGTGCTTCTTTGTATTTTAATTTCAGCGAGAGCATATTTTGAAATATCTGTAAGATATGCCTACAAACCAGTGTCACTGCTGAGTTTCTGTAAAAGCCAGTTCTGCCAAGATAACCTGAAAGATGTATGGTATTATTAGATATTTTACATATTCATAATTTATACTCTACTTTATTCTAAAAGCATTTGCAATGACTTATAATTTTGCATATAGCTTTTAAAAATTTTGACTGTAAAACAAAAAAGCCAATGTATCAGAATTTCCAAGTTCCTGTGAAAGACAATTAAGTCTGAGCTACCTGATAGCCAAAGCAAAAAAGGCAACAAGATGAATTATAATACTTCGATTATTTAGTTTAAAAAAAAAAAATTCTAGCTATTTTGGAGAAAAGCTTTCCCAGGCACTAAATTTTAAAAAGTCCTTGTCTGGAACAACTCTCTGGACACTATAAGAAGTCCAAAACATGCAGGATCATTTTCAATATGGCTGTAGCTTATGCCAACCATTAATAAAATCCGAGGGCATGACATTAAAAATCCTGTATCAATGAGAACCTACTGTAGAGCACACGGAACTCTACTCAGTGCTCTGTTGTGACCTAAATGGAAAGGAAATCCAAAAAAGAGGGGATATATGTATCCGTATGGCTGACTCACTTTGCTGTACATCAGAAACTGACTGACACAGCACTGTAAAGCAACTATACTCTAATTAAAAAAAAAAAAAAGTCCTGTACCACCACAATAACTACTACCACTGGCATGTTAAGTATATAGCAGGATAAAATTCCAAGCATCTCAGTGTCACTAGTGTCTGTCCAATTTTAATGTGATGCCAAAACAGTTTCTGGAGCCATAACATTTCTTTCAAATTGAACTACTAGGAACAGCTAAAGTACTGGGGAAGACAGGGAACCAAGGGGATTCCGGGAATGACTGTCTGAATTTTGTCCCCATTTTCCTTAGATGTACAAGGAAAGGAAGAGGCACAGTTACCCAGAGAGATGCCCAATTTGCAAAAATTACACAAAGTGAAAATGATATACTTACATCACCCTCCAAGCTGAGCTTGCAGAGAATTTCATGAACGGTAGACATTTTGAAAGAAGCTGGAAAAAAAAAAAAAGTACAACAAAAAGTCTTTATTATGAAGAGGCTTTCCTTTCCCCCGAAGCGCAGTGATTCATTATACTCATCTCTACTTCTTGGACCATTTCATCTGACGATATTAGAGTAATTTTTGCAAATAGATGCAATTCCTATCTTGTGATTGGGAAAATTAAAGCTGAGAGATGGTTCGTCTTAGGTTTGGGATGGACTACAGAACTAGCTAGTCTTGTTCTTGCTCAGTTTAAAGAGAACCTGGGGAGATTGACTTGTAAATACAAAAACAAAACGTTTCTTCCCAAGACCAGTGCAACTCGTCCAAACAGGACAAGACTGAATCTTCCGGTTCTCCTAAAAAGTGATAATCTTGTCAAACCAGCCATTACTGCTATATTTTTCACCAATAATTTAATATATCATATATAATATATATCCATAGTCTGAAAACTATGCATATGAACTGAAATCAGTAGCATTTTCATGCTGGCTGATTCCTAAATGGAGCCCTTTATTACTATCCATAATTATTCTCTTAGCTCACCAATGCTTAGAAGATATTAAACTGTTGATGAGAAAGACAACGGACAGATTTTGACATTAACTCATCCCATAAAAGACTGATCCTTGTATTTAAGATTCAAAATGGCTGAAATGAAGTCCTCTTTCAGTTAATACACTTAATTGGACAGTGATACGACAACGTAATAATGAACTGGCTTTCCAGCTTTGCAATCACACAGTTTTCAGAATTGATACACCAACCTCTGCCAATAAAAAGTGCTCAACTGGCAGGAAATTTACCTCAACTGAGACAAGACAGGTCATTCAGCAGCAGCCTCCCCAAAATAAAGAAAATAGAGCAGAGCTGCATCCTCAAAACAGTGGGAACGACGTCTGAATTGCAGCAACTCCTGTTTTGGTCTGTTTTTGCTTAATATTCTTTGATCAAGGAAATTGTGCCCATGCAATTCAGCTTTCTTTTTTCTTCCAACAGTTTGCTTAGTCTACATGTTTTCATACAACTGGCTTTGAAGGAATATTTGGACATAGACATTTGCTAATTTATCAGAAGGCTTTGGACTAGGCAGATTCCAGGCTCTGTGTGGGGTGAGTTAGAGGAATTAAGAGAAAAAGATTCGCCTTTATTTGTGGTTATGGAAGTATTTCTGCAAGATTTTCACAATGAGCTCTCTCCTATACGACTTCTTCTCTCTTCTTGATTGATGCTTATAGAAGCTTTTTAAGCACGGCAAAAAAGAAAATCACAGCTATTCCAACTCCTCCATTTCCACAACTCTCAGACACTATCACACACACCCCCAACCCATGCAATGCATCACAGCACTGGGATATGATCCTAATTTGTAAAGTCATCCTCTATAAATAAACTGTGGTACATCCAGACAATGTAATATTATTCAGCACTAAAAAGAAATGAGCTATCAAGCCATGAACAGACATGAAGGAAACTTAAATGTATATTACTAAGTGAAAAAAGCAGTTTGAAAAGGCTACATACTGTACGATTCCAATTATATGCCATTCTAGAAAAGGCACAACCATGGAGACAGTAAAAGGATCAGTGGTTGCTACAGTTTAGAGGGGAAGGAGGGAGGGACGAATTGGCAGGGCACAGAAGATTTTTAGGGCTGTGATACAGTAATGGTGGATACATGTCATTATACGTTTGCCAAAATCCATAGAATTTACAACACCAAGAATGAACCCTAACGTAAACTATGTGTTTTGAGTGATAAAGATGTGTCAATGTAGGTTCAGCAATTATAACAAATGTACTTCTCTGATGGGGGATTTTGATAGTTGGAGAGGTTGTGTGTGTATATAGGGGGGGAGCTGGGAATATATGGGAACTCTGACTTCGTAGTCAATTATTCTGTGAACCTAAAACTGCCCTAAAAAAATAAAGTCTATTTTCTTTAAGAGTCTTGCTCTGTAGCTAGACTGTCCAATACACTAGCCACCAGCCACATGGGGCTATCAAGCACTGAAAAGTGTCCAGACCATACTGAGATGTGCTGTAAGTGTAAAGTACACACCGGATTTGGAAGAATTAGTATAAGAAGAATGTAAAATTGAAGAATAATCTCCAACTTCAACTTGGGCCAAGAAACATTCTATAGCGTCTCATCAGTTATGCTGTTGAGAATCACCAAAGAGGACATGAACTCCCCAGGACATGGACCACCTAAGCCCTGGCCTGGACTCCCGCTCCTGGGGCTCAGTCAGAACTGGGCTAGGTTTGCAGTGAGGGGTAAATGGTTGTCATCTGCCTTGCAGAATTCTAGTCCCCACTGTAAAGAGCTAAGAAAGAAAAATGCCGAAACAAAAAAGAAGACCAATAAGTCAGAGTTGTTTCTGGGTGGATTAAATTCTACTTATTTATTAGATCAGTTACTTCACATGGGTTCTGAGGTTTAGGAAATCGCAACCACAGAGGCGGGTAAGTTTCTGCCAGGTAGTTCTTTCAAGTTGCCTCTCCAGCTCTGAGCACCACCGGCTTGGGAGACAGCTGCCTAACCATGTCCCACACGGACCCCTCAGTACGGTACAAACCAAAGACCATCGGATTCACATAACCCTTCTCCCACAGGCACAACACAGAGACAGAAAACGGGGATTTTTTTTTTTTTGAGTTCTTTTTTTTTTTTTTTTTTAAATATAAATATATTTATTTATTTTTGGCTGCATTGGGTCTTTGTTGCCGCGAACAGCGGCTACTCTTCGTTGTGGTGCGCGGGCTTCTCATTGTGGTGGCTTCTCTTGTTGCGGAGCACAGGCTCTAGACACGCGGGCTTCAATAGTTGTGGCACGTGGGCTCAGTAGTTGTGGCTTGCGGGCTCTAGAGCACAGGCTCAGTAGTTGTGGCGCATGGGCTTAGTTGCTCTGCGGCATGTGGGATCTTCATGGACCAGGGCTCGAACCCGTGTCCCCTGCATTGGCAGGCGGATTCTTAACCACTGCGCCACCAGGGAAGCCCGAAAATGGGGATTTTAAAAAGCCCCACACGTCTTCCTTCCTGTTTAAGGGTCGACAGTTGTACTGCTCCTTCACCTCATCAGTCCTACGTGCCGCTACCAGCTAAATTCCTCTATTTTATCTTGTCACAGTAGTTCAAAATCCATCCTTCCGTGATGTTCTCTTACTCCAGCTCCGTCCAGCCCTCTATGTACTCCCCAGCAGAAGTGGGCCTCAACCAAACTGTTCCTTGCTTCTCCCCAAACACACCGTAACTGCTTTCATCCACAGCACCTTGATTCGTGTCTCCTGCCCCATCTCCTTACCCTTGTCCCTTCTTCTGGTTACAGATGCTGCCCATTCCTCAAGTCACCACACCTCTGGCACCTGCTCCAACGGAGTGGCTGCAGCCCCCATTCCCCGGCACTGCCTCTCCCACCTTCCAATGCCAGAAACACTTTCTGATGCCACTAGACTTACTCACCACTGAGCAAAACTGTCCTGAGTTCCTGCCACGCATGCGCCACATATTCAGATGGCAAATACATAGTACAATTCAACGAAACGGGGTCTCATCTGCCCCGTAGAGTCCCAGTTCCCCCACAGATTTAAGAGGGCCTCTGCACACTCTAGGTGCTAAATAAACGGTCAGAAACGAGTTGCTATTCTGTATAATGAACATTTATATTTATATTATTGATAATCATTCTGCAGGAAAAGAACGTCACAATAACCAAAAAAACAATATCCATGAGGCTTGGGATTACTCCATGCAAGTGTCTTCTGTATCCATATAAATATTTCCTACTCCATGCAAGCTTAAGGGCAAACACATTTTCACCTTAGAAATAAAACACAGCCCTCACGACTTCCCTGGTGGTCCAGTGGTTAAGACTCTGTGCTCTCAATGCAGGGGGCCCAGGTTCGATCCCTGGTCAGGGAACTAGATCCTGCATACATGCCGCAGCTAAAAGATCCTGCGTGCTGCAACTAAGACCCGGTGCAGCCAAAATAAATAAATATTTTAAAAATAAATAAATATTAAATATTAAAAATAAATAATAAATATTAAAAATATTATTTAATAAATAATAATTTTTTTAAAAAAACCATGGCCCTCATTTCTTCACTACATCCAATCCGCTGGTTTCTTCACTACATCCTGGTCTCTTCACTACATCCAATCCCCTGGGAATGCAAAGTCATCTTGCAGACGACTAATTAATCTCCAGAAGAGTCGGCTTTGCCACTCATGTTTGTTAAAACATTAGCTTAATATAGTGCATATGATTAATGAGAAGATGTCAGAGTGCTACTATCCTTGGAAGCAGAAAGAGAAAGTCTTGGCAGGGCTACTGTAGGTTACAAACACTGGTGACACCCAGGTAATCAATCAACAAGCCCCTAACACACACCCGCACACACGGCCTGCCCCGCATTAAGGGCTGGGAGAGACACACACAAAACTATGAAACACAGACTCCAGTCCTGCAGGACCTTACAGCTCTCTTCCCTTCTCGCCCCAGGAAGACTAGCCCAGGTCATCCAGCTAATGAGTAAGGGAGTCAGGGCCAGGATCCAGGTCCCCTGACTCTTGGGCCCTTGCCCTTTCAACTTCACCACAGTGGTTCTTCATTCCAAGAGATTAAGACATGGAGAGAGAGAAAGACAAAAGCAGCATGAGTGAGATTGGCTAAGGGTCTGAGAGGTGAGGTACTGACTAGTTTCTGAGAAGGACACTCACTCACCCTGGAAGGTTCCAGCCAGAGAAACAAGGGAAAGCCTGAGGAGATGGGATGTGGGAGAGTGTCCCGGGGAGGCGGGGGGACAATAGGCCAGCTTTAAAACCAGCCATGTCTAACGTGGTGGCACGTGGGGGGCCTGAGATGTAAGTTTCTGAATGGTGCAAATTTAAGCTTGGCTATGGAAAGGGATTTGATGCCAATACTCAGTTATCCATTCACCGTATTTGCTCTGGAGGCTGAATTTTCTTACTGAAACAATAGCTCTGCCTTTTTAGTGTACCTGTTGTTTTTAAGTCTCCATACCACAGGAGACAATTCCACCCCCAGTGACCACTCAGCACACTGAAAAATTCATAAGCGCATTAAAAGCAGAACAACCGCTCCGTTTCTGGCAGACTTCTCCACAGAACACAAAAATGGCGTCACTCTTTCCAACACTACAGCCTCACCCAGATCTCCAACTGGTTTCAACTTGCAAAAAAGGAAAAGAAAAAAATCAGCAAATTCAATCTGTTGATGAGTACCTCCACATACCAGTACCTCTTATTTGCAGGGAAGGGTTGGGTGGCTAGACAAGATTGTTAAAATCTCCTTCCTCAGGGAAAGTTTTTTGTTTAAGAAAATAACTAGAGAAGTACAAGGAGACTCACTGAGAGCCATACCCACTTCAAACTGGCTTGAAATAACGCACCACTGGGAAGGGAACACAGACACTCCACCCTAATGAAGGGAACGGAACAGTTTCCTCTGGCCTTGAAAATATTAATAAATGAGACTAATTGCCTGACTGGAAAAGCTCTTATAGCACACAAAGCTAGACATTAAAGAAATCCGTGCAGCTGCTGGAAAAGAAGCAACTTACATCTAACATAAGCACTATCTTAAAGATAACTTAAGAGTTTGTCCTTTTTTTTTTTTTTTTAAACCCAATAGATTACACTGCACCTCACTGTTTCACTTCCAACACACAGTTGCAACAAAAATAGCACAAGTAAAACAGCCTTAACGTCTCTCCACCCCTCAAAAAAGTAAAAGAAAGTCTGCAAAAAGGTTGAAACAAACAAAAAAAGTAAACCTAAAAGTTAGTGCTTCAAATAATAACAACAAGTTCTACTGAAATGAATGAAGAACCAGCTCCAGAAAGCCCAAATACTAATTCTCACAAACAAACAAAAACACATGGCAACAGGGCTCCTCTGCCCAGCAGAATCTGAGTACAACCCAGCAGTTTCGTGGTCACACCCACTTTTAAAATGTGGAGTGTTGATGTGTTACTGCAAAACACATCCCTAGCAACCATGATGAATCAATCAGAGACTGGATGATACAAAGGAGGATTTTTTAAAACCAAAAAAAATGGGGGCGGGTGTGGGGATGGAGGGTTGGGATTACCCGCCAAGCCCTTACTGTGCAGTCCTGGGTCTACAGGACCAGACTGGAATTTTAAACCAAGAGGGGGAAAAAAAAAATGCATGAGTGGGGGGTAGGGGTAGAGTTCCCACTTTATTCACTCTCCACCCCTCCCTCCCAGAGCATTTTTATTTAACAGAACCTTCCTGAAAGCACACAGTTTTCTCCTTGGTTTTTATGGTCTTGATTAATGCCTGAGTCACAGGGGCAAGTCATTCCCCAGAAATCCTGGAATTCTGCCCAGGGGCCTTGATCAAACTGAACAGGATGGACACTGGTGCTGCACTTGCTCTGGCCTGTCCCTTTTGCTGCCTGATCTGAATCAATATTTGTTTACTAACTCCAGACACACTGTGGCCTCAACCTCTCAGAGCCTCTCGTTCAATCTCCCGACGTGGGGTTGGAGTGGGCAGAAAGAGACGTGCAGAAGAATGATGTCACTTGGCACAAAGTACTCTCACGGTTGAGAAATCAAGCTCTTCACATCTACAACTCAATTTCAGTGTTTTATGGCCCAAATATTATATTTCCAATGGGGCCCTGCTGCTTACAGAAAAAAGTCTACACAGCATTCAAGATCTTCCACACTCTGGACTCTACCTACTTTTCCATAAATAAAGCACATGCAAACACGTACACACACACACACACACACACACACACACCCAGCACCGAAGTCAGACTGGATTGGTAATTCTCCAAACACATTCAGCACTGTCCCACTACCTCTAGGCCTGGGTTTTCCAAGTTCCCTCTACTGGGAATGCTCTATCTGGGTCAGCTGACATCCTCAGGAGACTTCAGGACACAAAAAATACTGTTACCTTTCTCCTGTACCTCTCCCTGCTCTGTGCTCCTGTCTCTCTTGGTGTATCTGTGAAATATGAGAGCTGAGGGTACAAAGGCGGTCTTCCATTCTATCTGCCCCCAGGGCTTCTGTCTTATTCATCCCCATTTCCCCATAGGTCTGAGCACAGTGCCTAACACACTGTAGGCGTTCACTCACATTTTTGGATGGTTTACACACACTGGGTCTTTCCACATTATATCTTTTTTTCTTTCTTTTCCACTACATTCTCCTTCCTTAATTTCCTTTCTCTTCCTCGGACTGAGTATCTCAAATGCAGTTCCAGTTCCATACATTCAGAGCTGGAGGCTTCAATTCCCAGCCTCTGTTCACATCTTTGTAAAGCCTGGTAGAGCAATTCAGGAGACAGCCTCTTTCTCATACGATATGCAGCTCTTCACCTTCTCCCACAGCTCAACTTCCACCTTTAATACCGTCAGGGCCCCTTGGCTCCTAGCTCTGTCCACGGGACAACGTGGAAAAGTAACCTTCATCTCCTTGTGGCAAGAAAGGCAGGGAAGGAGGCAGCAAGGAGGAAAGATTTGCAAGTGGCCTTGGGACTCTGATTTCCTCTGAGCTGGGAGTGTGGGGACTGGGTGTGGCAGAGAGACAAAGGGCAAGGATTCCATGTGACGGCCACTCCCTTGAGTCAGAACTTCCCACCCCAAGCCTGGGAGTGTAACTCAGACCACTTAGATGCTACTGACTTCTGACAAGACTGAGCTCAGACGGTTTCACAGCTTCAGGTGTACCCTAGGGGAGACTTGGAGGTAACCTCACTGGAGCCACTGCGAAGAACAAGGCTGGGCATCTCCTGACCCCTACAGCTGACCTGCTCCCCAACAAAGGAGATGGGGACCGCCTCTGGCAACTGGAGGAGGAAAAACAGACCTGACAGTGAAAGAGCGGAAAACATTTTTTTTAAAAGACTGGAATTTCCTCCTGATGTAGCCTACAACTAGAATAGGGTGTGGCACCCGGGAGAAAAAGAGGGAGGTGGATTCCCATATGCATGCAAAAAAAAGAACATTCCATTTCTATTCTTTCTTTTTTTTTTTTATTTTTGGCTGTGTTGGGTCTTCGTTGCTACCCGTGCGAGGGCTTTCGGCTTTCTCTAGTTGCGGCGAGCGGGGTCTACTCTTCATCGCAGTGCGCGGGCTTCTCATTGCGGTGGCTTCTCTCGTTGCGGAGCACGGGCTCTAGGTGGGCAGGCTTCAGTAGTTGTGGCTCGCAGGTTCTAGAGCACAGGCTTAGTAGTTGTGGCGCACGGGCTCGGTAATTGTGGCTCACGGGCTCTAGAGTGCAGGCTCAGTAGTTGTGGTGCACGGGCTTAGCTGCTCCGTGGCATGTGGGATCTTCCCAGACCAAGGCTCGAACCCGTGTCCCCTGCATTGGCAGGCGGATCCTTAACCACTGCACCACCAGGGAAGCCTTCCGTTTAAATTCTCACAGTCAAATCCAGAAGGCAGGTTAAGTCAATGATAACTTTAAACAACACTTTCCCTAAAGCAAGTAAACTATGAAGCTCAGGTCTGTGGAACAGCTGGATTAAAGGGGAAATGAGCCCCAACCAAGTTTGGAAACAAATATTAATTTGGGAGAACGTAAAGCTCAAAATCCAATTACTGTCTATACAATTCACTCGATTTTGTCTATTTTATTTTTTTCCCCACTAGATTTAAAGCCTAAAGAGCAGAGTTTTGTTTTTGTTTTTGTTTTGGTCTGTTTTGTTCAGTGCTATATCCTCAGTGCTTATACTGTGAGTAGAACATAGTAGGTGCTTAATAAATATTGTGGAATGAACAGATGTTTAAGGCATCCCAAGAGAGCCTGGGACTTCTATTTGTGACACACCCATGCTCAGTTTGTAAGAAATGCCTCAGCAGGTCCACAGCCCCACACAAGGGAAGACCAAGAACAAAGGCCAGATTCTAGGCCCGATGGTGCAGGAAGAGCCTACAACCCTCAAAATCAATAACAATTAAAGAAGGATATCTACCTTGCCAGGAAAACTACTTAAATTAGAAATTAGTCAGGAAACCAATGGCCACGATTGCCGGCATGTCAATCGATACAGCATTTTTAATAGCTCAAAGACAAGAGGATGTTAAGTATCGTGACCCCAGTCCAAGACCAAGCTCCTGCTCAAAGCCAGTGAGTCAGCAATATTTCCTGGGCATTTGCAACACGCAAGCCATTTAGCACTGCAGGAAATCACAAAATCTAGGCAGTCCCCCAATCATAAACCTCCAACTAAAAAATTTACATTGATGGTCACACCCTTGCACTGCAGATGCAATCGATACCTCTGGAGAAAGCCTTGACTGAAGATCTGAGATAACAGGTGGAGTCAGAAGTGCTGTATGGGATGGTCTTAACACCACTGACCACTAAGGACACTGAACCGGGCCTCATATGAGATCTTCCTTCACAATGCCTGAATATTATATTATGTGGCTCCTTCCACAGCCTCAAATTCTATAAATTACAGATGTTTAGGTTTAAAAATGTTCTTGTTATCTTTTAAATAACACATCTCCCCTGGGTTGCTGAGGATTTCAGGACCACCAGCCATTCCTAACATTGAATATTAATGAATATTGACTCAATCTGCTAGTCTCTAGCTGGGTATGAGAACACTGAAGTGGGAGGGAGGGGGGAATGCAGCAGAACTGCAGAAGCAAGGACAGGCTTTTGTAATATGTCGGGGCCGGGGGCGGGGGGGGGGGGGGGGCGCTCTCCAAGGAGGCAGGAGGAAGAGAGAAAAGTAGAGAGGGTGATAAGGACATAATTTTCCAATTAAAATAATTTAATCAGGGCCAACCTTAAAACTTAGAAAACTTCCAGTAAAATACTTCAATGATTTACTCTTATGTATTATATACCTCACCCTCCTCCCACCCTCCCTCCCCACCCACCATCACTCCCATCCCGCAAATTAGGCATGTACTATCAGTACTTTGATATAGTGCAGGTTAAGGTAGGGGTTTTCTGGGTTAGCCTGAGAACCTAAGCACCTTCTATAACATTGTTTCAGTGCTACAGCGCATTCTGCATTCGAAATGACCAAGTTCCGGACAGGCACAGTAGGGCACACTTTTGGACAGAACCCATCAGTACCGTCAGTATGAGCTCAGGGGTCCCGACCCCTGGACTCCAGGACCTTAGGGTTCCTGGTAAAGACCCGGCGTGCCCCATGAGGTTACTGTTCTTTTACCTTTAATAGCTTTAAAACGGCAAATCTTAACACAAAAAAAAATGACACTCGGTTTTGGTACGGCACTTAATGTTTTCAGTGTGCTTTACAAATTTATTTTTGAATGAACATGTTTTTTGGAATCTTCGATAATAACCCTATGTGGGGAAAATAAGAATGTGCATTCTTAAACCACTTTCATAGATAAGGAAATTGATGTCCACACCTTTTTAACTGAGAGTTGGTGGAATCCAGGCCTACAACACCAGGCGCTGGGACCCATCTCACAGAGCTACAAGGAGCAGCCCGGGGGGGGGGGGGGGGCTACTCCCTTTTCTGTACCCTCTGTCCCAGACTCAATGTCGCATCAGCGCCAGTAAGTCAGTGACGATTCTCCCCCACAGAACCACGGGGGAACACTTCCTTTCCTGATGCAAAAGTAGTCAACCAAATAACAAACTCTCCAGATACACGGAAATCAGAAGTTGCTCTCCTACAAGCTAAGCTAGACAAAGGAGAATGAGGGGAGGTTCTTCCGTTGCTTTGTTTTACTGGGGCAGGAGGTTGCTGCTAAAAACTCCCACCCCTCGTTCTCCCCCGACTGCTTCCCTCCTGCTCGTCGGCACAAGTTCCACAAATGCGCGTTTGTTTCAAGTAAAGTTAACTTGGAACAGATGGGGATTACTTTCTAGATAGCCGTAGCGCTAGTGTTAAACGTGGAGGGTGCCGCACGTCTGCCGTCCACCCGACCAGGGGCTCGCAGGGAGGCCACACCCAGCCCCCCAGCGGCGCCCGGCGCGTCTGGAATGCGAGGCCTCCCTCCGCCCCCCTCCCCGGCGCCACCTCGTCGGGCTTCCTGTGAGCACTTCGTGGGGGATGCCCGACCCCCTCCTTCTGCCCTGCACCCCACAGGCCGGGGCACACCCGGCCCCCCTCACTCCTGTCCAGACCCCCCTCGCCACTGGGCGCCCTCCTCGCAAAGCTCCTAGTGCGGACCGTCCCTTCAGCCCCCTCCCAGGACGGCCTCCCGAGTCCCCGTCTCCAGAACTGCTCTTTGCAAGGCCGTCTCCTTCCCCCTCTCCACACCCCGCCAGCGCGGCGGCCCCGGGGCCATCGCGGGCGGGAGGGCGGGCAGGGCGCCCCGCTTACCTGGGCCAGGCGCAGTGCGCTGCGAGCGTCGCCAGATGCAGAGCGGAGCCAGCTGGCCTGGGTGGGGCTTTTATAGCCGCCACATCCTCGCGGTGCACGGGAGGCCCGCCCCGCCCGGCCCGCCCCGCCTTCTCCTGCTCCGGCCGCTAGCACCCGAGTCGGGGTGACTCAGACTCCCCGGCCCGCCCGCTCGGTCGCGGGGGACGCCTAGCCCTGGAACGTTACCCGGGCCGCGCCAGTGGGAGCGGCCCCACGCCCACGGTTCTGCCCTCCGGTGAAGTGCCGCCGAGGCTTCCTCGAGCACCAGTACCGGCCTAGTTTCCTCCTCTCTTCCTCTTTCACTTCTCGAGCGCCACGTCGAGTGCGCAGCCCTGCCTCAGGTTAATACGTTTGCAAGACTTTCGTCGACTCTGACCTTAAGTCACTTTTTTGTTTGTTTGTTTAAGGCGTCAATGCAATGGAAGGAAGAATTGTTCCAAGAAACATAAATCGTGATTCCCCTGAGCTGGGCCGTTGGCATCCAGCTCCCCGTTACCGTCTGCAAACATATCAGCTTAACCTCTGACCGGCTATTGCCGGGAGGAGCGCGGGGAGGGAGATCCGCCGGGTCCTGGCGGGCAAAGGACTGGCCCCGCCCCGGCCTCGGAGCGCGCTGGGAGACGCGGAGCCACGGTGGGAGTTGGGTGGGGGGGGGTAGGAGGCCGAAGCCAGGAGCCAAGGTCCCACCCCGCCCGCCCGGGGAGGCGCCCTTTTCCCGAGCGCGCTCTGCTTGGCTTCCCTCCATGCCTCCCGCGCGTCCTCGTGGCAGGCCGTCCTGGGGCTGGGTGGGGCCGGTGGCTTTGAACCTCGAGTTCCAACAAAGAAGTTTCCTCCCTTCCTTCTGTCCTAACTGCCGTTGTTTTTTTGGTTTTTTGTTTTTTCTCAGACTCAGCTCCCTGGCTTGGTTTTGCTGTTTCTCGCTTTTCTTCCACTCTCTGCTTCCACGAACCGCAGTGGCAACATGCAGGCGAACATGGCTTTGTGGTTGATTGCGCAAATACTGTACTCAGACCTCAAACGAGCAGGAGAGTTTTGCTAAGAATCCCAAAGATCTCTCTGCACCTTTGAATTCCTTCTTTTCACAGACCTCACTTAGCTCTTTCTCCTGATGCTTCTGTTTTAATCCTCCGTCTATCTTAACGTCCGTTTTTACTTTCCAGTTGAGCGTCACTTCACTCCTGGGAATCAGGAAACAGCAAGGCCAAGACATCGTTGCCAAGCTCACAGTCAAGTCCAGACCACAAATGGGGTCTCTGGACACTCAGCCCAGGGCAGTGTTACCCGTTTCTTTCACTCAGAGTGAAACATTATAGGCACTGTCAGAAGGACAAATAGAAAATAAAGCAATTCTGTTGATACAATTTCTGATTTACATTTATAGCCCTTCAATTTAGAATGCAAGCTTTACAGCCTAAACATTTTGGAACAGAAGGAGAACACAGGCTGACCGTAATGGTGACCGGGATTCTGCTGCCCTTCTCTTCTCTGGGCCTCTGATGCCCAGCTGTGCTGTGAAAGGCCCTCTACAGAAGATAAGATTTAATTCAAATCACGTGGAATACCTAAAAGCCAAGTAGCCAGAAGAATGCTTTTGCTTGTCTAGGGCATCCAGCAAAGCCAAACATACAGATCTGTCCAATAACCAGAGTCTGCTTCTTGCTACAGAACTTCACACTGGTACTTTCATAAAAAGGAAGCTATCAGAAGTCATGGTTTGCTCTTTCTGAGGAATGGGGGGCCAATTCTGCCAGTTTAAATGAGCTTTTGAATCTCTGAGTGCAAAGATCCTTTTTTCTTTCTTTCTCCTCCATGGCTGGAAGAATGTTTACAACAACAGATCTCAGATTGTGTCTGCTGCTGTGCGTTCTGTTCTCTAAAGCCTTGACTTTATTTATTTTTTTAATAAATTTGTTTATTTATTTTTGGCTGTGTTGGGTCTTCGTTTCTGTGCGAGGGCTTTCTCTAGTTGTGGCAAGCGGGGGCCACTCTTCATCGCGGTGCGCGGGCCTCTCACTATCGCGGCCTCTCGTTGCGGAGCACAGGCTCCAGACACGCAGGCTCAGTAATTGTGGCTCACAGGCCCAGCTGCTCCGCGGCATGTGGGATCTTCCCAGACCAGGGCTCGAACCCGTGTCCCCTGCATTGGCAGGCAGACTCTCAACCACTGCGCCACCAGGGAAGCCCTTGACTTTATTTTGTTCACACTTTCTCTGCTGCACCTCAACACTGCTAATTGTGCCTAGCTAGCAGTGATAGGCACTCACTAAAACTTACAGAATAATAGAATTATTCACCCAATAACAGAATGTTAGAGCAGAGAGGGTCCTTAAGAGACTAACATTTCCAATTCTTGATTTTTATAGATGAAGAAACCGGAGCCCAAATAAAGTCTCCTGCCCAGTCCAGAAATTTAAAAATGCACTCAAGTTACTTATTGCAGTTTAACAAATTACCACCAAAACTTAGTGGTTCAAACATAAATAAAACCATTTATTTGCTCATGATTTTGCAATATGGACAGGACTCAGGGGCAACAGCTTGTCTCTTCTCCATGGTGTTGGATGGGGCAGCTGAACTAGGGTTGTAGGATGGAAAGGAACTTCACTCATTTGGTGCCTCAGCTAGGGTTGCTAGAATGGCTGAGAGCAGGCTGGGTCCCTCCATCCTCTCATCTGCCAGGTCCTCCTCTCTACACCAGGATAATAACGGAAGCTGGCTCTCAAAAAGCAAAAGCTGAAGCTGCCAGGCCTCTTAGCTTGTGGGCTATCCAAAAATAGGCTGGATTGACTTTATGGGCTGTAGTTTGCCAATCTTCGCTTTAATCCATCATCTGGTTTTTGGCTTTGCCTTCTGGCCTCTTGATTCCACTCTCTTGAGATGTCTTTCCTTTTCCTTAAGAATGGTCCATATTTGTAGCTGAGTAGCTCTCTCAACCTGCTTCATGCTAGTAGAAACTTGAAGGCCCAGAAACTTCTTTTCAACTGTTTCTGTGTCCAACCTGGCAGTCCTTTCATTAATACAATTATCTTTAAAATTCTGTGGATTTTCTATAAATCTTATTGAGGTTCATTCCATGCTCCAAAATTCATATCCAATGCAATTTTCTCAAAAACTTTGTGGAATTTCTATAAATCTTAATGAGGCTTAACTCCATGCTCCAAAACTCACATTGATTATTTTTTCTAATAATAGATCTCTCTCTTTACTTTGAGCTTGTCAGGCAGGAACAATGCACTTAAGATTCTTAGAAGCCCTGAGATGGTCTTCAAAGTACCACGTTAAATCTTTCTGGAATTTTAAAAACAAAAAAAAGTTTTGGGGGCTTCCCTGGTGGCGCAGTGGTTGAGAACCTGCCTGCCAACGCGGGGGACACGGGTTCGAGCCCTGGTCTGGGAAGATCCCACATGCTGCAGAGCGACTAGGCCCCTGAGCCACAATTGCTGAGCCTGCGCGTCTGGAGCCTGTGCTCCGCAACAAGAGAGGCTGCGATAGTGAGAGGCCCGCACACCGCGATGAAGAGTGGCCCCCGCTTGCCACAACTAGAGAAAGCCCTCGCACAGAAACGAAGACCCAACACAGCCATAAATTAATTAATTAATTAATTTAAAAAAAAAAGTTTTGCAGCCACATGTGATTGGATCTTCATTCTGAGGCCGTTTCTTACTTTGCAAATCTTTCATTGGCTAGAATTCTGCTTGAAAACCAAACATCTTTATTTAGTGCATTTTTTTTCTTCTTGTACTTTATCATAAGTGGCTAAAAAAGACCACTGGCATTTTCAGCATTCTGCCCGGAAATCTCCTTGACTAGATTCACAAGTTCATTAGGCACATTTTCTTATCACTCATGTTACCACAGGCAACAGTAATGTTAAACATTCTGCCAATACATAACCTGGGTTGCCTTTTCCCCAGCCTTCTGTAGCAATTTCCTTACCGCTTTTCCAACCTCCACTAACAGTCTTCTCTCCGGTTACTGTCTGGAAGTAAAGTCAATGTCATATATTTTAGGTTTTTGTTATAGCAACACTCCACATCCACATACTAACTTCTGTTTCAGTGACCTATTACTAGGAAATAAACCACCTCCAAATCTTAGAAACTTAAAACAACCACCGATGTAGTTGTTCATGATTCCACATAGGGCAGAGTTCATGGAGTCAACTCATCTCTGGTCTATTTAGAGTTGTCTAGGGAGACTCAAAGGAGGCTGGAAGATCCACAAGGGCCTGCCTCCAGCAGGGTAGTTACTGATCTGCAAGAGTGAAAGTGGAAGCTGCTGGGCCCAGAAGTGGAACAGTGCCACTTCCGCTGCATCCCATTGATTAAGGGAAGTCATATAACCCAGATTCAAGGGAAGGGGAAATAGATTCCACCTCTTCATAAAGGGAAAGACATATGTTTACATGAGTGGAAGGAGTTGTTGGCAACCACCTCTGTAGACAATCTACCACAATCCTTAAACTAGTAAGTGGCAGAACTGAGGGTAGAATACATCTGTCTGCCTTTCAATCCACTGCTTTTTCCATTACACCATATCTCTCACATACCACCATTGCTTCAGGGAGACACAGGCTGTCTCCAAGTCCCCTACATTATATGGCTTAGAGTCTCACCAACCATAAAGCTGCTATTACCTTGAGGCTTGTTATATGCAATCAGTATATAATAATGTATTATATTTGAAGACGTGGCCAGAAGAGGAAAAAGATCTATCTGGAAAACCCAACATCCAAATAATAGGAGTTCTAGAAAGAAAAATAGGGAAAATGGAGGGGAGAAAATCACCAAGAAATAACTGAAGACCATTTGTTAGAACTGAAGGCCGAGTCTTTAGATTGAGAAAGCTATAAGAAATGGAAAAACAAACCCAAGGCACATTATCATGAAATTTCAGAACACTGGATGGGGCCAGGGAGAAATTCCTAAAAGATTCCAGAGAGATTAAAAAAACAAGTCATATATGAAAGGTAAGAAAGGAGAATGTCATGATAAGACTCGGATCTTAGTTTCCAAATACTATTCCCCAGTAAATGGTCTAGTTCATAGAGAAATGGCTGGTTCCAGAGGTGGGACAGAGAGAAAATACGTGATGGGCTTTGTGCTAAATGACTTATGGGAACATAGCAAAAAGACACAAAAGCCAACTTGAAGGGATTCTCACTGGTTAAAACTGGGGGCAATTTGAGCATCATATTGAATAATGATAGGAAGTGATGATACACATTGAATAGTCTGATAGTAAAATAGAAAATACACAAAGAGGGGACAGAGAAAGCTCTTAATTAGAGAAGAATGCTAACTTAATGTAGCAGGAAAGATAAATATAAAAAATCGTTATTTTGCAACCAGAATTCCATACCCAGCCAAACAATAAATCAAGAATGCATGCATAATTAACAGTTTTCAAAAACGTTGTTAATGCCTATGTGCCCTGTGTTAGTTTCCTAAGGCTGCCATAACAAATTACCACAAACCTGGTGGCTTAAAAGAACACAAATGTATTCTCTTGCAGTTCTGGAAGCCAGAAGTGTGAAACTGAGGTATCAGCAGGGCTATACTCCCTCTGGAGGCTCTAAAGCAGAACCCTTCCTTGTCTCTTCCAGCTTCTGGCGGCCCCAGTCATTCTTTGTGACTGTATCACTCCAATCTCTTCCTCCATCTTCACAAGGCCCTCTTCTCTGTTTCTGCATCTTCTCCTCTTCTGTCTTTCAGAAGAACACTTCTCATTGGATTTAGGAACAACCTAGATAATTGAGGATAATCTCATCTTGAGATCTGTAACTTAATTACATCTGCAAAGACCCTTTTTCCAAATTAGGAAATAGACACAGATTCTGAGGCTTAGGATGGAGACATAAGCTTTGGGGGGCCACCATTCATCCCACTATACACCCCGTCTCAGGAGACTTCTGAATGATGTACTTCACCAAAACAAGAGAATAAAGCAAAAACAGGAGCATTGGATCCAGAAAACAAGGGGTTCAATGCACAAATAAGTGAACAGAATTCCCAGAATGATGGGGAAGAGAGAACTTGGAACAATAGCTGTGCAGCAGGCATACAGAGCAACCAGTCTAAGGAATTCCCTGGCGGTCCAGTGGTTAGGACTCCGCGCTTTCACTGCCGAGGGGCCGGGTTTGATCCCTGGTTGGGGAACTAAGATCCCACAAGCTGTGCAGCACGGCCACAAAAAGAAAAAAAAAAAAAAAAGAGCAACCAGTCTAGCTTGGAGAAGAGGACCAAAGGCTCCAGCACAAATGCCTCAGAAAGAGTAGGAGGAAGAAATTACCCCAGGTGTTTGAACATACTGAGAAGACATTAACAGCTTCACTGTTAATGGAATGAATTTGTGAGCGTTGATAAGAAAAACTATTGATATCAAATGAAAAGCTCCAGGAAAACAAAAAATTATTGCAGCATGCTATAAACTGAATGTTTATATCCTCCCCACATTCGTATCTTGAAACCTAACCCTCCACGTGAGGGTATTTAGAGATGGGGCTTTGGGGAAGTGATTAGGCCATGAGAGCAGAACGCTCATATGGGATTAGTACTTTTATAAAAGAGGCCAGGCGTAGAGAATGGACTTCATGAAGGACACGGGGAGGGGGAAGGGTAAGCTGGGACGAAGTGAGAGAGTAGCATTGACATACACACACTACCAAATGTAAAATAGCTAGCTAGTGGGAAGCAGCCACATAGCACAGGGAGATCAGCTCAGTGCTTTGCGGCCACCTAGAGGGGTGGGATAGGGAGGGTGGGAGGGAGACCCAAGAGGGGATATGGGGATACACGTATGCATATAGCTGATTCACTTTGTTATACAGCAGAAACTAACACAACACTGTAAAGCAATTATACTTCAATAAAGATGTTAAAAAAAAGAGGCCCAGGGAATTCCCTGGGGGTCCAGGGCCCAGGTTCAACCCCCGGTTGGGGAACTAAGATCCCACAAGCCTCATGGGTCCTCACCAGATCTTGATCTTGGACTTACCTATCTCCAGAACGGTGTGAAATAAATTTCTGTTGTATATAAGCCACGCAATCTATGGCAGTTTGTTATAGCAGCCCAAATGGACTGAGACGCAACATATTATATTCTCCAAAGATGACCACAGTAATATTTCCCATCCCAGATGCTCTTCTAGAATTTTGCCACTTCCCCATCAAGAGGAGGAGGGTATGCCCAGTCCCCTTGAATCTCATGACCTGCTGTGACTTATCTGACCAACAGAATACAGCATAAGTCATGCTGTGTGACTTCTGAGGCTAGATCCTGATTGCATTTCTACCTTGTTTACTTGAGACATTTGCCTTGGAATCCAGCCACCATGCCATGAGGAAGCCCAAGCAGCCTATGGAGAGGTTCCAAAGTCTACACCTGACAGCAAGTACCAACCTGACATCTGTGTGAGCTATCTTGAAGGTGGACCATGCCAGCTAAATATGAGTGGAGACAAGCCTTTCCTACCAAACTCTGTCCAAACTGCAAACTAGTGAGCAAAACAAATTATTGTTTTAAGAAACTAAATTTGGAGCTGGTTACTTATGCAGCAACATAATAGCTGAAACAGTTGCCATGAGAAGGAAATGTAAACATAACACATTACCTGGCTCTATGTTTCTATAATCATAATTCTGTAAACAACATTAGAGAAAAATAATGTAACCATTTTGAGATTCTGTGTGTATACTGTAGGTGAGGAGTAAAAGACCTTATTTTTCATTAGTACACAATAGATACTACTTAAAACTGAAAAATTAAGAAACATTGGCATGTTATTTAAAAATATAGTGGTGAATCTCCACAAGAAATAACTACAAGTGTTGAAAATATTTGGCTTTTGGGAGCAGGAATTGTGGGTATTGTGGATCAAGTTAAGTAATTGCTACCTGGGAGGGAAAGAGAGAGAGAGAGAGAGAGAGAGAGAGGGAGCGCGCATGTGGAAGCTATCATAGAAAATCCAAATTCCTGACTCAATATACATTCTGATTTTTTTTTCCTTAGCAACCTTTTCTTTAAAGTGGGCAACAACATACTCAGCTAAAAGATTGCAGTTTTCAGCTTCAAGAAAATCTCCTTAAAGAGAAAACAGACAATTGACATGGGGTTTTTATTGTTGTTTGTTTTAGTTTGTTGGTTTGGTTTGGTTTGGTCTGGGTTTTTTTGCTGAACACCCTTTTTTCTCCTACTTCCTTTGCCTCATACTTGATGTGATGTCTGGAGCTCCCTCAGTTACTGTGGACCTTGAGGAAAACTGGAAGATGGAAAGTAGGCACAAAGGATGGAGATCAAAAAACTTGAGGATGAAAACAAAAGCTCAGGGCAAACAGTCAGGAGGAGGCTGTTTTCCTGACAAGTGTGAAACCATCAACTCAGTCCTGGACTGCTTTCCTCCGGATTTCTTGTACATGAAAGAAAAAATAAATTTCTACCTCACTTAAAGTACTTACATCCAGCCTCTGTTACTAACAAATAAGCTTAACTCTGATTTATATAGAATGATATAGAATTTTGTGTAAATATGTGACTTTTAGAATTATTCACCTGTATAACTTAGCTGAAGATAAATATTAAAAGAGGAGGGAAGATGGAAGGGAGGGAGGTAGAGAGGAAGAAAGGAAGGAAGGGAAGGAGGGAGGGAAGGAAGGAAGGAAGGGAGGAAGGAAGGAAGGAAGAGAGGGAGGGAAGAAGGTAGAGGAGAATCAGAGAGACTGAGTCCGTGAACAAGAGTGGGGCTTGGAGTGAACCAGTTCTGGCGTCTTGTTCTGTTTCTGTTTTGTTTTTTTTTTAATAAATTTGTTTATTTATTTTTGGCTGCGTTGGGTCTTCGTTGCTGCGTGCGGGCTCTCTCTAGTTGCGGCGAGCGGGGGCTGCTCTTCGTTGCGGTGTACGAGCTTCTCATTGTGGTGGCTTCTCTTGTTGCGGAGCACAGGCTCTAGGCGTGCGGGCTTCAGTAGCTGTGACATGCGGGCTTCAGCAGTTGTGGTGCACGGGCTCTAGAGTGCAGGCTCAGTAGCTCTGGCGCACGGGCTTAGTTGCTCTGTGGCATGTGGGATCTTCCCGGACCAGGGCTCGAACCCGTGTCCCCTGCATTGGCAGGTGGATTCTTAACCACTGCGCCACCAGGGAAGTCCCTCTGCTTCTTTAACAACCGCAATTTTCTCATTTGTGATACTGCAAGACAAATGTAAAGATTAGACGAAGTATAAAAAGTGCCTGGTGTATTGTAGGTGTTGAAAAAACAGTGGATATTTCATTGGCTTTTTGAGTCCTTTCAGCATCTAGCCCTGCTGAACTCATGATACGGTTTCAATACACACTTGTTGAATAAAGGTATCATGACCCAAACCACACAGAGTACTCTGTGTGGTCAAACCACAGTTTCTGTTTTGTTTTGAGATATTTTCAGTGAAATGTCTGCAGTGACTTCAACCTCTCTTTCCCAGCTGTAACATATACTTTTGGTCTCAATTCATTCTCTACAAGGCATCCAGAATATCTTTCTAAGAAATAGGTCTGATTACATGACCCCTCTCTGGAAACCCTTCTTGGTAGGTAGGGTCTGACTGACCTGACAGCCAATTGCCCACATCTTTCCCTTCACTCCCACCTTGCACCACTGCCAATCATACTCACACCTCCATATGCCTTTCTCCACGCTGCTTCCCTGCCTGGAATGCCCTTTCCCACTTTCCTTAATAGTGAGTTTCTCCTCATCCTTCAAGCATCAGAGCAAATATTATTTTCTCATGAAGGAAAACCTTTCCCAAGCCCTGCGGGCAGATTTGGTGCTTATCTGTTTCTCTTGACATTTTTAATGTCCTTCTCCTCTCTCAGTTATCACCTTGCATTGTTATTCTTTTATCTGTTGGTCTCTGCAACTAGGCAGGAGCCCCTGGAGGACAGGCATTTGGTTGTTACTGGTTGTGCCGACACTCTTACCCAGTACCTCTTACTATTGGATTTCTCTCCATAAAACATTACCTTGCCCTTATTCATACTTAAACTTGCCTGGCAAAAACTAAAAGGCTGATAGTATCCAGTGTGGTTGGAAATGGCTGAAATGGAAATGCTTGTATGTTATCGGTGAGAAGGCAATTTAGCGGTATCTATCAATATTTAAAATGTTCATACCCTTCGATTCAGTGATTTTGCTTCAAGAAAGCTATCCTGGGGCTTCCCTGGTGGCGCAGTGGTTGAGAATCTGCCTGCCAATGCAGGGGACACGGGTTCGAGCCCTGGTCTGGGAAGATCCCACATGCCGCGGAGCAACTAAGCCCGTGAGCCACAGCTACTGAGCCTGCGCGTCTGGAGCCTGTGCTCCGCAATAAGAGAGGCTGCGATAGCGAGAGGCCCGCGCACTGCAATGAAGAGTGGCCCCCGCTTTCCGCAACTAGAGAAAGCCCTCGCACAGAAACGAAGACCCAACACAGCCAAAAATAAATAAATTAATTAATTTTTTTTAAAAAAAAGAAAGCTATCCTGAAAAGGGTGTCATACATGACCACAACATATGTGTATAAGGATTTTTATTGTAGCATTATAAGGTTGATATGCCCTAAGTGCTCATCAGTGAGGCTAAATTAAAATTAATTATGAAATATCTCTCATCAGTGAGGCTAAATTAAAATTAATTATGAAATATCTGTATTATCGACTGAAGCTAGATCAATATGGACAGTTTTCAAAAATATAGAGTAAAACAGAAGAGAAAGCAGAATGTGAGTGTAAACCTGTGTCTTGTTGGCATGCTAAGTTATTGCAATACTGATATATACAACATTATGAAAACAGATCTGGCTACACATATCCACCCCATCATGATCACTCTTATATTAAATTGCTGAGATATTGGGATGCTTCCTGAGCCATCAGAGTAGCATCTTAGGTCTTACCTCAGTGCATTTTGTTGCATTTTTATGGTTCGGCAAGTCAGAGGATAAATATTTCAAACTCTCTCAGCCTCTATCATTCCTTCAAGCAGCATTTTCCACAACATATATACAAATATTACTTAGGTGTTAAGTGTCTGGAAAAATCCTAATTCTGTAATAAAAAATATATCTCTTAGCCATAAGAGTTTGCTTAAAATAGGACAGTATTTTTCATAAAATAAAATATGTTTAGTGAGTATGAAAACACACATAAAGATAACTACACTTCAAATGTTTTCATCCTTATTAAATGTCTACTAGATACATTTTGAGTGTTTGAATATTTTTATACTTTAAAGACCTTACAAGTCCTGAGTTAAAAAAAGTCAATTAGACCAATAATATTAATTTGACTCTAGTTTTAAGTTAATAGCTATGTATGTACATTTACATATTTACATATGTGTGTAGGTGTATAAATGTATATATACACACACATGCAAATATATGGAAGGATATACACCAAGCTGATATTGATTAGCTCTTGGGAAAGAAGAAGATTGGTGTGTATGTGTGAAGGAGAATGCTCACCTTTTATACACTTCTTTATATTATTTGATTTTTGTTAACAATGAATACATATTACTTCTATAATTTTATACATAGTTGAAAAAAGACATAGTGAAAAGAGGGCTTCCGTCTTACACACTAAGATTATAACAGCCTGTGGCAGGCTTTGGGGAAAACGTCAATCTTCTTGATGGTATTTTTTCAAATATATTCAAGAAAATACAATTAAAAAACTATAGAGTAAAAGTTGGATATCACAGCACCCTCTGCAGACAAAGAAAACACTCAATCTAGTAAAATTTCATTTGATTTTTTTTAAACCAACATTTCTTTTTTTTTTTTTGGCCACGCCGCATGGCACATCAGATCTTAGTTCCCTGACCAGGATCGAACCTGTGCCCCCAACAGTGGAAGTGCAGAGTCTTAACCACTGGACCTCCAGGGAAGTCCCTCATTTGATTTTGATTCTTCTAATCATAATTTATGATAATACAACCTAGGTAGGGCCAAAGCTTACACAGTTCATATACTATATAGAAAAAATAAAAAGGTTTGCTAAGCAAGATAATATAATAAATAAGATACCTCGTGGCATGAGGTTTATGGGAAGGGTAGACTAGACTTCTTTATTCACATAACCTTTGTCTTATTTGCAGTACTTCTTTATCCCATGGCACTATGACTGTTTATGTACCAGGCTGTACCATTAGACAGGGAGCTCCCTGTTCGTCTTTGCAACTCCAGCACCTCGCCCAGTGTGGGCCCATGACAGGCTCTGCATCTTTAAAGACCTGACTTTGCTGGACTGTACTCTATTGCTGAGTCCTGTGCTAGTCATCATTGACCCCAGGAAGCAGAGGTTCTGGTCCTAGCTCCTATCCTAATTGAGTTTACTTGGACAAATCACCCAGGATCTGTGATTCTGTTTCTTATCTGGAAAATGAGGGGCTTTGACTAGAAAATCTTCAAATTCTCTTTTAGCTCTAAAACTCAATCCTTAATATGCAAATGTAACTGATTTAGGCACATTAATGTCTATAGGCACATGGATGTTACTAAACGTAAACAGGTCTTATCTACTCATTAAAACAGACCCAGCAGGACTTCTAAATGGAAATACTTTGAATAACAAAATTATATCTCTTTGCAAGGAGATCAATAGATTATTTTTATCAAATACAATTGGCCACCTTCTTTCTCTGCATTCCATTTTTGTCCAAGTTGGGAAGATTACCCCTTGCATAACTGAATATATCCATATAAAGTAGTTGTTTTCATTCAGGGTCTTTGGGTCATGAGACCCTAACATGTTTTTAGTCCCTAAGTTACTCAAATGTATAGCTGTGACTGAAAAACATCACTTTAAAGTAACATAAGTCTGTTAGAATATTATCAAAATAAAATAACAGGCAACTGTTGAATATCTCTAATGTTGCAAAGGAATTTAGATTTCTAATAATGTGAACCTGTGATAATGTACTCAGATAACTAGATATGGGGATTTATATTGGGGATATACAGATGCTATCAGCACTGATAAGGTTCAAAGAGTCCTCCCATTTTGTAAGGGGACATTGGCAAAGAGCAAGCAGTATGAAGCCGGTTCTGTAACCCAAGAGGCCAAAGTTGGTGCAGGGATGCTATGGGTCATCAAAAGTTGGGGGAGAGCTAAGCTAGGTATCAAGGGGGAAGGTGAGGACACTATGATTTGTTAAAAATTTCAAAGGACAAGAGCAAAGTCTGAACAGGAGATGAGGCCAAGGTTCTGCAGCTGGGACGACACAGAAGCAAGTAGGAGGAGAGCAAGGAGCGTGGTAGACAGGCTGCAGGTGAGGCTGAAGTGGCATCCACTTGCCTCTGTGGCCCAAGGTCATGTGATACCTGGGGGGTCAGCCTTGGTTAACATGAAGAGCAGACACGGATGCTGAATCGTCTCTGCCATTGCTTCAACCAACAATGCAAAAGAGGAGAACAAGAAGGGGGAGAAGAGGAGGACGATGACAGTGGAGGAGAGCATTGTGAGGGAGGATACTGTGCGACTGTGACACAGAGAGAAAGGGATTGAGAGTCTGTACTCCTGACCTAGGCATACCTATCATCTCTTATCATCTCCACCTTAGTCTTTGCATCTGGGAACTAGGCATTTTAGCCCAGATCTTCTGTGAGGCTTTTGCTAGCTCTTAAATTTATAAGACCTTGCTAAAAACAGAGGTTCAAATTCTGTAAGACTCCATTACAACAATCACTGAAAGATTCATAATCCAACTTTATTACTCAGGCAGTAGAATTCTGGTTCGACTCCTCAAGACTTTGGCATCTGGTTTTCCTGGGGCCCTTGATAAGAATTCCTGATTGCTTTCTAACAGGGTGGATCTCAGGACTGTGTTAGAAGCAAAAGGCAAACAGATGGGTGAGCTGCTCTCATCAGCTCTAGTTGCAGTTTTTTCCTTTTGTCTTTTCAAATGAGAGGTTAGTCTTCCCCAAATCCCAATGCTCCACTCCCTAATTTGGAGATGAACCAGATGATTTCACTGGTCTTTCCCTTCTCTGGTTTCTATGACTCATCAACTATAGCAACCAGGGTGGGGTTAAAAAAAACAACCCTAATATTCAGGTTATGCCGCAGCTCAAAAGGAAGGAATCTAAGAAAAGCTGTTAAGATTGTAAAACAATGAAAAAAATATGACTCACTATACTCCTAACGTGTTAATCTTTCCCAGGAGGTCTCCCTATATCCGGTGCCCCCATCTTTTCTCTTTAATTATCAATTACATGAATGTTTTGTTTATCGAGTGTTTTACAAGTATTTTTCTATGAAATTAGTAAAATGGTTAATCTAGTATAGATAGAAGCCTACTTGATTTTGATCACTCATGTCCCTGAGAAAGCTGCCAGTATCTATCTGACTACAGAAATCAGGGTAAATTCATTCAATTTAACCAACATTGAGTATCCATTATATACCAGGTACTAGGGCAAGACTGCATAGCAGATGCGTAATAGGAGAAAACACATTAACTCTAACTTCAAGATCTGGTGGAGGTAAATGAGTAATTGTAATTTAACAAATGTATCAGAAATGAAATCAAAATGCTAGGGGAGCCCAGCAGCAGTTAACCCTTAGAGAAAGGAAGTAAGATAGTCTCTCTTGGCCTACGCATTCACAGTTACTCATAGCTATTTGAAGTCATTGTGCAATCATAAAAGAGGAAATGTAACATATACCAAAGTATTCCATATCCATGGGAAGCGTCAGTGTAGAGAGATGTGGCTGTTAATTTTTTTTTTGGCTGTTAATTTTTAAAAATTTCATTCCAGGGACTTCCCTGGTGGTGCAGTGGTTAAGAATCCGCCTGCCAATGCAGGCGACACGGGTTCGAACCCTGGTCCGGGAAGATCCCACATGCCGTGGAGCAACGAAGCCCGTGCACCACAACTACTGAGCCTGCGCTCTAGAGCCCGCGAGCCACAACTACTGAGCCCACGTGCCACAACTACTGAGCCCACGTGCCACAACTACTGAAGCCCACGCGCCTAGAGCCCGTGCTCCGCAACAAGAGAAGCCACCGCAATGAGAAGCCCGTGCACCGCAACGAAGAGTAGCCCCCGCTCACCGCAACTAGAGAAAGCCCGTGCACAGCAACGAAGACCCAATGCAGCCAAAAATAAATAAATAAAATAAATAAATTTAAAAAAAAATTTCACTCCATTATAAAAACAGGTAAAGAGGATTAGTCACTGGAGAAGGTGTATATTTATTTAATGGCACCATTGTCTAAACTGTGGAAATATTTTTGGAAATCCTCCACTTAAGTATTTCCCTTAGAGCCTAAGGCAAATCCTGGTCACTTGAGAGGAGTTTTGAGGAACAGCTAAAGGTCACTCTGAGACAAGGTCCATGACTAAGAGAGCAAAAAATAGCAGGAGGAGAGAATACCGCCAGCTAGGGTTAAAAACACATGAAGGCGTGATCGGGCCCTCGTTTGATTACATTGTTCAATGGACTCAATAGTACCTTTTTTCTAGTTTTAAGGAAATTTGATTGTTCTGATATGAGGTCTGAAGTGCATATCTATCAGCCCAATAAAGTTTTCAGAGTTCCTGAGATGCTAAATATTCAAAATTATGTAATACTATTTAAAAGTAATGTTTTTGGTGAAAAATGTCCAAAAATATATTGGATTGAAGTGGAATCTTCAATAACGACATATCTATGGATGAGGTACTTATATAACAAAAAAAATTCTCAAAAAACCCAATACTCCCATGGGCAAGGGAATAGCCAAGTTTGCTGCAGTTTCCAGTGAATGACATCAGCCTCCTGTAAGTCTCCAGCAAAATGAATTCAGTTAATACCATCAGTCCCTTTCCCCTTCCAGAGCCAGTGGTATTCATGTGGGCATTCTGGAGAGCTGGAACAAACCTAGACAGAACCCCAGACAGCTGCAGAGGAAAAGGAAAAGGCACAGAGTTGGTGGATACAGAGCCGGCCCAGAGACCTCTACCAGCCAGTTCTCACAAAGGTTGACTACTCTCCTGGAGCTGCAGTTATTCTTCCTTCATCAACAGAAATCATTTCTCAGAATTGTTAATATTGCTTTTGTTAGTCTTTTAACAAGTTGGTCTGTTTATAAGTTAGGAACATAAAAAAAAGAATCATCCACCTTGTACTGTTAAAAAAAAAAAATACATGAAGCATGAACACACTTGATACCAAACTGAAAAGGAATGGGGGGCGGGGGCATGTCCTGAGACCCACATGGGTTGGCAATGTTGGTCTCCATATTATTATTAAGTTTTAACGGGTTAAGTTCAATTTTCTCTCTCAAGGCTGTAGTATCCATTTTAAACGTTTAAACATTAACATAAATATCACGTAAACATTGAAACGTTCTGGGGAGGAGGTCATGCTGTGATTTACACAGATTCTCAAGTCCCTGAGGGAGGGCAACTTGGGTTTCAATTTGGGCACTGCTGCTTGCCTCACTTTCTTTTTCCTTCCTGGACTCTATAGAGTCCAAGCTTTAAAAGGTTAGGAGAGTCCAGCTAGGTAAAAGTAACATTTAAAGAGTTAACCATCCTTTATTAAGCGACCTTCTTGGGAGGATACCACCTTTTTTTTTTTTGCATTTAGAATCCACTTCCAAGTGACACAACTAGAATTTAATTACCCAAAGAACAACTTTTGCAAAGGAACCCTTATCCCATTTAGCTTTGAGCCCTAGAGGAAGGCGAGGCATCTGGCTTACCTTGTGTGAGGATCTGTAGTACTTATTACCCATTTCTGACGTGTCCAACTCCAGTAGATTTAAGATCTGCACCTTCTATCTCATTGGCTCGGCCACATTCTCACAAATGTGGCAGGCATATTTGGTACTGCAGAAACAAAGGTGAACAGATTGCTGAGTAAGGTTGATCACCATAACCTCAGGTTTACACTGAAAAATAGCCTCCCTTGATTCCCCCACCCTCAGGCTTCCCTGCTGTCCGTTCTGCCTCCCAATCTATCTGACATATTACTGCCATACTCTCCATTATAGAAGTTTAATCATGTTACCCACCTCGACTGCCACCCTCATTAAAAAGCTTTTGATTACTCCCCATCTCAAGACAATGCCCTCTGTTTCTAAGAAGGCACTCAGGGCTTTTTCTTAAGTTCTCCCAAGCACACTTTCCTAGGTTCCTTTTGGTCTCTTCACCGTAGTTACCCTGGGCAGGCCTTAGGCACCCTGGATGTCCTGCCATTACAACATGCTGTGCATGTTTCTACCTCTGCAGCATGGCTCATACTTTGTCCCTCAGCTTGAAATTTCCTTTCCAGTCTGACAAACTCCTTTCAAGTTTTAACTCAGATGACATCTCCAATTGATGCGATCTGACAATTCTTCACATTTATACAGTGACTTGCAGTTTAAAAAGAACTTTTATATCCATTATTTATTGGAAGGCCACTAGAACCTGTTGAATATGCTGGGAAGGCATCACATTCTGGATTTTACAGATGAAAAGACCCAGGCTCAAAGAGGGGAGAGATACAGCCTTAGCAAATGGTGGAGTTGAGACTAACTCAGTGCTCTCTGCTCCCCCCTCATCGCTTGCCTCTTCCAACAAACTCTGGACTGGCTACTTCTAAGACTCAGCCTCTCATACCTCTCCAAGTTGCAGCTGACAGTCTTAACATTCTGAAGACTTCCCCAACTGCTGGATGTGAATTAACTCTAGCAGGGGCTCCTGGGAGGCAGAAGGCTTGGCTGACAGCAAACTCAGCACTCCCTCATATGCAAAATGACATTTTGGCCTTAGGCACTTAGTAAGTTACACAGTCCTTGCTCCTTAAAAGTTTTCAGGCACTAGAGTGTAGCATTAAAAAAAGCCAAACTGAATTAGGGACTGACCTACCACTTTATTAGCTTCCCAACATGCACACATATACAGAGACATTCAAGCCTGATGCAGTGTGATTTCAGTCTCCCTCACCCTCTTCCTGAACTCAAAAGAACTCATTGTGTAATTGGACAGAGACTATTTCCAGCTGCCCACTGCGGCACTTGGGAAACTATAATTTGCATCACTTTTGGTGGGGCAGAGGGCAGACAATATACTTGTAAAATGTATTCAATTATTTGTTTTTCACATTAGTAAAACTGCTGTTTGCATATTGTTGGGACCCAAGACTAGCTAAACATAAAACACAAACTCCATAAAATACATTCTATTTCTTAGTTTTATAGAAATGTTCACTTTCTCATTCAATTAAACAAAGAGATTGTAATCACTTTATTATCTATTTCGGACTCATTTCTCACTTTCAGTTGAAAACTTTCAGGAGTAAATTTAAATATTGTCTCATGGAGGAGGATGGAGTCAGTAAGGCTGTTCCTGGACACAACATCCTATTTATTTGGAGTCCTATCTAACAGGCTAAAATCAGAATACCTTACAGTTTAGTTTCTGCAGTCGAAGTTGGGCAGAATTTTGTTGAAAGAGCAGTTTGCAAACTGGGGAGGAGTTGAGTTTACTTGGCATTCACACAACCCCCGAGTTGTGGAGCAGGCTTCTTTTCAGCATGCCGGCGATTGGACATGGGTCTCACTCTTTGACAAGGGAAGTTGTTTGTTTCTTGTTTTTCTGCCGCAGAAAGAATCAGAGATTACATATTCATGTCCAAACAAGCTTTGGGTACTAGATAGAATGTTTTTAAGAGGTTTTAAATACAGTGTCTTCCAAATTGTTAAATCTAACCTGAATTTATACTTACCTTGTTGCTCTTAAATGACATATAGTAACATTGCGAGTTAGACGGTATTGTAAAAATGTATCCAAAACATGGAACTTCAGTCTTTCTTGAGAGGTGACTGGCATGGCCTTTAATAAGCACAAGTTTTTATTTTTATTTTTATTATTTATTTATTGCTTGCTTGCTTGCTTGCGGGATCTTAGTTCCCGGACCAGGGATCAAACCTGGGCCCTCAGCAGTGAAAGTGCGGAGTCCTAACCACTGGACCACCAAGGGTTTCCCTAAATACAAGTTTTAAAATTTCTTTTCTTGTGCAGGGCTCATAGCTGCCCATAGACTTGCCCTTATGAGTAAGGGATCTAAGACTGAGTTAGAGACAACTTAGCCGCATGCTGGTAAATGGGGAGGTATCAGCACAATTTAGTAGGTGTTGATGCAGCATCTGGAGGCTGCCTCGCCCTGTGCCTGGTCTTGGGTTAGACACACAGCTGTATAAAAACATAATCGTTGCCTGCGAGGAGCTTACAGTCTGTTTAGGGACTTGTGCAAAATACTTGAAAGAGAATAATGTAGGTAACAACTGAGATTCAAAATTTGTGGTATTATAATAAGTACAGTAGGAATTTAAAGCAGAAAAGTTTTGTTTTTAGGGTCTTGAACTGTAAGGAAAATTTCATGCTTGGGACCCTAAAAACAGGAGTCTCTGATTCCCCCACCACCTGCCACTTCATTTAGATTCTTCTGTCCTTCTGCCTGATTGATTATTGAATCTAATAGCCTTTTCCCTTCAGTCTTCATCCTCCTTGACCTTCCTATAATATCTGACACTGAACAATACATTTTTCACAAACTTTCTTTGTTTTTAATTAATTAATTTTCTATTTATTTTTGGCAGTGTTGGGTCTTCATTGCTGCACGCGGGCTTTCTCTAGTTGCGGCGAGCGGGGGCTACTCTTTGTTGCAGTGTGCAGGCTTCTCATTGCAGTGGCTTCTCTTGTTGCAGAGCACAGGCTGTAGGCGCATGGGCTTCAGTAGTTATGGCACACGGGCTCAGTAGTTGTGGCGTGCAGGCTTCAGTAGTTGTGGCCCACGAGCTCTAGAGCACAGGCTCAGTAGTTGTGGTGCACGGGCTTAGTTGCTCCGCGGCATGTGGGATCTTCCCGGACCAGGGCTTGAACCCGTGTCCCCTGCATTGGCAGGCAGATTCTTAACCACTGCGCTACCAGGGTAGTCCCTTCACAAACTTTCTATTCTGAAATAATCTCAAATTTATAAAGAAGTTGTAGAAATAGTACATATAGCTCCTATATACCTTTCACCAAGACTCCCTGTTAACGTTTCTCTGCCCAAGTCCTCCAATTTGAGACTAAGTTGTAGACATGATGTTCCATTACCAATTTTTACTTCAGTGTTTATTTCCTAAGTACAAGGCATGCTCTAACATAACCACAGCAAAGGAAATTAACATAGATACATTACTACCATGTAATCTACAAACTCCATTCAAGTTTTGCCAGTTGTTCCAACAATGTCCTTTACTGGACTATACATACAAACCAGGATTATGAGTCCCATTAACTTAGTCTTTAAGTAAAACAGTCCTCCAGTGTTTCTCTGTCTTTCATGATCCTGTCAGTTTTGAAGATTGCTGACCAATCACTTTACAGACTATATGCCTTTGGGTTTCTCTGGTATTTCCTTATAACTTACGCACATTTGGCAGGAACATACCACAAAAGTGATGCTGTGTTCTTCTTCGTGCATACCTAGAAACACACATTGTTAATTTGTCTCATTACTGGTGATATCAACTTTAGTTACTTGGTTAAAATAGTTTCTGCCAGGTTTCTTCAGCATTAAGTAAACTAATAAGCATGTTATACTTATTAATAATAATAACTGTCTGGCAGTGAGATTCTTTAAGACTATGCAAATATTCCTATTTGCCATCAAATTTTCACCCACTGCATTTAACATCCTTTGATGATTTTTAGCTTTATTATTTTTATACTGGTTGCAAATTGTGACTTCTCTAATTCCATCATTCTCTCTAGATTAATTGATTGGCATTCTACCACAGAATATTCCCTTTTGCCCCATTTTTTAATTCACTCATATCTGTATGGGCTTGTGGACTACTATTTTACTCAAAGGATTTCAATCTGTTACTATCATTATTTCATGCTCAAATTAAAACGGACCTGGGAACTCCTTTAAGCTAGCTCCTGTGTTCTTTTGACATGCACCCATCATTCTTTGAGCATTTTCACACTTCCAGGTTCATCTTACAGCTTCCCTTCCCCATTCTTGGAATTAGTAATTTCTCCAAGAAGCCCCAGTTTCTTTAAGTGAAGAATGGGACTTGGAAACCAAGATCTGGGTGCTGGTGCTAGCTGTGCGCATTACTACTAGAGTGCCCTTGCTTCTAGACCCTATCAGCAGAATTAGGAAATATGTATGCATATGTATACACACACATCTATTTCTCCACCTCTCTATATATTAAGTACCATGATTTCATTTCCAATTCCAAACCAATACTACAGGGTTTATTCTTGCCTTCCTCTTTCCCATTATTCTCAATGTATTTATTTGCTCAGTTAATCTGGTATGTAACCAAACTCTTAGCCCCTTGACCCAAATAAAGGGGAAGTGGAAGAAAAAGAGTTAAAAAAAAAAAAAAAGGCCATCTTGGTTGCAGACATGCCCCAATTTCTTGGTATGTCAGCCCAAAGGTGGGTCCCCAACCTTCCTGTTTCTTTCTCCTAAGTTGCAGACCCACATTTTCAGTCTATAGGTTCCATAGGATATCACCTTAATTGTACTGCCAACATTTGGTTGAAAACATAACTAGTTGTCTCTTCACCCCATCCATATTCTCCCTCTAATATTTTCATATTGTAAAATAGTATGAAGACTTTTTCCTTTCTAAATAAGCCTTTATATTGTAACTCCTAAAATTGATCATGTGATCTTGCTCAAAAAGCCTTCAATAAATCTTCATTGCTTTTATTTATTGATTGATTGATTTAATAAATTTATTTATTTTTGGCTGCGTTGGGTCTTCGTTGCTGCGTGCGGGCTTTCTCTAGTTGCGGTGAGCAGGGGCTACTCTTTGTTGTGGTGCGCGGGCTTCTCGTTGCCGTGGCTTCTCTTGTAGAGCACGGGCTCTAGGCGCGAGGGCTTCAGTAGTTGTGGCACACGGGCTCAGTAGTTGTGGCTCGCAGGCTCTAGAGTGCAGGCTCAGTAGTTGTGGCACACGGGCTTAGTTGCTCCACGGCATGTAGGATCTTCCCGGACCAGGGCTCGAACCCGTGTCCCCTGCATTGGCAGGCGGATTCTTAACCACTGCACCAACAGGGAAGCCCTCTGCATTGTTTTTAGAATCAAATCAAACTATCTGGAAATAACAGTCAATACCTTCCGCTATCAAGCTTTAACCTACCTCTTCAACTTCATCTTCCATTTATCATCCTTTACCTCTGTGGTTATTAAACAAGCATATTCGCTATTTCCTAAAATTAGCTTTTTTCATAAGAATTTCCCTCATGCCCTAATGCTTTGCTTCCTTTTTATCCACATTAATATTTTACTTGTCTTTCAAACACAGCTTAAAAGTCATTTCTACCATGAGTTTCTCTTACTTCCAAGTATCCTTTTTTCTTACTCCTGTCACTATTACGTCACTTGAATATTCTGCTCTGTATTATAGCTAATCGTGCATACCTATCTCCCCAACTAGATTAGGTAATACCCTTAAGGCAGAAACCAATCTTATTTATCTTTAAATCTCAAGAGACTGGTATAACGTATTACAATAGATGCTCAAAATATGCATTATCAATTCAACAGAGGACAGACAAAGTTTTGAGAGGCATGAATAAATGCAAGCAGATGTAGCTTTATGTGTAAAAGCATGCAGGTAGGGGCAAGAATGGCTACTTTGTGTGTTGGTAAAGCCTGACTGGAGTAGATGTTGCGTTAATGCAGGGCTTGGGAGAGACCTGAGACCCGTGGCAGTGCCTTACTGGAGTGTGCCTCTTAAGAGTAACATGCACATACTCTCCTGGGCTGTATATTTTTGGGTAAGCAAAACCTGGGGTGGGGAATATAAAAAGGTTTCCTTTTCCCCTCTAAGAAATGCATATTCTTCAAGAAAAGGGAAGGAGTAATTCAACCCACTAACCACAGATTCTTTAGGTTTCTTCACTTTCAAAACAGCAATTAATTTACACTCAGGCTTCCCCCCAACCCCAGTTCCTTAAGAGAATTAACCAGGTTATACCATGCACGTACAACAATTAAAAACTAACCCTCAGTAGGTCCTTGCTTGATCACTTTCTAACAGTAGCTCATATACTGAAAGCAAACATATACACCAAGGTAACTGAATCTTCCTATTTGTTGAGGCAACCTGGAGACCGATCCTAGAAATATATGTCTGGGCCTCGACTCTTTCAGTAAGCTTTGCTCAGCAGATCGGACCCAATCCCCAGATAGATGCTTGTGTGTCTGCCCTTATGTACTTTGATAAGAAGTCTGGACACTAGCCAAGGGAAGACAGCAAGAGTGGAAGGATCAATGAAATGCATACCCTTTATTTCTACATCTCAGTGAGAAACTCGATAAATCCTGACATCAAATACTCTAAGGTCTGATTAAAAAGTACCTGCCACACTCAGCCAGAAAAAGAAACGAAATTGAGTTATTTGTAGTGAGGTGGATGGACCTAGAGTCTGTCATACAGAGTGAAGTAAGTCAGAAAGAGAAAAACAAATACCGTATGCTAACACATATATATGGAATGTAAAACAAAAAAAAAAATGGTTATGAAGAACCTAGGGGCAGGACAGGAATAAAGACGAAGACGTAGAGAACGGACTTGAGGACACAGGGAGGGGGAAGGGTAAGCTGGGACAAAGTGAGAGAGCGGCATGGACATATATACACTACCAAATGTAAAATAGATAGCTAGTGGGAAGCAGCTGCATAGCACAGGGAGATCAGCTGGGTGCTTTGTGACCGCCTAGAGGGGTGGGATGGGGAGGGTGGAAGGGAGACCACGAGGGAGGAGATATGGGGATATATGTATATGTATAGCTGATTCACTTTGTTATAAAGCAGAAACTAACACAGCACTGTAAAGCAATTATACTCCAATAAAGATGTTAAAAAAAAAAGTACCTACCATATGCCTATAAAACATGAAAAACATCTTAATATCTCTACCAGCATGTCCATCAAGAACTTCATATTTAGCATGTTGGTAATAAAATATTAAAAAGTGTTTTCTCCCCTCTCTACCTTAAATCTGTGCCTCCTTCTATTATCTCTAAAACGTTCATGGTGTCCAAACACAGAATCCAAGTAGAAATGGAAAGGAATAGGTTAACTTCCTTTGCAGTTGCAAAAGAAGATCCGAACAGAACTATTTCCAAGTTTTGCAATAAAGATTTTCATTGCTTCCACCTCACTTTCTTATTCCTTAACATTTATAAATCTGACTTCCATTGTAGCCACTTTAATGAAACTTCTCCTTTTACTGAATTTCTATGGTTCTTCCTGGGGCTCTATTCATGGTCCTTTCTTCATTTCACTCATTACTGCTATGTCATCCTTTTCTCTGATTTCAATCACCACAGATACACCACCAGTTCCCAAATCTGTACTAATGAGATCAGGCTTCTCTCTCTTGAGTTCAAAACTCAAATGATCAACTATCTTTGACACCAACTATCTCTATGTCAGATTTAACATGTTGGTAGTAAGGAATTTTTTTAAAGTGTCCTCTGTTTTCTCTCCACCCTAAACCTATTTCTTCTGTATGCCTAAAATGCTCACGGAATTTGTGAAGGCTTAAAAATATGTTCACTAAACCTTTTTATACTCCTCCCTTCACGAGGTGAAGCCTGAGTGTGGACTTAGTGACTTATTTCTAACGAGGCATTATTTCTATGGCATAAGTGACAGTATTTGACTTCCAGGACTAGGCCTTAAAAGACACTGTGGCTTCCTCCTTGCTCTGTCTTGGATTGCTCTCTCTGGGGTAAGCCAGCTGCTACGTCAAGAGGACACTCAAGCAGACCTATAGAGAGGTACATGTGGTGAGCATGAGGCTTCCTGCTAACAGCCAACAAGAGACTGAGAACTTCCACTGCTACCACGAGAGAGCTTCCTTGGAAGCAGATGCTCCAGCCCCAGGCGAGCCTTCAGACGACTGCAGCCCCAGCCAACAGCTTGACTGCAACTTTATGAGGCCTTGAGCCAGAGGCACCCAGCTAAGCTGCGTCTGCACTCCTGACCCACAGAAACACTGAGATAATAATTATTTGTAGTTTTAACTAGTAAGTTTTGGGGTAACTTATTATGCGGCAACAATGGCACACCCAGACCCAGAATCCAAGGAATACAAGTGGTGAAAGGAAACGAACATTTTAAGGGAGCTCTCTCCCCACTCTAACCACACTCCTCCTCGTACTTTCTCAGTAAGTAACACTGTTATTTACCCAGTATCCTGTATGAGGAACCTGGAAGTCATATTTGATTCTCCCTACCAACTATATCACCAAGTTATCATTTTTTTTCTTCCATCACTTGAGCCCATCCCTACTTTTTTTTTTTTGCCGCACCACACGGCATGTGGGATCTTAGTTCCCGGACCAGGGATCGAACCCACACCCCTTGCATTGGAAGGTGGGGTCTTAACCACCGGACCGCCGGGGAAGTTCCCCATCCCTACTCTTATTGCTTTAATTCAGGGCCTTTACCATTTTTCAATTTTGATAACATACCTTTGCAACTTTTCTCCTTCCCTATAGTCTTTCCCAGCTCCATTCCATTCTCTAGATTAATGCCAGTAAGAACTTTTTGAAGAATATATCTGATCATGTTATTTATTTTTATTAAAAAATCACTACTAGTTCCCACATTGCACAGGACAAAATTCAAATGCCATAGCATGGTATGTCTGTCGTGTCCTATAGCTTTTTCTCTCATCTCCACGCCACAGCCTACAATCTGGCCATCTTTCACCTTTGCATATGCTGCTTTCTTTCTGTGTGGAAGATCTTTCATTCTTTCCTTATAACTCTTACTCTTTTTTAAAAGACTCAGCTCAGCATTTATCTCAGAACCTTCCTTAATTATCAGGTCCAGATTAGATGACTTTCTTGTATTACTTTATCGGGGCACTTATCACATAGATCAGCATGTGTCTTCCACTAGAATGTTAGCTCGTGAGAAAAAAAAAATCTATCCTCGATACCTAGACATTCACTTATTCATACATTCAACTTGTATCTACTGAGCAACTACGACAGACACTGTATTAGGTGTTTGTTACATACTAGTGAACAAAACAAATATGCCCTACCCTGGCATAGCTTGTAGTCTATTCAAGAAGAAAGACAGTAAGTTAAATAAACAAATATTGTGATATATGAAAAAAGAATTTTATCAGAGAGTAAACGTGAGGACCTACTTTAGGTTATGTGGCATACAGTACAGATGCACTCAAACATTTACTGAATGAAATGTTTATACCTTCACCTCAGAGATATAAGTGGGTCAAGCTCATCACATCCTTGCCAACACTGAGTCTGTTTTTTTTTTTTTTAAATCTTTGCTCATACTGCCAATGTCACTTTCTTGCTTATACATTCTCAGTACTAAAAATCAAGAAAAAGAACACAAGATCAAATATACATTAGAAAAAAGAGGCTTGATAAAGCACAAGTGGAAAACAAAGTCTAGCTTTATATATATTATCACGGTTACTCAGATAGATGGCTAAGATAATCTCAAAATAACCACCTGTAAGATTACACATTTTACTAAGTAAAAAGTACACTAAAAAAATGAAAGCCAAGTCTTTCTGGTATTCAGAAGTCTGAAGCAATCATTGTTTAGTTTTTTTAAAAGAGCAAATTCCAAGGGAATCCCTGCCTCTCCCTTGGTTCACTGCCAAATAACTCACAGCTGGAATATTTCTGGGAAATATTGGTATGTGACAAAGTTAAAAAAAAAAAAAAAAAAAAAGATCAAGACCACTGAAAACCAAGCTCAATATTTTAAAATGGGAATGGCAGAATGAGGAAACTATATATTAAAATGCATAAAACAACTTTACTAGTAATTGCGCATTAATTACAAAAATATTTTATAACCAACCAGAAAAATCAAAACTTGGTAGTAAATAAAATACTTAACTGCTATTTATAACAGGTGAGAAGGTTTCAAGGACTAGTTTCTTATATTAACATAAAATGCATAAAAAATTCCAAAAACAAAGCAAATATTGCCCTGGATTACAAAGCTTATATTTTACAAAAGATGCACCTATTTAGTGCACATTAAAGAAGAGGAATACAAAAGTTAAATAAGTCCATCCCTTCTTAAGTACATCCCTTCTTATTATTGGCTATAATAACATCAATTGATCATGCCCTTTTCCAAATTCATCTCCACGGTCCTGAAAAATTTAAATGAATCAGTGTAGATGAAGAAAAATACCTTCCGTTTTACCACACATTAGCCTTGTTGGTTGAAATATGAGATTTTTCTGGAAACTATACTCATCTCTTTGCTTTTAGTAGTGTATTTCAACACTTAGCCAGGATTTGTGCCAAGAGATAGAGGCATTCGTCACCGAACCTGTTACACCACAAGAGTTTTTTTCTTTTTAAACAAACTGATGATTGCCCAACAAAAAACTGTTAACTTACTTGTGAATTTTCAGAGGCAGAGAGTTTTTTATTTTTTATTTTCCTTTTTTGGCTTCTGCAATGGAATTTCTCCAAGTTTTTAAAGATATTTAACTTCATTAACCTGCAACAATCATCATTTTAAAGTAGTATATAAAAACTGTCAGATGGGTCAGAAATAAGGTTTACGTAGCTCGAAATTATCTCTGACAGTGGCAAGATTTAACCTTTTGAGCCAACCTCAACAGACCAGCAATACAACTCAAATTATTAACATAATACATAATGATAAATATTGCTCTTGAAAAAAAGCAAATTATTTTCCTACTTACAATTTTTTGCAAAAGGTCTACTATAAAAATACTTTCTTCTCTCTTTATCTCCCTGCCAATCTGGAGCCTCCTCAAACATCAGGTGTTAAGAGCACAACATTCCATTTTAGTTGGAACACTGCTTCACATAGTCAATGTGTATTTTCGAGGCACTATAAAAACTCTCAAGAACAGTAAAAGAAAAACATTCCTCTTGCCTACAGATCTTTCAGGTATATTTCCCCTCAAACTTTTCTAAACTGAATGTTGTGATAACTGGTTTTTCTTCGTTTTCCATGGTACAGTCCTTAAGTTATTTTTCTTTTACTTGGAGCCACTCCTTCATTTTCAACTTGCTGAGCAGGCAGACTTTTGGTTTCCATGGAAACCGAATTCCTGCGGCTGCGGGTAGGCATTCTTGTTCCACCAATCTAAGAGATGAAGCAAAGAACAGGACGGCTTAACATGTTTACAGCATTCTCAAACACAGTCAACTCTATTAATTTACACATGGACTAATTACCTTGCAAATGGTCCTTTATATATTTTTAATCCCTAGCCACTTAACTGCTTCTAAGCAAGCTTTAATCTGACAGTTTTAAAGTACGAAACTTTCAAATAACAATCAGGGAAGGAGATACATCAGGGTAAATGGAGAAAAGTGAAGAGGAAAACCACACTTTGTGCTAAATTTGGGAAAGTTTGAAATGCTAAATGAGAAAATGAGGGAATGACAGGCCTTTAGAGCAATGTGCTTACAATAATAAACTGAAGGGCAGGAGAAATGAAAAATAGGAAGGGAGGGAAAGGAAATACGAGAAGGTCAGAGGTGGTAAAGAGAGAGAAGAAATTATGAAATGGAGAAAGAGACAGAGTAAGAAAAACAGAAGAGTCCAAAAAAGAAGAAGGATAAAAAGAATAAAAGTGAAATGAAGGGAAAAGAAAAAAGACCCCAATTTGAAAGGAAAATTGAGAGGCTGGAAGAGAAGAGCAAGAAAGAAAGAAAGAAAAAAAAGGGGGAAGGAAAAATTGGAAGGCGATTACAGAGGATGGGAAAAGAGGAAGAAGGGAAGCAGGGGAAAGAAGCTTTGTTGGGGTGCTGGTTCTACCTTAATATCTACTCTTCCTCAGCACAAGTTGCTACTCACTCCCACTTTCTAGCTCACACAGTCTAGGGAAGAGAAAGTGTATTCTTAGGATGCAACCCCTTGCTAATTGCAGTCCCACTGAAGATGAGGTCTGGAAATACTGTCATCCCCTTGGCCACTGGAAGAGTATAAAATTTTAAAATGAGGTAATGGAGAAAGCCAGGCCTTACAGAGAAGGACAAAAGCTGTACAGCCTGAAACCATTTCCCCAGAACTTGTCCATATCTACCTCTATTTTCTTTAGTGACCTTGCACCCCCTTCTATTTCTTCACATCTTCTCCAGTGTGTTTCAGATCTGGAAATGATTGTAATTCCAATCACACTCTCTCATATTCCTTATACAACAGAAATACTACTAGCATTGCCCCAAGAGGCTACTGGCTCACTAAGAATGAATCAAACTCCAGCTACCCTCACCTAATATCTTGTCTCTTTAGGGGCATTTTTTGGTTTACAATTAGATGACTAGAAAAGACAAACTTGAGTTAGGGTTTGAGTCTGCCAGTCTGTCTGTCTGAATCCGAAGAACTTTTTTAACATACAGATTAAAAAACTGCTGTGATTTTTAGATTATGTATACCACTCCCCACCCAACTGGTATTTACTATAAAAGTATACTGACCACACTAATTGTATCTACCATATTGCAAGCATTTTGACCCTATATGTGTATGTGTGTATGCGCATGGCGGGTGTGTGATCCACATTTATAGCAGAAGCTGTGGAAGGAGAAAAGGGATAGGCACAGAGCCATTACAAAAAGACTAGAATCAGAAGAAGTCCGGAGTAGCACAGGAAGCAAATGGGATCCTCCTATTAAGCTCTGCTTGATGCAGAAAGAGGCAGACACAGGCTCTACTGGGGCATCTCTCAGGATTAGTGCTTAAGGTACTACTACACAAAGAGGACATCTGAGTTCAAGTGGACTAGGGACTAAGGAATCGTATTAGAGGCGGAGATATCTGTCATATGAGTTTTTACATCATGAAATAAGTAGATCATTTCTGTTCCATATAAGATCTTACGTCCCAGGGTTTCCTGAAGCTCTCGTCTTTTCCTTTGCTGCTAAAGCTGAAATCCCTATCTGTGCTTATTAGCTTGGTAGGACTAGAACGTCTCATTACCATGGCCTCGCTAGGAGGAAGTAAGGGAGAAAGCTGGGGTAATTCCTACATATGTAGGGCTAGATTGTAGGGAGATGTGTAAGAGATCACCAAAAACTTTCCATGGGCTTAAAAAAACATCAAACCAAGCACTAGTTAGCTAATTGTCTACTGTACCTAATGTTTGGCTGTACAACAACCTGGTCCTAGACAATCTCACTAAGGATTTGTCCTTGGACTGAATGCATGAAATATCTTCAAAAAAACACAAATCAACAAATGCTCAGCATACACATAATTAAGCTGTTTATATTTATGTGGTCAAATCCTGAAAACATGGAATTGTGTCAAGACATTAAACTGTTCATTTTCACTAAAGAGGAATAAGCCACTCACACAGTTAAATGTTACAGGTGAAACTATAATCAGATTTTTCTAAGTTAAAATCATTCTCTTAGAAATAACATAAACTCTTCAAAAACAGTTTTCAATTATTATTTTTAAGTTAAGAAAATGTTGCCTCAGGAGGTTATAAAAATCACTACTTATATTAAATTTAAACTGGAAATAGCCAACAAAAACTGTAGCTAAAATGGCTTAAAATACTAATAACTCACTTTCTCCATTCTTTCACTTGTCCCAACTAGTTAACCACATTTATATATTTTCTTGGCCAAAGTCAACTAAGAACATGTAAGAAGTTGTCATTTCTAAAAGGATCCTCTCAATAATAACATTAGAATGGAGAAGTGAAATACATACACGTGATAGATTTTCTGTGGTAAACATATTGAGAAGAGCAGAGAATTCAGACAATAATTTTGGTTCAAAGATTTTTGGCAGCAGGGAAGGAAAATGTACTGTGTTATTGCTGACTGAACAGTCAGATTCACTTGTAGAGAATAAAACTTTTCCTTCAACTAAACTCAAACTGGAACTTCTTACATGATATAAAGAATGAGTGACATGGTAAAGAGTATCTCTAACCATGGTTTTACAAAAGTTTCAGACAGAGAAATATCATTCAACTGGTATTTCTGGGGAAGGATTCTATAAAGAGCGTAACATTAATTATAACTAAAATATTGAGTGATAAAATACTTAGCGTTAAAACACAATTTACATCTTAACATCTTATTGTACTTAAAAATTATTTATTTATTTATTTATTTATTTAATTTTGGCTGCATTGGGTCTTTGTTGCGGTGACCGGGGACTACTCTTCGTTGTGGTGTGCGGGCTTCTCACTGCGGTGGCTTCTCTTGTTGTGGAGCACAGGCTCTAGGCACGCGGGCTTCAGTAGTTGTGGCATGCGGGCTCTAGTGTGCAGGCTCAGTAGTTGTGGCGCACAGGCGTAGTTGCTCTGCGGAATGTGGGATCTTCCCGGACCAGGGCTCGAACCCGTGTCCCCTGCATTGGCAGGTGGATTCTTAACCACTGCGCTACCAGGGAAGTCCCTATTGTACTTTTAATAAGGCACTGCAGTCACTAATTACTAACACTTGCTTTTATATTTTCCCATATCCTACTTATTAATTTTTAATTGTATCATCATAATTTTATTGCATGTATTCTGCAAATTGCCTCAAATATTTAATGAAATGAAACAGTATACATAAATAAAAATTGCAAAAAAAATTATAACTTTGCTTTTCATAGGAACATAGGGATTTAACTATGTGGTTGCCTTACCCATGCCCTCACTGGGGAGGCTAATAGAATTTTCTTTAGTTGACTCATAAACCTTACAAAAATAAAAAGCTCCATTGACATGATGACTGGGTTCAGTAGAGTGTACAACTTTCTCTATGCTTCCTATAGATATTATTTTTAGAATGGTGTTGTGATTAACATGGCAAATGTGGACATCAGGTTGAAATATTATATAGTCAGTGAAACAGATTAATAACAAACAACCTAATGGAACATTTAATTTCAGAAAAGATCTTACCTTTTGTTGTGTTGTGGGACCTAGTGATTTAGGTGGAAAAGTACAAGGTATTCTTCCATGATGGATATGATATGGTAATAAGAGACTGGGGTCTAACGGGACCCAGGGGACTGAGAGACTGGAAGGCACACCAGGAAGGCTGTAATGTGTTTTATGCAAATTGTACGCTGTCCGAGTAACTTTTCCATCAGAGGTCTTGTAGATCAGGAGTGAAGAATCTTCTGCTGCGTGAGACAACAAGTAGGAACCCTCCTGCAAGCTAAATCCACACAAGGAAACTCAACTCATTGGTTCACTGTGTCAAATTCAATAGCACTTTCTTAATCATAATATATTAATAAAATTGAAAACAATTAGGGGAATGGGATACCACCTCTAAAAACACTTTTATGACCAAATAAGATTTAAGAATCTTTTAAACTATTTTCATGCCTTTTCAGCAACTCATTTTAGTTCTTATTCCAAGTTCAGGATATATAATTATTTTCTTTTCACTGTTACATCAGTTAATTTGTAAAATTTCAAAAATTTAATGGGAAACAGTCTGCCTAATTCTCTAATCCATGGACAACACATACGGAAAAGTACATATACATATACATACGAGTACATGAGTACATACACGTACCATTCCTACACACAACATTTAAATTAATTAAACAAACACTGCACCTACTTTCTGTCTACTAATAGGTGAACAGAGATAGAAAAGTGAATGTGACAAATTCACTACACTGAGAAGTTTAAAATAAAGTGGCAGAAACAGTCAATGGAACAATCACAATACGAGGGGCCATGAGAATAATAGCAACCAAAGCAGTTAATAGGTACCGAATGTTTATCATGAGCTAACGACGACTGTACTGTTCATAACCATTTCATCATTAAATTCTCCAAAACAAACCTTTAAGGAATAATATTAATTATTAACCTCATATTTGAGATAAACAAAAATCAGACATGCTAAGTAATCTGCCCAAAGTTCTGAGTGCAGGACCTGGATATAAACCCAGGCAGTCGAACACCAAAAGCCATACCCTTAATTATGATCCTCTATTGTCACAATAGTAAGTTCTGTCAAATCTACATTCTCCCTTTCCCTTTAGAAAGCTTTAAGGAATTCAGTGTAACAACATAAAGAGCTAAAAGGATACGATTAATATACTGTGGTTTTTTGGGGATTTTACATTCTAGCTCAAAGGTACAATGGAAGATATCAGTTCTTTCCCACAATCTATCATTAAAAATAAGGATTAGTCATACTTACAAGGATCTTCCTATAAACCTGATAAGTTTTTCATTAATTCATTACTGTTTTTAAACAGAAAAGTAATAGGTATTGACAAAAGTGGTTCAGAGAACTATTCTTATTCTCAGAGCATTTTTCCCCCAATCATTTTCTATTCCCATATAAAGAAATGAATAATAATTGATTTGACAGTGGGAATAAGTAACATTTCAAACACTGAGCTTTTATCAGTGAAACTTTATATCTTAACCTCCTTCACTAAAAATGAAGAATGCTTTGGTTTACAGAGAGAATTCATGGAGAATGAGACAGTTCAAGAAAGAATATCTTAAAAGTGCTGCATGGGGGCAGCAATGTACATGGATGGAAACAAATATCAGTAGGCACAATAACGGCCTCCCCCAAAAACATACATCCCAAACCCTAGAACCTGTGAATATGCTACATTACATGGCAAAGGGGAATTAAGATGGAATTAAAGTGAAATTAAGGTTCCTAATCAGCTGATTTTAAAATGTAAGATTTTCCTAGATTATTTTAGTGGGCTCACTGTAACCATGAGTCCTTAGAATGTAGAAGAGGGAGGCAGAAGAGACTCAGAGGGAGATATGGCTTTGAAAGAGGTGAGAGTGATGTGATGTGAGGAGAACTCAACTCGCCTTCTTAAATCTTGATATTCAAGTTTCAAAAAGCACTTGGTAAATTTCGTGTTTAAGCATTGTACTTCACATGAAGAATGGAATATATAAAACAAAAATCTTGCCACAGAATCACAGAATCTCAGAACTGAGGAGTACTTAGGAAATCACTGAAATCAACACCATCATTTTATAAATAAGGAAACTGACATCTATCTAGTTGCATAAAAAGTAGGAGAGTTAGAACTTTGAGGTTTTTGACCTTTTGTTCAAATTCTTGAATTGTTTTTTAGTTTATCTTTTGGTAAGGGCGTAAGACAAGGAGTGCAAAGGTTCGTATAATGAAACGGTTTGATAAATGATCACGTGGAGAATCTATATTCTAAGATTTGCTATGGACCGAGTGACTAGCCTCTATGTTGCTTCCTTACCTTGAAAATGTAAACAATATAGCTATGAAAGGCTGGCTAATATTCCCCCAGGATGTTTACATCCTCTCTCCAAAACTTGTGAATGTTACCCATCAATGGCTTTGCAAATGCAATTAAGGATGCAACGAGACAACAAAAGCAAAAATTTGAGTGATGTACTTTGAAGATGGAGTAAGGGGCTACAAGTTAAGATATATAGGTGTTTCTCCAAAGAAGACATACAGATGCCCAACATCACTAATCATCAGGGAAATTCAAATCAAAACCACAATGAGATACCACCTCACGCCTGTCAGAATGGCTATCATCAAAAAGACAAGTGTTGGCAAGGATGTGGAGAAAAAGGAACCATTGTACACTGTTGGTGGAACTATAAATTGGTGCAGCCACTATGGGAAACAGTATGGAGGTTCCTCAAAAAATTAAACATAGAACTACCGTATGATCCAGCAATTCCACTCCTGGGTATCTACCACAAGAATACAAAAAAATTAATTCAAAAAGATATATGTACACCAATGTTCACTGCAGTATTATTTACAATAGCCAAGATATGGAAGCAAATTAAGTGTTCATTGATAAACGGATAAAGAAGATGTGATATGTATACAATGGAATATTACTCAGTCATAAAAAATGAAATCTTGCATTTGCAACAACATGGATGGATCTAGACAGTACTATGCCACATGAAATAAGTCAGAGAAAGACAAATACCACATGACTTACTTATATGTGGAATCTGAAAAACAAAAGAAACAAACAAAATAAAATGAAGACAGACTTACAGATACAGAAACAAAAGGGTGGTTGCCGGTTGCGGGTGGTGTGTGTAGGGAGAAATAGGCGAACGGGATTTAAGAGGTACAAACCTCCAGTTATAAAACTAATAAGCCACAGGGATGTAATACACAGCATAAAGAATATGATCAATATTATTGTAATAACTTTGTATGGGGACAGATGGTTATTAGACTTGTGATTTCACAATGTTTGCAAATGTCATATCACTTGCAAGTTTATGTAGTAAACTTGAAACTAACATAATGCTGTACACCAACTATATTTCAATTAAAAAAGAAAAGAAATACAGGTAGCCACTAAAAGCTGAAAATCAAGGTGAGGAAACAACTGTCTCCTCAGAGCCACCACAAGGAGCCAGCCCTGTTGACAAAAGTTTAGTCTACTGAAAATTATTTCAGATTTTTTACTTCCAGAACTATAATAGAATAAATTTGTGTTATTTAAAGCCACTAAGTCTGTGGTAATTTGTTATAGTGGCAATAGGAAACCATTACAATAGCCTTACAAAAAAATGTAATTGCAAGCTCATTAAAGCCAGAGACTATTATATTACCTTGTTATTTATATTTTCACAATTTCAAATTTGACACAGTAGAATAAATTCTGTATTTCTAGGTTATTTTCTATCTATTCCTAACAACATATATTCAAAGTTTCTATGAATTTTCACACAAGAAAATTAGACATATCAACGCAAAATGCCTCCAAAGTACTTACCTACTTAATTTTCTCAGAATGTGTTGAAGGATGTTAAATAAACTTGATATCCTATTAAACAGAAGAAATCTATATAAAATTAAGCAACAAGAAAACTTACTCTTAACAATTTTAGCTCCTCAGGAAGAGAAATATCCTCAATAACAGAAAAAAACAACAGATGAAATAATGTAAAACACAGAACACCAAAATTTATTTCTAATTTGATTCACTTATAATATTTAATTAATTTTTTGCCATTTTCTGATTTCTCTTCAAAATCATAAAGTATTTGGCTTGTGTGAGTCAGAGCAGTTGTAAAGAGATCATTATTTTATACTGAAACTATAAACTTTTTAAGAAGTTTATAAGTTTAAAATTTTTTTAAAGATTAAAAGTTTAAAAAGCCTTTAGTAGAACTAATCTGCAGAAGACTTTGTGTTTTAGAGATGGTGGTGGTAACCAGAGAAATTGAGAGGTACTTTAAATGAATAAAGGGAAATGAAATATATTGATTTAGTATCTCTTCTAGACCTAAATTCATTCCATTTATTATTTATTTTAAAATGGTTTTCATTGGAAGAGGTAGAGCAGGCCGTGAGTAATGTATGGAAAAGCTTTTCTAGTCACATATGTAAATAAAAAGTTACTCCTCAAAAGAAGCAATCCTTATAATAGAAGTAGATGTTTTTAAGTATAAGCAGAGAATTCAAGTTTGAATCTGGAGGCTTCAAAAACTATGCCAAGCCCCAAAGCTGGAACTATGGAAGTAATAAAAGTCAGGACAATTTCCCATCCTTCAAGGTGAATCAAACATATTAACTACCAAGGTTGTCACCCTAGTTCAGCTGTATGCTCTGGGGAAAGTCACTCCAAGTTCCAGTTTCCTCATATATAAAATGGAGATAAAACTACCACCAGTCCTTCCCGGAAAGTTGTGAGATGCAAATTAAATTCATTTCAATCCGATGTACAGTAATAGTTGGTAAAAGAACAAACTTTTAGAAGTTAGGGTGTCCAAATGAGCGCATACATCCCTGAGAGCTAAGAGTCTTACGCTCCCATACACTACCAAGATGGAGGACTCGTCTGTTGTTCTAGTCTCCTTTGTCTTAAGTAGAAATACTAGTGTCACTAGTACATTTAATTTGGAAATGGAAATGATTAATGTGACATGGATCACAAACTGGGTCAGGGGGAAGCCTCAATGTAAAAAAGGACTAAAAGTCTTGAAAATAAATAATTTAAACTTAACCAATATTTACAGATAAAGGAAAATTAGTGATCATATTAAGTTTTTAAATTCCCACCACAAAGTAAAGCTTCTTACTTGAGTGCTGAAAGTCTTTCTTTTAATTCTTCTGAGGTGATTTCTTCTAGCAGGAAAAGCTTTGAAGTAAATGTATCAATATGTCCTAAAATAAAAGGTCAAACTTTAAAAGAACAATTGCAGTATTTAAAAAACAAAAAAGCCAAGTTATCCAGTCTCTTTAAAGATGTTTTTACAAAATTGTAATAATTGTAATGTAACTTTATATTCTAAAAAGAGGAGAAATAGACATTTTATTTAGTTTATTAACTAAAGATGTATTTTAAAATGACATTAGGGACTTTCCTGGTGGCACAGCAGTTAAGAATCCGCCTGCCAACGCAGGGGGACGTGGGTTCGATCCCTGGTCCAGGAAGATCTCACATGTGGCGGAGCAACTAAGCCCGTGTGCCACAACTACTGAGCCTGTGCTCTAGAGCCTGAGCTACAACTACTGAGCCCGCGAACCACAACTACTGAAGCCCGCGTGCCTAGAGCCCATGCTCCACAACAAAGAGAAGCCACCACAATGAGAAGCCCGTGCACCACAACGGAAGAGTACCCCCCACTCGCTGCAACTAGAGAAAGCCCGCGCACAGCAACGAAGACCCAAAGCAGCCAAAAATAAATAAATAAATTTATAGAAAAAATAAAATAAAATGACATTATAAGTCAGATTATAAAAGAAATATGTATTAATTCTAAAATATTTGCTGAACATAGAAAAGTTTACACATGTCCATAACAAAAAAAAATCATCTCTAAGCCCACAATTTAAGAATAACAACTGTTAAAATAGTGGTGTTCCTAGTTTTTATTAAAGTTGCATTTTTATGGAAATTAAATTTTTAGAGAAATATGTACCTATTATTAAAGCAAGCAGATAAAGTCAAATTTATAGTTTGGGCATGCTCTACAAATTTCTAAGACAGACTGGGTTAAGGTAAAAATTAGATTACAAAAACGTGGCTTAACTCATTCACAACAGCCAAGATATGTATAACCTAAGTGTCCATCAATGGATGAATGGATAAAGATGTGATACACATACACACACACACACACACACACACTGAAATATTATTCATCCATAAGAAAAAAGGAAATCCTGCTATTTGCAACAACATAATGGACCTTGAGGACACTATGCTAAGTAAAATAAGTCAGAAAGAGAGAGAGAAATACTGCATGATATCACTTCCACGAGGAATCTGGAAAAAAAAAAGTCAAACTCATAGGAACAAGTAGGAGAGTGGTTCACAGGGGTTGGGGGCTAAAAGGGTACAAATTTTCAGCTATAAGATGAATAAAGTCTGAGGATCTAATGTATAACATGGTGACCACAGTTGATAGTACTGTACTATATAACTGAAATTTGGTAAGAGAGTACAACTTAAATGTTTTCATCAAAAAACCAAAAAAAAAAATATAAATATGTGAGGTGATGGATGTGTTAATTTAACTAGATGGGAGGAATCCTTTTACAACGTATACATATATCAAATCATCATGATGTATACTTTAAATATCTTAACATTTTATTAGTTAACTACATCTCAATAAACCTTAAAAAAATCTGGCTTATTTTTTAATTAAAGCACACCATAAGATTTCCTATGGTTTAAAAAAAAAATCAAAAGTCTGCTCAAAGACTTACTTTCTTACAAATGTGACCTAATTCTAGAATTCCAAAAAACAAAATAGAAAATTCTCAAGATTACACTTCCATTTTAAAAAGTAATGCGTATGTTCTACAACAAAACAGGTTGAAACACAACACTGAGGTCCTGAAATGTTCCAAGGAAGTGATATAAAAGATAGCTCTTAGTTAAATGTTATATAACCATGTCAATACAAAAATCATGTTATTACAGCAGTTAAATACATCAATAGCGTTAAGAGTATAATACTCAACAATGCTGAAAATAATACCATTTTAATTTTTTTCAGCTTCCAATATTTGGTTATCAAAATACATGACCTGGAAAGCTGACATCAATCATTGTGCAACAAAAAATGCACATAATTTAATATCGCATTTTCTTATCTAGTCCCCTTTCATTTGCTTTGTGCTCATAAAAAGAATTAGAAACATTTTTACCAGATACCTTTCTTCTATGACAACAAATCTATTTTTCCCACGCCTACTTATCATTTCCTGTGCCAAGTTTCAGTTTCACCTCTGCATTTCTAACGCTCATTATACAGTGACGTTTCTAATAAAAAGGACACATTTCAACGGTTTAATAACTGTAGAAAGGGAATATCAGGTACAATAAAACATCTTTAGACATTTACTAAATGTGCCTTCGAGGAAAATCACTAACAGTTCTTACCTTTTTAAAGCAATCTCAATGAAAAGTATGTAT